>NC_138502.1:51068865-51673865 GCF_964252035.2 Podarcis erhardii
GAGACCTCAAAATCCAAGCAGGTTTGTGTGAGGGAATACAGTCTGATACAGGGCTGTAATTTGCTTGTTGTTTTAAGATTGCTGCTGGTTGTTTATTGTTTAAGGAGCATTATGTTATGCCATGTATTGTTTTAAATGAGTTATGTATCCTGCCCTGAGACAAAGTGGTATAAGATGAGTTGTAAAATTTTGGAATAGATATATACAAGATCTATATACAGTGATACCTCGGGTTAAGTACTCGATTCGTTCCGGAGGTCTGTTCTTAACCTGAAACTGTTCTTAACCTGAAGTACCACTTTAGCTAATGGGGCCTCCCGCTGCTGCCGTGCCGCCAAAGCATGATTTCTGTTCTCATCCTGAAGCAAAGTTCTTAACCTGAAGCACTATTTCTGGGTTAGCAGAGTCTGTAACCTGTAGCGTATGTAACCTGAGGTACCACTGTACAATGAACCTAAAGCACTGGGGTCATATTATGCGATGATAGTTTTAAAATTTTAGTGTGCAAGAAGGTTGCTGCTATATAAAATATTGGCATTGCAGACAGATTCTTACATGTGGTGAAGTCACCGTGTTGTTAGACATGGGTTTTATCATATAGGGATACTATTGGAAGAACACTTGCATCACACAAAAGTTTTATTAAAGTAGAAAAATTGCTGCTTACTTTCTCTTAATTTGCAGTTTTTCCTTTAGCACTGACCACAGCAGACCTCTGTAGAAGTTCTCAATGTGGAAATTCCACCAGCAACATGAAGGAGGTGAAGTAAAATTATACCAAAGGTTCATAGTGAAATAATGGCCATGATATTTTGCAGAACTTATGGCAAAAATAATAACTTATAAGTGTGCAAAATCAGGGGTGCCAACAATATTTTGGGGACCTGGTATACTGTGTGTAGATTGAGCTCTGCTGCAGACGCCAAAGAAGGCACAAATTTGCATAATATTTGTGTAATATTATCTCACATGCAAACTTGCACCCTCTTTTGCAGGTGGTGGTGGAGCTTACAAAAATTAATCAGGGGTCACATACAAATAATAAGATGTCCAACAGACAGAATATTAACAGGTGAAGCTTTCCCCATAACTGTCATTCCATACTGTTTAATATCTGCCTGCCACATAGCTGTTAAAGTCACAAAAGTCCTCCAGTGCTAACACCAAACCATGTAAAGAACTCATGTTTTGTGAGGTGTATATGAATTGTGTTATTGTGGGTCTTTCATCTGTTGATCATAGGCTGGCAGTACAGGTGGCAACCATTTTGCACACATCCAGTTGACGCATGACTGCCGATGCGCAGGTCCTTTTGGACCCGGAAGAGGGCGGAATGGAGGGCAGGACAGGCTTAAGCGCACTCTGTCTGACAATGTGCCATCACGCGCATGGCGCACGGATGTGACATCACACTCCCAGCCCCCTCAGTCTTGGGCACAAGATGGCACTTCTGGCTTGTGTTGTGTTTTATCCACAGCCCACCGTGATTCTAGCTAGGTCACAGTTTGGTCTCTGTTAATGTGCAGCTCTTGTTAACTGTCACACTCCTAGGCCTATACCAAGATTAGTGAGTTCTTTGAAGTCGAAAACGCGAACTCCTCTCACAGTGATTATTCAAGTTACCTTCATGGTACACTGAATGCAGTTAAAGTAGACCACTGCAAGCCAGGATTTGGGAAGATCATAAATGCCCTCAGCAATAACACAGAGTGCCCAGGGTGTTGTGGTGAGTTTCCAGAGTCTGTATGTTAAAAAAAAAAATAAATACTGCTGACTAATTTTCATGAAATGTAGTTTCTTGCTGATTTTTTCCTTCACCGATTTTCCTTCTTTTAATTTTTAAAATTGGAAACAAATTTCTCGGGGTACGGAGATCATTATAACAAAAACACATTATTGCAATAAGGGGGAAAGAATGAACATTAGTGCCTGCCTGTCAATCACTAACCTAACAGTGACATCAGGTAATGGCCACCAGGACTTCAAGGCACCATGCAGGGCCTCTGAGAAGCAGGCTGGACGTCACTGCCTGTTGAGGGGCAGTGAATTCAAGGCTGCTTTCTGCAGGGATCAGCTGTGTGACCAAGTTTCCTGATCCAGCCGTATCTCTACCTGCCTCACACCTGGCATGGTTTTGGGAAAACTGCTTCATGGGCAAAATTGGGAGCTATGCTCTCAGTGTTTTGCTTACTTATAACAAATGAGTGTTGATTTTGTTTATGTAACTCACCTACAATTGTATCTTGTTTTGCAACCAGGATCCATTCCGGAGCCCTGGCCACTAGCCAAAAAGCATGCAGGGCAAAGCACTGCGTCTTGTGCACGCGTGCAGAGCAGTTTGCGCTTCTGAGCATGTGTGAAGCATGATTTGGTGCTTCTGCGCATGTGCGAGCGGCAAACCCAGAAGTAACCTGTTCCGGTACTTCTGGGTTTGCCATGGACGTTCACTGGAATGGATACTAGACGTTCGCAGAGGTATTAGCGTACTTGGTCTTTGAAGGATTGTCTCTGTGGGCAGATACATGTGGCTAAATTCCCCGGTGAGGCTGTACATTTCCCTATGTAGAGGGAGATGCAAAGGACCCATTTCTGAAATTACTGTGACATGGAGCATGTCTAGTCACATCAGTGTAACGTCCGAAGCTGGACATTCAGCCTGCCATGAATGGAAGTCAAAAGCAGGCTAATAATTTCTCATAAATTTAAGTGAATGAGAGCCGTAGTAATTTTGTGTGTGTTGCCCCCATGTCTTTTATTTTTGGATAGTCACCTGCCCGCCAGGTAGATTCAGTGCAGAATATGGGACCATCTGCACTCTGTGTCCTGCTGGATCCTACAATGAAAAGTATGGTCAAGCAGCATGTGAAAATTGTCCCAAAACACAAAGCAGTGATGGAGAGGGTGCAAAGACAGGAAGAAGTTGTCATAGTAAGTAGCTTATCTTCACAGGCATGAATTGATCTTTTGGTTTTCTGTATCTGGTGGGGTGTTTTCACATGAGGTTAAAGGAGTTCTTGCTCCAGTCAGTTTGTAATGCTGATACAACACCCATATTTAGAAGGCAGTTCTGCAGTACTCTATGATTTTGACTGACTTTAGTTCCCCACTTTCGCTGTGTATTCTCTGGGTATACTCTGCCAGGTTGAAATCAAATTGTTGTCTAGGTGTGAAATACATTTTTCATGTAATGAATGAATGAAACTTTATTTGCGTCAGCCATAGGCCATTGCAACAAAAGAATATTGTGATGTACACAGAACAAAATAAAAAGTTGATTATATAAAACACGGTTTAGGGTTCTGAATCAGCAGTCAAATATTCTGATTGCCCCAGCTAAAAACTTTGCAACCTTTGCTGTCATTGGCTCCTCTTGATCTTCCAGGAGAAAAGACACTGTGGCAGTGGTTGGGCGACCCGGAATGGACAATAGAAGAGGGGTGATAATGTCATTCCTCAGGTCTTTGTAAAGAGTGCAAGCCAGGAGGACATGTGCCACTGATTTGGTGCTGCCATCTCCGCAGGGACATAAGCGTTTTTCATATGGAATCTGTTGGAATCGTCCCTCAAGTACAGCCGAGGGCCAGACATTCAGTCTTGCGAGGGTAAAAGTGTGTCTGTATTTTGGAATTGCTAGGTTATACAGATAGGGTGCCAGAGAATCAAAATGGAAGGATGGGAAATGGTCATGCCATGGGCAAAATTTCCTTATTGTGGCCAAGTTGTTCTGACGCTCAATATCATTTAAAGGTAAAGGGACCCCTGGCCATTAGGTCCAGTCACAGATGACTCTGGGGTTGCAGTGCTCATCTCGCTTTACTGGCCGAGGGAGCCAGCGTACAGCTTCCAGTTACCTTCCCGCTGGAGCGGTACCTACTTATCTACTTGCACTTTGATGTGCTTTTGAACTGCTAAATTGGCAGGAATATCATTTAGGCTTTGGCAAATTAGACTGTTTGCTTTACTATAACCCATGGTGAGTAGCTGTTGTGGGGATAAACCACAAGAGTGAAGTTTTTGATTGACAATTTTAGACCAGGTACTCTTGTGACAGTCTTGTTGCACTAGGAATATTAGACCGGGGAGATTTGAGTTTAGGCCAGAAGTTAAATGACCTGTGCCAGATCCATAATTCTACCAAGGGGAGATGGGCTTCTAGGCGCAATGATGCATTTGGGACACAGGGTGGTACAGAAAAAAATTGCCTTAAGAACTTTGATTGGACAGCTTCTGTGGATCCATGGTAAGTGCCAGCCATGAATTACAAGAAAACCAAAGTCATGGTTTTCTCAAGAAACTATAGAGCCCATAAATGGCATATGGACAACCAGCCAATCGAACAGGTCAAAGTTTTCAAATATCTTGGCCTTATTTTCCAGTCCAAGGGGTCATGGGGAGCACACCAGAAATGTGCAAAAGAAAAAGTGTCTCAAAGTGCCAAAATTCTGACAAGCTTTTTCCACACAAAAGGTGGCAAATATATACCCTCAGTCCTGGAAGTGTTCCAAGCTAAACCCCTAGCACAGCTATTATATGGGGCTCAGATTTTTTCATGTAACTTCTCTTGGTGCACACAAAATCAGGCACTTCTTGTATGGAAATATGTGGACAGTTCACCCCTGGAGAGATATTGACTGGCTGTAGCAGACTGCCCCCACACAGGTGGGGGAACCTATTAGAATGTCTGGTCCCCAGAGGCCTATGGAATCTCAAGGATTTCTGAATGCTCTAGGGTATTCTATCCCAGTGGTTCCTAGGTGTCAGCAACCCAGTTGGATGGGCAGGATACAAGTAAATATTACCGTATTTTTCGCCCCATAGGACGCACTTTTTCCCCTCCAAAAATGAAGGGGAAATCTGGGTGCGTCCTATGGGGCGAATGCAGACTTTCGCTGAAGCTTGGAGAGCGAGAGGGGTCGGTGCGCACCGACCCCTCTCGCTCTCCAGGCTTCAGGAAGACATCCGCAGCCTAGGCAGCCCTGCGGGAGGTCCCACAGGGATGTCTAGGCTGCGGATAGCAGCCTGCTTCCCGGAGCATCGGGCGCCCTGAAAGCAGAGCGCCCGGCGCTTCGGGAACACATCCGCAGCCTGGGCAGCCCTGCAGGAGTTCCCCGCAGGGCTCCCCACGCTGCGGATAGCAGCCTGCCGCCCGGCGGTTGGGGTGCCCTGAAGCAGAGCACCCCGCACACCGGACAGACATCCGCAGCATGGGGAGCCCTGCAGGAGTTCCCTGCAGGGTTCCCCACGCTGCGGATAGCAGCCTGCCACCCGGCGGGTGGGGTGCCCTGAAGCAGAGCACCCCGCACGCCGGACAGACATCCGCAGCATGGGGAGCCCTGCAGGAGTTCCCCGCAGGGCTCCCCACGCTGCGGATAGCAGCCTGCCGCCTGAGGCAGACATCGGCCAGCCCCTCAAGCTCGGGGGGCAGCAGGGAGGCGCAGCGCCGTCCCTCGACCTGGTTCTGTTTCCCCGACCTGCTTTTGGGGGGGAAATAAAGGAAATTTTTTTTCCTTTATTTCCCCCCAAAAAAACTAGGTGCATCCTATGGGACGGAGCGTCCTATGGGACGAAAAATACGGTATATTTACTTGTGTGTGTGTGTGTGTACACACACACACACACACACATATATAATATGAAATACAATAATAATAGCAACAACAATTATAATGCTTCTCCCTTGCCTCCGCTGCCTCCTGCATCCAAAGTCACAGCAGCTCCCTGGCTCCACCCATGCAGTCCTTCACGGTTCCGCCAATGCTCTCCTCATTTCCCTCCATCATTTTTGCCTCTGTCAGATCAGAGTGCCTGCTCCCTCTCTGCTTAGTTGCCGGGCAGAGACTCAGACCTGAGACTTGGCTTCACTGGTGTTGGCCTGACTCTCAGTTGACTTCAGCTGGTGGTGACTCATGTGCTCTCAATCTTGCACGCCTTCATAGCCACTGCCCCAACTGTTCTGCCCTCCTGATCCTCCTCCTGGCTCGGGGGTGGGGGAGTCAGGTTCTTCCAGGGTCCCAGCCTCTTCTGTGTGATTTCTTCTTCCCTGGGCTCCTGGTATTCCATGCTGTCTTCCTGCTCTGATGTTGGCCAGCCCCTCTGGCGCCTCTTTGTGTTCCACAGGAGTGCTGAGGTCTCCTGACCCAAGTCCCAAGGACTTCCTTGTCCTGGCAGCCTTGGTGCCCCCCCACCCCATGGCACTATGGAATGGTTGCCCCTGAAAATGCCCTGTGGCCAAGGGGAGCTCAGAAACCCCCTTCTTTTCCCAAGAAGCTTGGAGCAATAGAGTGCAAGTCTTGTAGCAAATAGGACCACACACAGGATAGAGCGCATGGTTATGGCTACCATCTGACAGTAATGGTGGCAAAGGAAGCACATTTTGCTGCCACTGTTGTGCCCCATAGTGAGTGCTGCTTAAGGTTGATCCAGTGGGGTGGGAAGTGTAACGGATGAATTGGTAGCCTGCTGTGATAAATTTGCAATACACTTTGAGGACAAAGTTGCTTTGTGACAGCTCTGAACTTGGGGTCACAGTTATGGCAGCCCACAGAGGCTGTTGGAGCACCATCTAGTCTGATATGTGAGGATCAGCGTCACTTGTTGCATCCTGAGGAAGTGGAAGTGCAGGGATTTGGTCCAAGATGAGCTCTGCAGCCTTGCCCATCATGTCAAAGATGATCTAGCACAAAGAAAGAGGAGTCTAGGAAGTGGTTGATGTGTCATTATAGTACAGAATGATACTAAAGAGGCACCCCCCTGAACCCTGAGGTATTCAACAACTATCACCCAGTTGATGAGACCTTTTGGAGAGCAAAGTAGACTGAGTGAAGGAAACAAATTATTTAGACCCATTTCAATCTGGCTTCAGACTTCAGGTTTGATCATGGCATCAAGACAGCTACAGCTTTGGTTGCCCTGGTTGATGACTTCTTTCAGGAGAGAGAGAGAGAGAGACTCTGAGGGTATACTAACCTTGTTGATTTTCCTTGATCTCTCTGTGGCTTTTGGCACCATAACCATGGTCTCCTTCTGGTAGCCTGACCAGGTGGGTTAAGGCTTCAAGGCAATGTGGTGCAGTGGTTCTGCTCCCACCTGCAGCGTTGCTATCACAGAGTGGAATTGGGTGTTTTCTGCTTGCCCTCATAGCTTTTGGGGTGTGGGGTCCTGCATGATTTTATTCTGCTTCCCACACTATTCAACATCTGTATGGAGCCATTGGGAGCTGATGACATGCAGGTCTACTTTTCCTTCCCATCTGAATTGGGAGAGGTTGTGCAGGTGCTGGACTGGTGCTTGGAAGCAGTGGAGGAGATGGAAGAGAGACTCTGTTTTCTATCAGGGGATGGCTGTTTCCACCTGGCTTGTCCCACCGTCCAGCCCTGGAAGCCTGCAAAATGGAGCCAGAAGAACTCTGAGGGGGACTTTCTGCCCTTTTGGATTGAGGTATAAAAGATTGGGGGAGGGGTTGCTAGATACCAATGTCATCAGCTTTGGGGCTGCTTTTGAATGGAGTTTGAATGAAGTTACTGGATAGAATGTTAACCTATTTGTGAGCTGGTTCAAGAGCAGCCCAGATCTGGCTTGTCCCAAAACATTCCCTAGTGCCTAACAAATCCAGCCCCCTTCTCCGGCCGTCACCCTCTCATTGAAACAGTGCAGCCAGACCTGTGTTGCTGACTCTGTGTGTGGAACTGATAGCATTTCAGAGAAAGCCCAGCAGCCTCCAGAATCTCTCAGCTACATTCCCCCCACATATTGGTGCCAGGAGTGACCCCTGACTCAGTGTCCACAACCCTCTTGCTGGGCAGGCAAGTCACCCTGTGGTCTGCACACCCACCACACACCCAGCCATCCAATGAGCAAATCGCCCACTACCAGGTTCCTCCCACCAGAAGGGGTATCGTTGGCATGAGAGTTTACCTGCTTGATCTCTAAGGAAAGGGTTCCTTCGAAGGAATCCTTTCTGTCTTCCTCAGAGTGATGCCCTCCTTCCCTGACACCCTGCTTCTCCATGGCAGCAGAGGAGCTGCAATCTCGGAAGTGGGACACAGCTACTACCACCCCCAAAGCCCTCATCCAACAGTCTCTCTGCCTCTCCGCTTCCCCAGGCCAGTCACCTGTGCCTCAGGGGAACTCATTCCTTGGGGACCAGGAGTTCATTTCAATAACAATTTCTACCCAGTTAGATCAATAGGTGTACAGATGACATTACGCAGGACAGCCCCCTCACTCATACAGGGGTACTGGCTTCAATCTACATTTCTTTTTTCTTTACCGTTTGTTGAGTTAGCTGATTTGGGAGCTTGGGATTTGTTAGGATTACGAGTGGAGAAACTGAGTGGTTTGCCCTTGCTTCCTAGCCCTGCTGCTGAACTTGCTTAGCTGCCTAAATCACTTGCTGTCTTGATGCTTTGGCAGGTGAAGTTTAACGTCAGAGCTCTTCTTACTGACATCTAAAGTGCTGACAAAATAAAAAAATTCCTTCCAGTAGCACCTTAAAGACCAACTAAGTTAGTTCTTGGTATGAGCTTTCGTGTGCATGCACACTTCTTCAGATACACTGAAACAGAAGTCACCAGACCCTTCTATATAGTGAGAAGGTGTGGAGGGGTATTACTCAGAAGGGTGGTGGGAAACTTCATCTGCTGGGTATTTTAGTTCTAAAAAGGTTTGCTGTAGATCTCTTAGGTGAGAGTCTCTGTCTGTAGAATTGGAACAGATGCGGCTGTAACGTAGTGCCTGGCTATATACAATGGACTGTTTGGTATGTTTGGGATGGTAGCTAGAGGCATGTAGATATGTTTGTCGGTCAGTTGGTTTACGGTATAAGGTGGTGCCACCCTTCTGAGTAATACCCCTCCCCACCTTCTCACTATATAGAAGGGTCTGGTGACTTCTGTTTCAGTGTATCTGAAGAAGTGTGCATGCACACGAAAGCTCATACCAAGAACTGACTTAGTTGGTCTTTAAGGTGCTACTGGAAGGAATTTTTTTATTTTGTTTTGACTATGGCAGACCAACACGGCTACCTATCTATAACTAAAGTGCTGAGACAGACAAGCTGGCCCTCCTCTTCTAGGGTATGATTACCCTTTCCCAACGTTTTCTGAAAACTTTTTGAAAGGGGGCCATTGGCTTTTATAACAGCATGTGCATCAACCCTATTGGCCATTGCAGAAATGAAAGAAGAGTTTCTTGCCCAAAGAAATTTATTCATTTAGCTTTAGTTGTCACATTGGCCAAAAAGCATTTTTCTGTGTCTTAATGTGCATATTGAACTACACACAGAGACTTCAACTTTGCACTTCTCTTGGCATAGGTAGCAACCTATCAAACATACTGAAATTTAAAGTGGTGTGCACTGGCTAGTTCTGGAGTCTTCATAATCATTATGGCATCATCTAGTTACTAAAAGAATGCTTCACTGATTTTCATTGGATGCGTCTTCTGATTTCTGTCCAGAAACAGCCAAACACACAATCATTGATGCCACCAAAGCAGGCTTTCTTCCTTGGCGTCAGTGACTGTGCTTCTGGCTGGTTTTGGGGAAGTGTTCATATCTAGCAAAAGTCCAAGTCTTGTTTTTAGGGGGCAGCACAAAACTCTTCCTTTGGGGGGAAAAAGCATGGTTAGAGGATTGGTGGGTTAGGTTCCTGTACATGGCTTGCTCAGTGGCTTTATTGTGTGATTTTTTTTCTTGTTTTTGAAATTCTAAGTAATCCAGAATGTTAACCCTGCTATAGCACAGGCATGTCCAACTCCCGTGAGACTGCAATCTACTCCCAGTATAAAAAACCTGGCAGTGATCTACCCATTGTCCCATTATCAGTGGAGGAAGGAGGAGCGTGTGTCGGGTGGGTGGGTGGATTGCCCAGAGTTGTTGAGCTTTTTTAGGAGGGAAGTGTACAGAGTTGTTGCGCTTTATCTTTTTGTACACAATAAGGATCCCACAATCTACCAGGATCAGCTGGGGATCTACCGTTAAATCACGATAATACTGCTTGGACATCCCTGCTATAGCCTATTTGCAGGATATGTAATGTATTGGTTATTACTAAGCAGACTTTCAGAATTCCATACCTGCTGCCTAATTCACGATGTTTCTGCTAGTCATATGGAGGAAGAAAGAACTATAGATTCCATTCAGGGGGAAAAGCAGGCTAGATAGCTAGATGGACGGCACTGAACAACAGGAATCCCTCCCTCTAGCTTAGCCTGTTCCAGCATGGTGCTCTTCAGATGCTCCCATCATCTCTGAACCTTCCTGGAGATGATGGGGATTGTGGTCCCTAACATCTGGATGGGACTGTGTTGGGGAAGTCTGCTCTAGCTCCTCACCACACACACTTTCCTGCCTGCCTTCACAGGTGTCATGTGCTGAGAGAATTTGCAGTACAAATCCACTTAAATTGTACAGCGGCAAGGCCCTGCCAAGGCTGATAGCCATCCTATGTCCCCTGTAGTAAGAGAGAGCAGCACAACCCAACAGGGAGGAGGAAGGGTGATGCTGCTGCCATGGGACCTGCTGTTGTGTTCCAAAGAGGAGCGGTCTGAGGCATGAAGAAAGGAGGACAGTGGGTGTGATGCTACCTGCCTGCCCTACCTTGTGCTCTGAGGATCGGAATGAAGCTTGGAAGAGCATCCTTGTTGAGGCCCACCAGCAGGGGGCAGAGGTGGGCTGGCAAGCCCTTTTCAAGGGCTTGTGTGTGTGGTGTTTGTGTTGGAATTCAGGCTCGGTCAGAGGTATGTGCCTATCTGTTCAGGCACCGGCTGAATTCCTTTGACCTCCCTCCGGCGACTCCCGGCAGGAAAAACACACGAGGTCCGTTCTGGCGATTTTCCTCAGGCTGTGAGAAAAACACACCAACTGCTTCTCCTCCTTCTCCTCCTCCCTGCATATCCCCAGGGAGGGGAATGAGACTCAGACAGAAATTTAACTACATGCTTTTATTCCTGTCTTTAGCAGTCATACAGTCAAAGATGTCTGCTCTCTTCAACCAACAGAGAGAAACTCCAAACTCCACCCATGTACATCCTGTACAGGTCATATGACACACACTGAGCTCATATCCTGTGCTCAATAAGGATGAACTGCCCCTTTGTTTCCATGGCAACAGTCACATACATCCTGTCTGGCTTTGCAGCCACTAGCAGCTGACTGAGCTGTTAGAGCCTTTGCTTGCTGCAGCATTGCTGCTTTAGAATAACAGTTTGTGTATAGTCACCATGCTAAATAGATCTCTGTTCATGTTTTTCAGAAATTCTACCAATGTGGATGGTTTTTTTAATATCTTCAGCAGGAACCAGTCTTATTCTTGTGACAATTTGGCTGTAAGTACCCTACCCTTTTACACTGAACTTATACTTTACATCTGTTTATCACCTCCAACCCCTGTGCCCTCCTGCATTGCAGGAGCTGAAGCCTCTTGCTGCTGGACACTTTAGGAAAATATGGCTTCCATAGCAAGTTCTATAGGTGTCATATATGTGATGCTACACATGTGTATGAAGGCAGCTAGCAGTTGCCTAGAATTTCTTACAAAAGATTTGAATTAACTTCTGCTTTTCCTTTAAAAGCCCCTTACATTCCACGCAGTTGTACAAAACTGCAGGACAAGCCACAAAGCAGTTGCTGCATTGACTTTGAAGATGAGAAGTCCAAGTTTGAATCCTTATGCTAGAAGTGGGGAAGGGGGTTCCTTTTCAGCCATGGGGCCACACTGCCTTTTGAGCAATCTTCTGGAGGGCCAGAGGCAAAAGGGAACAGAACAACGAATGGAAACATTGCCTTGCCACAGTAGGCTGCTTTCTGCAGACGCTCACACAGCCTTCCTCACCCTCAGTCCAAACAAGCAGGAGGCCTGGCCAGAGCTCAAGGATGTATTTGAGCCAGGCAAAAGCACTCAAGCATGGTCGTGTGGCCCAGGGAGAGTTGCAAAGGCTAGATAGAGACCTGGAGGGCCACATTTGGCCCCTGAGTCTGAAGACCCCCAGCCTGTGCTTAAGAGATCATATCAGTTCTTTCAACATTTTGATTTTAACTTTAAAGCAGCCAAAGCTTGAACTGAGCAGCAGCACTGACAATGGGCGTTAGTTCTTCCCCTGCCCTGTTCTGTTTAAGCAAAGAGGATTTGGAAAATGGAATGGGGCAGACTTCTCCAAGCTCCTCCAGCTGTTTTGAATTACCACTCCCATCAGCCTTGACCCTTGCCTAGGGTTGCCATATTCCAGTTAGGCAACTGGTTTCTGTCCTTCAAATCAGCAGCTCCCAGTGTTGCTTTGTAACAAGGAAATGAGCCATAGGGCTTTTCCTACACTTTTGTGTAGACCTTTCAGCTGATGTCCAGGGTCACATTTAAAGCAGATGGCCTCCCCTGAAGAAACCTGGGAACTTTGGTTTGATAAGGGTGCTGGGAGTTATAGATCTGTGAGGAGTAAACTAGTTTCCAGACTTCTTTGGGGGAGAAGCCATGGGCCTGAAATGTATGGTGTGTATATGACCCTAGTTCACTATGACGGCCAAGGGTGGGGTGGGGAAAGGGTGGTGAACTATCAAAAAGTAAATGAAGAAAATCAACTGCCCTGAATTTCCTTTTCCTTGGTAGAGATGTATGTGCTGGTGTCTGGCATGACTCCCATCTGTTTCAGGGGGAATAATGTCAATATCATGCTGATTCAGAATTCTTCATCATTCATGAAAGGGCTGTGCTATAATAGTGGAATTTGGATAATGCACTTAACTTTCTGTGCTGTTGATGTGCCTATTTGTTTTTCTACATGATTACGCTTTATGTAATTCATTAAACTGTGTATGAACAATTTGTGAGCTTTTGCCGCGGCAGGGTAAGCTTATCTTACAGGAGAGGTGGGAAATCTGTGGTCTTACTGGATGTTACTGGACTCCCATTAGCCCCAGCCAGAATGGTCAGTGTTTGGAGATGTGGTCCAGTATCATTTGGAAGGCCACAAATCTCCCTCCCCATCATACAGCTTGACCCCAAACCAGCGGCGTAGCGTGGGTTATCAGCACCCGGGGCAAGGCAAGTAATTTGCGCCCCCCAACCCGGGGCAAGGCAAATAATTTGCGCCCCCTAACCCGGGGCAAGGCAAGTACAGTAATTTACTCTCCCAAGCAGCAGCAGCAGCGAGGCTTCTCTCCTTAATTGATTCCCCCTCCACACCCCGTCGTTTCCTGGCTGCTCCCCCCCCTTCCCCTCTCTCTCCTCCTCGCTCTGCTTGCCTTGCCCTGCCCTGCCTGAGGGCACCCTGAGGAGACTCCGCTCTCCTTTTTGACCAGGCGAGGTGGGAAAAAGGGGGGAAAGTCTCTTCCCGCCCCCTCGCCAGACTCCCTGCTCCGCTCGGCTCACTACCCAGGCGGCCAGTGGAAAGAGAGACGCAATTACCTCTCCCTCCGCTTCGCCAAGCTGTCAAAGCCCGGCAGCAGCGGCAACGGCAGCAGCAGGCGCAGCCAGACCCCCGCGAGCCAGCCCGCCCGCCCGGCTTCCTCTCCTTTTTTTGCCAGCGGCGGCAGGCTTTGCTCTCCCCCTTCTGCGACCTCCTCGCCAAGCCAAGCGAGCGCGGGCTCCCTAACCAGTGGATTTTAGTAGGGGCAGAGAGCTGCTAGTGCGAGTGCGCCCCCGCCCAAGTTGCGCCCGGTGCGGCCGGCACCCCTGGCACCCCCCACGCTACGCCACTGCCCCAAACCCCTTTATACTTAAGTCCCTTTCATTCCGGTGCCGCCTAGACCCAAATGAATTACTTAGCAGTGGATAGGAAGTATGTTCACCTGTAATACCAGCCCTGACTAATTTTTTCCACATCTCTCACACAGCATCATAAGTAGGTGCTGCAAAAAAACAATAGCTGCTCAATACATCAGAGAAGCAGAATCTGGACTTAAGAGGCGGCTGCAGGCATTTGCGAATATTGCAAGTGATGCAGAAGTACAAGAGCAAAGAAGCAAATTAAGCCCCATCAAAATGCACAGAAACAAAGTTGATTTTCTAGAAGATGAATCGGTGGGATTGTTAAGCAACGATGAAGCGACAGAACCACCCACCACTGCTGGTACAAGTCCATCTCCTGTCCAAACAGGACTAAGCGATTTAGAAAGTAGCTTTGAAGACAAGTCAATACCCGCACTGGACAATGACAATTTTATTCCAAAGGACCTGCCACCCAATCAGCAGAGATTAGTTGACATAATGAAGCGCAATCTGCCCTAGCCGCTGTAAGGTTCTTCACAGATTTGCATAAACCTACAATTAGGAAACAGAGGAATAACTTCCTAAACAATATTCGCAAGAAAGCTGAAAAATGAGCTTGCTTAGTGCTTGCAATTGGGAAGCAATTTTCAGTCACTCTATTTCTGGAGAGCACTTCAGCAGGATAATATAGCTTCAAGAGGGCAGTGCATTGAAGTACACTCATTTCCCCCCCTCAAACTGGCCAACTGGCCAGTTTAGCAGATAATGGAAATTGTTGAAGAAGCTTGTTTTACAAAGAACTTGCTACAGAGCCAAAGAAGAATCTAGACCAAAAGCAATGCTGAGTTTAGAACTATTGTATTCTGTAAGCCAAGTGGAAAATGTAAGGATATACCATATACAATACTATAATCTCTGTGTATTCTATGTGATTTGCATTGTGTATTGCTAGTAGTAGTTAGAAGAATCTGTTCAAAATGGTTAATCTGAAGCAACGTGACTTGGGCCCATATCGTAATACTGAAAAGTCTTAAGAGCCTGTTAGAGAAAAGAACCCCTTGAATAAATTGTCTAATATTGCTGTCTGCTTTGCTGCTTGTAATGCATACAGTCTAAACCAAATAATACCAGTATTAGCAGCCACTAGCATAGTGGGATCATAGACGTGCTCAGCAAATGACAGAGCAACCGCCACTTCACCCTATACAAACTTGAAACCTTGTTTGCCTTTGACCCAGTGTTCTGCTAAAAGAAGGGCAAAACGTACAATGGAACCCACAATCCCTTCATGTCCTAGAGGGGGAAACGAGCTACTGCTAACAGGTGTTTTTTTGTCAGAATATTTCATAAATGATCTTGAAATCTCGTAACGTACTGAATTCCAAATCACATTTACACATGCAACCTAAGCCCTTAAACTCATACATGGAAACATTCCCACGTTTCACTTCAGCTCCTCATGCTCTGGGGCTGCTCCCAAGAGCCGAATTTCAGAACCAGCATTTGGGCAGGGGGCTGAAGTGCTACGTATTATGGGTGATAGGAAGATGCTAAAGGAGCAGAACAGCACCTAAAATCCGTTCAGAGAATGTTTGAGCTCTCGGGCATCAGCTGACACACAGGTTTTTAGCATTTTCTTCAGTTCCACCCTGGCCTGTGGAATGAACTGATTTTTTTCTGCATACTGGGCAATGTGAGTTAATGCAGAAACGGAGAGGGCTCTTTACTGTTAATAACTGGGATTTTGTGGGAAAGAAAAAGGATTTTGAAGGGGCAACATGTAAGCATGAGAAAGTGTATTTGCTGAAATTTCTCTTAACACGTGTATTAGTTACAGGGTCCAAGTTTCCCTATGCTGCATGTCTAAGGTAGTAGCTCTTTTCTGATGCCAGATTTTCTACAATACTGTTTCCCCCTTCCATGTAAAACCATGTAAAAGGTAAAACCAGCCAACCCATAGCAGTAGGAATGCAGTTCAGATCACACCGTTTAAGGGCGCATGTGCATAATAGATTTTTCCTTTAGTACGGTGCTCACTTTAGCACTAGTCCCTATTCGGTGAAACAGCGCATCTCACATAGTGGACTGGGGTGCTGTTGCTCTGATGCAGAATAATACGTGATGGTCCTTTCCCCGCTTTGGGTCTCCTCCAGCAGCATAAGAGAAGATGCTGGTTATCCAACAGCTGCCTATTGTTTTATAGAAATGAAAGCTCCAATATTCAAGTATGCCATTTTATACCTTTTATGAAGTTGCCGTATTTTTAAAGGACACGTGAGAAAATAAAAAATATTTTTATTAAAATAAAGGTTTTCATATTGCATTGCAAAGACTTTTTTCTTTTTGTAAGAATACAAAACACTTGCCACGACATTTGACGACACAGAAACGTTGAAATTAATTTTCAGTTCCTCCTTTTAAAGTTCAACAATTTGGCAAAGACGATGCAACCTGTATACACTTCAAAGGTTGGCTATCATAATACTGATACAAAATACTTCATGTAGATAAAGTTCAGGTGCACAAGAACAGGGCACAACCCAGCAGACGGGTCTCTCGGGAATGTCCTCCTGAAGTGAATAGGAGCTGTGCAAGAGCTCAGATTTACTTCAAATAGGCTTCTACCAAAGATCTTCCCACTGGATTGAGCCCCAAGAATTAAAACATATGCTTTGTATAAAATATGAACACACTAAAGTTTAAATTTAGATAGTATGCAAATACTGTAATATTTAGAATGACATATAAATAGCTTGAATTCTTCATAACTTTGCTTCTATAAAAAAAGGTCAAGAGTAAACTGCATTTGCATCTGTATATTGCATACATTTTTATGTAAGAAAGATGCTAGCTTAAAACATGATTGACATTGCGGGAGGGACACTCTGCAAAACCCTTCTTTGCATGTAGAATTTTACACAAACATGCTACTCTTTGCAGAATTAGGCTCATGGCTATATTCTTCATAATAAAATATAGAATGTATTTACAGTTGAGTTATTCAGTTCATTTTTGGGCAAGTTAAGTAGCAGCAATCTGTTTCACTTAGAAATTTTTGTTTTAAAATATTCTGAATGATATACCTCTAAGTCAGGGGTTGCTCATCTGTTTTGGCTTGAGGGTCCCATTCACTTCTGGCCAACCCACCCGGGGCTGCATGGCAATAGTGGGTGTGGCCACCCTACACTCACACATGCGCACACAAACATGCATAGACAGAGAGCCGCCCTTCTCCTTGGCTGATCTGTGTAGACCAGCTGACAGGGAAGGGCTATTCCCTGCTTATTGATCTGATGACTGGGGAGGGGTGATCTCGTTCCACATCAGGGCCAGATGGGGAAGTTTAAACCTCTGCCCACCTCAGCTCCACGTCCCCACCCCCTGCTTCCTGGTTTTTGCTGCCAGCATAATTGGCAGGGTGTTGGGGAGCACAGATAAATTTGCTTGGGGACTGCACCTGCCCCCCCCCCAGGGTTGGTCGTTAGCCACCCCTCCTCTTAGTAATAGACAAATATTGTATAAAATTATTGCAAAGTTACGGGGTTTGGGGGGGGGGCTTGCATAACGATTTCCTCTTACATGGAAATCGAAATAGCTTCCAACAGTTACTTTGCCTTCACAACAGGTGTTCTGTCCCTGGGGACTGGACAGAGCAAGAGACCAATCTAGCAGGCCCATAAGTAAGCTTAGGGTGCTGGTTTGTGAGTGTAGTTTATCTATGTGGCTGTGGAGGAACATTGGCAGAGACATGTGCTCCCAAACCAGCCCTGCATAGATAAAGTGCACACTGTCAGCCAACTTTTGATATAGGGAGGAATGCATAGCCCTGTATGCTGCATGAGACCTATATTGTTTTGTTTTCCACCCTTCCAAAGATAGGGGGCCAGCTAGTGTAGGAAGGTTGCAGTCCCCCAAGGCTGAGCCTCCCAGTCACTAGCTGGCCTCCTCCACTCAAAAGGAACAGGAAGTCACAGGAAGTGAAAAACTTCTGTTTCCACTGCAGTGATAGTTCTGCTCACCATCTTCTTATACATGTTGTTGATACCGACTTCCATCAACCCCAGCCAGCATGGTCAATGGCCAGGGGTGACAGGAAATGTAGTTCAACAAATTCTGGAGGGCCATAGGTTCCCTATCCCTGTTTTAGCAAATGCAAGGGTAAGGCAAGGCTCCTAAATGTGAAACCTGACTTGTACCGCATTGTAAGCACCATGCAATTTAGTGTGACTTACTTCCAAATAACTGTGCATAGCACTGGCTCGAGTGCTGGATTGCAGCTTAAGGCTTGAGACAGAGGATGTTTTTTCTTCCATATAGTTGAAAGCGGTATGCTAGCACTTTAACTGTCCAGACAGTCATTTCTTTTGTCTTGCTACCATGTTCACTCAACACGTTCTCCTGATTTTGGAAGCATTGCAAAATTCTCCAAAACTGTTTGACCAAAAATGACAAGAGGATCAAAAGAAACGAATGTACACACTAGAGGCAGAGCCTTCAACTCAGGGCAGGGGGAATCGGTCTCCCAGGTAAATTGTACATTATTGCTGGTGCTGTGTGGAGTAATCACTTTGGTCATATAGTTTCCTCTCGGAAACATTATTAATGTTACATTATTAATACACCGTTAAGTTCTGAATGTCTTTCGCAAATCAAATTACAAACCTCACTTGCCACTACGTATTAAATATTGTGGCTGTGAAAGTGAGCACAAGGCTCCAGAAGAAAGTACACTGTGCTTGCATAACCAGGCTGCAAGAAGAAGACATCTTGCGTGAAACTTCCGCCTGGGCTGCGATAAGTGCTGAAAGTGGCACATGGGATGCTAGAGCAGGACTGTCAGAGTTGATCAGCGATTCTATCTTCTCTGCTTCTTTATTGCAGGCTTCAATCTAGGGAAAAGCAAAAGTGAGCTTCCAAAGTATCTTTCTACTACGTAAAACGTACAGTAGCTTTCTTTTCTTACTGTATCCCCTCTCCCCCAATTTCAGATGGCATCCTTAAATGCTCCAGTCCAGGTGTAGAGAACATTGTGCCCTCCAGGCATTGTTGGGCTACAACTCCCATCACCTCTGACCCGTGGTCATGCTGGCTGGGGCTGATGGGAGTTGGAGTCCAACAATGCCTGCAGAGCACCACGTTAGGTACCCCAGGATAAATTACCTTATCCTGACAGAAGTCAGGGAATAGAAGTCAGTTTCTCGAGTATATACTTTGAAGTCTGCAAGACATCCTCAGAACACATCTAATGCAATCCCGATAAGCATCAGCTAGTCATAAAAGTGGTCCACAATTTGCTAGCTATAGAAACCATAAAATCAGTTTGTTTGTTTGTTTGTTTGTTTGCTAGACCAGAGGCACTCTGAGTTTTATTCATTTCTTACTTCCTAAAAAGAACTGGGATTCTGCACCTGCACCAAGCCTGATGAGGAACGGCTGAAGGAGTTGGGTATGTTTAGCCTGAAAAAGAGGAGACTGAGAGGAGATATGGTAGTCATCCTCAAATATCTCAAGGGCTGCCACATGGAAAAGGGAACAGGCTTGTTTTCTCCTGCTTTGGAGGGGAGGACTCAAGCCAGTGCCTTCACGTTACAAGAAAGATTCCTTCTGACAGTACGAGCTGTTTGACAGTGGAATGGACTCCCTTGGGAGGTAATGGACTCTCCTTCCTTGGAGGTTTCTAAGCAGAGGTTGGATGGCCATCAGTCATGGATGCTTGAGTTGAGATTCCTGCATTTCATGGGGTTGGACTAGATGACCCTTGGGGTCCCTTCCAACTCTCCGATTCTCTGGTTCTGTGATCCTCAGTACAGACATTGGATAAAGTGGATTTCTTTATCCTAGCCCAACTCTACAATTCTCTGATTCTCAATAAAGACATTGGAAAAAAGTGGATTTCTTGATCCTAGCCCAGATTTTGATGGAATGGATATGATTTCATCTCTCTCAAGGACCCAGATTCTGTTCCAGTCAGTGATGGGCAGTCAGCATCACTTCCTGGTGGTGGTCTCCCAGTCTTTTGATTAGTAGTCAGCTCCACGGCATCTGCCAAGTTTCAGCTTCAGGAAGCAGGTGTGAGACAGAGTTGCTCTGGTGCATGATCTCCACAGGAGTCTAATTAACTCACTGGAGCAAATGGTTGGAGCTCTAAGCTGTTTTGTTCTTATTTATTTGCAGTGTTTCATTATTAACATTTATGCCTAACAAGATAGATAAAGCCCCAGGCAAACCTCCGCCCCCCCATGGTGAATTATACCTGAAGAGGCTTAGGGTTTTGATCAACAGGTGTGATGAGGATCACGATTTCAGATTCTATGCTGAAGTATCCAAAAACATCACACTGTGGCACAGACACATGGAGGCGGATCTTTTGAAGTATTTCAAGTACAGTGATTGGCCTTTTGTTGGCTATCTGGAAGAAGAATGAAATTTCTGTACCATTGATGACATTTTACAAAATTGTGTTAATCTGCTAGAGAGATAATAAGCTGGAATCATTAGGGGAAAAGATGCATTTCCCATCAATAGAGATTTGCCAAGTGAGTACAAATATCTTTTCAGATGCAAAAGGCATCATTTTTCCTAACTCTACTAACTTTTCATCCATTACAGAAAGTACACGTTTCTGACAACTCCACACTCAATAATATATAAACAAATCTGGTGATCTGGGGACTGGGAAAAGCCCTCCTTTTCACTACAAGAATGTTGGGTGTCTGGCATACCAAGTGGTTATAAACACACTATGGGAGGCAATCACTTGGCAGGTAGCCTTCAATATCCACCCCCATAGCAGATATAGGCTTCACAGTACATATGCAAGACTAACATCATAGCATCCACTAGTAAAGCCTTGTTTGAACTCACCCCATTTCAATTGCAATTGTAAACTCCATTGAATGCCTTTTCAGACAGAACTGGGTGCTGGACTACAGCCATAATACCAGTGCCATTTTTCAAGAAAAAGAGGTGCCAGAACTCACTATGAAGGTTTCCTTCATTCTCTTAGAATGGCAGTGGTGCTCACCTGAGAGTTTTTGGCTGAAAAAAAGCCCTGTATAATACTATAAAGTTGTCATAAGAAAACTTGAGGTACTTACCTTGGCGAAGGTATCCAGCTTTTCTTTATCATACAAGACCCTGAGTATTGCAGCATACAAAGAACAGCAAGCTCCTGCATAACAAGCAGAACCCCAGAGAGAGAGACAGAGTAGAGTGACTTGTAAAAGGAATGTACAGCTTATGGGTTCATCTTGAGTTCTCTAAAAATGCCAGAGGACTGTAAGGATCCTGGTGGGTGATACTGAAGGCCCATCTATCCAACATCCTGCTTCACACAGTGATCAACCAGATGCAAAACGTGAAGGCAACAGCCCTTTCATGGACACAGATGCATACATGTCATCAAGCTGGAATGTGTGCAGGAAGAGGAGAGTGACCAAGGGGATAAAGTGTCTGGAAACCAAGCCTTATGAGGAACAGTGGAGGAGAGAAGACTGAGAGGTGCATGATAGTGCCTTCAAATATCTGAAAGGCTGTCACATGGGAGACAGAGCCAGAGGGTAAGAAGAAGCTAAGGGATTCAAATTACAAGAAAGGAGATTCCAACTAAACATTAGAAAGAACATTTTGACCAAGTTTTGCTTTGTTTTCTCAGTTGTATTTATCATGTTACTGTTAAAAAAAAACAATAACATAATAATAAATATGCATTTTTTAAAAAAAGAAAAAGAAAGACCATTCTAACAGTAAGTGCTGTTTGATAGTGGAACGGACCCCCTCAGAAGGCAATGGACTCTCCTTCATTGGAATTTTTTTAACAGATGTTGGATGACCATCTGTCTCGGATTCTTCAGCTGTGATTCCTGAATTGCAGAGGGTTGGACTGGATAGCCCTTGGGGCCCCAACTCTACAATTCTTTGATTTTATGGCTAACAAAAGAATTGGAGGCAGGGATGCTCTCATAGTTCCTTAAAGGTAAAGGGACCCCTGACCGTTAGGTCCAGCCGTGGACGACTCTGGGGTTGTGGCGTTCATCTTGCTTTACTGGCCAAGGGAGCCGGCATACAGCTTCCGGGTCATGTGGCCAGCATGACTAAGCCACTTCTGGCAAAACCAGAGCAGCGCACGGAAACGCTGTTTACCTTCCCGCCGGAGTGGTACCTATTTATCCACTTGCACTTTGACGTGCTAGGTTCTAGGAGCAGGGACCGAGCAACGGGAGCTCACCCCGTCGCGGGGATCTGAACCGCCGACCTTCTGATCTCAAGCCCAAGAGGCTTAGTGGTTTAGACCACAGCGCCACCCATGTCCCATAGTTCCTTAGCAGGTCTAATTTTCTAAGCTTATACCATATAAGCTAATACCTATAAACATGTCTTATGGCAGCATATTCTAGTAAGTTAAAAATATGTTGAAAGAAGAATGAAAATGAACAGTTCATGGATTCTACGACTACTTCTGTTCTAAACATTTGTAACTCAAGCACAAGCCAGGGCTTGAGTGCACATCAGTTTTACACAGGGCAAATTTGTATGGTGTTGGTTTGCAGGATGGGACCTTTCTGTACATGACTTGTGCGGAACTGCTCTTGAATCCTCAAATTTACGCATCAATGTGAGAACTATCTCCGGATTTGTCAGATTGCTTTTCTTCCACAGAAGAGGGGAGAAAGACTGCACTGGCCACTCTGTGCACATACCTCCCCAAGGTGAAAACAGAAAACGTATGATTATGGGTTCACCCAAGAGCTGCTCCCACTAGACTGTCTATCAGGAAATCTAATACAGGTAAGCAAGGCATCCAAAACTATGCTCCTTCTAATAGGTCCCACTCCACTACTTTTCTATGGCTGCCTTTCAGAATAGCAATATCCGTTTTCTGACCTGGTGGGGTAACTGACTTGTATCCAGTTGCTGCAAGACGAGGACATGTAACAGACGCACATTCTCCTTGATAACTGTAGTCAGAAAGGACTCCTACAGCTTGACAAGGTCCCTTGTAGTCTATAGCCACACGATCAGAATACGCAGCGCACACATTGTTGTAGGTTTCACCATTATGGCCACATACCAAATCAACTGATTTGCAAAATGACTGGAAAATGGAACAAAGCGGAAAATGGAAACAGTATAGATCTACAGTCCATAGCAAATTAAATGCATAATGTAATCTTTGAAACTACTCAGCAAACTATACAATTACCAGAAACCGGATAAAAATATATTGAAGTTCTGCTCCACCTTTCTCCCAAAATAACCTAAGCTAGCAAACGCCAAAGTGATAAATCAATACTATTAAAAATAAAATGAACATGTATTTGAAACCTCTAAAAACATGAACATTTGAAAATGCCTAAAACAGTCACATGCCCTCACAGTTAACAATGTCAAGGTTGCCAGAAATTGTATCTTTCAGCCAGCAAATGCCTGGGAGAACAGGAATGTTTTAAAGTTCTTCCTAAAAGTTAGAGAAACAGCTGTATCTCAGGGAGGGCATTTCCAGGCACCTTCCAGTGGCAGTGCCATCAGTGGTTCCCTGCCTATTGTGGGGCCTGAAACTGTTGATACTGGGGGAAGTGACTTGAATAAGCCACTTCAGGGAAGAAAAAAGCAGTTCTGTGAAAACTTCTCTAAGCCTACTGAGAAAGTGAAAAGCTATGGACTTCATTAGTAAAATCATTGTTTTACGCTGTCATTGACCCTTCTTTAGACTTTGTGAATGCCTGCAGGTCACAGTAGTTCAACTTTAAAAGAATTGTGGAAAAAAGCTCTGAATGAATTTAAAATAGTGAATGATGCCAGAAAAAAAGGAAAGCTGAAGAACCTTCCTCCAATACTGTGCTGAATTGCTTTCAACTGTAGACTGCAAACTATCTTTTTCCTAGCTAGTATGATCTCTTACAATCCCCAGGACATCATAAAAATACCTATGTTTTTGACAGGGAGCCCCAAAGGGCTGTTTGACATGGCTACACGATGGCTCAAGAGTAATAATTTTAAAAGCCACAGAGTGAAAGCAGACAAAATGCCCAAGATGATGCTCAGCTGTACTATTTGAGTGCAGGTGGAGAATCAAATGAATGAACACTCCCCTAAATAGAATACTCCTTACATGTATAAAACTTGCAAGAAGGCTAAAAGTTAGTTTTGTCTTTAACATGCACTTCTGCACGTCTGAGAAACATTTTTATGGAGGTGGATTCAAACACCTGACTCAGTCTGAAATTGTATAACCAACTAACAGATATTAGGTGGTATTAATACTCCCAATACTTTGGTTTCTACCATTATAGTAGTACTATAAATATCAAAATTAAGATGGAGTTTGAGGAGTAACAGAAGTTCCAAATCAGTAATTTGACACCGCAAAGCCCCAGAAGGACTGTGCCATTATCCACAGTGACTAGCAGTTTCAGCTCAGGTGGCACAGTGCAAATAAATGGCTTTTTAATAAAATATATTGTGCATTCAAATTCTCTCACCTGGTTAAATATAACACAGAGGAAGCACAAAGCAGGAAAAATGACCCAGAGAGGAACAAGTTTGGTTGGGTCTACCTTAACAGTGGAACAATAAAAACCATATTTAAGTAATGTGAAAGATTATTCCATACCTGACATGGACCTTTGTATGATACACTTTTCCCTTTTTGGTGTAGAACACATGGACTGCTATATTCTATATTGTCTGTATCGCAAACAGGATCTCGCAATTGGTCACCACAACTGAATTGTCTGGGCACACATTCGTATTGGTTACATCCAAACTTCTCAAAACTCGTTAAGCAAACCTGTGGCTTTGGTATACATCTGGATTAAATAATATTTTCATGTTATTTGTTATTTTTCCCAAAAAAAACAACAACAACAGATTGAGATAATTTTGAAAGAAGCAGAGGTTAACACTGGCCCCAAAAGAGTGGCAGAAAAGTAATGTGCCAAAAATATTTAAGTACCCAGTTGCATTACAAACACAAAAAGAATTCCAGCCCTCTATAAACCTAAGAATTTATGTTGTTCTTGTAGACTGAAGGGCACTGCAAATGTAGTTGTATGCTTCCAGGGTGCAGGAAGACGAGGTGAAAGATCACATCCTCTGAGGCGGAACCTCTCACGACTCTCCCAATAGCAAATCTATGGCAACCAATTACTTACAAAAAAATAACACAATAGGAAGGAAACTGCAAGAAAAAACAAATGGGCAAAATCGAAATCTCCTCTTGAAAATTATCCATGTACAAGTTAGGCAGAACACCTACTGACTGATATGGTGACAATTCATCCTTGTCTGTACGTAAGCCAAATTATGTTATGGCACAACTGAATTTTTATAAGCAAGCTAATTTCCTAGAGTGCTACAGATTTTCTTAAATATTTACCTCTGATTTTTAAGGCAGGGATTAGGGTTGCAAGGATCCTTGGAGATGCAGGATCCAAATTCAAACTGGTTGTCCTGAAGCCCAACACAACGTGCTATACATACGCTTGGATAGGTACGACCGTTCTGTCCACACACTGGGACAAACTGATCAGCACAGTTACATGGCAGACCTGAAAGAGTTAAAGCTTTTGTTAGGAACTTGCAGATTCCCAAAGAGGCTGGAATTCTGAGGTCTGTACTCCTAACATCTATAGCAAAAGCACAGACTAGCAAGCCTGATTTGAACGGCCATGATCCAACACAGAGTTTAACCACACTTAAGCCCACTGAAATAAAAGAATTTAATCGCACAGCTGTGTTGGGAGCATGGCTCTTCTTTTTTAAATCTGTTACAGGAAGATATGAACATTCGTTTATTATTAGAATTATGGGATTTGCTTTGCATTTAACTGCTGGATTCTGAATACTGGACAAGCCACTGAACTGTCTTCAATAGCAGCCTCAAAGAGTTGCTACAGGGAATATCTTGGCAAAGTACAGCCAGGAAATAAAACACACCACACATACACAAATCCTACCTGTAATGTCATGCTCATCATCTGAGTTGTATTCATTTAGACACTGGCGAGTGGAGCAGATCAGATTCCCAGCAAAACAAGAACAGACATTGCAACCTATTTTGAAAGGTTTTCCGTGGCCTTAAAATAAAACAAATGCATTAATAAAGAGCCGCTTCAGGGAGAAGCAGAAACAACAGTCTGCACCCATACTGGGAGCAAAACTCTCCACCTGGATGGTCCCGGGCGGGAGGAAAGAGGAATAGCCAGACAAAGATGAAAGGTGGTGGGCAAGAGAACTATTGCCACTGCTCTGTCACCCTGCACCTCCTCAGATAAAGCAAGGTGGGGAAAAGGCCCCAAGGTGAGTGACTCTGGACCCCCTGCTCTCCCCCATGTATATAACTTCACCTACCTAGGGAAGCTGACCAGGAACAAAACTTTTAACAATCACCAAGTCTAAGACGCTGAAGATCCCAACATAAACTTTGCTTCCTGAGGCTGAGCCAGTTTGGGAGTTGCACTCTCAAATGCCCTTCCTTATACTACCAGAGAACAGGAAATTTTCAGAGCTTAATAATCTGCAACAGTACATACCTTTTCTTTCCCCTCCAACAATGCATGATTTTTGGAGGTCAACACAGTGCAGTTCCATACAGTTTTCCAGCAGCCCACTCTGGCCACACGTGCAGATCTTATAGCAACCCACATCTCCTGCAGAGGACGGAACCTGGATGAGAGTACCTTGGCGGACAATAAAATCGGAAGCTTCGCCCAACTTGCAGCCTGTGCAAAGATGGCAAAGTGTTAACTGAACTACAGACGATTATGTTCCAGAAATATTTAAAGGCTTTTACATAGCAAGAAAGACTACACATGTAAAAAATTATTTTGGGAAAAGGTGTAGCATACTACTTTACATTTGAAGGTACAGAAGACATTGGAAGATAGAACCGTTTCATCTCCAGAAATGTGTCTTCAAGAGCAAGAACCATCAATGTTTGTTTGTTTGTTTGTTTGTTTGTTTGTTTGTTTGTTTATTCATTCATTCATTCATTCAATAATTTCTATCCTGCTCTTACAATGTACATTAGAAAATAAATATGTCTCATCTCAAGCCTACCAGGCTTATGAAGACAATACATGTAAATCTCTCTGAATTCATTGGAATTTACTATAAAGTTCAAAATGTTAGCCTTCCAGTCTAACACCTCAGTCTTAAACACATTTTCATGGGAAAGGCCTCACTGGAGGTTTATTTTATTTTATTATGTTACATTTCTAAACAAAAAAATCTGTCACTTTGTATTTCTTAGTACAGAAAGTATTGATCTGATGTGTAGAGATCTTTCCTATTCTAATTAATTCAAGAGGGTTCTTTCTGGAAGCTTCTCTGTGTGAAAGAAACAGTGTGCATGCACACGAAAGCTGATACCCAGAACAAACTTAGTTGGTCTCTAAGGTGCTACTGGACAATTTTTTAATTTAAACAATTCATGATGTTTGAGTTATTCCTTCAGAGACGCTGGCTTGAACTGGTCCTGTTATCTTTTCTGTCAAGGTCATGCTGATTGTAACAGTAAGGCCAGAAGGAGCCTGGGTTTCACTCTTTTCAGTCTCTCTTTCCTTCTCGTGTGTTGTTCTGTATAAGTGTTAAGTGTCGTATTATAAATTATTTGCTTAAACTTACAAGTTAAGTCTGCTGCAACTGGACTTCTTACGGACAGGGCCAATCCTGAACGTATTGGATTTGTGACCATTATGCTCATTTGCCTTCAGTAGCAATAAAGCGCTGCTGGGTGAACTACAATTGCCTTTGGTCTATTTTTTGGAATCCCGCAACATGTTTAAGTTTTTACACTGCTAACTATGCGCTGGAGTTCTGCTCTGTATCAATATTGAGTAGAATACATGACTAAATCATCAAAGGCAGTTGACTTGTTAAAGTAAGAGTATGTTAACTGTAATCAAATAAAATAGCTCCCTCTCATAACTCCCAAAGAACAATTCAAACAACAAATTATATAAAATATTCATTTAAAAAAACAGCCGTAAAAGATCTCCACACGTGAATAACATTGCCTAGCTAAAAGCCACCTGAAAAAGAAACTATTGGTGGCAGATGCCAAAGGACACTACAGGAAAAGGCCTCTCTCTTCTGCCCCCCGTTCTCCGTTAATTAGGCACTGGGCAAACCAGAAGAGCCTTAATATCAATTCTGAAAATTCTAATGTTGTTCTTAGATTATCAGAATCCTACATACAGCTAACAGAGTTCTTTCTAAAAACAAACCTGCGAATATAGCTGGGAGTGCAACTATTGTATTACTTACCCTGTATACAAAAGTAAGGGAGACATGGTTCCCCAGTCTGACATCCTTTTCTATTGACTTCACATAACTGATTGGCAGCACAAGGATTTGGGTTACAGGGGTGTGTAACATCATCCACAATGTTCCCTAAAGTGCTTGGGCCTGAAAAGACAAGGGAGTTAAATAGAGGTCATCTACAGAGTGGAAAACAAAGTGGTGACATGGTAGCCTAGTTCACATATACAGTGGTACCTTGGTTCAAGAACAGCTTGGTTTATGAACAACTTGGATTAAGAATACTGCAAACCTGGAAGTAGGTGTTTTGGTTTGTGAACTTTGCCATGAAAGCAGAAAATGTTCCGCTTCCTGTTCAGTGTAAATTGAGTCCCCTGCTGCTATGGGAAAGCATGTCTTGGTTTAAGAACGCTTTGGTTTAAGAACGGACTTCTGCAACGGATTAAGTTTGTAAACCAAGGTACCAGTGTAATGCTAAACCGTAAGTGAGCACTATGTACATATAAGCCTCAAGGCTCAAGCTCTCCAGCACATATGCACAGCACATGGAGCCTTACAAAAGGACAGTATGTGTGGACTCTCCGCTCCCTTACCAGGGCAAAAAGACTGATACTGATGAATTGGAAAAATAAAAATGCGGCTCCCTTCTACGGTTGGATCGAAGACCTATACAAACTCACAACATACAAACAACTTGCATATAAACACAGACTTGCCAAGGACAAATTCAATGTTATTTGGATTCCCTTCTTACAAACAATGCAATAGGTTAAGATCTGGTGAATTACAGTAACAACTTTGTAAAGTATAGAGTTTTGGTTTTCTTCCCTTTCCCTCTTTACTTTGCCTTCTACACGGCTGCTGTCTCTCTTTTATTTATGTCTCACCATCTTGAGTGCACACATAATTACAGTGGTGCCCCGCAAGACGAACGCCTCGCAAGACGGAAAACCCGCTAGACAAAAGGGTTTTCCGTTTTGGAGGCGCTTCACTAAACAAATTTCTCTATGGGGTTGCTTCGCAAGACGAAAAAAGCTTGTGAGTTCCCGTGTGTTTTTTTTGCTTCCCCCCCCCTTTCCTAAGCCGCTAATCAGCTGTTCCGCTGATAAGCCGCTTAACAGCTGATCGCTAAAAGCCGCTAGACCGCTAATAGCGCTAATCCGCTAAGCCGTCAATGGGCTTGCTTCGCAAGACGAAAAAACCGCTTGACGAAGAGAATCGCGGAACGGATTCTTTTCGTCTTGCGAGGCACCACTGTATGTATTTTTCTAACTTTCAATAAAGAAGAAAAAAAGATTGCTGAGTGCATGTAAAGTGCCTGGCAGCTCCTTCCTAGATTTCCTTGGGCAGATATCTTGGCATCAGGCTGCACGGTGCTTCACTTTACAGGCCACCTGTGCATATGGACGAGTTAAGCCAGTTAAGGGAGATCAAAATGTGAAGCTGCACATGCTCAGAGTATTTTCTTTTTCTTTATCAGCATCAATAAAATGCTTGTGTGTGTTTTTTTTTTTTAAAAAAAGCTCAATTACTCCCCCTCATCTTCCTGTGTTGTTGGAGGGGGGGGGGAACATGTAGGGGGTTGGACTAGATGACTCTCTAGGATGCTTCCAACCTTACAATCCCCTCCAATTCTAGTTCTATGATTCTGCTTTTTAACAATTCTGTAGACGTGTTTGTGAATTCTAACTTCAACACATAAGGTTAGTTCTTCAGTACAGGCGTCCCCCCACTTACATGGGGGTTATGTTTTGGGGCCCCGCGCACATAAGTGAAAATTGCATTAAGTGGGGAGCACCCTCTAAAAAGCCCATTTTTTCCTGCTCTCCTGCTCTCAGTCCCGCTTTCTCTCCACACAACTAGTTGAAGCGAGTTGAAGCCCTGGGGCTGCTGGGAGGCTGGAGGGCACTTGGGAACACAGCTGCTGCTGCTGTGCTACCACGTGTATCAGCTGCTAGGCAGGGAGGCCAAGCAGCCTAAACAAAGCCCTGCTGTGCCTCTGGTCTCTTTAGGGTTTTGTCCACCCTCAGTGAAATCTGCTTCAGGCTCCAGGGAGGGTATCTTCATGAGCCAGAAGGACTCACCAGCTCTCTCCTACCATTTCCTGGTTTGAATCTATTCATCTACTAACTTCCCACCACCGCGCATATACGTGGTTGCGTGCAAGTTGATCACGCATAAGTGAGGGATGCCTGTACTTACGAACATATGTATCTAAAGGTATGCAAGTCTCTAAGTCATCGGTTGGAGACAGAAGTTCACAGATGCTTTCGGCCATGTGTCCCTCAGGAAATTTGCTTAAATCTCCACATTTCTTGAGAATTTCCACGCAATCCGACCTTCAGAAACAACAAAGTATTTACACATTACACACATGTACACTGCTCAGATTGCATAGGCCAAGTTAATCCAATAAACTCTCTCTACCCCTAATACACATCCTGGTCTAATTCTAATGACTTCTTCTAAATACCCCCAATACCTTGGCCTTAGTTTAAGATTATATTTCCATATTCTCAAAATTAAGTTGTTCTGCTTTAGTTTTTATTATTGTTAAACCAGATTTATGTCCCTGCTGCTCGACTGTAAATTCTGGATACTTTATTATTATTATTATTATCAACTAGTGCCCATCTAATCCTGCTCTCACTGCAGCCATCTAGATTCAGGGTTCTCCTCTCCTGCAATTCCCAGCAACTGGAAGAACCCTGCCACCCACTTACTTGCAGATTATGCTCCCTCTAGATTTACTGTGACACGGCTTTATCTGCAGTGAACAAGCAATCGCCTTCCACATTTCCGGCTGGCATTTTTTAATATCAAGGACAGGAATATTGATAAATGGCATCTTAATTGTTCCTTTCTCCCAAAGTTTCATGTCATTCATGGCTCCTTGGTCTGATTGGGCATTGCAGCTCCTGAAGAGTTCAGTTGGCCTTCAAGGAAAGATACATTATGGAGTCATACAGAAAATGCTTTTGAACTCAATATGAATGTTTATCCAGGCCAGAGACTGAATACCACCATCTCCTAACAAATCAATGGTCAGAGAGTTGTTGGTGCTAAGTCCCTTCCCGGAGGATACTTTAGACTTGTGCGCAGGGCCGTCCTATCCCGGGTGCCAGATTCCAAGGCTGCCCCCCTCAACCGCCACTGGAGAAGTGAAAAGTGGTTGCACCAGATTCTGGCAAGATCTCATGCAAGCCCTGTGAGATTGTGTGGAGGCTTCTGCATGATCTCATGGGGCTGCCACAAGATCTCACAGGGCTTGCATGAGATCTCGCTGCAATCCAGTAGCCACAGCCCCACAACACTGGTAAATGAGGTTTCAGTGGCGGGTGGCAAAGGGGGTCAGATGGTACACACACAGGGCAGGATCTTCCCACTTTGGCTTGGGCGGTGAAACAGGGTGGGGACACATCTGCTTGTGTGCTGAGGGAAGGTGAAAGTGAGGAAGCCCGAGCCAGGAAGCTTGTGACATCAGCTCCTGAAGAAATGGTCTTCAGTCAGCTTGAAAGGATTCTGTACTTCTCTATAGCTTATGCCATTTATTTATTTTAGTATTTTAAAATTGAAAAACCACCTTGGGTGCCTTGTCAGGAAGGTGCTGTACATAAACACAAGTGATCAATAATAGATTATTAATATTATGGAAGTCAGAGCCCAGCATTCTGAAGGCAAATAAGTTAAGAATCAATTCTTAATATGTCTCAAATTAAGGGGCACAAAGCATGTTAAACCCGTAATATGTATTATTATTAATTATTAAAATACACATAATCAAACACACCTTGACACAGAAATCATTCTGTCTTTAAATCTAAATATAGTATTATAACAAGAACTTATAATCACAGTGATACAGCTGAGACATGTATCAATCAGAATAATATAAGCAGTTGAATAGTATATTGACATTTCATATCATACCGATTATAAGTGAACTCTTTTCAGTAAAGTTGTCTGGAGAACATCCTTCCTTAAAGTGCTTATAATATGAATGTTTTGCTAGAAATGCTACAGTTTAAACTCACTCATCCTAGGGCAGTGCTGAAGTTCTTGAGTTCGAAAATGCTGTTGTTACTTGCCTTGCAACAGTAGGTGACCTATTCACCATTGCTAAAGCTTCCTGAAAGGTATGTTCCTTTACATACCTGAGAAGCAATATTTTCATGTGACGAGAAAGAGAGAAATGCTCAGAATCAGCCTTTTTAAAAGACTGTTTCTCATTTGACAAAATGAAACGGAAAACCCTGGGCTAGTAACCAATACAGTCGTATCTTGGAAGTCAAACAGAATCTGTTCCAGAAGTCCGTTCGACTTCCGAAACATTCCGACTTCCAAAGCGTGGCTTCCAATTGGCTGCAGGAAGTTCCTGCAGCCAATCAGAATCTGCGGAAGCTGCAGCGGACGTTTGGCTTCCGAAAGAACGTTCGAAAACTGGAACACTCACTTCTGGTTTTTGATCGTTCGGGAGCCAAAATGTTTGACTCCCAAGGCGTTCGAGAGCCAAGGTACGACTGTACATGTAAACCAGCTCCTATAAATCTAGAAGTAAACGCATAATCAAAAATGATAAATTTGTAATCTATTGGCATAATATATAATCATGGTTATCTACATTTTCAATCACAGTAAAATCACAGAGAGTTAGTAGGCTCAGCGGTTGGAGGAAGATCAAACTCTCTTCTTCCAGCACCCAATAACATCTTTCAACATTCTTTATAAACCAACAATGTTCAAAATGGGGAGGGGGGGAATTCTCCAAATCCCACATTACCAAGTAAACTATACCAGCTCTACCTAATTATACATTTCATCCAAAAACAATATATTCTGAAGAAAATACTCAAGTGTACCTTTCCTACCTGTTATTAAAATTAGTGCAGTAAGTAAGATTTCTACAGCCCAGCTGACAAGGTTCACGTACATCTGCTAAACAGGTCAACATGGAAACTTCGACTGGGTTATACTCACAAAAGCGATCAAATTCTTGCCAGCTCTGTGTATTGCCCCAGCTGCTGCTATAAAGTTTAGTGCATAAATCTCTGTGGGAAAAGAAACACAAGGGAATAAAATGAAGACAAAACCTTGGATTATAATGCTTATGATTTAACTCACAAGATGTATTGCTCAAAATATGGTGTTCCTATACCATGGAAAACATATGCAATTCTCTCTAGGTTACAGGATGTAGTTGATCTAGTAATTAAGGGTAAGAAATTGGGTCTGGCCAGATTGTCATTTCCTCCATTCCCTATGGGCCAAGTTTGGCTGGTGGCGCTGGCAGGGGGGGGGTGTGCGTGTGTGTGCTGGCAGGGTGTGTGTGTGTGTGCGTGTGTGTGTGTGCTGCTGCTGCTGCAGTTTGCCTGCAGCATTTGAAATCAAACCACGTGGGCAAAAAGCACAGCCTGCAGCTCAGCTGCCACCATAGAATCATAGAATCACAGAGTTGGAAGAGACCCCAAGGGCCATCGAGTCCAACCCCCTGCCAAGCAGGAAACACCATCAGAGCACTCCTGACATATGGTTGTCAAGCCTCTGCTTAAAGACCTCCAACGAAGGAGACTCCACCACACTCCTTGGCAGCAAATTCCACTGTCAAACAGCTCTTACTGTCAGGAAGTTCTTCCTAATGTTTAGGTGGAATCTCTGAAGAAAAGATTTATTGCTCAGATAAGTCCTGGCGTCCAGCCCGCTTCGCTGCGCAGCTACCAGGCAGGCCTTCGGACTTCAAAGGCCACATTCCAAAGGCTCTGAGCAACACGCAGAGTTCAGCAGCAGCGGTTAGAGAAAGCTGTAAAACTTCCTTGCTTTCTTCAGTGTGCTTAAATAAAGTCCACTCAGGATCTTAGCAGCTAAGCGCACTGAAGAAAGCAAGGACAACAAGGAGGCAGCCATTCTAGCTTCTCCAGGGAGGGAGTTCCAAAGTTTGGGAGCAGCCACCAAGACGGCCCCAAGAATCCTAGCTGCACCAGTTCTGGTTTACTCATAAGCAGCAAGGATGGTCAATCATAGAATCATAGAATCATAGAGTTGGAAGAGACCACAAGGGCCATCGAGTCCAACCCCCTGCCAAGCAGGAAACACCATCAGAGCACTCCTGACATATGATTGTCAAGCCTCTGCTTAAAGACCTCCAAAGAAGGAGACTCCACCACACTCCTTGGCAGCAAATTCCACTGTCGAACAGCTCTGACTGTCAGGAAGTTCTTCCTAATGTTTAGGTGGAATCCTCTTTCTTGTAGTTTGGATCCATTGCTCCATGTCCGCTTCTCTGGAGCAGCAGAAAACAACCTTTCTCCCTCCTCTATGTGACATCCTTTTATATATTTGAACATGGCTATCATATCACCCCTTAACCTCCTCTTCTCCAGGCTAAACATGCCCAGCTCCCTTAGCCGTTCCTCATAAGGCATCGTTTCCAGGCCTTTGACCATTTTGGTTGCCCTCCTCTGGACACGTTCCAGTTTGTCAGTGTCCTTCTTGAATTGTGGTGCCCAGAACTGGACACAGTACTCCAGGTGAGGTCTGACCAGAGTAGAATACAGTGGCACTATTACTTCCCTTGATCTAGATGCTATACTCCTATTGATGCAGCCCAGAATTGCATTGGCTTTTTTAACTGCCGTGTGACACTGTTGGCTCATGTCAAGATTGTGGTCAACCAAGACTCCTAGATCCTTTTCACATGTACTGCTCTCAAGCCAGGTGTCACCCATCTTGTATTTGTGCCTCTCATTTTTTTTTGCCCAAGTGCAATACTATACATTTCTCCCTGCTAAAATTCATCTTGTTTGTTTTGGCCCAGTTCTCTAATCTGTCAAGGTCGTTTTGAAGTGTGATCCTGTCCTCTGGGGTGTTAGCCACCCCTCCCAGTTTGGTGTCATCTGCAAATTTGATCAGGATGCCCTTGAGTCCATCATCCAAGTCATTGATAAAGATGTTGAATAAGACCGGGCCCAAGACAGAACCCTGTGGCACCCCACTAGTCACTCTTCTCCAGGATGAAGAGGTACCATCAGCTGATTGCTGAGTTCTATAAAATGTTTGACATGGGGCTTTGCAAGCACTGGTAATTCGCAAGTCCTGTTGTATATAAGCGCTCTGCAAGCATGGACAATCAGACGATTGTTGGGTCTTATGGGGAACCATCCACAGGGCTTTGCAAGACAGAATGGTCAGATCATTTTCTAGGCTCCAACACAAGGAGAGGGCTCACAACATCCTTTGAAATCACAAGGTTCCCAGCCTCCCCAAGCCATAGGAGGAGCTGAATCCCATTTTGAAACATCAAGCACCCAAAGGAGAGCCTATAAAAGACGGAAAGAAAATGCAAAATGTACTCACCTACATATGGAAGTATTTGCTTTAGAACAGCAGTGTAATTTAGCACCATCCAGACCTGTTGAAGGTGGAGGGTGCAGAGTGACTCCAGGGTGAACAGATCTTGAGCTCTCAAGGAAACATTGCCATAGAGGATCCTGTGGCAGAGGCATCGTTTTACAGCTTTCAATAAGTCCATCCACAATTTCAAGCTCTGTTTTCATTGACTTCAGGATCTTTTTACAAGCTGTTTGGCAGGCATAATCTTCTGCCCTATCACAGCAGTATAAACCTAAATAGCAGAGAAGAAATAAATACTGCTACCTGTCACATAGTTGTGTTTACATCACAGTGTCAAAACATCAGCACGTTAAAATTTAATATAATGCAATTAAAAATTGCTTTATATATAAAAATGCTGCATTGTATCTATTCTTTAAAGAGCAGGCAGAAAGATTGTTTTTTCCCCTTCAGATTAGTGACTGCACCCTGCTTGTTCCACTTGCCGACCCTTCCCCCAACCTCCCACCAATCTTCCCCCCCTCCCTCCCCACTCAGACCACACCAAGCCTCCCTCCCCTTAGAACTTCTCCTGCCACAATTACTGCCTCAGTCTATAGGGACTGTTCCTCCACTGCTTGCCTGGGTCTGCAGATACTCTCTGATGCTGCTATAAGGGCCCAGCAGCTCCCTGAAGACTGTCATCTTGCTGTTGTTCTCAGTGCCACCTGTCTGTGGCCAAGCAAACTGCAGCATGATGACCCTCTTACATGTTTATTATACAGAAATAAAACAGATCACTCTCTAAAGAGCAACCACAGATCAGGAGAGGAAGGTGTGGGTGCCTGAGGGACACTTCCCTCAGTTTGGCAGGTCCTGTGGGTTACCACCTCTACTCCAGGAGAATGTCTTCAATTCTTTTACTTTTGAAAGCAAATACAGAGAAAAATATAGATGAAAAAGAAATTTGCAGTCCAAAACATGAACAGAAAACCATGCTTACACTATAGATACCATTGCGTACTTCCACCCATTAAGGTGCTAAAATTTTGCATGCCAAACTTGTATTTTCTCATACTTACTATCTGTTGAATTTCTCATTGGATAGGACTGTGTGTAGTTGTTCACACAATGAATTAATTGTGGGCTAACGGAGGCGCAGTAACTTTCAACAGCTTTGAACTGAGAAGGACCTGGAGAAGAGTCGGTTCGAAAGATTGCCTGGCAATATTCCCGGCAGTTTGTGTGATGACCAGCATAACTGCAACAAACTGATCCCACTAGAGGAGGGAAACACAAGCAAAACAATGCATTACAAATAACTCTTTATTATTAGTGATGAAAATACAGAAATATGTTTATACTCTATCGTGGGGAAGGGCCAGAATCTAGTCAGTGTTCTGGATAGGCCAAATTTGACAGGTGAGTGGGACCACCCACCTGCCAATCACCCACTGTCACAAAGACATTGTGCCCACACATGCACAACGACCTGCCAGATGGGAAAAGCAGCTGATTGCCAAGGCTTGTGAAGCCAGGTACAGAGCAATATGCTGTGTTATTTCTGTGCAAGCCGCTGGCAGTGTTGTGCTAGATTTTTTTGCCTACTATGTGAGAACGTGGCATTCTGAAGGGTGATAAAATTAGAAAGTAGAGAAAAACAGCCATGAAGCCAAACCAAAACCAAAACCATTAAAATATTAAATGTTTTGGTAGTCCAGTGCTGCAGTGTGCTAACCAATAATAAAGCAAGGGATCAAGTTACTCTAACTGCTCCCACCCAGACAGATTACGATGTATGTTTTAGTGTGTCCACCCATAGGAATATATTAATGCAAATGATGGAAAACTCCATCCCCCTCATCCACTTCCTAATTCTTATAAAATGTGTAAAGCAAACTTTTCTTTTCTTTTCCCTTTTTTGATTAGTTACTTCTTTTAGTTCAGGGGCAGGCACTGGGTTTTTTGTTCTTCTTTCCTACTCCCTTCTACTTACTCTGCTCATACTTTTACCCACATGAAAGCCACAAGGCCTGGTCTACTGTCTTGGACTGGTAACTATGAATTTTAATATAACCTCTAATATGCTATGGATACTATAACTAGATGAGCTGGAGGAAGTCAGGAGTGTTAACAACTGACTGACTGGTTGCTTTGCCAGTGCTATTACAAGTACATGCAATTAGTTCACACCATTAATAAACCATTACTTTATATGCAATTTATATTATACTACTTGAAGTTGCTTGAACAATCATACGTAACTTGTTTTATTTTCATAAATGTTGTATTATGCAATTTGCTTTATTCTCTGTAAGTACCTTTTCCCCCTTACTTTTTATAATGCCATGAATCTTTGTACACCAGTGAACCAACTGATTCGTTTCAGTCACAATCCTGACTCAGCAGGTATGAATCAAAATACTTTACTTGCTATCCCACTGAATCAATGCTGAGCAAATCCAAACCCTGACTGAAGGATCCAGTTAATATTGCTGCACTGGTCAGGCCTTGGTATGTTATGCACTAATCTAGACAGGATTCCAGAATTAACAGAATATGAATACAACTGGCTGCAAACTTGCAGTTGGTGGGAAAAGTTCCGAGCCTCAAACTAAGATGTTTACAGGAAACGCACTACATTTTCCCTTGGCAAACTGTCAACCAGCTCAAGCAGTTGTGAAATGCAACATATGTTATGCTATCATCTGATATTAAAAAATGAACATACATCTCAAAAAGCAGGCAATGAAACGGGAGAAAATGATAAACTAATATTTAGGAAGGATTTTTTAAAAAGGTATACTTACTTTCATTTCTGTTGATGCAGCTAAAAAGTGCATTCTAAAAACAAAAGCAAAAAGTATCACTTTTAAATAGCTACTGGTAAAAAAAATTAAATGGCAAATTCACTACATCTTTTGTTGGTGAGCAAAAGAATATAACTGAATCATATGCACACACATATATAATTATATGAAGAGTTAAAGTTCAGTACAATTAATAAACATGAAAATCTCCTGTTAGCCTTGATTTGCACATCCTATGGCTAATTAAATACTGAAGACCCTTGAGAACTTCCAGGAATGACAGTAGCTATAGTGGGACAGATCAAAGAAATAGCAAACCATTTTCCAGAAGATTGTCACAAAGATTCTGTCAGAAAGGCTTCATTCATACACCACGACGGATAGCACACCAAGCAGAAGTAGGAAGAGGCTGCAGGGAACCTCAGGAGAAGGCACAGGCAAACTCGGCCCTCCAGATGTTTTTGGGGACTACAACTCCCATCATCCCTGACCACTGGTCCTTTTACTAGGGATGATGGGAGTTGTAGTCCCAAAACTTCTGGAGGGCCAAGTTTGCCTATGCCTGTTCAGGAGTCTATGCAGACCCCTCTCCTGCGCAGCTGGGAGAATTAGAAGCTTTTGTGATTTGTTGTATCTTCTGTACCAATAACCTGTGGCTTGAAGATGGTCCTTGAAGTGCACCCCACAGATTGCATCTCAGATGGCATTTCAAAATGGTATCCTCTAAATGTAGGGATTTGATTCATGCATCTGACAATCTGTTCATTACAAAAAGACATATTTGCAGCAATTCCCCATCATTTCGCTGTTCAGGTTTATGAATCCAAAAAGGAAAAAGTAATGGAGAAACTGCTGCTGCTTGCGTGCCAGGTGGTAGCTTCAGCTGTGGGTTCCCTTCCACCAGGCAAATATGGCTTAAGTGTGCAGAATACTAGCCAGAAAGGTTGCCAAAAACATTGTGCTCTATTGTTTTTGTGATGACTAAGCTTTGGAAACTGAAATTTCCTCAATATCAGTGGAGGCTGGTCCATTAGAGGATATTGCATTTCAAGCTGTGGTAGAGGGCAATGGTTTGTTTTCTGGTCTTGACTGGGGTGTCGGTGGCACAGGGCTCCCAGTCTCCTCCTTCCATAATGCTTTTAAGACCAGAACAGGACCAGGGCATCTGTAATTTTTATCTGTAAACCGCCTTGAGTCCCTGTCAGGTAAAAAGGCCCGGTATACATCAACATCATCATCATCATCATCATCATCATCATCATCATCATCATCATCATCTATGCCTGCCTCACCAACCTCTATCTGCCCTCAGCCAGTCACCATCTGCTTTTCTTAATTACAACCAGTCAGCAGGTGGCTTGGGGCTCCAGCCCCTACTGTTGGCCTCCTTGCCTCCACCCTACCAGCCCCACCTGCACAGCATCCTCCTCTGATGGTTCCAGGTGTGATCAAGACGAGAGGGAAGAACTGTGTGGCAGCTGTATCTCTGCCCTTGTGGTCCAGGCACTGGCATCCACTCTGCTCTCACAAGTGACTGGTGAGGGTGGCTCCCCTGGGGAGGGGATGCTGTCTAAGACAGACAGAATTTGCACAGAATATTATATATCATCTATATTATATATAACTATAACTTTTAAGAACCAGCATCTGAGCTTTCTTTTTCCTCCCGGTGTGCCACATATTTTCAACTGTAAGCTGGAAAGCTGTAACCATCTTATTGCTGAGTTGCTCTGGGAACCTTTTAGACTAAAAGAGTGAGGCATAAATGCCATAAATAAGTATGTAAATAAAAGTTATAGCCTGGTAATCTGCAGGTTATGAATAAATAGTCTCAATTTCAACACTGTTTTTCTAAGTAGTTTTATTTCATTTTCTTTTCCATTCAAACAATTTCCTTCTGTCAGTGAAAAAACTTTCAGAGCTTAAAAGAAGATCTTTTAACATTCTTTTAAAATGTTAATCTGTCACATATCACAAAGTTTAGTGGTTTTGCCATGAAACAAAGCTATACATATTGTTGCATATGAGCAGAATAATCCTAGGGTGTCTATAGGAAAGGTCTGAAGCTGCCATCAGAATAGTCTTGCTGAGGACAAACTATTGTCCCCAAGAGACAACTGCCCACCAAAACAACACATTAGTTTTACCAATTATTCTTTTTAATGGTTATACAATGATCTGAAATACACCCTTCAATAATAATAATAATAATAATAATAATAATAATAATAATAATAATAATTAGCATTCATATACCACCTTTCTCTTCCAAGGATCTCAAGGGGCTGTACATGCTTCTGCTCTGCCCCATTTAATCCTCACAACAACCCTGCGATGAAGGTTAGGCTAAGAGATGGTGACTGGCCCAAGCACACTCAAGGAGCTTCATGGCTGAGTGGGAATTCAAACTCTGCTCTCCTAAGCCCTAGTTCAATACTTATACCAATATATTTCATCTCTCTAGAATGCAGAATCTTTTAACACTCAAGATTTTACTCCCAGGATCTAAAGAGCCTGAGTATATCCTGTGGGATTTTGGACTTTCAATAGCCGCCCTTGCAAAAACTATTCTACAAACTGTATTTGAAAGTCTTCTCAGTTTAAAGAATGGTTTAGCGCACACAATGACATGGAGTAGAAAATTTTCTAATAGTGTGATACTCTGGATCCTGCCTGAAAAATCAATCCAGCCTGCTTTATGATACCTTTGCAAACATATGCCTTATTCTCTAAATAGCACTTATCATAAATTATGTTCTTTTATCTTCGATTTATTTTAAATTTTGTATTATACATGCATTTGCAAGTGTGGTCTGCTTTGATATATTTTTAGTGGCAAATAAATGCAATAAATAATAATAAACCAATTAATATAGCCATTCTAAAACACTTTCCACAATTCCCCTTGTTTTTATAAGGCTTTAAATTCTTAAGCCTTTAGCCTTTCCCAAATATACTGCCTGTTCCACAGTTGCTCAATTCAGTCTCTACCTGATACACCTTCACTACTCTCACAAATTACTTCATATCCCTGGAGAAAGATACTGACTACTACTCATAGTACTATTTGATATATGCTGTAAGGTGCCCAGAGTGGCTGGGGGAACCCAGCCAGATGGGCGGGGTATAAATAATAAGATTATTATTATTCATAATACTTTTTTTGCACAAATGAAGTGTCATCAGAATGCTGGTGACACATAGCTCTTTCTCCCTTTCCCCCATGAACCAGGCAAGATGAGTTTCAGGTTCAGGCGGCAAAGCTGAAGCTGCATCCTGGCAAGATGCAGGCATTGTGGACACAGCTCTACTCCACTGAAAGAACCTGGAGTGTCCTGAGATCCACAGCAGCTCCTAGTGGTGCATGGTCCTTGGTGCCCTTGTTATTATTGTTTAGTCATTTAGTCATGTCCGACTCTTCATGACCCCCTGGACCAAAGTACGCCAGGCACTCCTGTCTTCCACTGCCTCCCGCACTTTGGTCAAACTCATGCTGGTAGCTTCGAGAACACTGTCCAACCATCTCGTCCTCTGTCGTCCCCTTCTCCTTGTGCCCTCCATCTTTCCCAACATCAGGGTCTTTTCCAGGGAGTCTTCTCTTCTCATGAGGTGGCCAAAGTCTTGGAGCCTCAGCTTCAGGATCTGTCCTTCCCGTGAGCACTCAGAGCTGATTTCCTTCAGAATGGAGAGGTTTGATCTTCTTGCAGTCCATGGGACTCTCAAGCGTTTCCTCCAGCACCATAATTCAAAAGCATCAATTCTTCAGCAATCAGCCTTGTTTATGGTCCAGCTCTCACTTCCATACATCACTACTGGGAAAACCAGAGCTTTAACTATACAGACCTTTGTTGGCAAGGTGATGTCTCTGCTTTTTTTAAGAATGTGCTTCCTTTCTGCTCCACAGTGTCAGGACAAGCAGAGGCCATTAAACCAGCAATTGCCAGCCAAGGAAGAGTGCTTCCAGCAGGGCCAAGCAAGATTTAGCCACACAATCTTGGCCTCAGAGGATTTTGGTGGGTCAAGGGCCACCTGAAAAATCTACCTGAAAACCCCTAGTTACATATGGACATCACATTATTTCAGTATTTCCACAATCTTTTGGAAGCTACTTTTGAGAGCCCCTCGCAGAGGTGGCTTTAGGGCAGCAAGAGCAGTGCAGGGGCACAGGGCATGCAGCCGAGGGTGGGGTCTTCTCAAAACCTGATAAGCACATGCCCACCTTCAGGAAGGAGGTGTGAGGGCTCTGACAGGGTCCTATAGTCCTCCTATAGAGAGTCCTCCTAGAGAGCCAGTGTGGTGTAGTGGTTAAGAGTGGTAGTCTCGTAATCTGGGGAACCGGGTTCGCGTCTCCGCTCCTCCACATGCAGCTGCTGGGTGACCTTGGGCTAGTCACACTTCTCTGAAGTCTCTCAGCCCCACTCACCTCACAGAGTGTTTGTTGTGGGGGAGGAAGGGAAAGGAGAATGTTAGCCGCTTTGAGACTCCTTAAAGGGAGTGAAAGGTGGGATATCAAATCCAAACTCTTCTTCTTCCTCTTCTCCTGCCTACTTCACAAAGCCAGGCAAGCAAACTTTGGGAAGAAGACGGGAGGGCTCTAGGACCCTGCCAGACCCACGTGCCTCCTTCCCAAAGCCCCAGCATCTTGTTTACCTAGCTTAAGCTAGCACTGCAAGGGTTGTGGGGAGAGCCAAATGTTGGCCTCACACAGGGCAGCATATTACCAAGGTTCATCCCTGCCTCTTGGGGCTATAAGGAGGACAGAAAATTCCAAATCAACAAATAGTACATTTCAGGTTGCAGGACAGCAGGATCGGGTGATCTAAAGCAGGGGTCGGCAAGGCTTACCGGGCATAGGCCAGATCACTTCTGCAGAGATCCTCTATGGGCCGGGCCATGCGTCTGCGCATGTCTGCGGTGCCGGAAATCGCTTCTGCGCATGCCCAGATGCCAAAAATCGTGCCTGTGCAGAAGCAATTTCCGGAGCCACAGAAGAGAGTCCCTGCACCGTGCTGGTTTAGCGCAATGGGCAGGGACTCGCCACGCGGGCGGCTCGGTTCAGGGGTGGCTCATGGGCCAGTTAAGTGACCCTCATGGGCCACTTCCAGCCCATGGGCCTTAGGTTGCCGACCTCTGATCCAAAGACTATATAGGATCTCAACAGGCCTTCCATAAGTGCTATCAATGGCTTGGTTCCTCAGTCGGGACAATTCATTACCCGTTGAAAGCTGAGCTGAGACAGATTGCCCGGAAGGCCAGCTTTAAACAGCAGAATCTTCAACCTGTCTACCAACTGCTCTGTCTCACAGTAAACCCAGCTTTGTCAGCGATTTAAACTTCATATAATTTGTTTCCTTTTGTGAATTTACCATATTTTTCACTCCATAAGACACACTTTTTTCTTCCTAAAAAGTAAGGGAAAATGTCTGTGCGTCTTATGGAGCGAATGCATGGTCCCTGGATCAGGGAGGGAGATAAAGGACTCTAGTGATAAAGAAGGCTGCCTGGGAGGGGGGAGGTAAAAGCCCATGGATCCTCAGGATTTTTACATTGGGTCACCCCAAATTCACCATCAGATCACATAGCATGTCCATGGCTACAGCCGGCACCAAAAAAATCACGCACCCACTGTTTCCTAGGGCCACAATGGCACAAAAACGTGGTTACAAAGCACGGATCCACATGGATTCTCAGGATTTTTGCATTGGGCTACCCCAAACTCACCGTCAAATCACATGTCTGTGGCTACAGCATGAACCAAAAAAATCATCCATCCACTGTTTCGTTCAGAGTATTTTTTTTCTTGTTTTCCTCCTCTAAAAACTAGGTGAGTCTTATGGTCAGGTGTGTCTTATGGAGTGAAAAATACGTATTTTCAATAAATATCTCTGAGACATGGCTCAAGAGCTGTGTCTGGTACGTGAAACAACAGCAAAACAAATAAGTGCAACCATGTTTACTTAGAAGTAAGCTTCACCGAATTTCAAGATGCTTATTTGCAATAAGCAGGGTTAGGACTGCAGCCCAAGGCTGTGTTTGGACATGCACGTGTAGTTGGGGGAGGTGCTTGCCAAATTACTAGCCTTCAGGCTGATCCCTAAATGGCATGTTAAGTTTTCACTTGTTAGTGGAAATCACCAGAAGTAAACCTGTCAAGAGACAGGAAGACAGACAATCAGCACACAAACAAAAATGGTAATTACATGTCTGAATCTGTAAGTGTGGAAGGATATAACCCCCTTTAAAAAAAATACTATTACCACTTATTATTTTATTCAACAGAGTTCAGCAAATATCTTTACTGACACATTTTCTAGAACTGAAATGTATTCATTCCAAAACAATTTCTAAGAAAAGTATTGTCTCTTGCAAGTATCTGGTGACTTATTCATCAATGCAGATCAAGAAGATATTGTGGGCTACTTTAGTAACCTGAGGATATATTTCACTCCTGTTCTTTGAAAACTAATGTGTTGGACCCAGTCTTGCCCTCCTACAAAATGGAGCATTCCTTTCATTAACAGAAGGGACCAAGAGCCTTAGGAGGCTTGTGCTGGAAGAAAGGGGGAACAGTTTAAACTGATCCCCTTTTCAGCCACAGCACCATCTCTCCTAATCCCATGGGACAGTCTTTTGGGATGCAGGAGGAAGGGAAATAACTGAAGTAGCAGAGTGTCCCATTGGGACAGATGGTCTGAATCCAATCCTGCTATCTGGAGAGATGCTGAAAATATATTCTGGGAGATTCATCACCTCATCCTCAAACCCCAATCTACAAATGAGTGCTATGTTTCCCATGACTTTTATCATAGACAGTATCAAAGCAGCGAAGTATGGTTCACCCATATATGAGGAAGAAAAGTATGGAAGTACAAGAACGTATTTCTCTTATAAATGTTTGAAAAACACTAGACAGTAGTTTTATGTAATCATTTGTAATCATTCTTGAAATAAGTCCACTTATTTATATGAAATAAATATTACAAAATGATTCCAACAAGAAAGAGAAAAGAAGAATTAGGAAGAGAAACTACTCTGTCATGATCAGTGATCACTTTTTCATTCCCATTTTTTAAAACTCTCTTACCTGTCCTTTCCGTTCTCCAACAAACATTGGTCAACCTCCTACAGCAATGCAGAAATCCAGAAAAGAGAAGGAAACTAGCATAACAGAGGAAAGGTTACAGATACGGGCAGTGAAGTATAATACAGAAGAGATAAAGCTATTTAATGTAGGGGATATCAGTTTAGAAGAACACAAGCTATGAAAATCTCAGCAGCTAAAGAGATTAGGAAAAGAAAAAAAAGCTTTCTAAGGCATATTTGCAATAAGATAAAAAGCTAAGTAGTATTTAATCTAAATCCCTTGCTGGGGAGTGAGCAGGCCACTGCATTTATTTCTTAATCTAAAGAATAAAGACATAAAGAAGAATCAATATGGAGATTTTTAATTTACCAAGTAGTCTAATCGATTATGGGACTTGGTCTCCTTTACTTTTGAACCTAAGGACAACAGCCACTGTGGCTTTGGGTTGGAGATATCTACTTTCAATTGCAAGGTCTTCCCTTCTTTTTTCCAATGTCTTATTGATTCCCTACTCTGATCTGAGTGAATCTAAAAACACAATCCTAAAGTGAATGCTCTTCTTTCAGGCAGAAGTAGGTAAGAAAAACAGCATGTGAAGAGATTTATATTCTGAAGAGAAGGTGTGCTGGAGAAAGTTTCCTGAAAATACCATTGCTTTTTATACATTATTGAATGCAATCACATACTTGGACATAACTGATTTAAAAGATTATTCAAAACATTTTCAGTTGCACACAAACAGAAAATTAATTATTATTGATTACCTACAAAAATTGTATGCTAAGAAGGCTACTATTTTTTATATAAAACTTATTCTTTTCAATGATTGCTTTTACCAATTAAGCATGTTCCCACTTAAGAGAATAAAATTACTCCAGCTAAGTTAGCTTGTATTCAAATAAAAAACAGGACATTTCAGAACACAGATATATAGACAGGATCCATAGTTCACAAACATGTTTTCTGCTTATAGTGTGAGATTTGAACTAACCAAATCCCAAGCACCTGACTAATTGCCCTACAGCTGATGTAATTCTGGATCCCAGCAAACCATAATTTGCAGACATGAAGCCAGCTCTCCAAATGCAGTACCCCCTCCCTACCCCCCAGACTCTTGGAAGAAGAGTACTGGATTGGGCAGACCTTTTCTGTGATCTATCACGACTTTTGTTATAAGCCTCTCTCTCCAGAGCAATTCTTGCCCTCGTTTCTGTGGGGGTGCACCAACAGAAACCATGGCTTTCACAAAAAAGACCCATTTTAATCATGGACTGTACCAAACTTGTGAATACAAACTCTGATCTACAAAGTTAACTGTTTGCTTTAACCATGGTTTGTGGGTCTACATGCAATCTTCCAGAAAATTTGGCAAATTAGAATAATTTGAATTGCATCAGAATTTTTCTGATATCAGAGGGATATCCTCTGCATCCTGTCTGTGGGAGCTGTATACGGTGGTGCCCCGCAAGACGAACGCCTCGCAAGACGGAAAACCCGCTAGACAAAAGAGTTTTCCGTTTTGGAGGTGCTTCGCAAAACGAATTTCCCCATGGGCTTGCTTTGCAAGACGAAAATGTCTTGCGAGTTCCTGCGGGTTTTTTCCCCTCCCCCCCCTTTTTCTAAGGCGCTAAGCCGCTTATCAGCTGATCCGATAAGCCGTTAAGCCGCTAAAAGCCGCTAAACCGCTAATAGCGCTAATCCGCTAAGCTGTCAATGGGCTTGCTTCGCAAGACGAAAAAACCGCTATACGAAGAGAATCGCGGAACGGATTAATTTCATCTTGCGAGGCACCACTGTATTAGCATGTTTACTTCACTTGAATTTAGTAAGAGCCGTTTGACAGTGGAACAATCTCCCTCAGGAGGCTGTGGAGTCTCCTTCCTTGGAGGCTTTTAAGCAGAGGTGGGATGGCTTTAATGGATGCTTTAATCTGAGATTCCTGCATGGCAGGGGGTTGGACTAGATGCCTCACGGGTCCCTTCCAACTCTATGTGAAATTAAACACTTTGAAACTGCCAATCTTGTCCAATTTTGTATTTGCAATTGACATCTATTCATTGTTACTAATGACCTAATGAAAAATATCAATGGAAAAATAAAGCACTTGGAAAGAATAAATTTTTTTTGCCCCACATCCATGATGAATTAGGATGGGAAATTCCAGGGAAGGGAGGATCAGGAGGGAGTGGCTGTTTACTTTGCTGGCTTTCGGTTTGCAAAGCCCAGTTTGCCATGAACCAGTATCTTATCTGCAGTGGAGGAAAGAGGTCAACTTGGTCTGTTTCACCTCCAGAAAAGTTTATGACTTGGAAACTGTTATGAGCCTTCAAAGTGCGCCAACATCAGGAAAGCTTAAGCATATTGATTGACAGGGAGGGGTAGCCCACTGTCTGTAATGCACTTACCTCATATTCTTTCCTGCAAACTTTCATAATATCATTTTTTGAAGATGCCTGAAAGACATTAGTTTCATTACCAGCACATATTTCATATTATTCAAGAGCAAAATTATACAACAATAAATTATATAGAAGATATTTATATTGTGATAATTTGGAGATTATATAGAAGATATTTACATTGTGATAATTTTGAGATGCCACACCAATATATCTAATTTCTTCTATAGAAGCAGTTTCGAATCACTTAGATGTTCTCAATTCTGGCATACGAACATAAGCAAAAGCAACCCTTTTTAAAGTATCAATCTGCTACTGGGGTCAAATGGACCTCTAAAGTCTAAATGACTGGGATTTAACATAAAGAACAACAAAGTATTTCAATATTTCTTCCTGTCATCTGGGTCATGTGAGGCTGTGCAGACACAGCACCACTGACTAGAGTCTGTAATACAGGCTAATAAATTGAAACAGAATCCTGGTAAGGTGGAGGCTCTGTGGGTTGATGCTTTCCAGGTACAGGAACCAGGTAAGCAGTCTGGGAGCAGTACTCCTAGATTCAACCACAACGGCTAGATTCAAGGAGCCTCCATGGCTCAGACAGTTTTTCCCAACTTCAGTTGGTTTGCCAGTTATGACTATTCTTGGCCGTAGTTGTTAATGATGCCTGCTGAGATTTCCTCAATTCACTCTGCACAGGGCTTACACAAATGCAGCAGTTAGATTATTCGTGTGATCACTGGATACAGCGGTGGCGCATCTCACTTCCCTGCTTGAGATGAAAGAGGAACATGGCACCCCACCCCCCCAGCTTGTGCTGGACTGCCCCACTCCCCTGCCATCACTGATGCCTCCCTTATGTGTTGCACAGGGGCACCCACAAAGTCCAGACCATAGTGCCACTTCCATCAAGATCTCACAAGATTTTGGTGAGATCTTGCCGGAATCTGCCACTGGCAGTGGAGGGGTGCCCGTGGGGGTGCTGCCGTGGGGGTTTCTGCTGCTTGAGGAAGGTGCCTCACCATAGCTCATGGGTGGGCTGGCCCTGGTTCTATAGGAACCATGAAAAGGAGCTGAACTGGCTACCAATACATTTCCAGCCCAATTCAGTGTGTCAGTGAGGATGTTTAATTTCTGTACATGGCCTGGAACCTCAATATTTGAGGGAGCACCTCCCCTGGAATTTAAAATCTTGTGGAAGGAAAACTCTCCTCTGTATCTCACCCGTGTGAGATGAATATTATTTGGAGATGCAAGAGAAAGCCTCTTCCACTATAGCATTCCAACTATAGAAGCCCCTTCCCTTGGAGTCTCACTTGGCACTGTCATTGGTCAGTCTCGCCATGGGGCCCACTTAATATAAAGATGTTTACTCAAACATTTGTGAAGCATTAGCTGCAGTTGTGTCTGAGTTGCTTGTTGATTTTGCTGCTAATTATTAGCTTTTATGTGGCGTACTATCAGAGTGTTAACTTCGGAGTTAAGTGAGACCATCTTGGCTGTGAGACCTGGAAGAGCTGCTCCCTGCCTTGTAGGCCTTTTCATTCCCAGGGGCCAAAGGACCCCAGCTGTGCTTCATAGAGGGTTTAATTTTTTTTTTAAAGGAGGGTATACAGACAGGATTGTATGGGGGGGGGATACATAAAAAGCAGCTCTACACTGCTCCCTAGCAGACAGCAAACATAGGAGACTAATACAAGTATTATAGGAGAAAGAAAGGGGGGAACATATATTTTAGTTATCTGAGACTTCATATTTCATCATCAATTAAAATAACACAATCTCATTATAAAATAATAATTTAAAATTGAGATAGCTTCAGCAAACAAAAACAATGTTCACCACAGAAAATATTATCCGCTCAGCAAGACAAAGGCTTGCTGAGAAGTCTTCAGCTAACAGCAGAAGTCAGCAATCAACATCCTGCGGAAAAATATTGCACAATCCGGGTGTGGCCACTGTGAAGGACCTTTCTCTTCCAGCCAATCATACTTTCAACCATAAAAACGTATGTCTTGCTTTATTCATGCTGCATCAAAAATTAATTCTTACCTGTTTGCATGCTTGGCGACATTCTACAACAATGGCTAACTCACAGCAACCTAAGCCAACCCAGCCATCAGATTTCTTCAAAACACCTTTAAAGAAAAATAAAATTACTGAACACATTACAGTATCACTGCAGGGTGTATTGGAGGGCTGTATCCTACGCTTAGCAGACAACGCAGAGGGAAGTGCTGCTCAACTGCAGAAGTTCGTTCACATTTCCTGCTAGGAGGGCTGTGTGATCAGTTAAGAAACATCTTATTCAACCTGAAGCTCCGTATTTATGCAAACAGATATATAACTGAAAAAGTATAAACTGGACTTCATTTCTTTTTGCAACAATGCATGTACAGTATGCCAATACTTCTTGGAGGGTGTGGTAGATTGTTTTAGTCATGCATGACTGTCCAGATAAATCTTTTTCAAAACATATTTTATTTTAAATTCTTTTACAGTTACAAGAACATATTTACATCTAAATAAGTTAGAATCATACGACTTGATCATTTTTTCCCTGAGGCATGTGCATTTCAGGACTATTGGGTAGGGGCCTGGATCATATACTCTTAAAAAGGTAAAGGGACCCCTGACCATGACTAAGCCGCTTTCTGGCGAACTAGATCAGCGCATGGAAACGCCGTTTACCTTCCCGCCGGAGCGGTACCTATTTATCTACTTGCACTTTGACGTGCTTTCAAACTGCTAGGTTGGCAGGAGCAGGGACCAAGCAACGGGAGCTCACCCCGTCACGGAGATTCAAACCGCCAACCTTCTGATCGGCAAGTCCTAGGCTCTGTGGCTTAACCCACAGCGCCACCCATGTCCCTGATATACATATACCCTTAGTATATTATAATAAATTATCAGAGCATATCTACCCAGAAGTATCTATTCATATCTACCCAGAAGTAAGCCCTGAATGAGTTTAATGGTATTTACTCCCAGTTAAGTGTGTATAGGATTTCAGCCTAAATATAATATTGCCTCTTACCTGGCAAAGAGGAATTTATACAGTCCCAAACTTCTCCCTGAAAAAAGAATAATTGTATTTTATAAGAATGAGTATGATTACTAAGTTGACCATGTGGGATGGCAGGCACTTAATAAATAAGATCAAAATAAATATTTGTATGCAGCAGATTAGCACTTTTAAATGCAACAGGATGATCTAGCACAAATAACCAATTATCAGGTGACCTCATCTAGAGTATTGAGTTTTGGATATCATAGTGCTTGGGACCAGGACTTTGGCAAACTTGTATCATTTGTTCCTATTTCCTGAGCAGTACATGCAAAAGGACAAGTGGCTGAGCACCTGACTGAGGCAGCGGGACACAGCAGCAGTACAACAGAATTAGTTTCTGTCTTCGATCTACAGAAAGTGGAGGCGTTTAGCCATCCTAAGGACAAGATGAGGAAGAGCAGAGCCAAACCACACTTTCTGTTACCAAGTCTATTGCCCTTTAATGTGTGTTAAGTATCATCCTGAAGGCATGTGTTTTGAGGAACCTCTGAAATTCATTTTCAAATGTGCCCCAACCTCTGAAATTCATTTTCAAATGCCGAGTTGGGAGATAATACCATTTACCGAAGTTTCAAATGTTGTACTAGAGCACTGGATGGTTTTTTTTAAATCAGCAGCCATCTTTTTAAGAACAACTTCCTCTGATTCTCCCTTGGAACCAGAGGGTGGAAACACAAGTGACTTGTGTATTCTGGGATGCTTTTTAGTAGCTTTGGACTGCACTGTGATATGATTTCTCTCTCCCTAGGAAAGCAGAGCTGAAGAACCAACAGCTTACCATTTTCAAGGTAAGGCAATTCTGTCATTAGAGCTCACGGCAGGCTAGAACAGGAGGGGAAAGTAGCAAGCACAAGTTTGCTTATATGCATCTGCTCAGGCTGTCTCTTAGCTGGAACCAGCAATTAGCCTTTTAGAAAGCTTCCACTGAAGCCAAGGGGAGCTTTTTAAAAACCTTAGTGCTGTGAGGGGAGACAACTGTGAAGGGACAGGGAAGAGAAAAGAGAGGAGAAAGAAAGAGAAGGGGAAGGGGGAAGGGGGAAGGGGGAAGGGGGAAGAGGAAGGGCAAGGAAAGGAAAGGAGGGAGAAAAGGGGGGGGGAGAGAGGCTGTGGCTCTATCCAGCTTTTCTACTGGTCTGCCACCTTTTGGATCCAGTCCCATTTCCTACTGGCACGTGGCTCCCAGAAGGCTTCCCAGGAGGAAACTGAACCCTCAGGCCGAAAATGGTCTGATGTTTTACCAAACACAATTATACAAACCATTGATTCTGGACAATATTCAGGTGCACGTTGTAATAGGTGTTTCAAATGAGAATCACTCTTTGATGTCAAAATCTGTCAAAAGCATTTTTAAAAGAAAGCATAATTAGAAAAATCACTTTTGTACTGCAAAACTTAATTATCTTTACTTAGGAAACCCATGAAGCTAAGTGGAATTTGGTTTTGAGCAACAGAATACTCCTTTTTGGAGTTGTCCTTAGTTTCTACAATGATGAACTAGTCATGCACTATGGGAATCTAATGTCTGAACCTACCAGATTGAAACCCTCTTTTTATTTCTTAAACCACTTTAAGTCTTTGTTTTTTATTTAAAAAACACACAAACCAGAGCTCTGGGACCTGGGAGAGCTAAGCACCATCATCAAACAACAACTTCCAAGGTTCTTCGGGAAAGGCATGGCAGTTGAACTAGCACCAAAATGATGTTTATCTTATGATATTTGCACTACTTATTATTGGTTTGTATATAAAAATACTCTTAGGGTGGCATCCAACTAAACAGATCTGATATCACAATAATTTTTATTTTTGCAACTTCAGTTCCCCTCTCCCAGCCCTCCCTCCCCAAATCTGCTCTGGTGGGTTGGGGGAACAGACACACAGGGAGAGGAGAGGGAGTTCCCTTGTGCAGTCAAAAATCCTTGCACTAGTAGATCTATTTATTTAGTTGAATACTGTCCTTACAGATTTATCTCCTTAGGGCTTCCAAGGTTCAGCTTATCAAACCTAAACATATTACGATGAGATGTGGCTGACTTTCAAAGATCAGGCAGGGTGTGCATCTAAATCTAAACTGAAAATAGAATTTTCTCAGTCATAAATCACTTGGCCCTATAAATTAGGCTCATAAGTAAGATGGAAACAAATGTGACTCCGCATATATTGATATGTTAGGAAGACTATCACAGCCTTACAGGTCAAAATGTATTCATGACAGCACATTCTTACAACACTAAAGGAACTGCTTCAAGGTCAGGATAAAAGTGGCATACATAATTTTAATATACTTCTCTCACATGGCTATAGACCAGGGATGGGGAACCTTTTCAGCCCAAGGTTTCCCTCTGGGAACCTTCTGGGGGCCACATGTCAGTGGAGGGCAGGGTCAGAGGCAAATGCGGGCAGAGCAATTAATGTAAAATTTACCTTCTACAGTAGGCTACTATCTGCACACGCTCACACACCCTTCTATTCTCTGCCCAGGCAAGAAAGGGGCATTGTCAATGTAATGGTTCTAGGGGTTGCTCGTGCGTAAGCCGGTGCTTATCTCCCCGGCTGGGTGCAAACACCTGGCTGGGTTGCCAAACTGAACCTTTTCTGTCTGGACAGCCACTCACCCGTGGCTGACTCAATCGCTGGCAGAATCCGTCAGTGGGTGTTTCTTAAACTTCTTCCAGCAAAGAAGCTCTTTGACGCCTAGTCTCCTCCTACTCTCTCTGCACGAAAGCCTTCTGCGCAGGGAGGGCGTGGGCAACGGAGGACCCCTACTCTCCCCGCTGGTCCCAGGCAAGGAGTCATGGGACCACCTCGCCGCTTCCCCCATCTGCCCCCCTTCTCCACTGGTGCTACGCTGATTCTCTTCCCCAGAAGATCGGCTGCTTCTCCCGATCCCTGGACGCTCTCTGGAATCCCTCTGGCTTTTGCTCTCTCCCTCCGGCACTGATGGCAGTTCCCTGACAGTCAATGACACATTCCAGTCAGCACTCAGGGTTAGGGGTGGAGGCTTGTGGCCTGGGGTGTGTACCTGGGGCTAGATAGACAGCTGCTTTCTGCCCTGGTCCCAAGGTTCCCTATCCCTGATACAGGCCCTATGGATATACAGGTTCAAATGTGGTGCATGTTCAAAACCAACATACCTGTTCACAAACATCGCGACACATTAAGTTACCCTTTGCAAGGTAACAACACGATGCACCTATAAGGAAAAATAAATCTGTCAACATCAACAAAATACTGGTGCTTTCAAAGTACTTTGATGAAGTGTAACTATGTTTTGCCATTCAAATATGTAGTTTGCTCCTAAAACCGCCTACTGTACCTTAGGATTGGCAAGTGAGCTACATAACCTCCTTTTTTAAAAGATCTGGCTAGGTTGACACCTGTTCTGGGAAATCTGGTAGAAAGCATTATTGAAGATAAAATTACCAAGCATACAGAAGAACATGTTTGCCGAAGAACCAGCATGGCTTCTGCAAAGACCAGTCCGGCTACTTTTTAGTGTCAATAAGCAGCAACATGGGGCTGCCCTTGTAAACTACTCAGCAACTTCAACGGGTTCAAAATGCAGTGGCCAGAGTACCAGTTGGGGTTCCCTTTAGAACTCATATCACTCATTCTAAAACAGCTGCACTGGCTGCCAGTTTCCAGGCCCAATTCAAGGTGCTCACACTAGTGCTAACATTTCTAAAAGACATAGGCACCAGAAATCTGAGACCAGCTCCTTCTCTATAGACCTCTCAGGTGTTACAAGTCAAGGGAGGCACTCTTGGTAATTCCTCTGCCCACATTAGTGAAGAAGGAGCCAACATTCTCTCTGGCAGTCCTGAATATGTGGAATTCCCTCCCTACAAAGGTGTGTCCGGCATCTTCACTAGATAGCTGTGACTGTTGAAGACCCTGCCACGTGGCACATCATACATGTGTTTTCAGGACCCACTCTATTCCTGTGTCTGCTGTTTTAACTGTTTTTATTACTATGGACCTGCTGGTGAAGAGCAGGTAATAAATTTAATAATAAAGGTAAAGGGACCCCTGACATGGTGGAGTCTCCTTCTTTGGAGGTCTTTAAGCAGAGGCTTGACAACCATATGTCAGGAGTGCTCTGATGGTGTTTCCTGCTTGGCAGGGGGTTGGACTCGATGGCCCTTGTGGTCTCTTCCAACTCTATGATTCTATGATTCTATGATTCATTAGGTCCAGTCGTGGCCGACTCTGGGGTTGCGGCGCTCATCTCCCTTTACTGGCCGAGGGACCTGGCATACAGCTTCCGGGTCATGTAACCGGCACAACTAAGCTGCTTCTGGTGAACCAAAGCAGTGCACGGAAATGCTGTTTACCTTCCCGCCTATTTATCTACTTGCACTTTGACGTGCTTTCGAACTGCTAGGTTGGCAGGAGCAGGGACCGAGCAACGGGAGCTCACCCCATCGCGGGGATTAAAACTGCTGACCTTCTAATTGGCAAGTCCTAGGATCTGTGGTTTAACCCACAGCACCACCCGCATCCCAATTTAATAATAGTACTAAGTAAAAATTCTAAACCATTAAAAACAGGTATTTAATTTGCTACAGGAATTTTTTTGTTTTGTTTTGTTTATCTTATAGCACAATTGAAAACCATTTATGATTGGTATTATATTAAGTTATCCTTTAGGGTGATTACCAAATGTGGAAGATCACACACCAAAGGAATGCTCAGCTCAAGCAGGCAACCAAGTGGCTTCCAACACTATAGACTCAAAAACACTTAACTGGTGGGCCTATCAATACTTGGAACCGCATGAACTTGAATCTCAACTTCCACCTAAAAGTATATAACACTGAACCATACAGTAGTGAATCCACAAATGTCAAATGGCAGTGTCCTTGAAGACAAAGATAGGGAAACTGACAATATTTCTGGGACAAACAGACTAAATTATGTGGCAGGCTGTGTGCATTTAAGGCTGTGAGCTTGGAGCGTTGCTTATTATGCCACACACACACACACACACACACACACACATATATAAATACTATGTTCTTGAATTGGTATGATGCTTTCTCTGTACCAGGTGTCCTGTACAAAATGAAAGACAGAACTTCCAGCCTGTGAGACACTATTGTTTGCATTGGTGTTGAGACTTAGAGCTTTAGAACGGTCCCAAATTTTGCACAATGTGCAAGTGGTAATTGCCAGCGGTAATTTACCTATCACCTGCTGTCATCCTTATGGACCTTCAAATAATCTGATCTGAATCAGAGGGCTGCTTTCTGGAACAAACAGCCAAGTTAACCATCAGCATTTTCAATTCACCTGAATGTTTGGACTGACAATCAAGACGCCACAAAAGTCCTAAATGTTGCACTAAGTCAACAGTAAAGGAGAACTAGCTGAGTATTGTCAACAGTCCAAAGGTAATTGAGATAGAAAAGCAAACTCACAGCAACCACTTGTCCTTCAAGTGGACCATGGTCTTACCAAAGGAATCAAACTTAAATTCACATCTGAATTTACCCTCTTAGTGCTTAGTGTCAGAGAGGGTAATAAAATAATTAGGTGATCTGATGCAACAGAGGCTACTTTTCTCAGAATCACTGAGTCTCCCCAAACAATGGAATTGTATAGACAAATAGTAGTGGACCTTCACCAGAGAGCGGCCAACATATGTTGAAATTTGGCTACTGGGACTTGCTATGGACTGGTTTGACAGACTGTGAACTAATCATATGAGCAAACTACAATGCCTACATGTCCATTATTGTATGAATAAGCTGTAAAGAAGTATAAGATGTTAAAAAAACCCAACCTTGAGGCTGCCAGGAATTTGTGGTAGCAACCAGTACCTGCCTCCCACTCCTGGAACCCTGTCATCTATTGCCAGAGGGCTCTGGGTTTCTGAGAACCATTTTGGTCAATTTTTAATTATTTTCAAAATCTTCCTACAACCCATACCTCTTATTAGCCTCATGACTCTCTTGAAAAGCTTCCCATTACATGAGAAATAAAGTTAAGCAATTGATCCATCAGTCAAAAACCTGCAGAAGCTCCAGGGCCAGGGGGCATGCTTTGGAGTTAGAACAGAACAGTAATTGGTGGGCCTGTTTGTTGGCTACTCTCCTTTCATTTTTTAATAAACCTGATAAAGCCATGTTAATGCCAATCCATAAGGAAGGGTGTGGGGTTTTGTCCTAAAAGTTTGCTTCATGATATCAGGTAGGGGTGAAACAAAAAATGAACAAGCATAATGCACTTTTGTCCAACAGAAAGCAGGTTTTGGGGGTGCCTTTTATGAAACTCCTAAGCTACATTTGGACAAGAGTGCAATGTATGTTACTGCAGGTAGGTCAATGGAGCATGAGATTATCCTGTCTGCTCATGATTATCCTAAAGATGATCCCTTAGACTTTCTATTGACTGCTGCTCGTCTGGAGATAGCTAGATGCTGGAAAACTGGTGATGGGCTGAACACTGATTCTTGGGTATAATGACTGATTCTTGGTATAACAGAGTATGGTTAATGGCATTGGCTGAGAAACTAACATGCCATGTGAGAGCAGCAAAGGTAAACACAATCCATATTCCTTTTATAACATATGGCAAATGTTTATTGAATACATAAATTGTTCTGACTGTGGCAGGAATCTGCCCTGCACTCATGGGAAATGTGGCATGATCTAGAGTAATCAAATGAAACTTTAACACGTGGCATGAGTCTGTAATTTTATCAGAACAAATTACTTGTTGTTTACTGTTGTAACAATTGTTTTCTCAAAATTTATCTTCTGTACCATGAAAAGAAAGAAAGAAAGAAAGAAAGATGGAGCATGAGATTTCTGGATGCCACTGGGCACTGGATTTGGGCTGAGAGGGAACAACTGAACTAAGCAAAGTTCTGTCAAGACCTCTGGTTTGTACTTGGGGGCGGGGACAGTATGGCTGGAGACCAGATGAAATGGAGTAGAAAATTTAAACAACACATAAGCTCAAACTGCCCACTGTTGTTTTGCCTTTTTGTTTTTAGGAGAAATGCAGGTGAGGGCTGGAGAATTGACTACGTAAATTAGAAGCACTGGGGGATGAGAGATTAAGACCTCCCCCCGCCCCCCATGGCTGTTTTGGCAAACACATTCCATGCACCTGCCCACTCACAAGTCTTCCTAATTTTCCCCATGGATGGAAAAGCAATTAATCACCTGTTTTACCACCACCCCAGGATGACTGCTACATGCTTCTCAACTGCATTTTCCTGGGGAGGAAAGCAAAATGCCAGGAGCTAAGCACTGGACTATACTGCAGGGTTGTGACACACAAGTATCTCAGTTCTCTTTCCTAGCAATATGGATATAAAAAAGTAGAGTTACTTGGGAAGGATTACATGAGCCTTGTATCACAGGCACAGCATGCCCCACAGCAATATGGGTACCATAATGGTGCAATTAATATGCATTAGGAGAGTAATTCCCCCCCCCATGTAAAAAAATAATAAATCTACAAACACACAAACACAAATATGAAATAAAATCTGAGTTCTTCATTGAGGTGGAACACCTACTGCCTAATAAGTTACAGTCGTACCTTGGATCTCAAACGCCTTGGCTCCCAAACAAATCAGCTCCCAAACAATCAAAATCTGGAAGTGTTCTGGTTTCCGAACGATTTTCAGAAGCCAAATGTCCAGCGTGGCTTCTGCAGCTTCCAATTGGCTACAGGACGCTCCTGCAGCCAATCGGAAGCCACGCTTGGTTTTCGAACAGTTTCGGGGGACGCCTTCTGTTCGAGAAGCAAGGTACACTGAAATTCTGGGTTTCTCAACTGCTTTCTAAGAGCATTGAAGCAAAAGAAAACAGATTCAAAATGAGGCAGGAGAATATGTGTGCTACATCATAAGATAACATTTCAACCTCCAAGAACATTTCCAAGAATACTCTGTATCTGACTCTAAGGTTCCCTAACTGGAACAAAGGAACTTCAAAGGAAGGCTGCAATATAAAAGTGAACGGCGAGACACCAGAAAGTTCCATGGCATTGCATCACACAACATGTGTTAAATGCAAAAGGATGTCTGCATGATCAACACCAGAGTGGGAGGACGCTCACCCTCTCTTCCCTGTCCTGTGAGTGTCCCAATCGGGAATTTGTTCCCTGACTGCACCCTTAAGGAGAGCAAAAAGGCCCTTTGTTCAAACTGGAGGCTCAGCTGCGCCCTGCCCTGCTTAAATGGTCACATATGTTTAGAGAAAAGGCGAGCAAGAGGAGACATGAGAGAAGCTCGTGAAATTATGCATGGCACGGACCAAGAGGACAGAGGAAAGCTTTCTCCAGTCTCTCATGACAGGAGAACTCGGGGGCATCCCAGGAAGCCGAATGCTGGGAGAAGAGATAAAAGAAAGGGCTTCTTCTTGCAGCGCACGAACTGTGGAACTCACTCCCACAGGAGGCCGCGATGGCCAGCCGCCTGGATGCTGTTAATGCAAGATTAGACAAAATCAGGGAGATGGAGGAGGCTGTCAGGGGTGGCGGGGCGGCAGCGAGGGGGCTCTGGGGCTCCGCTCCCGCTTGCAGGCTTCCCAGAGGCATCTGGCTGTGGGAAGAGGATGCTGGCGCAGAGGAGCCAGTGGCCTGACCCTGCAGATGCTCTTCTCACGTTACATTCTTCTGACACGTGTCCTATGTGACTGTGACAAACAGCTCTGCCCGCTCTTCCTTTCTCTCCACAGTGCAGCGCTGAGATTTCTAATTCTTGTTTTTAAAAGGAGCACGCATGGCCACCTGGTCCCAGTGGCGTAGCGTGGGTTGTCAGCACCCGGGGCAAGGCAAGTAATTTGCACCCCCTAACCCATGGATTTGCGCCCCCTAACCCGTGGATTTGTGCCCCCTAACCCGTGGATTTGCACCCCCTAACCCGTGGATTTGTGCCCCTAACCCGTGGATTTGTGCCCCTAACCCGTGGATTTGCACCCCCTAACCCGTGGATTTGTGCCCCTAACCCATGGACTTGCACCCCCTAACCCGTGGATTTGCACCCCCTAACCCGTGGATTTGTGCCCCTAACCCATGGACTTGCACCCCCTAACCCGTGGATTTGCACCCCCTAACCCGTGGATTTGCACCCCCTAACCCGTGGATTTGCACCCCCTAACCCGTGGATTTGCGCCCCCTAACCCGTGGATTTGCGCCCCCTAACCCGTGGATTTGCACCCCCTAACCCGTGGATTTGCACCCCCTAACCCGTGGATTTGTGCCCCTAACCCATGGATTTGCACCCCCCTAACCCGTGGATTTGCGCCCCCTAACCCGTGGATTTGCGCCCCTAACCCCCAGATGTTGCGCCCGGTGCGGCCGGCCCCCCCTGCACCCGCCACGCTACGCCACTGCCTGGTCCTCCCTCCCCTCCCTCCCCCTCGAGGGCCCCCCGGCCGCGCTCCGTCCGCTGCCCGGCGGGGGTGGGGCGGCCCAGGCCGGCCTCCCTCCGCCCCGCCAAGACCGTTACTCACCCGCCACGCCCGGCGGCAGCGGCAGCAGCAGCGGCAGCAGCATCAGCGCGAGGGCCGCGACGAGGGTCCCGCGGGCCCCGCCATCGCCCGGCCGCCGCGGCCGCCCAGGGCCAGTCAGCGCCGCCATCGCCCGGACCCCGCCGCCGCCGCCGCCCGCCCGCCCAGCGCGGCTCCCCATTGGCTGCCGGCCGCCGCCCTCGCCCCGCTCGCTCGCTCGTCTGAGGGGGGGGGCATGGCGCCGGGAGGGGGCGGGGCGGGCGAGGGAGACCCGGCGGCGGCGGCCGCTTCCCTCCCCTGGGAGGAGGGTCGGCGGCTGAGAGGACCCCGGAATTGAGTCCTCAGCCGCCTTTTTCTCTGACGGGGGCTCAAGGCGGGTTACGGATAGATATAAGAACAGCTGGAAACATGGAAAATAAAACAATCGCTGAAAAAAAAACCAATTAAGCGTTGATAGAAATCAAACCGCGTGTAATCCTGGCACTTTAACTCATTAGTGTTAGATACTTATTTATTTATACTCCGCCTTTATCTCTTACAGGGAATCAAAACAGATAACAGACAAAATAAGAACACCTAAAAACCAGGGGGGCGTGTTTGTCATTAAAAAGCAATTAAACATTGACAGAATTAAATCTATCTATCTATCTATATCTATCATCTATCTATCATCTATCTATCTATCTATCTATCTAATCTATCTATCTATCATCTATCTATCTATCTATCTATCTATCTCTATCATCTATCTATCATCTATCATCTATCTATCATCTATCTATCTATCTATCTATCTATCTATCTATCTCTATCATCTATCTATCATCTATCTATCATCTATCATCTATCTATCTATCTATCTATCTATCTATCTATCTATCTATCAATCATCTATCTATCATCTATCTATCATCTATCTATCTATCTATCTATCTATCTATCTATCTATCTATCTATCTATCTATGGGATCTATTAAAAGCTTGCAGACAATGGCAACCAAAACAGCAGCTCCTCATTAAAAGCAGTCCGTTCCCAAAATCCGTCTGGAACAAGAAGGTCTTTCTTCACAATGAAAAATCAGTTACGCCGCCTGGGTGCTTGGGCATAAATATGGTTTGCCTCCTGCCAAGAGAGTTCATCACTGGGTTGTTGCTGCCTCTGCCAGGTCCTGTGTTCCTTACAGAGGCTTCTTGGGTTGATGGTAACATCCAGCTGTTTGCATATGTTCTTTTAAAATGGATGTATGTGTGCCTCTGTACAAGGATTTGTAACCCAGATGGAGAGAGCAACACTGAGCATATGAAAGAGCCAATCCAATTCCTCCAGATGATTTCCCCCCTTATTCCTTGTGCAATGCTGCATTCTTACCAGTATGGTGTAAAAAAGGCAGATACATTTATTTATAAATAAAACTGATGCCAAAATGGCAGGATGCCTCAGAGGCACTTGGAAACAATATTTTCGACCAGAAACCATTCCAATATATTGTACTTTTTAAACTTCTTTCTAATCAGGACCCATATGGAACAGAACGGGTTGGCCCAGAACATCAGCTTCTGAACAGATTGCCATGAATGCCATCTTCCAAACTAGTAAAACCAACCAAAGTTACCCATTGTCAACACAACTGTGGCTTCCAAATAGCCATTGCTATAATGGGGAGCAGCAGAATTAAAATGGTTCCCCTAGCAGCGCCATGCATGCAGGAGTGGTGCTCCCACCGCTACTGGGACTGCTGCTACTACATGCAGACACGTTGGCAATGGTGCCAACCAAGGACAGCATGCCTAGACCTGCTGGCACCACCTCTTTCACTGCACGGATATGTAGGGCAGTTTCAATGCTCTTTAAATGCTAGAAATGCATATCAGGGATGGGGCTAGCATAAATAAAAGAATGGAGCGGGTAAATTCAGGTGTGCATTCCCATTGTTCCAGTAAGCAATGCCTTTAGGCTAAGACAGACTCTTGCCTGCAGTAGTTGTGGCCCATTAGCAGCAATGGTGAAGCCTGCTGCTGCTCCACATTGTGTCCCCACACCCTAGGAACAAAAACGGCCTTGGTCCAGTATGCCTGAAGGAGCTTCTCCACCCCCATCGTTCTGCCCGGACACTGAGGTCCAGCGCCAAGGCCCTTCTGGCAGTTCCCTCACTGCGAGAAGCCAAGTTACAGGGAAGCAGGCAGAGGGCCTTCTCGGTAGTGGCACCCGCCCTGTGGAACGCCCTCCCGCCAGATGTCAAAGAGAACAACTACCAGACTTTTAGAAGACATCTGAAGGCAGCCCTGTTTAGGGAAGCTTTTAATGTTTGATAGACTATTGTATTTTAATATTTTGTCGGAAGCTGCCCAGAGTGGCTGGGGAAACCCAGCCAGGTGGGTGGGGTATTAATTAATTAATAAATAAATAACTCTCAGTGAGTTAGGGACTTCCCCTGCATGCAAAGACAGGCTCTAGAAGATTGAGCAGATTAAGTGAGGGCAGATGGGGCCTGTCAACCTGAGAAGGTAGTCCATCTAGGAGGAGAAAAACTCCTCTGCTTTGCAGGATATCTTCGGTAGAAGAAAAGGCTAAGGAGTAAACCCTAAGAAATCTGGAGTGGAGCACCCAAGACAGTTGGATGGAGCCTTTTACGCCTCCTTCCAGCAACTCCTGTGGCCAAGCTGGTGCCAAACATATTGCTTGGCTTTCCTTTGGACCACATCTTGCAGTCTGAGCAGCCCAGAACCTCCATACACACTGCCCAGGCTTGCACACCATGGAAGGCCACTTCAGTGCCACTAACACATCGGTTTGACTTTATCTCTCAAGATAGACAGATGCCAACAATAACTAAGCATGTATACCCAGTGCTTTTTTTTCTTAAAAAAAAATTCTTTAAAAAAATCTCATTTTGACTCAAGAAAATCACCATTTTATAGTTCAGATCAGGAAAAATAAATAAAGTAAATGGACAAAAGTACCAAGATTCACAAAATGTTTAGGGGTATGTGTTCCCCTGTATCCCCCCCCCCCCGGAAAAAACACAGGGTATACCTACACACCAAGAGATAGGAACCAGGTGTACTTTGATGGGAGTGGAAATCAAAGAACCAGACACAAACACTGGCACGGCATTATGCCGTAAACCTAGAAAAATTCAGCATTGTTCTGGATCTCTTTCTACCATACAATTATGCAATATGCATGTTCTCAGGAAGTTACTAGCAAATCCTTTAGTCAGGAAACCTTTTCCAGTGGACACTACAATGGTTATGTTTCCCTGTAGGGCTGGCAGAGGTAGCGAAGTCCATAGGATTCAATCTCAGCTTAGTGGCCCTTATCTAGCCCACTGCTGCGTCCATGACAAGAACATGTGGGCAGCCTTTCTCACCTCAGATGAGAGAGCTGAGTTTCACCACCACTCTGGCACATAGCAGTGCATCCATGATTAAGCCATGGATATATGCTCTTTGCTTGAGATTTCTATGAGATATTAAAGACTAGTACATTACACTTCATTTCACAAGGTCCCTTCTTGTGTTTAAGTCCCAACTCATAAAACCTCTTCCACTATTAAGTTTCTGAAAGCTGTGCAGTTATGTTTGAGCCAATTAGAACAGCAATCAAGGCTGGGTAGAAATAAGAGAAGAGCCTTATCTAGGAAAATAAGGCATGTGCCATTAAACTACATGGGGTAGAGCAATGCTTGAATTTCAGCCTATCAGTCTTATACCAAAGACATGTGGCCAATGTGATGCAGGAAATAATGAGAGGATACAGCATATCCAAGATTGGCTAGAATGCACAATGGATAGGATGCAACAAGGCAAATCATTCTGTTTAGCATAACTTAGGATTGCTGTGGGAAGTGGCAACTGTATAGCTCCCTAAAAATGAATATATTGAAGCAGTAATATTAAAATTTTGATGTCCCCCAGGTAATGCAATTATTTCAAAACTTTTCTGTCAGCTCTAGCAGGTTATCTATTTTTAGACTCAGGATATTTTACGAAATATACCTGTTTGGACAGATGTTAATTAGTTCAAGACACCATGAACAACTAAATTCTATTCCCAACCAGCACCTCCATTTTTGTCGAATCAAAGTGCTTATAAAAGTCAACAGATCCAAGCTCAGAATTCAAATAATGGTCATTGAGAACAGGAGGACTATAGATATTTTCTCCTTGAGCAGAACCCCCACCCTGCAGGGCAATCCGTTTTTTAAACTGTAGGGGAATTTAAATAGATGTTTGTGATACTACATGCTGGGGACTGCTGTTCAAAGGGCCCTGGTGTGAGCCTAAGCAGTTCTGTTTAATTTTCACAGATTTACTATGCCTTAAAAAAGTGGGGGCAGGGGGCAGGGAGAGAACAGGCATCAAAACAAATCAATGTACAGGAACAGCAAGCAGCTTCATTTCCCAAAAAGAAAGCACAAGTATGTTATCTACTAATTAGAAAGAAAATCTATAATTGCTTTTATTATTTTCTACTGTAGTGTTAGCACTTAACAATAATAATCATTCTTAGACTATTTACAATCCTCTGTCGTAGACTCTACTGCACATACATTATCAAGCATAAATGGGGCAATGAACAATTCTGTAAGGCTTAAAAGTAACACATTTGTACAGATGCTCAAAATTTATCATCCAAAATGTAAAAATGTATGTGTCATTACCCATATAACTCTGAAAGAGTTGGTGCTATTTCAACAAAACAGAGAACATATTTGCAAAAAAAATACAAAAGAAAAAAGAAATGCGCAATCTGGGCACAAGACAAAATATACAATCAGCTTGATCCAGGGCTGGTTTAAACATGAAGATGCTTCAGTGTGCACATGTAGCTCCTACAAAACCAGCATCAGAGCCTTGAGAGTACATCAATCTCTGAAGCCAACAGGAAAGCTCACATTAGCAGATCTTCAAGAGCACACACAGAGCTTTGTATCAGAACCAGCAAGGTTTTAGGTTTATGCATATAATACTCATATTTTAAAGAGACAAGTAATTGCCAACCTTGAGAATGTTCTGAAAAAATATTAAACCTTATATACAGAATGAGGTAAATGTACCTTGGTCTTTTTAAGAGGTAATTTAAGTTTAAAGCAAGTTTTTACATGTTAAAAAAAATCAAGTACCATTCAAACCATTTTAATGGCACAGTATGAACAAGGAGCTAGCTTAAAAAGTGGATCCATGGCACTCAGTTGACAGATGGTTATTTTGCTAGAATAGCCTCTTACTAGGTATGAATCTGAAAAACTATGCCACTCATATATACAGATATTTTTAGGTTTACAAGACATGAAGGTGTGAAAGGCTACAAAAATCTGAAAAGGCAAATGAAAATGTTATGATAAAACTCCAACTCTTAAGGATTAAGAGTACCTAAAGTTACAGCACTCAAGACATCTGAGTAACAAGGCTTGCTACTGTTCCTTTGATGTGTCTTGTAAGCAATTGGATCATATGTCCAAGATCTGAACAGCAACTGTAATGCTATTTTTAAAAACGACTTTATAAAAACCCTTATTAAACAAATGTGTACTGTGCAGTAGACATTACACAACAGCTTTCATCAAAATTTTACCAGATTTTTAAAGGTATAACATTCAAATGTTTTGAGTGCCAAAATATTTTGGTCCCCATGGACTCTCAAGAGCAAAACAAAAACTGAAAAAAAATATGAATACTTGCCTAGCTGCTTAAAGATGCATATCAGAGGTGTTGTGATGGTGAATCTGAGTCTAAACTGGAAACCATTTTTAGAATTCTTAAAAAATTACCTCCAAAGAGAAGCAAGCTTTTAAGACTTCAACCCCTGATTTCCAGGTTAGCAAATGGCTCCCAGCTTCCTTCCCCACTGTTCCTCTAGCCCCCAAAGCACATTCCCCACCTATCATTTTGCTTTACCTTAAAATGGGAAATGAAGGTGATGGTTTGTACATCTCTTAACAGATGCACTCTGATGTGCTTTGCAGGGCATAAGGACCGAAAGTGGTGGCTGTTAAGAACTGGCAACCTCTAGCCCTTTAGGACCTTAATTACCAAGGGACGCTGCTTTCGGTCCTAAACCAGGTAAGTGAATCAGGAGGATAGAAAAGTGCCATTCCCACTCCATACCTGAAGGTAAAGAAAAGAAAGTGCTTTGCAAGTTGGAAGGGATGGTAGTGACAGTGGGGAGGGGGATGGCAATAGGATAGCAGAGTCAAAGGAAGGGAACAGGTGAACCATCTGAGCCACTCAGACTGGCTCTGTACAAGTTTTTCTGTTAGGGGCAGAATTGGGGAAATCCAGAACCAATGTGAGGAAGCCTTAGAGGATATGCCCATCCCTAATCTACATGTGACTTTACAAGCAACAGATTAAAAACGTTCTATGTAATATATACAGGCACTCATTCGAAAGATATTGACAAATTATCAATGGAAAACATGACTAAAATTATATCATCACAGCTGAAGCCACAAATAACAAAGTACAATTTTCATGATATACAATTTTCCTGCTGCAACGTCTATTTTAAGAACTGCTAAAAAATTAACCTCATAATTTTCTCTAGACTAAAATAGAAAAATCATTTTGGCATGAGTGAATCATGGGAAGTTAAGGATTGATAACTGGTATGCAGGCAGCCCCCCATTTATGCACATTCAGTATTTGTGCGACTGTGTAGACATGCACCACACTGAACCTGAAAGTGACTTGGAAATGTAATACTGTAAAGACATCACTGAAATATCACTAAAGGGCGGAATGGGGTGGGGGGGGGGAGGAATGGGGCGGCTGCAGGCTTTCTAAATGGGTTTCAATTATACGCAATTTCACAAATGTGCACAAAACAGGGGCCAGTACAGCTAACCAATATTATTTTCATTCTACATCACTGTAAAAAATTGCAGGTGGGCAAAGTCTTCACCTTTTCATTTATGTCTGCGTTGAAGAAAGACAAACTTAAATAGGTAGTTTTTGCTTGCTAGCTTATTTTAACTTTTATGGAAATCAAAAGTATTTTTTAAAAAAGATTTTAGTTTTTCATGGTTCTTCATAAATGTAACTAGCTTGAAGATACATTAATAGAAATTTGATTTGTGCACCAGATATAAGATTTACATAAATGAAACCCAAAATACACCTTAAAACGCAAGCACAGTTTTTCAGTATTGTAGATGTAACAGTATTTTACATCCAGCAGCAAATTTTACAGCTACCTGTATGCACCAGAAAACAAATGGTATATTACTATCCAACTGTGATTTAGTAATAATAATAGATGGAGGTTTCAAAGCAGTGACTTTCAAGGCGAGCCACAAGCTGTGCAAATACTTCCACATGTGAAGCTCTTGCCACCAAACAGGAGTTGGCCTGCATGGAGAAGTCCAATGGCACCACATTTTAGGAGCGTGGGGACCTAGATTCAGTCCTTACACATCTCCAGATATATACAATTGGTGACGTCAGAGCCAATAGTGCCAACCATCTGTTAAGAAAGCACATACTGACCTGACCATCAAGATCACACAACAGCTACAGATGCTAGGGAAAGTTTACTGCTTTGCACACAAGGACTGCATACAATAAGGCTACCCAAATGCAATGTTTTTACACATGGATTACCCTTCGAGAAGCAGGGAAACAGGTGACACTTTAGTAAAGAGCGCTGTTCTTTGAATGGGTAAGGGTCTGTGCAGAAAAAAAATCCCCCCGCCCCAGATAACATTAGAGTGCTAAAATTTATTTTCTCAGATTAAGCCCTCATATCAAATTTTAAAAGAATCTTGAAGTACTCTTTACGGGTCATTAAAAGTTAAGTGCCACTTTTGACACCACAATTCATTGTGATGCACAACTTTAATAACAGCACAGAATTAATTTATATACTTAAAATTCCTAGTCTTCAGAATTAAGAGGTTTTGGTAAAAAGAATTCCAAATGTAGTATAAAATTCCCTTTTAGTCAAGATATATTTTATCATTCTACAAGCACCAAAGGCTTTGCATATACCTACTGAAGTGCATTACAAAAATTGAAAAGTGGCACTTCCTGGTACAGTACAATCTATTTTGAAGGCATGTAATGTTCTGAAGCAAAATAACAGAAATACAAAATATAACTGCATATGTTGTATATGTTCTTCCAGAGTGGATGAGGTAATGTCTTCAAATCCTGATAAATACGTCCAACAGTAAGTGTCCTAGTAGCCAGAAAACTACACAATCTGATAAGAAGCCAAGAGTGGTTCAGAATATAGTGTGTGCCACCATGAACAAAGCAAATAGCTTTAAAAACTTTCAAGATATCCTTCAGTGCGATAGTGTGCACGAGCATCATCTTCATGTTCTCAACAAAACAGGGACCAGCGTTAATCCTTGGAAAACCAATTTTTGTTTTACTGAAGCTGAAGTGTCCTGGGAAAGAGGAGTCCGTAGTGCAAGGTAGGGAGCTGTACAAAGTTTCACTGCATCTATAGAAATCCTGGGCTAATAACTGATCTTCCTATTTTGTACAAAAGGCAGGAATATCCTTCTGTTCCCCCAGTGAGGTAGAACAATTAGCCTTCTTAATGCACAAATTAGGTGCAGATATGGTCCTTTAAAAGTATCCTTCAGCAACACCTCCAAGATTACATTTTTATGCCTTCTTGCTGACTGAGCTGTGACAGTGTTTTCTTTATGCGTAAAGCTGTTAGCCTTGCTGCACCATTGGCATACCAACATTCCCGCATAATTTTGGCCATTACTCGCAAGGCCTGTAAAGAAGTGAAACAGAAGCTTAGCTTTCATACCGTAACTTCCCATCTTTTTGTATCTCAGTGCTATGAATTTCCTGCCGACATAAAATTGGTATTTAATTTAGCATATTTGATTGGCATATTAGTAAGCAGAGCTGTCGCATTAATGTTTTAACATGTGGCATTAATTAATTAATGTGGCATTAACATGTGGAATTAATTTCATTAGCCAGTTGAACTGAAATATCTGACTGTGGAAGATTCTATAAAGTACACTGAGTGTGGTTGAAATGTTATTTTCAAACAAACTCTAAGCTTTACTTGGAAAAAAATTCAAACATTGTGAAGTTTTAGAATCTAAAAGATAATTTGAATTGGAGTACTAGCCATTATTTTAAGATGTAAAAATTCATTAACATAATTATTATTCCACAGGTTTAATTTTAAAAAAGAACACTGAAAAACTATATTAACATGCTTGTGTGCGTAGGTATGTACAGTTCCTATGGATAACTACATGAAAAGTTAAATATTTTCAATCCAATACAATTTCCTTCTAGCTGTGCAATATGATTTGTATTATCAATTCTCTTACTAATTACCATAATTTTATAAAATCATGCATTTCTAAAAATTGAAAATTTCCTATAGAAAAGCATTTCACTGGGAAATTTTCTGCACCCCACACCACTGTTCTTGTTATTTCATATCTGTGTGATTAGGTATGTCCCATAGTTAAAGGCATAAGGTGAACGGGTATCCTTCAAGGTACAATCAATTTCATTTTTGAGTATGTAACTCAATGTTTTGATTTTTAAAAATTCAAACTAAGCTGCTTTAATACATTTTAAAATATTCTCATTTTGATACAGCTTGAAAAACCTCACCTCACAGCTCTGCCATCGGTTTGGAATATTGGGTCGAAGTTTCTGTTCACAAACAACTTTCCTCATTTCTTCAACTGAAGGATCAGAAGGAACCAGGTCATAATATGGTAGTTGGTAATCTTCATGAATTCCTAAAATGTGTAAACCAAGTTGTAAGTTAACTGTTGCCATGACAGAATCTGAAGTCAATTCTGTTTCATTTCTGTTTGTACCTACCACCAATTGAACATCGCCGAGCTATTTCCCAGAACACTAATCCCATTGCATAAATATCTGCTCTTTTGAAAGACTCAAAATGCTTCATGTTTATGGAATCATCAAGTACTTCAGGAGCCATGTACCTATCAAAATGAAAACCAGTATGTTTTATTTATCAAGCAGTGGTCTCTAAACACAGTTATCTCTATTTCTCTTTAATTAGGCACTAGAAACAGTTGAGCCACTCTGCCAGTTAGGCATTACACAATAATGACATTCTCAAGATACTCACTATTGACCTGGCTCTACATGTCAACCAAGATTTTAAAGAAGTAACTATAGTAGGAGCTTCTGCGTAACTGAGAGGCATGCAGAAGCTCCAATCATTTCAGGACAGGGACACCCTGTTATGTGACGTAATATGTGGGCTATGCACGTGTGACTCTTCCTGCTCCATGACCATTTCCTTGCTCTCTAAACTGGACTTACGCAAAGAGGGCACAGACACTTGTTTTTCTGCAACTGAACCTGACAGGATTCAAAATGCCATGGTGCAGATTGTGTGCAGAGAGAAGAAAGCAGGATGTTCTGAACACCCCACCATAGGCAGAAAAGGAAAAAGTGGTGTATACATACACAACAGTGCTATATCTGCTGAAGGAGGTTGTGTGGTAAATGAAAGTCCCCCCCCTCCCAGTTTTACTGAGGACTCTAACACCTCTCCTCATCTCCCTGCTTCTCAGTAGTGTTTGCACAAGCCTTCTGTCATCCCAAAAGGAAGCTTTGTATATTTTCAAACTTTTTATTAGAAGAGTATTTAGAAATCCAGAGTGGAAGCAGATGTGGCTAGTCTAAGTCATATCAGGGTAAAGGAATCTCCAAGAAAGGGAGCCATTGCCTGTCACCCTCTCTCACTTTCTACTTCTCTTATTTCATGGATCTTGCTCACCTACAGATCTCAAGATCTGAACTTTTTTGGTCTATTTAAGTTTCCCTGCAGTTCCTCTGGGTTTCACACCATAAAAGGCCATTTCCCTGCCTAGTTCTACTTCTACAATAGGATCTATTTAAGATTATAAACCAAGCAATGTGAAACTTGTAACAAGTAACCATTGCACTGGTTTGTTTGTTTTTTAATCCCTGCACCTGTGTGTCATAAAACTACAAAGCCATTTTATGTACAATCTTGCCATTTTGGTAACTAAACCTTTAGATCAATTTGAGCAGGCTTTTATTCGAGTTTGGTAATCTCTCAAAAATAAGCAAAGCGATACTGCTATTTAAAGAGTAATCAGGTCCACTGTAATAATATCTGCAGTGTGTAATTGTGTTCCGGAATGATCCCACAGTAATAGTTCAGTGAAGACACATGTGAGATACAGGTTCGAGTACATAGGCATACATAAAATGGTCCATATAGATGTTTATCTCTTTACCAGCTGTTGCAAGAACAAGGTTCATGCCAGGTTAAAGCAGCCTAGCCATTAGCTGCCCTTAAGTAGCAACTATGTTTAAAAATACAAATCTATATTATAATTTACAATGATTCTCAAAGCACTAATTATTCTGCAAAAGGCAGGTAGGTATGGGTGACTGAAAAATAAAATGTTCTGAGAAATTGGGCACACTCTTCTCCTTCTCAGTAATTTTGTTTTTATTATATCAACAGGATGACTATGGGAGAAAGGAACAAAGCACCTTCTGATCACCTATTTAAGAGAAGGCAGTACCCAGAAGTTCTAGATCATTCACCAATAAGGAGGCATGGAGGCCGGAAGTGAGGAGAAGAGGCGCTACTGCAACCACCAGCAATATTTCAACACCACCAGTTACACTGTCAGGTAAGTTATGGTAACAAACAGCAATTATCTGTGTAGCTTCACAGTTGTGTGGGAAACTGATCCTTAAGACCCAAACAGCACAATACTGCACTACGCTGGTTTCCATTATTAGAATGCCTGCTCTCCAAGAGACCCTGGGGGAGTCGTACATTTAAGTTTAGGGCTATGTTTATCAGTCTCCTTAATATAATATATTCTGTTTTTAAAAGAGTGTTAATTTTACCTTTTTGTTCCCACCCTGTGGTTTGGTGCAATATCTATTGTGTCTGTAGCTGAATCATGTCTTACTGCCAGGCCTAAATCTGCAATACAACAGGTACCATTTTTCTTTACTAATATGTTCTTTGATTTCAGGTCTCTATGAGCTATAGCTGGTTTTCCTGCATTAAAAAAAAAAACACAGAGAGAAAATTATTAATCAACTAGTGCATCTTCCTAGAAATTTCTTAATTATTCATTTAAATTGAAATTCAAAGCTGATCTCTGGCAATGGTTGAAGTCAAATAAAGCAACTTTCATACATGGTACCAAAGTATAAGAGTTTGTAGAGGGAAAGGCGGGTGGACATAAATTTTGTTAACCACTTGACAAATATGAACAAGGTTACTGATACAACATGAAGCTCTCTGAGTGCCTAGGAAAGATGCAACGAAAGTAATACTGATGCTGCTGTAGTAATTACTTATCCTATTAATTTGAGTACCTTAAATAAATTTGGGTACTAGTCATTCAGACCATAACTCAACATTTCCCTGGATACCAGGATGAGAAAACCACCTTTCCATCTGTTCTGAACAAAGGCAAGGTGCAAAAAAACCTTTTGTCTGTGAGTGCAGCAGTGGCTGATAAGGATCCTCTCCCCAATGGGGTGGCTAAGAAGAGGAGCGTGCTAATATCATTTTGTGGCATTTCCCCTTGCCCCTTTGGATGTGGCAGCTATTTTGTGTTATACTATGTTCTCACACCAGCCCATTGCACTTTCTCAAAATTCCGCTGGCCCACAAAGGTTGGCAACCCTGGCACAGGCAATAATGAGCAAGCTGGGCCTATGGCCTGACCCGGTAAAAAAGAAGCTTTATTTATTTAACTGAAGTTACATAGCTGCTCCATAACGTAAGTGCTCCAGGCATCTCACAAAATAAAATATTTTAATTTGATGAAATAATAAAAGCAATTAAAATACAATTAAAAATACAATTAAAATACAGATTTTTCTAACATAATATAGAATCCCATATTGAAATACACCTCATTAATATAATGTTTTAAGAGCTTCCAGATGCATAAAGTACACAGTATTGGCATTCTTTTAGTCCATCTTTACCTCTGAGTCTTGCTTGGGCAAGCAGGATTTTAGTTGCAACATATGAGAGGAGGACAGATGAACTGATTACTGAACACTGGGAAAAGTAGTTTGTATTGCATACTTTGTTAATTTTTTAATTTATTTGTTGCAATTTATATACCACCCTAAACCCGCAGGTCTCAGGGCAGTTCACAGAATAAAATCAAAACGTAAAACCACAAAATACATAATCAAAAAAGTAAAAACACCCAATAACAGCCCCCATTATTCCACTATGACAATCCTAATTTCAATTAAATCAACATACACTTGTTAATGTGCTAAGTTGCATCTCAGTGTTTCACATTTGCCCATATAACATGATAGAGAGGAATTTATTAAATGACTAATTCCTCTGTTGGGGGCGGAGGGAAATACTACACTGACAGAACACGTGGATGTGTTTTCTACTATTGCTATTAAAAATGCAAACTAATAAAAAAAAAACATATTTTTAAAATCTGAACCCAAAATTAGCAGGAAACTAACCAAAGTATGTTTTATATAGAATTAAGACTAGAAGAGAAATAGGGATATATAAAGACATATTTTGTCTGAAACTAAACTGCCATGAGAGTTTATGAGGCATCTCAAATGTAAGTAAATGCTGTTATAAATTGCTCAAAAAGGCTGCTATGTGTTGTCTAATGTGCTTTACAGGGAGATTATACAGTGGTACCTCGGGTTACATATGCTTCAGGTTACATACGCTTCAGGTTACAGAACTTTGCTTCAGGATGAGAACAGAAATCGTGCTCCAGCGGCATGGCAGCAGCGGGAGGCCCCATTAGCTAAAGTGGTGTTTCAGGTTAAGAACAGTTTCAGGTTAAGAACGGACCTCCGGAACAAATTAAGTACTTTACCCGAGGTACCACTGTATATGTTTAATATATAAGAAATCACCAATAAGGAGGCATGGAGCTCCTTATTACACAAGCATAACCATGTGATTTCCCCCCCTTTCCCCCCCTATTAGGTCCATATTAATAATGCTACATACTTAATTTAGTAAATTACCTTGAGTGCCAACAATCTCCATGTGAAGATGTGCAAGTCCACTGGCAGTAGACAAAGCTAGTTTTATCATTCCTTCCACAGTAACGGTATATCTGTTTAGGTAATCGAAGAGAGAGCCATGCTCATGATAATCTGACACCAGCCACAGCTGTGTCCATGTACCATTATCTGGGGGGGGGGGGGGAAACCAGAAGAAATAAAATGAAGCATTTCCAAAAGCAAAACATAAAAATTATTATCTTGTATGTGGTAAGCATTTCATTTAACTATGGTCTCTTTCTACTAAGTTAGTTAGCATTTACTGATGCTAAAACGTAAGAAATGGTGAAAGCTGTAATCCTGCATACACCATCTGTTTCAATCCCAATGAAGTCACAGAATCATAGAGATGAAAGGGACTCCAAGGATCATCTAGTCAATGATATCTAAGCAGTTTGTGTAATTGCAAACAACTGAATAATTATTTTTTTTGTTTTTGAAAATACAAAGATCACCAGAACATTTGAAATCTGGTGATTTATTTCTTCTTCATTCATTTAAATTAATTATATGCCCTTTTCCAAGACTAAAGTATTCCTAGAAACTCACAATCTTAACAGTTTTTTGAAAGTACTGTACAATCAATACCTAAAAAAATTAACTAACGCAAAATAGTTACTAGCAGATTCTTATTCAGATTAGTAATCCTATGAAACAAATTAAAACAATTTTGTCATTTAAAACAGGGTAATGACTTGGCATTTAACTAGCCATCTGAAAGCTAACATGGAAAGAACCAACTATGCTTCCCTTGAGGAAATTCTACAACATGCGAATACCAAGGTGAAGGCTGTTTTGTGCCTGCCAGCTTACTTGACCTTACTGGCAGGCCTACAAACTATAACTGATCTTAGTGCCCATGAAGATTCATAAATGTGCATTGCAATTCTAAATCAATTATATGAGCAGCATTTCATTCAAAAGAGAGAAGACATTTTTTCCTCACTGAAAGTTTCTGGGTATTTCCAGGAGATGAAGAATGGTAGCAATTTATTCATCACCTTTGAACTTTACAACTCTATGATTCACAGAATAGAAATCAATATGGGGCATATACATGAAACACAAACATTAACGTGAAGCCAATGTAGAAATTACTTCAAATTGACACAAAGTGCAAAAGACAGCATTATGAGATTTCAACAAGCAAAAAGGGACCAGAAGCAATTTAAAAAAAAACTTAACCTTTATTGTCTGCAGCTATGAACCCCAGAATATTTTCATGACGTAACATAACGGTTTGGTAGATTTCTGCTTCACGAAACCATGAACGCTCTTCTCTTGAGGAGAAAATTTTCACTGCAACTTCTTCTCCTCTCCATTTTCCACGCCAAACTTCTCCAAATCGACCCTTTCCAATGCTTTCCTGAAGCACAATTGTTCTTGCAATTGTTCTTTGAACAAGTAAAGGTAAACCTAAAAAAAAAAAATAGTTTATTTTGAAAACAGTGACCAAGTTTGCTATTTTTAAAGCTACTTGACTGGATAAAAAAATCACTATTCATGGCTGAGATCCAAGATAATTAATTTCTTCCCGTTTTTCTTCAATATTATAAATAACACAATAGAGCACCACAACCTTTTCCTGATACATGGATCAGTTTTATAGCTTTGATCTCCAAAAAGTGCTATATCGCTTTTGAGATGTGTCAATGTTTCAGTTAGTTCCTGAATAAGGAGACCAGGAAGATGTTGCTTGGTATTCAGTACAGTTGCATTTTCTGCAGGGGTTGAGCTCCAAGGGTTCCGTATATACATAAAAATGCAAATACTCAAACCATTGGCGCCACTCTCATGTGAGCTCAACCTGCTGGCTCCAGGGGTCCTGGGATGCTTTTGCAAGGTCTTACAGGGCTGTCCAATTTCCTGTAATTCTTTGAATCTTGTGGGAGCATCTTGAGGCTTCTGAAGTCAGTGCGCAGTGAGGGCCTTGCCTGCATTTAACTTGCAGGATTTCAACAAAAGGTCTTCAACTGTATACAGTTAAAATCATGCAAGTTAAATGTGACTAAGATGCAATCGTACAAATTACAGGGCATAGTTTCTGGGAACAGATTCCAATCACTCACTCCTCAAGTTGTTCCACAGTTCCACAAATTTCCTCAGATAGCTCCCAAATATGTTTTTAGTAAACATGGCAAAATATATATGTAGTGTTGAGCTCCCCGCTCTGAAATGCTGGCCTAAGGACCCAGGTTTTGATCTAGGCTTCAGATGGTAGCAACAGTGGGACATGGAAGGAGCAAAGTTCATGGTAGGAACAAAAAGGACCATATGGAAGTAGTCTTTTCTCCTTCTTTGCTATAGGAAGAGCTTTTTTACTTTTAAAAACTGAGAAGCAAGAAATACTTTGCAACTATCTTCTCTAGTTCTTTCTTGGTTTCAAATACAGGAACTCTCTATTTTAAGTAATGGACTGTGGAAAGTGAGAGAAGACTGTCTTTGGTGGCTGAAACAGTAAGTGCATCCTTTGGAAACTAAAGGCATGAAACTACACCTTCTCAGCTGTTGTTCAATTAAATATTGATGTGGGTTTTCTAGTCAGTAACTGGTATCTCTAACTTCTCTATTCAGCAGAATATTATTGAGCAAACAGTTACTACACAACATGCCAAAAGGTTACTCTGTGCACGGTTTCACCTCATTTGTAAAAAACACCAAACCGTGGTTTAGAGCAGAGCTGGCTAATCTGTGGTCCTTCAGGTACTGTTTGACTCTAACCCCCATCAGCCTCAGTCAGCAGGGCCAGTGGTTAAGAATGATCATTGTCTGTAGTCCAGCAACATCTGGAAAACCACATGTCAGTCACCCATGGTTGATGAGTCACAGCAAGACATAGGTCCCACTCTCTCCCTTTTCCTCTAGCAAGGCTGCAAGATGTTAGTCCAACAAATTGCAGGAAGGCGGTAAGTTCTCCACCCATGTTCTGCTTGGGTGCATGTAGCTTGTTGTGCAGTTTGTTGTGATCTCCAAACCCAGGCAAACTTTGGTTAATCTTAACTATGGATTTTGGAAAAAGGAAATGTCAAAACACCATTTATGAAGGTAGCTTGTTTCAAATAGGGCTGGCCCAAAATAACAAGGGGCAGTTGGTTACTGTTTCACCCATCTCAAAACTTGCAGAGTAGATTCACCTTCCACCCATCCCCCCATTAAAGGTAATGAAATCTTTTCATGAGACTGTAGAAGCAGAACTCCAGAAATAAAATAAATAGCTGCTGCAATGAAAAATGCCACTGTCACTCACTGCCTGGCCAGGTTTTATCCAGATTCTAGTCTTGCTAGCCTGCAGCCCCAACTTTCATTTAACATGGGGGGATGGGACATGCAAGTTCTAGCCTTCATAGAACTAGCAATAGGAGGCAAAATGCACAGGCACTTGTTATTACCCAACCTGCCTGTACCTGCCTTGCAGCACTGGAAAATAATCTGCCACTTTAGCTTTCCTGCAAAGGAAGCAGTAGTGAGATTACAGATAAGACATTTTCCTGTGACATTGAGACCTTTTCTTTTTGCCTATAGCTCAAACTATTTCCTATTGATATTAAGAAATCTTCCTACAGGTTTTAATACCATGTGCCTCCAATTGTTGTAATGACTATGGGACTAGGCTGGTATCCATAGCATTAATCAATGAGGTCTAATCTTCCTTGATAGATCAAAAAAGATGGTAATACATACACAGATCCTGCCATACTGTTTATCCCCCCGTGTGTATTGCAAGCATTTTGGTGAGATTGTGCAGATATTAGAAATCATAAATGTTGTATATTTCAACAACATTTTACCTTAATCTCAAGATCTATACTTTTTAGGTAGGGTTTGTCTGCAACAGAAGAAAGCATTTGAGCATGGTACTGAAACGAAACTTCAAACAAGCTTTACTTTTGGTTTGAAATCTGATTAAAATCTGAATTTCTCGCAAGTTGCTGGCAATATGATAAACTAATTATGATTTCTGCCTAGCTATATTCTCACAACCCCAGTATAATACAATCGCAAAATCATTATTCCCGTAACATTTAGCAAGTAACTATGCTTGTGTTGCACAATACTACCCCCTTTAAAAGATTATGTACTAGTATATGGGGGGGGGAGAGAAGAGGGCAGCAGGAAGAGGGAAGAGACTCTTATTACCTGAACCTGAGCCTGAAGTCGTCATGTCATAAATTAAATCTTTTAAAGTTGTTCCCTCAGATATAAATGGAGGACGATCCATAGAAGGATCTTCTTCACTTGGAACACGATGGTGTATGACGGCACGATTATGGCAGATATACAAAATCAACATAAGTGAAATGCAAACAAAACAAACAGGTCCAGCAATGACAGCAGCCAATTCTACTGGTCCTAAATTAGACGGCAGCTTTCTTGGGAGGGGACCTAGAAGTGGAATGGGGAGACACAGAAGACAAATAAAAATAACCTATCAATTATATATTCAATGCCTGTATATGTTTGTGCACTTGAATAAAACAGAAATATCTCTCTATGGACATATATCTACACAAGATTCCCCCTTCCCCCAGTTTTCAGGTAAACTTACTTGGTACATCAAAAGTGCAACACAAGAGTAGGAGATGCTATCATCTGAATAAGTCATTGGATGCTTACGATTGTTCCACTATCTGTTTTTATTTTAACTAAATTATTTTATATTGTTTCTCATATTACGCTTTCAAAATTGGGAGTGGGGAAAATTACCTGGGGTTGGAATCGGTAGCTCTATTTTATTGCAGAGGTCTCTATCACAGCAATGTGGCACAGTAATAACTCCTTCACTTGTTGAGGGGGCACAAATAAACGGCCTGTCTCTGGGAATCAGATCAACTTGTGCCACACACATGCTATTGCGTGTTATTTTCTCTCCGTTCCGTGTTACAGAAGTAAAGCAAAGTCCATCTGTTGTGCATGTAAAGTTGTCTTTTGTACAAACAAGACAGTAACACTGTAGAGCTGGGGGGGGGGGAGAGAGATGTTCATATTAGTTATGTTAAACACTGTTGGAGTTTCAAAATCCAAAGGCCCCCAAATTTGCTTCTACTCCTAATTGCTAATTTATAACAGCATAAATTTCTTAATGCGTATTTGGTGCAATAGCTGCCAAACAGCTTTCAAGTAAATCCAGGGATAAAGCAGCTAGTGTATGTAACAATAAGACAAGTTTCTACATGAATTCCTTCTATCAGTTTGGGTAAGTTGACAGCCAACATCTGGGAAAAAGAATAGCATTCCAGACATATTTTCAGATGGTTGTTTTTTTGTAACCTTAACATGAAATAAGTTCACAATAATCCAAAGAACTGTGAAATGAATTGAGTTTCTCAAACAGGATCCCTTTATATAATATTGTAAATCATTTCTGAAACTGGTGGGAAATTTCAAAAACAATGTGTGATATAGCCTGACAGTCAACTGTTCATAGTGAATATTTTGTAAAACTGCATTGAGTGCATGCCAGGCCTGGGATGCACTGATAGTATGTTTTTTGATAGAACAACTAACATGTGGTGGTACTAATACTACACATCAAAAAGAACAAAGGGTTGTGTTGCACTCTAAAGAACAACAAATTTATTATGGCATAATCTTTCATGGACCATTGTTCACTTCATCAGATGCATGTAGTGCTATCCTGAGTTGCAGGTATATATTTTGGCTAGGGCAGAGATTTCGAAGTCAGAGGGAAATAAAATGCATAAAAAACCACTGATTATGTACTGACCAGTGGTAATTTACAATGCAGATTTTGAAAGCAGGCTTTCTGACATTGGTAAGCCAATTAACACGTATGTGTTAAGGATCCTTCATCTCAGTTCAGTTCAGTTCAGTTCAGAAGTGATAGCACTGAGCCTCTTGATTGTAATTCATGGTTCCACACTACAGTCTCTTTGAGATTTCCTGAATTTGTGAGTAGGGTGAAATATTTCCTCACTGGCTTTTGAATATTACAATTTCTGTGGTCACATTTGTGGTCATTTATTATTTTTTATAGAGCAGAGATGGCTTAGCTGTGGCCCATATACAGCCCCATACCATGTGAAAAGCATGCCACCTAGATCTGTCAGGAGCAGTGGCCCCTTTTAGGGGGTCTTTTTTTTCTCTTTGACACCCTCCCCCCTTTTGAATTGCCATGGTGCTCTCAGTGTTGACTGCCCTGCAGGTACAGTCAAATGTTTTTGTCCTCAACTTCTCTTCCAATCTTCCAAAGCTTGGAGAACACTTGCTTGCTTGTCTTCAGTGTTTTCCTCTAGAACCATGAGTAGTGTTTTGAGTAGCTGGCGATGATGTTTACACTGTCCAAGAGAGATAATCTTGCATGATCAGTCCTGATAGCCAGCGGTGGGACAAACTGAAGCACTGAAGTAGCTGACTATGCCTGCAGCAATTTCTTAAAAACTTACCAGTGAGCAATCTGAAATGGAGAGGGAATCAATGTGGAAGAAAGGGGGTATAGATGGAAAGCAATGCAATTAATGTTGTGGTGAAACCAATTTAACTTAGGAAACTGAAATCAATCAATGAAGAGGAAAAAATTGGGAGGTCTTAATGGGGCACAATGAAATGAAGCCAATGTTCACAGGAAATCAATGCTGAGGAAAGAGGGGGTTAATAATATATTAATGCAGAATAAATTGATTGGTTAAGTTTCAAGGCAATTAAAGTAATTGGGGGTAGAGGGGAAGTTCATTTATTAATGGAGCATAAAATTTTGGAACCCTCCTACAACAGCAGTGCCCTGGAAAGCAGAAGTGCTGCTGAATATATGTCTATCTGCTGCTGAGTCTGTTCCTCTGCCAAGCTATCTGTGTGTGCACAGCTACGTGTAAGCTGCTCTGCTGTGTGTGTAAGTGTGTACATGTACAGGCTCTTTCTGTGTAACCACACTCCCTAGTGTGTGTGTGTGTGCACATTGGCATGCAGCCCTTGGACAGGTAGTAAAACCCTCAATATGGTCTCCAAGCAAAACAAAAAACAAAACCCATTAACTATGCCAGCCATAGAGCTGGGTTTGTCCTATGTAGAATACAGAAGGGCATTGCTGACCTTTAACAGAATATATCATATTGGAAGAAGAACAGGTAAATGAACCACTGAGGCTGTAGATTAGGTCCAGTACCAGTGTTGCCAGAGCAGACATGAGGACAGCTTTGGGGACTGGGTCTGCCAAAGGGGCTGATTCCATTCTCTGTAGCTCTGTTACCTGGCCTGTTGTTGCAACATATCAGATTTACTCACTTGTTACATTTTAACCCTAAACTTCCTCCTAATGGAGCCCAGAGCAGCTATAATCCAATTTACCATCAGAAATAGTTTTTAAACCATTATGTAAAACTTGGGAAAACATAAAAACTGCTCACTGGAAAATCACCTGAAGGCTTGAACAAACATTTTTAGCTGTCAGTGGGATAGCAGCAATACAGGGAACACACACAATTCTGCGGGGAAAGAGTTCCACAATTGGTGTGCCACCACAGAGAAAACCTTAGCTTACGTGACTGCCAAGCCAAACAGGCTGTGTTCATTGGCAAGACTGCAGCAGATCTTAAAGTTCAAGCTGGTTGGTACTGGAAAAGGTAGGCCCACAAATGCCACCTTTCTACAGCACTTCCAACTTATCAGGATTCAATTCAGCTCACTGCCCCACATCTAGCCAGCCATTGCCTATAGACACTGGTCCAGCACCTTAACTGCCTCTCCTGATTCAGATGGAATGGAGAACTGTGTATCATCAACACTCCGAACCCCTGGTTGACTTGTCCCAGTAAAGTCATATAGATATTGAACAGAACTCTGCAGGACTCTACAGCACAAGCACCAAGGGGCCCAGCCAAAGTTCTCCAGTGCTACTCTCCAGTGGAGTGGTGGTGGTTCTGGAGATAGCAGCAAAGCCACCACACCACACATGTTCCCAACTCTCTATCTATTGAGCAGTGCCAGCAAGATACCATGGTCAATGGCAGCAAAAGCCACAATATATGAAAATAATTAGGGTAGCGCTCTGTCTCTCTTCCAAACAAACAAAAAACAGAAAACAAAACCATCAGTCAAGGTGAAGCTAGACTGAAACAGGGCTAGATAATCCACTTCATCCAGGCACTCCTACAGCAGACCATCACCAGCCATCACCTTCTCAATCACCTTGCCCAAGAAGGGGATATTTGCAACAATGCAGCAGTTGTCTTAATGTCTCTGAGTCCAGGGAGGACTTTTTGAGATAAAGCATTAAAACTGCTTGAGACTTCTATAAAGCTTTCCAATAAATTGACAGATGTATCAGATACTTCCAATGAACACCTAGACCATAGCTCTAGGTTCCACCTATGCCTGTAGTGCCCCATAGATATGCCTGCAGTAAGGGAGTCATAGAATAACAACACTGTTCACTTTCTATTTTGTTTCTATGGCTTTCTAGACTTCTCCCAGAATGGAAGTGTGATGGGAACTAAAATGCAGAAGTGTCTACTGTGGTGAGTAAAACAAAGAAGTGTCTACTGTGGTGAGAAAACAAAGAACACTGCAGTGGGCAACTTGGTTGCCCAGGGGTTGTCATCATGGGGCCCCAGGAAGTGACAGCTGTAGTCTGGCTGCAGGAAGTGAGAGCTGTAATTATTATTTATTAAATTTCATAGTGTTGCCATACGTCCGGGAATTCCCGGACATGTCCTCTTTTGGGGGTCCTACATGCCCACCCAGGGGGAATTTTACGTTTTAAATCAAATGTCCTGTATTTTCTTTTTTTAAGAAAAAAATAAGTTGTGTGCGTGCTGCTCTGGTTCTGGCTCTGGTGTGGGTGGCGGCAGAGGGAGCATCAGGCGATTGCCCTAAAAAACCTCAACTTTTTATGTCCAGATTTTTACCTCTTGAAATATGTCAACCCTAAATTTCTATACCACCCTTCAGGCAGTTTACAATATAAAAACTCAAAAATACATACCATAGTAACACACATTAACAATGACACCCACAGGGTTAGAAGGAACAGGGACGCCACATCATCCTCACTCCACTCCCTGCAAGGCTGTGCCACAGGAGAATTTTCTTGCTAGGCAAATTTTACAATTTACCAAAACAGCATCCATGATATCCAAAAAAGATTCACATCTAGCTCATCGGTCTCTTCTCTCATTTTCTATTACAGTACTTTCATCTCTTTCTTTCTTTCTGTCACTTAGTGGTGCCTTTCTGTATCACTGCCTTCTTGTTACATTTTAACCCTAAACTTCTACCTAAACAGATAGGTCTGTTTAGGTAGGCAAGATAGGTATATCTTGCCTTATTTCTTCTCTCTTCTCATTAGGACTGTGCATGGACTCCCAATCTGCCCTGTGATCTTGATCTGCTGCTCCCAAATCAGGCCAATTCAGCCTGTGCTGCCCAAGTGGTCGTCCAGCTCACCCCAGATTCAGTCTTGCAGTGGGGCCAATGTCTTTTTAAAGGGGTTTATACTCCTGTTTTAATATGCAGTTAAAAAAAAAATTATTAAGGTTAAAGGGCAGGCACACCAAGACAGCATAGGATTGAATCCCCCTGCTGATCAGCTGTTAAACAGGAGGATTCAATCCTGTACAGCAGTGTTTTTCAACCTTTTTGAGTCCATGACTCCCTTGACCAACTACATTATTTCTGTGGCTCCCCTGTGGGGCTCAGGAGCCCAGTTATGTCACCCCTTGCTTGTAGAGCAGGCAGCCCCTCACCCTTTTTCGAATAGCCTCCCTTGTGGAGTGTTTCCTCAGCCTCCTCTCCTTGAGAATCCTCCGGGTGGCCACTGCTGCCGCCCCTGGTCTCTGAGCTGCCCTCCCGCCTGCCCCACAGGGGCCTGGGACTTGTCTGTCCATTCCCAACAGCAAAGGCTGGCTGGGCTTTCTCACCCACTTGCTTGTTTAGTCTGAGGTTACCTTGGCTGCTGGTAACCAGCACCACCTAACCAGCCCCATAGGCACCATTCACCTGGGGAACTTATAGCCAGGGCTGCTGCAACCAACAGCACGCAAGCCTTTGGGAGGCAGACACGTGAAAAGGCATCAGAGGAGAGAGGAAAGAAAAGGACATAGGCTAGTGTTGCTCATGGTAACCATGACCATCATTCAGGGCACCCCATGGCACACTGGTTGAAAACCACTGCCATAGAGTACCAGTCACTACTCCTTTGCAAGTGGCTGTCCTTGCACTCAAGAGAAGCAGGCCACTCACAAAGGAGCAACAACTGGTACTTTTGGGTGTCTCCATGCAACCCTTCACCAATGTGCCACAGGTGGCCACAGCAATGCAGCGAGGTACTGGATGAACCATTTGTACAGTATTATCTATGGCAGGCACCCCCAACCTGTGGCCCTCCAGATGTTTTGGCCTACAACTCCCATGATCCCTAGCTAACAGGACCAGTGGTCAGGGATGATGGGAATTGTAGTCAAAAACATCTGGAGTGCCAAAGGTTGGGGATGCCTGATCTATGGGCACAAATGTAAACTGCATTTTTATGGCTGATGTATGGAATCCACTGATAAAATATGAATCCAAGAATGTCTGCAACTGAAAACTAATTTTTTGAACCAGAGGTGCCACAATGCATTTAAATGTATTTACAGTGGTACCTCGGGTTAAGTACTTAATTCATTCCAGAGGTCCGTTCTTAACATGAAACTGTTCTTAACCTGAAGCACCACTAGCTAATGGGGCCTCCTGCTGCCGCCGTGCTGCTGCTGCCTGATTTCTGGTCTCATCCTGAAGCAAAGTTCTTAACCCAAGGTATTATTTCTGGGTTAGCAGAGTCTGTAACCTGAAGCGTATGTAACCCGAGGTACCACTGTATTTATCTATGTTTCTACGCTACTCTTCAGTTAAAATTCTCAGTGATGTCAGATCTGTTTTTTACTCTGCATTTTCTGACCACACAAATATGCACTGCAAAATTGGGTCATGTCTGTCCATGAAAGTCATGCCTGAGATCATGTATTTTGTATCATTGCTGCTTGCAGTGAAATCTCAAGTGGTGGATGCAATGCCCCAAACGCAGGTTTTTGCACTAAGATGTTACACTGAAGTGCTGCGTCTTCAATATGTACAGTCTTTGCATACAGATCAGCTGTGATCATAGCAGGTTAGAAGTGCTTTGTGGACTGCTTACAAAAACAGCGTAACATCAGTAGCTGTAGATGCAACTTCTACAACCACCCACACACCCATTAAAGCAACAGGCACAACGGCTTTTGAGTTCCCATGATTTGTGCCATCCTTTTTACGATTCAATGCGGTTCTTGGCATCGGTGCAGTTTTGGCCTCAGCCGCAAGCACACCGAGTTGGGATGAATGCGGACATCGGTTAAATCTCAAGGCTTAAAAACTTCTTCAAAACACAGGCATTCCTTTTTCTGCGAGCAGCACGAGGATACGGGTAGTTGTACCCCGCAAGCTTCCCGCAGCGCCTCGCCGTCACGGTGCAGGAACAATGCCGGGTTTCCTCCGCTGTCTCGATCACAAGAAGTGTGATCTGAAGAAGTGTGCATGCACACGAAAGCTCATACCAAGAACTAACTTAGTTGGTCTTTAAGGTGCTACTGGAAGGATTTTTTTTATTTTGTTTTGACTATGGCAGACCAACACGGCTACCTATCTGTAACTCGATCACAAAGTCCTTCCAGTAGCACCTTAAAGACCAACTAAGTCAGTTCTTGGTATGAGCTTTCGTGTGCATGCACACTTCTTCAGATACCAAGTGTGCATGCACACGAAAGCTCATACCAAGAACTGACTTAGTTGGTCTTTAAGGTGCTACTGGAAGGAATTTGTTTTGTTTTGACTATGGCAGACCAACACGGCTACCTATCTGTAACTCGATCACAAAGTTTCAGCCAAGTGCTGAGATAACGTGAATCATCCCAAGGGGCACCACCCTGCCATCACCTTCCTGCCGCACCTCCCACACACAGGGCCGGATCGGTGCCACAGCGCCAGCCCCACGGTGGGTGCAAGAGCGACGCCCCCCTCCTGCTCGAGGGGGCAGCCAAACTGCGTCCCGCCCCTTCCTCCCCGCAGCGAAGCCCCCACAAAGCCCAAGAGACCCCCCTGCCCGCGCCAAGCAGCATCTGCCCTCGGGAGGCGGGAGGAGAACAAGGGGGCGGCTTCTGGGGCGCGCCCTAGAGTGCAATACTACACAAAAACAAGGCGCAATCCCCCCCCCCCCGCGCAAGAAACGCGCGCAGACGGGACTCTATAGGCGCCGGCGCTCGCTCGCTCGCTTTCTTTCTTTCTTTCCCCAAGGAGGCGAATGGAAGGGGGGGGGGCGGGCAGCCTTTGTGAGGGCGGCCTGGGCGACTCGGCCCGCGTCCTCCGGAGAATGCCCTCCTCCCTCCATCCATCCCCGGGCGCTTCCTTCTCCTTCACCCGCCGCCGCCTCGGGGAGCGGCGCCATGTTGCCGAGGGGGAGAGCCGGAGGCCGGCGGGCGGCGAGGCGCAACTCACCCGTCGTCGCCTCAGGGAGGAGCAGCAGGAGCCCGGCCGCCGCCGCCGAAGTCGCCCAGCGGAGCAGAGTAGCAGCGCAGGGGCCCCGCCGCCGGCTCGGAGGAGACGCCGCCGCCGCCGCCGCCATTGTCCCGGTCCCCTCAGCCCCTCTCGCGCCCCCTCGCAGGGAGCCAGCCAGCGAGAGACGCCTCTGGCCCAGTCGCGCCCCGCAGGCCCCGCCCCCCCCAGGCCCAGCCGCGCGCCCCTCCCCCACCCGCCGCCGCCTCAGCCGGGCGCGCAGGGTGAAAAAGGCTGCCTCCAGTCAATCGGGAGAGGGGAGCTCCTGATTGGCCGGGGTCGGCTTTCGGCCCCGCCTCCCCCTGCCCCCGCTGCTGCTGCTGCAGACGCAGCCCGAACCACAAGCGGCGAGGGAGCCGCGGGGGGAGGGAGGGAGGGAAGGGAGGGAAGGGGCGCCTGGTCTCCGCGACCCCCCCCCCCATTAGACTGAGGAGATAAATAAGCGAGAAGGCGGCACCCGTGGCGGGGACTTGGCGGCGCTTTCGAAGCTTCCTCGCTTTGCCCCAAGAACCGCCAGCCCAAATAAATGCTCTTGGCTGAGGCGAGGCAAAGAAGCCCCGTCGGCGCGCGCCCGCTCGGACGGGGGGCGGGGGGGGGGGTCCGGCGAGGCAGCGCCCCCTTTCCCGCTGGGTCTCCGGCAGAGGCTGCCCACTCCTCCGTGGCCCGGGCTCCTCTCCCGGAGCAGCCCCGCCCCGCTTCTTCCTTCGCGTCCCGCTTCCAAATTCCCGTTTTGGGACTCTTCCCTCGCCTCAGGTGAGGGGCGGAGTGCGGGTGAAGAGCGCCCAGCGCAGCCTTTCTCAGCCTTGGGCCCTCAGGTCTTGCTGCCCTACACCTCCCATCATCCGTGGCCGCCGAGCGTCCTGCTTAGGAATGATGGGAGTTGTAGTCCAGCAGCAGCCGCTGGGGACCCAAGGTTAGGAACAGCGGCTGCTCTGCCTGCCAGTCCGTTTCTGGACGGAACTGGAAGCGAAGCTGCTGCTGCTGCTCCTTGCTTAAATTCTGCTGGGACCAGGTACCTGCTCAGGACCCCCTTGGTGAGCCTGCTCAGCACATCACCCGGGTGCCCCGAGGAAGCAAGTGAGCAGGAAAGGGGCTTTTTCTGCCCCTGACACACATTCTTCCTTGTCCTTATGGTATTTTAGTTTTGTTCCTAGGTTGATAGCATCCAGTGGCGTAGCGTGGGTTGTCAGCACCCGGGGCAAGGCAAGTAATTTGCGCCCCCTAACCCATGGATTTGCACCCCCTAACCTGTGGATTTGCGCCCCCTAACCCCCAGATGTTGTGCCCGGTGCAGCCGGCCCCCCCTGCACCCCTCATGCTACGCCACTGATAGCATCGTTATTTTTTTGAAAGTCTTGTCAAGGTTCTTCTGTCCCCATAGACAGAGCCATTCCTGTCCAGGAGGCAGACGGAGGCAGCTGCCTCAGGCGGCAGAGCCCAAGCGGCGTCTCCACTGGTGAGAGCCTTACTGACTTGTGCCCTGGAACCTCCACATACTAGAATATCATCAGTGATTCAGCCTGTCTGAATCAGCTAAATTTTATAATGAATTCAAGTCTGAGCATCCATAGAGCATTTTAGGATGTTCAAAGAGCTACATATATATTATCTCAGTGATCCCCCAAATTACTCTGCCAGGTAGATAAAGTCTATTATACTTCAGACAGAAGAGTGGACAGCAGTAGCTTGCCTAATGTCTCTCGGAGAATAAATGAATAAAGGGAGATTTGAACCAGCGACTTCCCAGTTAATTGCTTACACTTTCATACCCTACACAAAACCATCTCTCGATGAACTCAGAAACGGCCTTATTTTTCTCTGTATAAGACAGTTTTTTTGAGATCAACACCAGAAAGCTTAACAACCCCAAAATACTGATTTATTAAATTGGGGTTAAAAAATAGGGGTTGTTTTATAATGGGGGCGTCTTATACACAGAAAAAATACAGTAATTTCCTACATGGAGTTTCTTCAGGGTACACAGGAAATGCAGAGCATTCCATTCTTACTAGGTTCTCACTAGCTGCCCTATTGTCATACAGTCTGAGCTGAAACATTTACCAAGATGTAAATTCTTTTGATTTAAATGAGAGCTACAATTCTAGCCATAGTTGCATATACACATTTTATTCTAAAATCAATGGAGATGGAATCCTTGTTTATTCTATGTAGTGCATACACAATCTAGATCTATTGCATGTTTTTTGCCCCTGGAAAGACTGGTTTCATTGAGAAGCTGGTTTTATTCCAAAAATAAAAGCTCATTGCAGATTGATTCTGCATTACCTTGCAGTGTGTCCATATGGAAACAGATGTAAGTAGCCCCAGAAATAGGAGGTGTGTCCATACCTGCCCTATGAAGTGTCACCACTACCTTATTCAAGGGTGGGGCTGTGGTCTAAACCACTGAGCCTCTTGGGTTTGCTGATCAGAAGGTCGGCAGCTCAAATCCCCACGACGGAGTGAGCTCCCATTGCTCTGTCTCAGCTTCCTGCCAACCTAGCAGTTTGAAAGCACACCAGCGCAAGTAGATAAATAGGTACCACTGTGGCTGAAAGGTAAATGGTGTTTCCATGTGCCCTAGCACTCATCACAGTGTCCCGTTGTGCCAGAAGCAGTTTAGTCATGCTGGCCACATGACCTGGAAAGCTGTCTGTGGACAAACATCGGCTCCCTCGGCCTGAAAGCAAGATGAGCGCCGCAACCCTTCTCTAGAGTTGGTCTAGAGTTGGTCTCTTCCAACTCTATGATTCTATGATTCTATGCTTGACAACCATATGTCAGGAGTGCTCTGATGGTGTTTCCTGCTTGGCGGGGGGTTGGACTCGATGGCCCTTGTGGTCTCTTCCAACTGTATGATTCTATGATTCTAACCCCAGTCACCTTTTACAGGACTTGCCTGTCCAAGGGTGCTTTACCTTTACCTTTTACCTATTCAAAGGTAACCTAACCAAGGGTCTCAAGTATCCTTGCATCTATCCTTGCAGACAGCAGAGTCTAATTCTGGATTGAAAGCAGCATGTTGAAGGGAAGCATGAATGACTCCAGATTGAAAAAAACTACATCAGTCTTCTACAAATGGTGTGTACATAGCCCATATCTGCTCAGAAATAAGTCCTACTGAAATCCTAAATGGGGTTATGATTGCAGCATTAAGATTATGTTTCTGAATTCTTCCCCCACCCATGACCTTTTCTGCACTGCAACCCTCTGATCTGTGCTTTTAATAACTGTCTGGCCCTGACAGGCAGAGGTTTCGGAAGTTCAGACTTTCCCGTCACAGTGCTGGAGATGTGTCTGACCAACTTGTCTGCTGTGTAGTTCTTAAGAATAGGAGTTCCAGTTCCATATGAGCCTTGAACTCAAATGAACTCCTGCTGGGGAGGATGAGATTGGACAATATACTTCCCTGACTCTACTTGTTGGTCACTTGTTGGTCATGGTGTGTCATATAAACAATTTACTATCAACACCCAAATTAATCCAGGAATCTGTTTTCAATGTCGGAAGTCAGTCCCGGCACATAACATGAAGGAGAGGCTTGTTTTCCCCCATGAAGTCACCATACCATTCCCGGCAACTGTGGGATTGAGAAGGCCTGCCAAGGAGATTCCTCTGCTGCTTGTTTTACTGGAAATGTTTAAAATATGTCTGTTTCCATATTAGAGAGCCATTCAGATGCTTGGATGAGTCCCTGTTATTGCATCTTGCAGATGTTGACAGGGTGGTTGGGGAGTGTATCCTACCATCCATTTGTCCATGTGTTGCCCATTTTGGCTACTAGTATCTAACCAAGAAGGAGTACCGGTAACAAGCTGGGTTTGGGAAGTGGTGAAGGCCACTGTCGTCTCCGTTGGGAGGTGGCAGACTCTTCTTCCTTGAAGGTTTTTAAGCAGAGGTTGGATGGCCCTCTTGTCATGTATCCTTTAACTTAGATTCCTGCATTGTACGGGGCTGGACTGAAATCTCCCTAGCCCATCAGAGATCATTGACCAGCGCGATCAAGGCAGTTTCAGTCCCATGATGGGGCCTGAATCCTGATTGGAAGGGATAATATTTTATTCTCTTGTTCATTATACTGTTTTAAATGTGCATTTTATATTTGACTTCCTTTAGTAATGTTGTCTTCTGAAATGTTAAGGATAATATTTTAGTTTCCTGTTAATTGTGTTGCTTTGAATGTATACTTTATATTTTGAGGTGTTGTAAACTGCTTTGATATTTTTTCTTTCAAATATAACTGGTAAGTAAATTACTGTTGTTGTTGAAACACTCCAAAACTTATTTGACATAGTTTTTAAGTTTATAGCACTGGAGATAAGATAGTGAACTGCAGCGCCCCATAACATAGCTACCAGGGGGCTGAAAAGCATTCTCCCAATGCTGCTCTCTGGACACTGTCCCAAAGGTAGGATCAGAACTACTCTATTACAGTGCTCCCAATTTCCAGAGCTGGTAGGGGAGGATAACATGGTAAATGGTACAAAAACGCTGAAGAGAGATCAAGATGCAAAAGAAAGTTCACATTCCCGCCGTCCCTCTCTCTGTAAAGGTTATCCATTAGGGCAGCCAAGGCTGACTTAGTCCCATGGTCAGGCCTGAACCCAGACTGTAATGAATGAAAATTGTGTGTATGTGTGTGTTTGGGGGGTATGGTTTCTATTTGTTATTATGGTATGTATTTTTGTGTTTTTACATTGTAAACCACCCTGTAATCTTCAGATGAAGGGTAATATAGAAAATTTAATAATAATCCAACAATGTTTGCTGCTGCCCCACCACAACCCATCCAGCACCTGCCCCTCAAAGGGGGTATTTGCAACGGGTCAATAGTTGTTGTCTAAAAGGTATAGAGCAGGTTTCTTTAGGAGCAGCTGTACCACTGCTTCTACACATTAACTGCCCCTATACATTATTTGTGGCCAGGATGTTGTTTTATGCATCAAAATGTACATATTAATATGCTCTACATGTTTTGTTAGGACATGTAGTAACTCTGTTATGCAGGGGGGTTGGTCTAAATGACCCCTGGGGTCCTTTCCAAGTCAACAATTCTATGCTTCTGTGCTCAAACCCATATGAGGCACTGGCCCTGCTTCCTGGACTTCTTCCATATCAACAGACCATAGCTGGCAGCAGCTCCTCAACTCATAGACTCTTGATGCAGACAGTCTACATCAGTGAGTGGTGGAGCCAGTTAGCAGTGTGACCAACACCAGGAGATACACACTTCATTCAATTCACATTTGAAGAGGTCTAAAATCTTTTCTCATTATATACAAGACTGTGAAATTATCTGGTATTAAACACGATTGTGGAATAATTTGGTATTATTTTTGTCCGCTTTTCTTTCTCAAATATTCCTTAACCAATATGATGAAGATATTTATACAGGGAAACACAAGTACTCAGCCCAGACAGTGGGAAATATGCTTTTATATTAATTAAAATGGAAAAATAGAACTGGATTTCACATTTTTACATCATATAAAAACAACATTGGTTACAATGATAAGAACTCTGGAAGAAAACAGCTTTTGACTTACAGCTAGCTATTAAATAACTGATTTGATGGCAAACGAGTCATAGAGATCACTAAAGAGTAGAGCTACTAGCTTATGTTTCAAAACAGTAATTATTGCCTGCCGTTATAGTGTTACATTATGACAATTTTAAGTGCATAGCTTATACAATATACTGTGAGACCATATAGAACCACAATGTTTACAGCATGATTGGAATACTGTTTTTTGTGAGGGTCATCATGTAGTTCATTAACAATTCCTAAAAGCTACAATTTAGTTCCAACGGAAAACTGAACAAATGAAGGGGAAGAGGTGAGGAGAGGAAGAGCAGCAAGTCTGCATTTCACTTAACATGGAATAATGATCCAATATCTATCTGAAAGAAAACATGACACCTGCCTGTCATTGCTTTTGACAATAAGGCGGCAACTTTCTCCAAACTGAAATGAGAGATGTAAACACATTATGCTGCCTTTCAATCAAATTAGCTACGGACAGTTTTGCCAGTACTATACACAGTAACGGTTGGGATCCCACGTGATTCCACAGACACTTCATGTTTTTCTGTTTTCTCTTTGCAAACTCTAGTTCTTTGTATTGCATTGGATGTCTCTCCTGAAGTTCTTCCAGGCTTTGGGAGAGGTGCTTTGAATGGGGCAAGGTTCCAAACAGAAGCTTTCTATGTGCCCTTTGGGGAATCAGCTATTTAGCACTATTATAATGATCTTTCAGCACAGTTCAGGGGTTTTTTCAAGACCACAGTAGCACCAAAATATGCATCAAATTACATTTCCATAGGGGTGAAATTCATATTCCTTGTGCTGCCCTCATGCAATCATGGGGGAGGGAGAGATGGCTTAATCCAAGGTCAGTTACATTCAAACTTGCTTCTACCCAAAGGAAGATGTTAGGCAAACTGCTTTGTAGGGTTCCAGTCTTCCAAACCATGGCCTTCTGTGTGCCAAGTTTCTTAGAACTATGCAGTTTGTTCCATAAAAGAGGGGTGTGAATGCATGCTTCTCAAACAGCTGTTTCCTAAGATGTGTAGCAACCTACTTTTGAAACTGAGAGGGATGTTTGAGAATCAGTTTTCAGCCTAGTATTGTGGTAGGCAGCCTAGGGCAGATGGAACGTGAAGCTAATGAGACAAGGATGTTCAATGGCTTTTTACCCAGCAGAAAGGTTTATGGAACTTTACATCTGCAATAGTAATTCTGACCCTTCCGTACTAGAGACAATTGTTCTAGCTACACTGGAACAACATACAATGGTCCCTCTTGTTTGCATACTATACCTGGTATCTCCAACCAAACTTTTCAGTAACTGCCCCAAGCAGGCTTATAATAGGGACCAGTCCCATATTGCCCAGGCACTTCTGTGTGGTTGTTCAGCCCAGCTGATCTACACAGTTTCTGCATGGGTTGAAATGTTTCAGAAGAATGAATTTCACCATCTTGGAATATGATTCTGCACTGAGGTATGCTTTCTTTGGTTAGGTTTTTCTTTTTTTAAAAAAAGTATGCAATTACAGTACAATATTTACATAATTTAAAAATTATATGTCAGTGGCAACATTTCTTTAATAAACTTTAAATTTATATTGGGAGTGGGAATGTTTCCTTCATATGTCTGAGACATAACTGTTTTCAATGCAAAGAGTGATGAACCTGTTGCTACAGCTATATGCCTTTTGATCCAATAACTTCCCAGACTTCAAGGGTGAGGCTTGTCCCATGACGGCCAGATCCGCTGTCCTCCAGGCTTCGCAGTAGTTGCTAATGAGTCGTATTCCATTTGAACTTGAACCATGCCAGACAACTTTCTGAGGCCTGAAGTTAGAGGAATGCTTTAGTAATATTCCTTGGAAAAACAATTCCATGTGTATGGCTAGTTCCAAGTTTGACATAAATTAACTTAATTTTATTCAGTAAAGTGCAGGGGACTTTAAAAGAGTTCACTTTCTGTAGGGATGATCGTGAAGTGGGGAGTGGGGTCCAGAGGGAGCACACTTCCCTACCTGCAGGCAGCCTCAGCCTGCCTGCACGCGTGACCTTGGGGTGCGGAGCACACACCCCCTCACAGACAAAGCCACGGCTGCTTGAACATCGTTGCCTCTGTCTAACCTTTTGCAGTCTCAGTAGTCTGCAGTGTCCTGTCTGTAACCTTTGTCTCTGAGACTTTTTGTCTCCTTTGTCATACACTGTGCAAGGGAGAAATGACGCGGTGGAAACAGGTGCCAAAATAACTTTGTACCACCCCACGATCTCGGGACCGGAAGATGTGTAAAGGTCACAGCCCAAAATGTATCTGCCTGGTTTGCATATTTGTCTCAATAAAAGGAGGCTCCACAGGACTGGCCGGCAGCTTGCATACAGCTCACCTGCATTATCAACTCCTGCTTCATGTCCATCACTTCAAATTTCCCTTCTGTTTTTACTGTTCAATTTAGGCCTAGTTTTTGCACCTTGCTCAGATGCATAGTTTTGGCCCTGAAGAAGGAAGTTATTAAATTCTCCCTTGGCTGCTGCTAGAGTCCAGGGGAATTTTAAATATGTCCAGAAGCATACTTGCAGAGTGATCTTGTTAAAACATTGGGCTAATATTTCACATAACACATGGTAACACCCGAAACTGTGTAAATGACTGTGAACTTACCAAGCTGGATCTGTCATGACATCCCTACCATCAAAGGAGTATATTGGAATCCGGAGGTCAAACTGCCCCCCATTGCCAGAGAATATTGACTCCCAGTTACTGAACAATGTTTCTCCCTACAGGAAAGAAAGGAAGCCAGCTTTTAGAAGTGAAATTGCCCCTGCCCTGACCAAGTTGTTTTCCCCACAGTTGTTTCACATCCGTGTTGCCTGCCTCTGTTTTTTCACTCTTTGAAATTCTACCACCATGCAGGGTACAGAGAGACCAAAGAGTTGCCAGATCACCACCTGAAAAATACTCCTGTTTCCTTAACAGCCCACAGCTATGGAGGAAAAACCAAGTATTCAGTTCCCTTGGTTTGTGGTGACAGTGGCTCAGCTGTGAAAATGCTCTGTACAAGCAGATATTCTTCCTTCATTAATGAATGAATGGGCGCAACCAAAGGTGGAGGAAAGTGGTGCTAAATGGGCATAGTTAAAGTAAAAATTGGGCTACAAGTCTAGGATCAGCAGGATTGTTTTTTCTGCTTACACCAGATCTATCAGTGTATTTACAGTGCATGGCACATTCTTATAGGGACGAGTTTTATAAAGCAAAGCAGACAAAATAAACTCTTACCTTAAGATTAACTATGGGCACATGATACCGGTCAGCTTTCCTGACCACCGTCAAGAGATCTTGCAGATGGGAAGACAAGAAAGCTCTGTATGTTGAGAGCAAACCAGCAGCCCGAGCTTGTTGAAAGCACTGGTAGTCAGCTCGCATGTCACCAGAAAACGGGGTGTTCAGGGCCACCAGATGAAGCTGCGGAATAAAGGATGGAGGAGCTTGGGGTTGTAGTGGTAATTAAGCCTCTAGCAGTGATTAGATATGGCTGTGCTGCATTAATGTCACAGCAGGGCACATCAGGTGGATTGTATTGACCATTTCACTGTATGTTTTTATATTCTTTGCCAACCTCTTTGAGGATTTACTTATAGTTAAAAGGTATACAAATTAAAATTAAAATCATGTGGAAGTGAACTTTTAAGAGGAATTGACTTTCCTGCAGCCAAGCCAGAAAGCCAAAGGCCAACAAGAGACTGCACCCATGCGCCACAGCAACGTTTCGTAGGATGTACCATGGGAAGAGAAATGGGGCAAAAACACCCTTTATTTACAAACGCAGCTAAACCACCCAAAACAGCACAAAACAAGCCTCCTACTTACACTTGGCCTTCGGCCGTCAGTATTTGAGGCTGGGATTGGTACTGGAAGGGGTTGAAATCCCTATTAAAACGAGAGAAAACAAGGGTAGAGACAGACGTGAGGTTTTATGAGCCATAACCTGAGCTTGGCTTTGCAGCTCTTATGACAGACATATATATTAGTTAAGTAAATCCCAACCCTCAGGAACCCAACTAGTTCCTCCTCTTGTGTAATAGGAAGGTGTCTTGTTGATTTTATTTATTTATTTTTTAAATAAATCACTAACGTTTTAAAAATGAAACACAAAACTGTTGGTAGATATGCCAGCCAAAATATGCTCACCATAACTGGGTTTTTCATATTCAAACTGAAATGTTCTAGAACCTGTAAACTGCTCTGTGACCTTTGGATGAAATATAAATTTAATAAATAGGAATAATAAACCTGAATAACTAATTTCCCTCCAGAAAAATACCATATTTTTCGCTCTATAAGATGCACCAGACCACAAGACGCACCTAGTTTTTGGAGGAGGAAAACAAGAAAAAAAATATTCTGAATCTCAGAAGCCAGAACAGCAAGAGGGATCGCTGTGCAGTGAAAGCAGCAATTCCTCTTGCTGTTGTGGCTTCTGAGATAGCTGTGCAGCCTGCATTCACTCCATAAGACGCACACACATTTCCCCTTACTTTTTAGGAGGGAAAAAGTGAGTCTTATAGAGCAAAAAATACGGTATTTGTTTATGGAGCAGCGGAACAGCTATCAGATGCTCCATAAGCTCTTAGAATGTTACACCTGTCCTCAGTCCTAATGATACTTCTATCCAGTAGTTGTCAACAATCATCGAAACTAGTGTAATTGCAAATTATGGACAAATACATAGACATATGTACACATGATTTGCCCAACAACTACCATCATTACTTCTTCACAGGGGATAGAAGGTAAGTGAAATGTTTCATAAACTCCTCATTCAGCTGACTATCATATTACATATTACCACGAACAAGGAGAGACTGGAGCTCTTAGAGGTCCCGTACTCATGTCCCATTACATATGGTCTCTGTCAGCATTTGATACCGCACTTCTCAATCAGAAAGGTGTTCTAATACTTACTGGACTTGAAATTGCTGGAGGTGGGGGGCTGTCAGCAGGAATAGGAATCAGTTCACCAAGCTGGAGTAAAACATAAAATAAAATTGAAAGGAGGACAGAAGCAGTGATGAACTTTAAATGAAAGAAATATTTTTCCCACTCGGGGTAATCTCAGTTCTGAAACATTCTTTCAAAAAACAAAGCAGGTGACAAATCTTGAACAGAAGATGAGTTGCCTATCCCCAAACCAACTGTTACCTGCAATTTCTTCCAACCTCCTTGAGTACGAATAAACACCTCACTGGTTTCGCTGAGGTAGATCAATGTGCCTTCGGACACCAAGTGGACCTTTTGTAGCATAGTGTCAACATTTCTAAAGCTTGTGACCTGTCAAGATAAAAGCATTAATTGCTCAAATAAAAACAATGGCCTATGAGAATGTACTTTTTATCTGGACAAGAAATGACCAAGAGTTCATGAAAGGATTTTTCTTTAAAGAAAGCAGAACCTAAGGGTTATGAATAATTAGTCACAGAGGCTATTTGTAACAGCAGAGGCAGTAGCTCAGTGAAGAAGTGCTTGCTCTACGTGTATAAGGTTGCAAGGTCAATCATACCTCCAGTTTCTGTAAATGGTGTCAGAGACCAGCACTGTGAAAATCCCTGGAGAGACACGGCAAGTCAGAAAAGTCTGTCTGTCTGTCTATCTATCTATCTATCTATCTATCTATCTATCTATCTATCTATGGGAAACAATAATCTTTCTCAGTTTCCTAGACCCAGCCTGCTGCTGTTGAATGAGATGAGATGTGTATGTGTTTACGATACGATACGATAATCTTTATTGTCATTGTCCCATACAGAACAATGAAACTGAAGGGGAAAAAATCTACATAAGACATTCAAAACCAACAAACATGCTATCCCAGCTATCAACAACCTGGTTAGCCCCCTAAAAACTCTGATACCCCATTTTAAAAATACAATACACTCCCATAGAGACTCCTTAAAGGTAAAGGGACCCCTGACCATTAGGTCCAGTCGTGACTGACTCTGGGGTTGCGGCGCTCATCTCGCTTTATTGGCCGAGGGAGCCGGCGTACAGCTTCCGGTCATGTGGCCAGCATGACTAAGGCGCTTCTGGCAAACCAGAGCAGCGCATGGAAACACCATTTACCTTCCCGCCGGAGCGGTACCTATTTATCTACTTGCACTTTGACATGCTTTCGAACTGCTAGGTTGGCAGGAGCAGGGACCAAGCAATGGGAGCTCACCCCGTCGCGGGGATTCAAACCGCCAACCTTCTGACTGGCAAGTCCTAGGCTCTGTGGTTTAACCCACAGCGTCACCCGTGTCCTTATACTGCATTTAAACCAAAATTGCATTTGGATATAAGCTGTTTCTCAGGCAGCTAGTCCTAGTCTTTATAACCCTGTACCTTCTTCCAGAAGGCAGAAGCTGAAAGAGATCATTTCCGGGGTGCGCACTATCCTGCGCTACCTCTGCAGCTTTTTTATGGCGCCTGGAAGCATAGATTTGATCCAAGGTGGGAAGAGTGCACCCAATTATTCTCTCCACAGTCTTTACAACCCTGACAGCATTGTTTTTCCCCTGACCGTGCAGCTCCCAAACCACACACACAGACATAAGTTAATACACTCTCAACAGTACAATGGTATCAACACAGGTCCTTTGAGAGATTGTTTTTCCGGAGGATTCTCTGAAAATATTTACGGTATGTGTGTTTGCGTACACACCATGCTACTGGAACACAAAGGGAAGGAAGAATAGGGGCAAAGTAGTAGAGCACCTTCTTTGCATGCGTAAGCTCCTAGGTTCAAGCTCTAGTTAAAAGGAAATGTGTAGGCCTGCTTGAGAACTGCTGGCAATATTGGGAGAATCAACAGTCTGCCCCAGGAATATGGCAGCATCATATATTCATATACAATGATATGTCTCCTTTGTCCTCTTCCTAGCTTTTGAAACAAGGTTAGAGAATATATTAAAGCACCGTCACAAGGCTGTGGATGTGTTACAGCTACACTAAAATCAAAGGTCACCCTTAAAGGTTGCAAGTGATGGGACTGAACTGACAACAAGAATAATGCTGTCCTTCAGCTTAGCTTAGTTTTTGTTTTATCTGTAATGCTGGAAGTTCGCAGCCTTTCCAAATGAAGAGGGGAATGTTTGGCAGGAAGACTAAAAAGTAGCTACCCTGGATTTTAAAGATCAAAATACTTTAACCTTACTGCTGTAAGGTTAACCAACAGAAATACATTTCTTTTTACTGTTTAGTTCATGACACATACATGAACATAAGGCATGAACAGCCATAGGCTTGAGGGTATTTTAAAGAAAAGTTCTAAATCCAGTTCATAAAATTACACAAGCAGCAAAGCAGGAGGTTGATTAAAATATAAGATTTTATAATAGTTCATGTAATAGTTCATGAAAAAAACCAAGATCTGTTTATTATGAAGGCTAAGAATTAATATTTACACAATTCATGCAGATTTCTTTGGAATGAACAACTGGCATATTTTATTGTATCTGCGTATATTTCTTGGAAACTGAAATCTGTGACCATCACAGAGGAAATGCAACATTAATTATCACAAGATACTGCAGTTTAATAGAACAGAAAAATTATTATTTACCGAATGAGTCAGGGAATATTTGCTCTTACAAGAACATATCTAAAAGTTATTTTTTAAAGGGCCAATGGGACTTCAAAACTGCCTACATTATACATCTATTCTCATTGGAGAGTGGTATGAATGTCTGAGCCTTTTAGACACTCTCTGAAGGAGAACAATTATGCTCATTTATGTTATGGAGCTCAGCCTCCCCTGAAAATACCAACCCAGTTTAGAGGAATTCAGATCGACAGTTTCCTTAGGAAGAAACCCCAGACTCAATATTAATTGGTTAATATAATAAATTTCTATCTATCTTTTCATAATTCTCTGAAGGTGGACAAAGACTTCTGCAAAATCACAGAAACAGTTTACTGAGCAATCATCTGAATTATATGTGCAGCAGCAAATAAACTCAAGAACCAGCACATCAATCAAGGTTTTCAAGGTCATTAACAGAGGCAAATAATATCTGACTGTGGAGGAATTTCAAAGATGTGGATCACCACCAAAAACACCTGGTTTCTGGTACCTCCTAATCTAACAGATCACAATGGCGGGCCAAAGAGCAGGACCTTTGAAGATCATCTTGAAACCCGACAGGTTTTTATGCTGTTGAATAAAATATTAAATCATCTACTTTGTCATTTCTTGAAAAATAGGATGTTTCACTCCTTGTAGATATTTGAATCATATGCTTCTTTAAAGAATAAAAAAGTCACCCAACTTATATGTTCCTTTGATTCTTCTTAGATGGAAAATTACGTATTTCCAGATCAGATGTTTAGCAGTCCCAATGTGATTGAGGGCAGCCTGTGAACTTGCAACATGGAGGGACTGGTTGTATGAACTGGCAGAACCTCAGTACACACAGCTGCCACAATCTGCATGATTGCTGCATGTATTTCTTGAACCATTACATTAGCAGAGATTGCAGTTGAAATGTATAAGCCGCTCTTCACTGACAGTGCTTCATGCAACAATGTTGTTGTGTAATCACTGTTGGCGTAATGTGAACAATGAGTCGTGTCTTGAGGAGCATATCCCTCATGTCTGTAAGTGTGTCAGGTGCACTGGGCTAGCACAGCAACAGCAGCAGGGTCGAGTGTATCATTCACTCTCCCATTGGTTCAGGAAATGTGCCCACATGTAGAGATGGGTCTCTCTCTCCCCCCACCTTTGGTGATCACTCATAGCAGAGTAAGATTGTCTTCCATTAATATGGTCTTAACAGTCTGTCCATAAGTGGAGGTCAGTTGTGGATCCACACATCCTTCCACAGTGGGGACATAGGTTTCTGGGTGGGAGTTGATCAGGGTGAGGGTTTGCCAAATGTGCCTTCCTCTTAGCTCATTTCTCCTTTTTGCCCTGAGTTTGTGCTTCTTCAAAGTCCATGACACCTTTAGCAAAGGCTGTTCTTCAATTGGAGTGCTCACAGGCCAGTGTTTCCCAGTTATCAATGCCTATACTACATTTTTAAAGATTTGCCTTGAGAACATCTTTAAACCTCTTTTGTTTAAAGAGAGATGGGTATAATACTCTCTAGAGCATTGCTTTCATTATGGTTCTGTCCTGTCCTGTTTGCTGTCAAAGTCTGACTCTGAATCTGTGAGAATCAGGGGTAGAGATTGGGTTTTACATTGCAGCATTAGCTAGCATGGGGATAGTGTTAGTGAATCTCTCTGTAATATGTATCTTTACTTCAAAGACCTTTATAGAGTAGGTAGTAGCATAGCTGCCAACGCTTCCCTTTTGTAAAGAGAAATTCCCTTATTCTGAATAGGATTCCTTGCAAGAAAAGGGAAAAGTTGACAGCTATGGGTAGTAGTGATTAGTAGTATTGCGTTGGGAGACAATAAACACTTTGTTACTTTGAACAGTGCAGGGGAGGAGTTTTTGCCTTAATTGGGGACTCTGAATGAAGATGTTCTGCTGTGAGCAGGAAATCTCTGAAGACTCCTCTGCTGATACATCACATGGGTTGAGGTGTGGTGAACTACAGACTGACTTCCACAAATCACCAACAATCACTCCTGAGTTGCAAGCCTACTATCAATCCTTGTGTCCTTGCAGATTATCATGTTGGGACCACCAAGCAACAGAAGTGGCTCATACCCACGGTCAGTCTAACTTGTTTTTGTCTGAATTAATATTTCTATTGCACTGAAAGTTTTAGGAAGCTCTTAAAGAGGCAGATACATGTTCTTACCAAGTTCCTGGTCCCAGGTAATCCAGGTTCTCCAGGAGGTCCTGGTGGGCCTGGAACAGCTGCTGCTTAAATAAAAGAAAACCATGGTATATATTATTATCTCCTTTAAAGAAACTGACTACAGTGGTGCCCCGCAAGATGAACGCCTCGCAAGACGGAAAACCCGCTAGATGAAAGGGTTTTCTGTTTTGGAGGCGCTTCGCAAAACGAATTTCCCTATGGGCTTGCTTCCCAAGACGAAATGTCTTGCGAGTTCCTGCGGGTTCCCCCCCTTCCCCCCTTTTCCTAAGCCGCTAAGCCGCTTATCAGCTGATCCGCTGATAAGCCGCTTATCAGCTGATCTGCTAAAAGCCGCTAAACCGCTAATAGCGCTAATCCACTAAGCTGTCAATGGGCTTGCTTCGCAAGACGAAAAAACCGCTATACGAAGAGCCTCACGGAACGGATTAATTTCGTCTTGCGAGGCACCACTGTATATTACTGCCTGTCTGGAAGATGCCGGCAGCAGCAGTACCTACAAGTTAACACCGCCTACAAGTTAACAGTTGTTGGTTTACAACATACAAGCCCTTTGCGTTGCCTCAAATATTTTCATCAGGAGATTTTAGCTCTAGGCCTGGTGCAGGTTGCTTTGGATTAAGCTATAAAACAGGTGGTGGTCAGTGACTGGTGTTTTGGCATCAGCAGTCTCTGGGAAAGAACAGATATGAACTGACAAATAGAGCCAGACTAGACGTTTGGTGAAACACCTTGGTTTTTAGAATTTGGAACTAGCTGTATCATTCTTGGATCCAGGCCCTTTCCCCCCTCCACAATTCAGCCAGCAAGTGCAAAGGTAAAATATGCATAAGCAAAGAAAGCTGTCTGCTTGGGAGGCAAATATTTACGCCAATTCATGTTCATGTCCACATAGGTGCACCAGGCAGAAAGGAGACATCCATGTGACTTACCTGAGCCATATAATGATGGAGGCCCTGGTGGGCCAGGAGGTCCTGGTGGGCCAGGAGGTCCAACTGGTCCAAACCCCGGAGGGCCAGGTAGTCCAGGTACCCCAGGGGGGCCTCTAGGCCCAACCACTGTGTCTCCTTTTGGTCCCTAGTAAAGAAAACACTTCAGTAAAACCAATCTCCTCAAGGGATTATTACAGTAAATGCTGCAGCTGCAACAGCCTGAGGAATAGCGCTGATACCTGCAATAGGCACCTATGTCCATAAAAGTCGGAACATTTTGAGGGCTTTTATGTGTCAAACCTTATTCTATAGCATTACAGAAGTACGTTCCATCACATCCATCTGGAGTCTAAAGCCCATGCAAAGTTTCACCATTTTAATGACAACTACGCCAGAGTGGCGCTGTGGTCTAAACCACCGAGCCTCTTGGGCTTGCCAATCGGAAGGTCAGTGGTTCAAATCCCCGCGACAGGGTGAGCTCCCATTGTTCGGTCCCAGCTCCTGCCAACCTCGCAGTTCGAAAGCACGTCAAAGTGCAAGTAGATAAATAGATACCACTCTGGCGGGAAGGTAAACAGCTTTTCCGTGTGCTGGTCTGGTTTCGCCAGAAGCGGCTTAGTCATGCTGGCTACATGACCCGGAAAAACTGTCTGCGGACAAACGCTGGCTCCCTCGGCCAGTAAAGCGAAATGAGCACCGTAACCCCAGAGTTGTTCGCAGCTGGACGTAACTGTCAGGGGTCCATTACCTTTACCTTTTACGCCAGAGTTGCAAAAATAAGATTTTATGGAGGGTGGCATCTTATTCATTATCACTGAAGAGGATACCAATTTGCACGTGTTGATTTGTATGGGTAGATGCAGATTTAGAAATAATTATTATCATTTAAATACATATTAATGTGATACCTCTCACCATAGTGCGGAAGACTGTGAGCAAGCTCAGGGCCTGCCCATACATCCACTTGTCCCATGCCTAGGAAGCACAGATCCAAGGGGTTTGTCCCCTGGCCCTGCTCCTTTCCCAGGGAAAACCCACTCTTAGAACTAAGTCAGAGCAAACAGTAATCCAGGGAAAACCTGACCCAAATTGCCATTTGCTCCGATTGGGTGCTAAAGAGCTGTAAGCAGCAGGACAAGATGATTAGCCCTCAGTCTGCTGTCCAGGTGCTAAATGTCAATGGCAAATTTAAATTCCCTCCAGAGGACATCTTCTGGTAGCAGACAGTCCTCTGTAAAGTAGGACACCCGGCCATCCTTCTCATAAGTAGGGCAGATACAGAGCTTATGTTTCGTTAAACTAGGTAAACTCTACACTGAGAGGCAGTGGAATTATGTGCTACTTGCTCTCAGTACAATTTACATTTGCCGTAATGCCTAAATGATGTGCACAAACATAGATTCTTGTGCACATATTTCTGGTAACGTTATTTATCACTCAGAATTAAAAGTTGCTGGGGGGCAGGGCGTGGTGAGCATCAGGCATGTAGGATTCCACATACATAGGGTGGTTTCCAACTGGGTTTTACTCAGAATAGGCCAATTGAAATGAATTTACCTAAGTAAATCTGCACAGAATTTTGCTTATTGGTTGCCATAAATTTGATTTTAATTAATTTTTATAATGAAATGTTTTTAGAATCGTTAGATTATTTTGATTGTTGTTAGCCGCCCTGAGCCCAGCTTCGGCTGGGGAGGGCGGGATATAAATAAAATTTATTATTATTATTATTATTATTATTATTATTATTATTATTAGTCTTGTCTATTAATCTCAATGGGACTACTCTGAGTTGAATAATAGCCACACAAGGAATGTGGGCTGTAAGGCAAATACATGTAATTCCGGGATGGGTCAGATAGTCCCATTTTTTTAAAAAAAATACATTAATAAATAAATGATGGGACCATTTATTATACAGAAGGAAGCCTTACCACTGGTCCTGGTCTTCCTGGGAGTCCTGGAGGTCCTGACATAAAAAAGCCTCCATTTGGTTCTCCTTTTTCTCCTTTAAGGCCAACTTCTCCATTGACTCCTTTCTCACCCTAAAAAGAGAAGGCAAACAAAGTAACATCACAGCAATACTATGTGACCTAATATTTGTACAAACCTAAGAGATTACTTTATTGACTTGATACAAAGCTTGAGTGTGCTTTGCAGTATATTTTTGTATGGGCTGATATAAAGGAAGGAAGCAATGGTCAGTTATACTGTAGATCTAGCACTCTGAAAGCTTGCTCATGTACCAAAACATTGTGGTCACATCCCCACCATATATTCAAAGCATATTTCCTTCTCCCTTTAGATAATACCTGTTCAACCATGTATGTGTAAATAAGGAAAAAGGAATGAAAGAAAGAAAGAAAGAAAGAAAGAAAGAAAGAAAGAAAGAAAGAAAGAGAGACATTTTATTGGGATATCGTTATATAAAATATGTATAGGGAGGGATACTGTGCAGTTTAAAGATCTTAAATTGTGGCCATGGGTTATTGTTTTTGTTTGTTATTACAGTAGGTATTTTTATGTTTTTATATTGTAAACCTTCCTGTGATCTTTGGAGGAAGGGTGGTATAGAAATTTAATAAATAATAATAAACTGTAATTTAGAGCAGAGGCTTAGTTCCATCAGAGAAAATTTATGTATTACTATATCTTACTGAATAGTAATATATAATAATACATACAATGTATTTATTGTGAAATACAAATATTTCCTGCTGGTGATATAAAACAGTATTATGGACAGCAAGTACTACTTGCACTTTGGCGTGCTTTCGAACTGCTAGGTTGGCAGGAGCAGGGACTGAGCAACGGGAGCTCACCCCATCGTGGGGATTTGAACCGCCGACCTTCTGGCGGTGGTTTAGGCTCAGTGGTTTAGACCACAGCGCCACCCACGTCCCATAAGTGTGGATAGGTATAGACATTTTCATTCTTTGAATGACAGAGGTCTGGGCCTTTGGAATCCATTTGAAGATTTAGATTATGATTCAGGGTTCAAGACAACGCATAGAGGAACATTTTATTTAATCCTCACAATGACCCTGTTTAGGTTGGTTAGCCCAAGAGTCAATACCTTACAACCTATAAGTGAGTGGGGATTTGAATGTAGATATTGCCTACCCAAATCCACTGCTCTACACCACATCTGAAAAGGAAAGCAAAAATGTGGTATCTATGTCTGTTAAATCATCTGAGAAGCAATGGTGTGTTTGGGGAAGAGGACTACAAATGAAGAAGAGTTAGAGAAGCAATCTCTGAACCTTGGCAGAGACATCTCACAGCAAACACCATCAATGTCAAGGTGCATATAATGTTATCGGTACCAAGGTAGGCCGCCAAGGAGCTCCACACATCTATAGCATTTGAATAAGTGCTAGCCAGGCTATACCTTCTCTTCAAATCCTTCCACTGATATGTCACTATGTTTCTGCCAAGGGGAAGGTGCAGGCTGTCACGGCAGGTACCCTCTTTGGATTGGACAGGGGAAACTCTATGAAAAACACGGCCAGCATGCACGTAGCAACTATTATGCTGAAAATTTACAAATAATTGCCTCTAAAAATCAGACAATGTGCTGGTACTTTATTAAGGAAGAATTCAGCTGTCAATGGGAAAGAATTACCTTCATGATGTTTAACTGGCTAAAATAAGTTGATGGCAGAGGAGGACCTGGAAAGTAAAGGAAATAATTTTATGGATTTTCTGTTTCTGTTAAGTCCACACAGATCTATGAAGCAGAGTGAGGCAGCAGCCTCAGGTGGTGGAGTCCAAGGGGCAGCCCCCACTTCCAGACAAGTGCTTGTGGCTGTAGCTTCCAGGTTCTGGGAAGATCTCAGGAGAGTCCTGCGAGATCTTGCCACAAGCCACTGCTGCACCCTTTCCCTGCCACTGCCAGAGAAGCAAGGAGAAGTAGCCGTGTGAAAGTGGATCCCACTCTTCCCACCAATATGTAGCAGATCCAAGTGCTCTGCCTACCAATTGCGGCGGATCCCACCTATGTATACTCTAAATATAACCACCACGTGTTATCGTATGCTTTTTGTGTGAAGGTAAACTTAGGCAGAAGTTGAACAAATGAGAAAAGATTTATTTTGCAGAACAAAGCTGATAAAAGAAAGGATGTGTCAGAGATAATGTTCTTTCAGGAAACAGTCAACCTATTCATAATTATACTAAGTTTAGTGGATGTTACAAGCTTCTAAACAGGGCAGTAAACACACAGCTTCTTTTAGATGTCAGTTGCTTAATTCAGTTATAACTCCTCAGTTAGGTGTTACTGGTTTCTAGGCTAGGTGGTAAATGTTTAGCTTATTTCCAGTTATTTCACTTCAGTTCCTTAGCCTAGTTGCTGCATAGGTATTACAGATTAATACTTTGGTTCTTAAAGAAGGTGGTACTTTCTGTCAGTTACCCAACCTTCTATCAAAGACACTCCTGAGGTACTTTGAATAGTATTACAGACACAGGCGATCGTCACACCCACTGGCGGAGGAAGAGGGGGTTGGAGGAAGAGCCATCCTGGCGGGGTGCCATCGTGGCTGCCCCCCCCCGCCTGCACTGGGCACCACGCCCCCACAGGCTGGGCACCACACCCCTGGGATGCGTGCTACCCATCCCCCCACCTGCTCTCCACCCCCTGGTGCCGGAGCATGAAGCTCCGCCACTGCCCACACCCCTTTTAACTGGTCTGCAAAACTTCTCTTTCTAGAAGATGTCTCCCCTCCTGACTGGGATGAGACCCAAGTAGACGGTATCCTCACAGCTCCTACTTCTCCTGCTCAAACTCAGCCCTTAAGTTAACTCCTGTCTGAACGTTCTCACAAGACACTAAACATTATCTTCCAATCTAAGCTCAGTCTCCTTTCTCCGGCTGCAGCTATTTTCCTCAGAGTGGATGTTACACACAGAGACCAGAACTCTCCCTCCAGCTCTCTCTTAAAAATATCTGAACCCACTGTCAGAAACGGCTCCTTTTATTCTCCCTTCCAAAGTGCTGGCTCCACCCCCCCCCTTTGACCAGCAGTCTTGGTAGCCAATCAGAGAGAGGCTCCAGCCTTCTGGTGGAGTTTGGAGGTCCTGGATCCCCAGACTCTGGTCTGGCTCAGCTGTCCATCACACAGTGGCTTCTGAGTTCCAGTGAGATCTTGCTGGAACTTGGAAGCTGCAGGGCTTGGGGAGAAGAGGGGCAGCTGGTATAAGATAGCTCTCTTTCTCCTTTCCACTCACCTCTGATTTCTTACACTGAGATCTAACTCCTTCCCCTGGAGACTAAAGCCCTAGTAGTAACCCCAAGTCCTCAAGGAAAGAGTTAAACAGCAGCAACCTTGACAAACAACCAGCATAATTCCCTGTTTCATATCATTCGGATGTTCTGAGGGTTTTCTTTTTCATGAATCAAGATATTGTTTATTGTTAAAGACAACTAGCAACCATAGTCAGATGTGGTGAAAATTGTCTCTATAGAAACTAGCCTCAACAGGCCCTTTTCTATTTCCTCCTGTTTACTTCTCCACTCCAAGACTTGCTTATGATGTGACAAGAATCCTTGAAAACCTGTCCTGTCCCTCAAGAATGTGTGACTTTTCCATACCAGAAAGAAAGTCAAGGCCATGGAAGATGGTGATAAATTGTCTAAATGAGAATTCAGCTATGCAGAAAGTGATCCAGATTACCTAGAAACACTGAAATTTACTATTCATATTAAGCAGAACTGGGGTGTGTGTGTGTGTAAGTGTACAAAATGCATTGTTACAGGTATTTTACATCCACCTCAGCACATCCCATAGTTAACAATGATGTTTAGAACTAATCCTTATTTTGTTCCAATTAAAAAAAAAAAAGCTTAGGATTTATGAAAAGGAAGTATCTCTGGTTTCTTGAAGGTAACATGGCGAAATACTTGAATTTTGTATTCTCCATTCCCCCTGACTCTTCTCTCTCTCCATGTTTGCTTGGTTATTTTAAAGAAAACTGTATAAAACTAAATCAAAAGCAGTAATGAAAAACATTTAGTCTTCCCAGTTTTATGGATACGGTGTGGATTTCCTTCTAGCATTCTCTCATGCATCATCACCTTTAAAAGCAAACACACACACGTTAAATTCCCTAATCAGCTTGGGGCAAATTCTGCAAAATTATTCTCAGTGGAGAGGGAAATTGCGACCAGAAGTTTCAGGTTTGACTACAGTTGTTTGTGTTTTATAGAAGGAAAAACGGAAAATAAAATGTGTTACTTTACTTTGTCTGCCTTGCCAGCTTCTTGGGGATTCCAACTGACCCTGGGATCACTGATTTGTTTTTGTTCTTATTATGTATTTTGCATTTTTTATATTGTAATTTTAATAATAAATAATAATAAATTTTATTTATATCCCGCCCTCCCCAGCCGAAGCCGGGCTCAGGGCGGCTACCAACAATCAAATAATCCAACATTCTAAAAACATTTCATTATAAAAATTAATTAAAATCAAATTGATGGCAACCGTTAAGCAAAATTCTGTGCAGATTGCCAGAGGAGGGAGTCAGGCTGCGCCCTGACCAAAGGCCTGGTGGAACAGCTCTGTCTTGCAGGCCCTGCGGAAAGATGTCAGGTCCCGCAGGGCCCTAGTCTCTTGTGACAGAGCGTTCCACCAGATTGGAGCCGCAGCCGAGAAAGCCCTGGCTCTAGTTGAGGCCAGCCTAACCTCTCTGAACCACCCTGAGATCTATGGATGAAGGGTGGTATACAAATTTAATAAATAATAATAAGTAATAAAATACCTGGTGGCCCTGGTGCGCCTCTGTCTCCTTTTTCACCTTTGATGACTGGTGGACCACTTACACTCCAGGAACCTGCTTCTAGAAAAAATTTACATGCGGGGGGGGGGGGGCAGGTCAGAAATGCACAGCAGGTGGCATCCGCAGTATGAGAAACAGAAAGTAGACTTCCACAAAGTTTTGCTTGCTATCCAGATTTTAACTCTCTAGTATTTCTAGAGTGATGTCCTTAAAATGCAGCACCCTGGTCCCTTCCAAGGCTGGCCCAAATCAAAAGGCAGCGAAGAGGGTAGCTACAAAGTACAGTGATACCTCCGGTTATGAACAGGATCCGTTCCGGAGGCCCGGCCGCATCCTGAAAACTTCATAACTGGAGACGCTCTTCTGCGCATGCACACAGTGCAATTGAGTGCTTCTGCACATGCGCACGCAGTGAAATCCTTTTTCACCTTTGATGAACTCCAGGAACCTGCTTCTAGAAAATATTTACATGGGGGTAGGGTCACTTCCGGGTTTGCCGCATTCGCAACCTGAAGTTTACGTATCCAGAGGGATACGTAAGCAGAGGTACGACTGCATAACTGCAGAGAGACTGCAAATGTCTCTCGCCTCTCCCTACTCCTCCCTGTCTTTCTTGAATTGTATTGCTGTCTTTCCTCCTCCGACTGCGGAGAGAAGTGTCCTCCACAGATATAGGAAGCAATATACAGTATATATGAATATTTATACCCCACCTACCAACCAAAGTTATCGAGGCAGCTTACAATATATTTAAAACACAATAAATTATTGCCCCCACATGATGGCAGGGTCTAAGAGGTCCATGCCAGTTATTTCAACCGCTGGCTAAGCACTCATGAGCACTTTTGCCTTGCAGGATCACAGCCCAGGTGCATGGAGCAAAACAGACTGTCAGAAACACACACTTCCATCACCCTTCTGAAGCCAGTTTCATGTGCAAGCACCTAGTCCACACTAAGCTCAAGAACGATTGTGAGAACAGCAGGTCGTTCTCTGAGATAACTGAGCCATCTTAAACCCCATGAGAATAAGCTCAGGGGAAAAGCCACAGTAATACTGATTGCAGAAGGGCACAAAGTGATTGTTTGAAGTCATTTTTGAAGGGCAGTCAATCAAAGTACTCAGGCTTGATCCCTGCATTCATGAGCCCTTCACTTTGAGACCTTGGCTTTCTTGTTCACTACACCATAATGCAGTGTCCTACTTTACATGAAGTTTTGATGCATGGAGGTTTAGGAAACTGGAACACTGTTGTTAGTATGGGATTGGGACCATGTCATATGAACTTCATTGTGATTCAGATTGTTAGCTGAAGTCGTTGGCTTTGGAGTCACTAACCAGCGCTGAAATCTTCTGAACTGGTGACGGATGAATGGTTATCTTCCTCATTTCCAATCCTTCTCTGGAAATAATCATGCCTCTGGGACCTGATCAAAATCCATTTTCGACTAGACTCAAGCCAGGATGGTCTGGAGTCTGGTCTTAAATGGATTCATGGGATGAGGAGAAAGAGACCTCTCTAACCCATCATCCACCGCCATCCCACTCCATTTTGGACTTTGAAAATAACCCTATCATTGCATCACTAGAACTTACAAATAGGTCCCATTACCAACAAACTTACCATCGGCCACTTTTGGGTTTCCAGGGTGAGGGGTGTCTGCCTGCACAGATAGAGAGCAAATATATTCAAAATGCAAGTAACGTAAGTGCCTTACAGATTTCTCTGTGCTGCATCTTTGACGAAACTCCTAGTCCTAGTACACAAGCACAGCTCACACTGTTAGTAGCAGCCTTGCTTTGTGTAAAATGTATTGGAATATCAAAGCACTAATGCCCTAATGCCTGAACATCAGCTGGTCAGGGTCTGTCTAGTGTCATGTTCTTTGACATGTCTTTGACATGTAGCATATATTCTTGCCATTCCAAGAAAATTCTACATGCCAGGTTAGAACATGAGTTGCCAGCCTTTTTGTGATGGTGGTATTTCCCCTGCCAGCCTTTTTGAGTCATTGGGCACTTCTGGAATTCTGAGAAAGTGCAGTGGGTGATGGTCACAAACTAGCTTCTGTGGGGACATGGTAAAACACATAAATGAGCAGGAAAAGAGACAGGATCACAAAACGGTGCAGACATACTCCATGTGAATGGAAAAAAGGGAGCAACATCAGCCACCACCACACTTGTTGAGAGAGGTAAGTTTGTTGCCCTTTTCTTGGTTCATATTGGAAGAGAGGATGCATCTCTATTCCCAACATCCAGTGAAATATGGGCAATGTAGGAGAGGCTGAGGCAGTGCAAACAGCACCTGAGCAGGATGAGCAAAAAGTCGCTTGTGAATTGTGGATTTCTGAAGGGATATTTACTGAGATCTGTTGCAGGTACCAAAGGAAGTGGAGGCTGACATTGTTGGCAACCCAATGATGTTAGAGAAGCCCAGTTGAGCCACTATGATTACTCTGGTTTAGCATCACAGTTCAATTGAGATCAGAATGTGGATTTTAAAACAAGAGGTTGTGTCTGCACTTCTATCGCTAATTATATCAAATTGATAGATGCTTCTCTTCAAAACACACCACCTGGCATACTTTCTCCAGTGGTGCTAGTTTCCCAATCTGAACCACTTTGGAAGATGCTATTGGCCCCAAAGGGGGAAAGATATAGGGCAGGTACCATATGGCTCCCTGAAATCCATCTTTAACTGGAGATTTCAGGGACAGAAGCAGGACATTCCATTTTCTTACAGCTCTTTCCTGAGATGTGACTAAGCCCCACGCACCTACAGCAAATGATATCAACAGAACTTTGATGGGCAACATAATACAGATGAGGCAGTGCATGGATTTGTTTTGCTGTACCGGGTTGCATATGTTAACATTAATGTTTCCTTTTGACAGAGTGTTTTTAAACAGTAAAAGTATTTAAAAGTAAAAGTAAATTATATTTTAAAATGAAGTTTGACAACAGACAACTAAAACACAAAGTATCTCCTAAATCACCGTCCTTACTCCACTGCTTTTGAGGACAATGTGCTGCCAAGACAGTGGCAAGCAACCTTTTTGGCTGTCAGGTCTGCTTGCGGTAGTGGGTGGTGGGTTGGTGGCTACACAGTCACATACATGAGCACCTACATGTACTCTTCCAGTTCTCACGCACATGCACACTTTAAACATTCCCACTTCACTCCCAGTGAAGGCACACATGTAATCTGTATGTCCTTGATGCAGCTAAGATCATTGTTTGCAGCAGCCTGGGCTACATGGGGAGGTTTGTTGCCATGCTGCTATTCTCTTCTTCCCCTGCCCTGCCCCCAAGGGCTCCTAGGTAAAGGTAAAGGGACCCCTGACCATTAGGTCCAGTTGTGGCCGACTCTGGGTTTGCGCTCATCTCGCTTTATTAGCCAAGGGAGCCGGCGTCCAGCTTCCAGGTCATGTGGCCAGCATGACTAAGCCGCTTCTGGAGAACCAGAGCAGCACACAGAAACACCATTTACCTCCCCGCTGGAGCGGTACCTATTTATCTACTTGCACTTTCGAACTGCTAGGTTGGCAGGAGCAGGGACCGAGCAACGGGAGCTCACCCTGTCGCGGGGATTCAAACCGCCGACCTTCTGATCGGCAAGCCCTAGGCTCTGTGGTTTAACCCACAGCGCCACCCGCGTCCCCCAAGGGCTCCTGCTGCAGCCTAAATCACAGCACAGAAACAGGAGTCCTTTCCCCACTGTGCAGCTGATGGGGGAATCAACAGGGGAAAGGGGGTGGGGCTTCCTGGGGGCTTCACAGGCCACACCTAGAGTGGCCAAGGGTGGCTTGGAGGCTGCCGACATGTGTTTTAAGACAAGGGTATGCATTACCGGCACCCTTTTTTTCCCTAGAAGAAAGGCACTGCACATAATTACTTCACCACTGCTATCTGTGACCTTAACCATTTGGTCCTGCCTTGAAAGCACTCATGCAGCATGCGGTGTTATTAGGACAGGTGCTGACGAGGCAACAGACAAGAACAAAAAACATATAAAGCACATATGTTTATCCAGGGAAAATGGATAGATACTGTAAATAACTCACTGTTGTCTTGCACTGAGGCCTGGGAGAAATTGGAAAAACTGTCTGTTCAGAAATTGGAGGAAAATAAATACAGTAACTATTTAATTATTTCTAAAAGCAATATATTAATAAAAGTGTAAGACCACGATCCTCACCAAAGCACTTTTTTGGGGGGGGGGGTATTTTTCTCTAAATAATTTTGGGATGGTTTTTCAGTCTGTATGTTGAAAATGTATATGCTAGGGTACTTCTAGTAATTTTTTAAAGACCAAGCTACACATCAGAGGCCAAGAGAAATCCACTTGGGGAGCATTTTGGAGCAGAGAAACTGCCAATTCCCTGCTCCTGATGCTGATTCTTTGCTTATCAGTTGTTCCCTCCTGATGTGGCTTTTAATATTAAATGAACAAATCCGGTCCTTTAAAATTACACCTTACTTATCCCCTATCTTATTTTCATGGAATTCAAGATGGCTACAGTTACACACATTCACCTTACATTGATCAGATGGGCAAAACTGCTAAAAACTGTCAGCATTTTAGTGTACATTTTTCCTATCCAAGTTTGCTTAATATACACATTTTTTCATGTAGTTCCCCTCCTTTTCACTAATGTATTATTATTTGTTTAAAAATGCATTTCCTGCTAATACACACATTATGTGGTTGGAAAACTGCACCACAGAGTTCTTTTGAGAAGTGAAAATTTTGAAGGAAAGCTGTGTCTCATTCTTTGTTTGTTTGGGGAGCTGAATCAGGTGGGTTCACATTCAAATGCAAACCGAATCAAATTTCTTCCCAATCTTCAGTAGTGAGCATTCTGTTGGAAATGTCAGGATGCTGCTCAGCTTGTGTTAAAGGCAGGCAAGTCTCCGTGGGGATAGAATAGATAGTGGAGCCCCAAGCTTCCAAGCAAGTCTGATACTCTCAAGGTTGCTGACCTCCTTTCCTCCTCCTCCTCTCTCCACCTTTGATTAATCCCTATGAATTAACTCCTATCTGACACAACTGTGTTTAAGAGGAAGTATCCAGCTGATAACCGTGGAACAGACTCCCTCAGAAGATAGTGGACTCTCCATTGGAGGCTTTTCAGCAGACACTGGATGGCCACCTGTCATGGATGTTTTACTTGATATTCCTGCATTTGCAGGGGGTTGGACTAGATGGCCCTAAGGATCCCTTCCAACTCTACAATTCTATTATTCCACGGTTCTATGATTCTTTGTCTCTTTCTCTCCTGTAGAGGTGAAGGAGAGAGTATGGCTCTTTGCATCTCTACTTCAGTTAGCTGGAACTGTGATCTTTCCTACACAACACGTATTATTTCCTGTAATAAACTTAGCTTTCTTATTTTCCATACTCGGATTGCGTCTGGGGCAAAGTGTACTCCTCCAAGAGAGGATTCATTTCAAGCTTCTGCGGATGCATTTAAACTGCAAATGCCACCGCTTTCCACAACAACCTCGAAAAGATCCTCGCTTGGCTGTCTAGCAGCATTTTCAAAACAACGTTCTAGCTCTGAAAACTATCACACCAATAATTTATCACGTTGGAGTTCTTTGTGTCCAGCAGTAGCAAGCCCTTGGGAAGTTCACAACTAGAGCAAAATGAAGACAAATAACCAATGCCCCTAGCATCTGACAACCGGAGCCTCTGAAGATGGCAGCTGGATTGAAGTTTCTATAAAATTCCCTTAGTTTTTTTCAATTTGGATAGAGCCAAATGAGATGACAAATGTGGATGTACTTACTCCTTTAATGAAAACTACACGGCCTGGGGGTCCTGGGGGCCCAGGTAATCCACGCAAACCAGGAGGCCCCTAGAAAGATAAAAGCAGGAAAAGCATCAGGGATTGTTTTCCAGCAAAGGCTAGGGCTGGCCTCACCACTGTGTGATGTATTTTAACATAGCATGTCAACACGTTTCCTGATCTTAGTGCTAGCTTTTTCTTGTCTGGTGGTGCTTCTGAACAGACAAGTGTTCACAGTAGGTCTTAATCTTGTGAGAAATCCCTTTAGATGTTGTCATTAAAAAGTAGGGCTGCAGATTCTGATATGTGCTCGTGATCTGATCTTGGTCACGATACACCTGGATTGAACCAGGTGGTTTTGAATGCGAATTATATGGATTCCTCCCCCATCTCTACCCAGAGGTGGAGGTAGCTGTGCACCTGGGGGCAGGGCTAGCTGTCTGCAGGGGCAGGGTGAGAGTCCCAGGGAGGTGGGGTGGGGGCGATGTCACCCCCCTCAGGGATGACACCTGGGCGGATCACACCCACCACACTCCCTTCCTTCACCAGTGTCTCTACCAGCACCAGTTGAATCCCACTCATCTGGGTGGCAGAATAACCTGCTAAAAGCGGCTCTGTTCTGGCGCTAATGTGAGTACCCAGGAGGACACAACTCAGACCAACTCCTCCAGCTTTCCCACCCAAGACTCAGTTGTGCACAGACTGGTCTCTTCATCCACTAACAAGCAATAAATGAGGAAGATTTTATTGCAACCCAACCTGACTCTAAGATATAGAGCCAGCACGCCCAAGAACTGCCTGCTAAGGCAACCACAAACACTGGCTGGGGAGGACCAAAGCAGGGGATATATGGCAGCTGTCTAACTGAGGCTCACCTGTACTGGCTTGTCCATCCTTTCTCCAACACCAAACCAGCTCCTTACCTTTACAGTGGTGCCTCGCAAGACGAAAAGAATCCGTTCCGCAAGTCTCTTCGTATTGTGGTTTTTTCGTCTTGCGAAGCAACCCTATTAGCGGCTTAGCGCTATTAGCGGCTTAGTGGCTATTAGCGGCAAAGCGGCTAAGCGGCTATTAGCGGCTTAGCGGCTTAGAAATGGGGGGGGGGGGAGCGAAAAAAATCGCAAGACTCGCAAGACGTTTTCATCTTGCGAAGCAAGCCCATAGAGAAATTCGTCTAGCGAAGCGCCTCGAAAAACGGAAAACCCTTTCATCTAGCGGGTTTTTCGTCTTGCGAGGCATTCGTCTTGCGGGGCACCACTGTGATCACATTACTCAGGGCATCCCACGTGCTCCTACACAGTTCATAAACCTCTCCCCCCTCCCCCGCTCATAACTAAAGACCCTGCTAATTTGGCAGTGTTTGAAAAACCCAATCGACTTTGTGATTGCTACAAGACAGGCCACACTAAAAGCAAAACAAAACAAAAAACACAGCACAACCTCACCCTTTAGGGATTTGGCCTCACCATACATGTCAGAGAGCATTTCCAAACAAATCATCCCTTCACCTCTATTGTGTCTCTTGTATAACCCCTGGCAATTGGTTTCAGAAGTAAACAGAAGTATCCTCTGAACATGAATATCTGAACATTGGCGACCATATCTTCCGAGAATGGGTTATCATATCCCTTTCGACTAACTTGACTAATCCCCTTTTAAAGCCACCCAAGCCAGTGCCTATATAAAAATGAATTTCCTCTTAATTAATTCATTCATGCATGGAATAGAACTTCCTTTTGCTTGTTATGAGTATAGTTGCATCTTCTTAAACTGTTAATAAGAACTTCATTTCTGTAGAACTTACATATAATGTTACACCCCGTTCACCTTTTATGCCTTTTTTCCCATTCAGGCCAGGACGCCCCTGAAAGGCAGATAACAGCACATAAATGCTTTATGCCATAGTAAAAAGAATTTTAAAATACCCCTCTTCCCAAAAAAGAAATGTACACACTGGCCGACCAGGGAAACCAAGTTCTCCTTTAAGTCCTGAAGGTCCAGGTGGCCCCTAAAGACAAAAAGAAGTATTACAAACAGAAAGAAAAACAGAACAAATGCCTATATATGTGCAGTGCGCTTTATTGGAAATAAAGCCATATTTTAGTGCCTCTGCCACACATTTGTAGCTAATAATGAATTCGTATGTTCAATGTACATTAATACATTTGTACTAGTATGTTCCAATACTGTTTCTATTTTATCTTTATTTTAAAGTTTCTTTTAAAAAGCTGAGAATCAGAGGTAATCCAGGGAAAGCTCTTCAAATACACTATAGGAATTACCAGCAAGGGATACCCACATGACCTGAAAGTGTTGCTGTGCAATGCCAGGTCAATGATTCATAAGACCACTGCCATCCATGACTTGATCATGGATGGAGGATTTGATCTGGCATGTGTAACAGAGACTTGGTTGGATGAAGCAGATGGGCCTGTCCTTGCCGCTGCTTGCCCACCAGGTTTCTCTTACGCACAGCAACCCAGGTCATGTGGGCGGGGAGGGGGGGTTGCAGTGATTTTTAGGAAGTCATTAGTCTGCACCAGGCGTCCTATTGGGAAGACCCAGTTTTCTGAGTGCATGTTCTGGAAGTTGGGCAATAGGGGCAGTACAGGATTCCTACTGGTGTACCGACCTCCCCGCTGCACCAAGGATTCCCTGCCCGAGCTGCTTCAGGTCGTGGCGGATATGCTCCTGGAGACACCTAGCCTGGTTGTCCTGGGGGATTTTAACATCCATGCCGACACGACCTTACAAGGGGCCGCTCGGGACTTCGTGGAAAGCATGGCCTCCATGGGGCTGTCCCTGAATAAGTCTGGCCCAACTCATAGCCACGGACATGCCTTAGACTTGGTGTTTACCTCTACGGATGCTGGTGATCTGACATTAACTAAAAGTGAAACAAAAGAAGTGCCATGGTCAGATCACTTCCTGGTGCAACTGGACTTCTCCGCAACCCTTCCCCTCCGCAGGGAGGTGGGACCGATTCGGATGGTCCGCCCCTGCCACTTAATGGATCCAATTGGCTTCCAGAGAGTGGTAGGGGATGCTCTATCCCAAGTTGATGGCCTTTCAGCTGATTCCCTGGTGGCCCGCTGGAATGCGGAGTTAACCAGGGCTATTGACTGTCTGGCTCCGAAGCGCCCTCTCCGATTGCATGGAGCCCGGACAGCCCCGTGGTTTTCCCCGGAGCTGAGGGTGATGAAACAATCGTTGAGACGGCTAGAGCGCCGGTGGCGGAAAACTCATTCTGCATCAGACCGGACACGGGTTAGAGCTCAACGTCGAGCCTACCAAGTGGCAATGGCGACGGCGAAGAGGGCCTTCTTCACCGCCTCCATTGCATCTGCAGAAAACAGCAGCAGGAGACTTTTTCAGGTGGTTCGCAATCTATCAGAACCACCTGTACCAACGGGGCCTGGTAGGGACCCCAAGATCTCCTGCAATGCTTTTGCAAAGTTTTTTGCAGATAAAATCGCTCAGATTCAGAAGGAGGTAGACTCCACCGTGGGAGCAGGGCCAGGGCGGGAGAGTGCTAGAGTTCTGTCTGGTCCTGTTACATGGGATCAATTCCAATCTGTTACCTCCGAGGATGTGGACAGGCTGCTTGGACGAGTGAAACCGACCACCTGTCTCCTTGATCCTTGCCCATCCTGGCTGATAAAAGCGAGCCGGGAAGGGCTGGGCGATGGGCTCTGCGGGGTGGTGAACGCTTCCCTCCATGAGGGAGCCTTCCCAGACCCGCTGAAAGAGGCGGTCATTAAACCGCTTCTTAAAAAAACATCTTTAGACCCGGCCAATTTGGCCAACTATCGCCCAGTCTCAAATCTGCCATTCTTGGGCAAGGTGATTGAGCGGGTGGTTGCTGAACAACTCCAAGCACGCCTGGAGGAAACGGACCATTTGGATCCCTTCCAATCGGGATTCAGGCCTCACCATGGGACTGAAACTGCCTTGGTCGCGCTGGTTGATGATCTCCGGCGGGCTAGGGACAAAGGTGAGAGCTGTTTCCTAGTTCTGCTGGATCTCTCAGCGGCCTTTGACACCATCGACCATAACATCCTTCTGGACCGTCTAGAGGGGCTGGGAGCTGGGGGCACTGTTATACAGTGGTTCCGCTCCTTCCTCCTGGGCCGTGTCCAGAAGGTGGTGGTGGGGGATGAATGTTCAGACCCCTGGGCTCTCACTTGTGGGGTGCCTCAGGGTTCTGTCCTCTCCCCCATGCTTTTTAATATCTATATGAAGCCGCTGGGAGAGATCATCAGGGGGTTTGGACTGGGTGTTCATCAGTATGCAGATGACACCCAGCTCTACCTCTCCTTTAAATCAGAACCAGTGAAGGCGGTGAAGGTCCTGTGTGAGTGCCTGGAGGCGGTTGGAGGTTGGATGGCGGCTAACAGATTGAGGTTGAATCCTGACAAGACAGAAGTACTGTTTTTGGGGGACAGGAGGCGGGCAGGTGTGGAGGATTCCCTGGTCCTGAATGGGGTAACTGTGCCCCTGAAGGACCAGGTGCGCAGCCTGGGAGTCATTTTGGACTCACAGCTGTCCATGGAGGCGCAGATTAACTCTGTGTCCAGGGCAGCTGTCTACCAGCTCCACCTGGTACACAGGCTAAGACCCTACCTCCCCGCGGACTGTCTCGCCAGAGTGGTGCATGCTCTAGTTATCTCACGCTTGGACTACTGCAATGCGCTCTACGTGGGGCTACCTTTGAAGGTGACCCGGAAACTGCAATTAATCCAGAATGCGGCAGCTAGACTGGTGACTGGGAGTGGCCGCCGGGACCACATAACACCGGTTCTGAGAGATCTGCATTGGCTCCCAGTACGTTTCCGAGCACAATTCAAAGTGTTGGTGCTGACCTTTAAAGCCCTAAACGGCCTCGGTCCTGTATACCTGAAGGAGCGTCTCCACCCCCATCGTTCAGCCCGGACACTGAGATCCAGCGCCGAGGGCCTTCTGGCGGTTCCCTCATTGCGAGAAGTGAGGTTACAGGGAACCAGACAGAGGGCCTTCTCGGTAGTGGCGCCCGCCCTGTGGAACGCCCTCCCATCAGATGTCAAAGAGATAAAGAATTACCTGACGTTCAGAAGACATCTTAAGGCAGCCCTGTTCAGGGATGTTTTTAATATGTAATGCTGTATTGTTTTTAATACTGATTGGGAGCCGCCCAGAGTGGCTGGGGAAACTCAGCCAGATGGGCGGGGTATAAATAATAAATTATTATTATTATTATTATTATTATTATTATTATTATTATTACTTGGGCATTCTGCTTACATTTTTTTGTAGGGTTGCTTGAATATTGTAATGGTTCTAGGGGGTTGCTCATGCATAAGTTGCCGCCACTCTTGGCTTGGTTGCCTGGTTGAACCCTTTCTGTCTGGACAGCCCTTCACTTCGTGGCTGTCTCAGTCGCTGGCAGAATCCGTCAGTGGGCGTTTTTTGAATCTCTTCCAGCAAAGAAGTTCTTTGACGCCAAGTCTCCTCCTACTCTCCCTGCGCGGAAGTCTTCTGCGCAGGGAGGGAGTGGGCAGCGGAGGACCCGTGCTCTCCCCGCTGGTTTCCGGCGAAGAGTCCTGGAGCCTTTTCTCCAATTCCCCCATCTGCCCCCCTTCTCTCCTGGTGTTACGTTGATTTCCTTCCCCAGCAGCTGGGCTGCCTCTCTCCCTGCTGGGACCCTCTCCGGCATCGCTCTGTAGCCTTCCCTCCACCTCTGTCTCTGATGGCAGTTCCCTGACAAATATGTTTGCTTTTAAAAGTCCAGCCTACCACATTTGCACTTTCTGACTCAATATGTGAACTGAAACACAACCATCCTTTGAAATCTGTCCTTTCAAAAAAAAGAACCATTTGTATTATTTTCATTAACATTGCAAACAACGAACATGACCACACAAGGTTATTTCAAGTTATAACTACAGCAAGAAGAGCACCCACCAGTGTACTGTTGTGAGCACTCTGCGCTCATGCATGTGAAGAGTCATCTTATCGTAGGGATCCCGTGTCTCATGCATTACTCTACTTTCAGGGAGCTCTCACGTGAAGACTGGGGATGTAGAGTATATCCCAAAAATTCTGGGAAAAGATTTTTGACACCATCTCTTCCATCATGGGCCAGAAATGGAAGCCTGTCCTGTCCTTAGCCCCATTATCCCTGGACACAAACCATGGGATTGAGGCCAATGACCTAGTGTTCTTTTTGTTGACAGCAGTGTGACTTGCTGTTGCTTGTCACTTTGAAGCCGAATCAGCGCCACTAATGGAGACATAACCATCTCTTGTATTTTAATATTTTGTTGGAAGCCGCCCAGACTGGCTGGGGAAACTCAGCCAGATGGGAGGGGTATAAATAATAAATTATTATTATTACTGATAGAATTTTGGAATGCAGTTCTCCAGCCAATTTGTGTGTACAAAAATGCATATACGAGGATAAAGGGTGCATAAATGTGTGACATTTGGTGGAAGAATGCACTATATACGGGGAAATTTCTTTGCAAAATTTGTATATTGGGGAAGATTGCATAGAAAAATATGTTTATTAGTTGAAATTTGCACTAAAGTGCTGACCAAAAACAGGCTGGTTTCAGAAAACTAACAAGGGAACAATTCACATATGTACAAATGTATTTTTAATGGATCTAGGTTTCTAATAGAACTTTGCTTTTTACCATTATAATTCCTTCCACATAGTTCATTCCTTTCTTCACTTTTCTACCGTCACTTTGAAATATTTCTCCCTCTCTCCAATAGCAAAAGGTGCATGAACTGATTTTTAAAAATTAATAAGCTTACCATTGGTCCAACTGGTCCTGTTACTCCAGGTTCACCCTATGAGAAAAAGGGTTCTATTAGCCATTATTATTATTATTATTATTATTATTATTATTAATGTATATACCACCCTATACCCATAGGTCTCAGGGCAGTTCCTTAAAGAGCACACATTCTCTTCTATGGGACAGAGAGAGCAGAAGAATGCAAAAAAAACCCACCCCCCAACAAAGTTACCTTCTCTCCTGGTCTTCTTATCACTTCTGTTAATGATTCAGCTGAAGCAAAGATTGCTCCTGGCTCACCCTTTTCACCCTAGAAAAACCACATTATTCATTGCCATGATATTTCATTTTTCCCCCAAGGTTTGATGTTTACATTTATCTGGCGTACATAAATCTATCAGATGAATTTGCTGCTTTATTGACTTATATCAAGAGCTGACATGAATCTGACTTCAAATAGTCTCTTCCAAATGAGAAATAAACCAATGGTTGGATGTACAGGGATCAATCCACAGATATGGGTCCCAGATCTGGAAAAGTTGAAAACTAACAAGGGAACAATTCACAATGCCCCATTGTTATCCTTGGATCCTGGAATGTACTGCTAGATCCATGGGCACCTAAACTTGAACATAGCCCCGAATTATAATTGTGTGGTTCCACCTTTTTGCAACTCCCCAGAAGAAATTGCTTATTGGATTACCGTTTTGTAAAGGGACGCTTCATCTCCACCACATTTAAAGGAAATATGACAAACCATGCAAACCCAATTCTTGAGGTCTCAGGTTGCCAAGATGTTTTGAGCTCATCTTTGAATATACAAGAGGAAATCATCCCTAACAGTTCCAAAATATGCTGGTAACCACCTCACATTTCTAAACTGGTCTACTGCCTGCTTTCCTTTTTACCTGCTTTCCTTTCTCTCCTGGTGAACCAGGAAGTCCAATGTCTCCTTTTGGTCCCCTGGGGCCCTAGAAAAAAAACAAAGTAGACTTTCTATAAACAGGCCTATTATGATTAGGTAACTTCCGCATCTTGCCAAATATGATTAACATCTTATTGTTTTTAGGGCCACAGCAGACCTGTATGCAAAACTGGGTCTGCTGACAAATCTCTATGGAGCCATGGTCATGGCTGGGGAGGGGACATGAGCATCTGCTGGGACTGGGAGAGGTGAAGGGAGACAGGGAAGGAACTGAGGGCATCAGCAGTGGGTGGAAAGTGGGTCTGGTTGCTGTGTCCACCCACAGAGGGACAGTCAGCCAGCCTATCCAATGAGATCCAAGGGAACGGTAGACCTTGAATGCAGGTTTCTCAGAGGCTACATCTACCCAGGTGTCGTCATCATTCACAAGGTCTACCAGAAATAGTAGGTATGTTTGTAGTATTTACTTTGCCCTCCCCCTAGAAAAATTCCTGTAGATGTCCATGGGAGGGGGGTGATTTAAAGTGCAGAATGGGGGAGGTGGGAGCAGGTTGTTGCCCCTGCCCTCATCACTGCCCATACTATTTCAGCCCCTTTCCCTCCTCTACCAGTGTCCTTTTTACAGGTAGCTCTAGCTGTGGTCAGGCATCCCACTGAACACAATACATAAAATCAGGGGAAGGCTCCAGGTATTTGCTCCAGCTCTGTCCCAAGCATCCCCAGCGGTGTGGGTGCTCTTCATACCTGTCTGCAATTAGCATGGAAGCCTGAAATGGGTTTAAATGTGTGTGAATGAGCATACCCAGAAACTCTCCCTGTGATTCGGCTAATTGCAGAAAAGTCTGAAGAGCAAAGCCTGAGAGGTTTCGAGTTGGGCTTGCCTATATCTCTCTGCTCCCATCCCTGATTTTATGCATTGTGTGTTTGGGACATCACTACCAAGGGTGGGGAAATTACATAACTCCCACACAAATTATGAATCAGCCTACATAAAAAGACCAAATAGGTTAACGGAAACAGATAGGCCCAGAGGTGTCGGCTTGTGAGGACATCACACTCTAAAATTGCATGTGTGAGCATATTGACTCCCTCCATAAGTCAGGCAGAAGATTCCCAGGTTTTGGGAAGGAGGCACCAGGGGAACATTTAGGGGACTAGCCTAGTCCCACCTTGTTGGATCAGGCCTTTTCCTAGCAGCAAATACATGTCCTGCTGGAGCCAACATACCCACTGGCCATGCCAGCAGCCGGGGACACCTTTAGTAAGTGAAGGAGGGCTGTGCTTGCATAGCTGTACCCAAGGAGGTCTCATCTGTGTGAGTGGTGGACCTGCTTGAGCAAGGTTGCCACTTGTCTGTGCATCTTCGTGTGGGGAGGCCTTCTTCACACACTTATTCACACTTCTTGACAAGTGCTCATCCACCTGTGGCCAGGAGGTGTGTCCATGTTGGGGCCTGGGGATTGCAACATGGTCCCTATCCCTCAGCCACGTTTGCTACATCTATGGAGCAGAAGGCCTGAAGAGAGCTCAACACTTAATCTGAGCCTTTGGAAACGTTACAAAAGGAGCATGATGGCAATAGACACCATCCCAGTTTCATTTCCCCAATGATTTATGTGAAATGCTCTTATCTGATGACTGCAAGCATCGGACTGGAATTTGCTGAAGTCGTCATATAGAAGAATCAAAGCAGTATCACTTGGTCAGAACTGAAACTTATTCTCACTGGAATCCTGCAGTATAATGTCTGGTTTTACTCAGATTTATGTTATTTTCTCATTTTATTATTAGGACCTTAGAGTTTGTTGGGCATTATACACTTTGTGCAGCATGACAAGTGTAATAGCAATTACATTACATGTTTACTATTTCAGAAACTGGGTATATGGTACTTACAGGAAATCCTGGCAGACCAGGCTTACCGTCTGGACCCTGTAAAATGCAATGACAAAGTGAAGATGTTTCACTGTGATTAGGATCCCTGCTGTTTGTGAATGCCATTTCATTTTGAACTGCATTTAAAACATTGGACAACTTCCTAAATACAGCTGTCTGCATAACAGAATCCAAGGCTTAAGTTTCAGAAGCTAACACTCACTGTTAATTACTTGAAAAATATTTCTGGTCTACAGAGACACACATCCTTTAGGAAACATGGCAGATTTAATTTGTCTGCATCAGAACCAGCAAGTTTGCATTCATTGTTTTGATTTGTGGGAACTGTAAGTAGTGTGTTACAGATAGGTAGCCGTGTTGGTCTGCCATAGTCAAAACAAAAAATTACTTCCAGTAGCACCTTAAAGACCAACTAAGTTAGTTCTAGGTATGAGCTTTCGTGTGCATGCACACTTCTTCAGATAAGTAGTGTGGAAATACTTCTCCATATGATAGAAACATATCATACAGGCCTGCAATGCTTAGTTGATGTGTAAAATAAATCAAAATCCTTTTCCTGATTTTAAAAAGTGATTCCAATTAGAGAGCAGATACAAATTTAATACCTGTAAATATATATGGTTAGATCCAGACTGAGGCTTCAGTGCTATTACACACTTACCTGGGGAGAAAGCCTCATTTAAATCAGTGAGAGTTACTGCTAAGTAGTGATATACAAGTTATTTGTACTCTGAAGTTGGTTGCACATTGTTGCCACTGAATCAGTGGGACTTAGCTTGAGGAATGTCTAACTTTTCCCATTGATTTCAGTGGGACCGAAGTTCAGCTAAGTCCATCCCATAAACTACAGGAGAACGGCACCACCTTTGAAGCGAAATTTTGTCTTCCCTCATACACAAAAACGAATGTCTCTCTTTAAGAAGATGCTTCCTTTAACTCCTGCATGCAATATCTAAAAAGGGAAGTTGGTTTTCCTCTCCAGAACTATCGCTTTACTACTGTGCAAACATATACATAGACAAGGACTCAGCTGATCTGGAGAGATCGCCACCTCCCTGAGTGGGACAAGGTGTTTTTAATCTCCACTATGGTGCTGGGATGAACAGAGAGCTCTAAACCTATCTGCCCAGTACAGTGACAGGATGGTGATGAAAACCACCTATCAGGTCAAGGCTTGGCAAGCCACTGGGGAAGGTTTGGTAGTCCAGATCAGGCCCACGTGCCCACTCCTGCTTTATAAACTTAAACCTAAAAAGAGTGATATTTTGTGTGCGCGCACACAAGTGCATGTGAAGCACGCCATGCACCTGCTATCGCCTCCCCATTCCCATGCTCAACAAACTTTGCCAGGTCAGTAAAAGAGGTGGTAGCAAGTAAATCAGCACTGCAAATCAGAGCATCCATCTCTTACATAGGGGTGGGACCTAACATCCTAACATCCCCTTTGGAAAAATGATGCTTATCACATCGTTTATGCCTCTCACCTGAATAAAATCACGGGGTGGGGAGTAGCGGAAACTGAGATGTGAGTCCCAATCCCTTCCCCGCAGGAGAGATGAATGCAATGAACATCCAGCCTGTCGATGCTTATGCAGGCTCTGACGGATTCCTCAAAAGCAGGGTGAGATCAAGCAGGGGTGCTATCCATTGCAAGCACACCAGCTCAGTTCCTTGAAACGGCCCTAAATTGGGAACAGTTTTCCTATTCCAGGTTTATGTTTTGTTTTTGCAGTTGATTATATAGACTAAACCATCCCCAGTCATCACCACCATCATATAGTACTATATTCTACATGTTCAGCTAGAAACATATTGGAGATTACTATGATTATATTCTGTTATATTGGATGGATCAAGATCTGTACTCAGGGCTGTTGTCATATAACACAGTGAAGTCCAAAGAGGTTGGTAGAAGAAGCATATTTCTATGTGAGAATCAGAGAAAAATGCTTTAGGAGTTTACTTAAACCAAGGCATGGTTTTATCTAGCACAACAGAATAGAACATACTCACTGGAGGCCCAACAAGTCCTTTGATTCTCGTAATGTTAAAACTTTCATCTGAAGCATTCAGTGACTAAGAGAGAGAGAGAGAGAGAGAGAGAGAGAGAGAGAAGCAGGCAAAATGTCAAACATTAATAGTTTTTCTAGATCATCCACTAATTTCTAGAAATATTGGAGAAAAATGAAATGTTCTACTAATTTTATCTAAGATGGAGAAAGGTAAGCAGGTCATCAAAAGCATACACTGTTTTTCTACCCCTCTCCTTCAAGCATTATTTATTTTCTTGCACTCCAGCAAGAAGTCAGACAGAGGAAGCCACTGCAAGGCCTGTTCCTTCTGCTTATATTGCTAAACCCCTATAATATGATGTCACTCTCTTTTTATACTAGAGCTGGGCTGAAGAAACTCCCCAAGCAGCTGGACACACATGGGTGTGGCAAAAACCCCAAAAACCTCCTGTGTGCTGGCAGCCTGTCATAATCCCTTATGGGGGATCCCTCATTAAAAAGGGGGGGGGGATTGGCCATTAGAACTCTGATCCATCACAAGAGTAAAGATTGCTTCCTGGTATCCACTACATGCCTCTGCTGTGAGCAACCACCATAATGGAAGGAGCGAAGGTGCTTTTAAAAATCCGCAATAAGCACCTACTAGGGAGACACATTTGACCAAGGCTCTCTGGTGTGTTCATTGTGCTTTTTCACCCACGCATCTCCTTTCCAAATGCTGCATTTAGCAAAATGGAATTTGTCTTAACTATAAAGCAGGCATGTCCAAAGTCTGTTTTGGGGGCCTAATCCAGCTCCTGTGGCAGTTTATTTCTATGGGGCAAAATCAGCAACTTCAGTCCTTTCAACTGATCCTATCATCATAAAAAAGCTCAACAACTTCAATCCCATCAACTTTGGTTGGCCCTTTGGTCGGCCCTCACAGCCCTTTACTTCATCAAATCTGACCCTCTTTGAAAAAAGTTTGGACACCACTGCTTGAAAAGTGAAGTAACATCATGGGCTGGTGCAGAGAGAATGCTCCTAAAGCTCTTTAACCATTGTTCATAAGTTCCTTCCTCTACCCGCTTCCCTTTCTGGTGCAAACATCTACAGGATTTACCAAATACACTTTGCTATCCATTTTGTGTTTTGAAACCTGCTTCATTAGCATTAACCACAGTAATAAGGGAATCTGTGTGTGAGATGAGGGACTGGAACATGCAATATGGCAGGGTAATTTTCCATCAATATTGGTTAATTTCATCAGAGAAAGGCCCACTTGAACTCCATTACGGCAATGAAAAAGCTACATGGTTTTGCTTATACAGTATTTGCTGCCAAGGCAACACGCCACATTCTCTGCATTGAGCATAACAGTCACTGGTGAAGTCAAGAGATTTGGCTTTGTATTATTTATAATATTTATGAGATGTCTCAAAGTAATTTCTCTAGGTGTCTTACTTATAAAATAATAAAACATACCAATAAAACCATTTTGTTATATGTTTTTGCTTGGCTTCCCTTTACTTCTATGCCTCAATGGAATACAAACTCTCAATATCTGACTTCATCTCTAGATGTTGAAGTAATTTGCTTTTCATATAAGAACAAATTCCCATGGGTAATTTCAAAAAACTTTCAGGTTTCAAACTAGCTCACATGGGCTCACTGGAGAATTGAAACATAGTTCAGTCAAATGTTAGACATCTTTATTTCTGCATATATTGGTAACAAACATGCTTTCCAGAATGCTTGGGCAGGAAAGCTTGAAGAAGTAGTTTGTTCTGTATTTTAGATTATGTAGCAGAACAGAAGGTAGTTAAAAAACAGGGTTCTTGTTTCTAATTTGGGGATGCAGTTTTGCTTACTTAGAGGATTATGAGGTGGTCTGAGGGCTGCCCCTTAGAGTTTGGAGCTGCTGTTTTTTACAATTAAAATATTTCCTTCCCTTACAGATATTAACTAGAAAGACTGGCTGCACAATGACAACTGAGCAGCAACTAACTGGGAGAGATGGTGCTTTTTGGAAAGGTGCTTTTGTTCTTGGCAGGGCTACTGAAAGTCCAAATAGAGGTATGTGCCTATGGAGAAGGTGTACAAACAATTAGGGTAAGCAAAAGAAAAGGACACCACTTTTGCTTCCTCTGTTGTGCAACATAAGTCTTGTGCTTTAGCTTACTCACAAGTAAACCAAATCTTTTTAAGTCAAACCAGTAAGGCAGCCTCCCCCAACTTCTGCTGGGCTGGCCATGATGGCGACCCACTGTTGGAGCAGAGCTGGGCCATCTCTGAAGGTCTTACACAATCTTGCTCTCAAGATCTGGCTGATCTGGAAGCTGCAGCCATGGGACCCATGGGGTTTCATGGGGACAGCAAGGGTGGCATCTTTCTGCTTTGCCTCAGGCGGTCAAACAGCACGGTTCGCTCCTGCTACGAAGCCTAGCTGTATTGACAGTGAAGCAGAGCCTAGGCTCTCACATCCCGCTCCCTCTCTCTTTTTACCTATCAATGTACTCCATTGCCTGGTGTGGAACAGATGTGGCAAAGAACATCAGGATTTCTGGAATGATTTCAAGATTTTTGTGAAGGCCTCACCTCCAAACTTCCACAATTGGCAGACATTAGCAGCAGCACTACGCGAATGCACAAAAGGCAGTTATAATGGTGAAGCAGAATAGCGATAAGATACCTACCCTGGGAATGGCTATGATGGGACCAGGTGGTCCAGGTGGCCCAGGTGGCCCCACAACACTGGCACCATCTTGTCCTGGTTCGCCCTATTGCAACAGAATATGGTGGTTAGGAGCATAGGGAATGACCTTAGGTAATGAGACAAAACCAAACAATGTTAATCTTCTGATTTATATACACACAGGTTCCGAACTCAATGCATTCTCAGAAAATTGTTTGTCAGCATAACAAGCTGATGATTTCCATTATTTCCTATGGGAACATTTCTAATCCATTATCTTTCTCCCACCATGTTTTCTTCCTAAACTGCACAGAACCAACCAACAGAAGAAAGACAAAGCAAAATTGGTGTGTCAGATCTCTCCTTCTCCCTGATTGGCCCATCTCTTTCCCGCACCCCCCTTGCATGGTTTTTGCCTGAAAAATAGCTGCAGCCAACCAGCAAAGCATAAACAAAGAAGGAAGTGGGCAAACTCCAGCTGTCTGGATATCTGAATCACCCACACATATGTGCCGGAAGCTGCCCAGAGTGGGCTGGGGAAACCCAGCCAGATGGGCAGGGTATTATTATTATTAATAATAATTTTTATGAAGGTTTGGGCAAAATTATTTGCGTTTGGAGAAGTGTATCTGCAGATAACAAGCGGGTGGATAGCGGGACCTGCATTTAGCAACTTCAGCCCTTGTAAAAAGATGGTGCATTCATTACTGACGTCCAAGTGGATATTGAATTGAATTAAAATGAATGCCACTTCTTACCTTGGGTCCTGGGTCACCCTTATCTCCTTTTGACCCCTGCATTTAATTTAAAAGCGAGCTTTAATTGCATGAAAGGAAGATGGTAACACTGTCGCTAATAATATAGATTGTATATATTGAAACACGGCTGTCCATGAGAGAAACAATGGACAAAACAATAGACAAAAGGTCAGAATTGATTTATTTAATAAAATTCATACACCACTTGATTTAAAAACAAAACAAAACTCAAAGCGGTTTACAAAAGACAAAGCAGTAAAATCTAGAAAAGATTAAAATTACTTCAACTTTCTAAGCAGCTAGATAGGCCTGTCTAAACAGGAATGTTTTTAGCAGGTGTTGAAAAGGGTACGGTGAAGGCCTCTATCAAGAGGCAGAGAGTTCCAAAGTGCAGATGCCACCACATTAAACGATCAAGGACTTACAAATGCAAAACAGGTATTATGTGACACCTGTAATAGTGCCAGTTCTGCCGACAGAAGCAGTTGAGTGGGCACATGTGGGGTAGGGTGATCTCGTGGGTAAACTGATCCCATTTCCCCACTGGTAGAATTCAGTGGCACCCCCCAACCTTCTGAGTTTCAGACCACAAATGGCTCTGCTTCAGGGGCATCTAGATCACAGGCCAACTCACTGACTTTTCTTGTTGAGCGACAACTGTTAAGTAGGCCTAGTCATTCTGGCCAAGGGCAGAAATCTCCTTCTCTGAGAAAAAAAGCAGGTACCTGCTACGCAGAGGTTAACATTGTTGTCATTATCAGACATAAAACAAAAAACACAATAACTGCAAACACTTGAAAAAGACAAAATTACAAAACGGTTACAGTGTACCATGTGCTTTGACCTTTAAGAAGGGCCGGTAGAATGTGGGAGCATATAAATATGCAATTTAATCTTAATAAACACCCATCAGTGGGTCTTGGGATCTTGCCTTCAGTGTTGTTTGCTGCCTATTGAAATTTATTTGTCCGGCTCCCGCACCTAAACCTGAAACGAAGCCTCTGCACATCTCAGGCTGCAATTTCAAGCGATGCATAGAGAAGGAAGTTCACAGCCTACTCACTGTGTCTCCAGGTCTTCCAGCAACACCAGGAAATCCTGGCCTTCCTTCTGGGCCTTGCTCTCCCTAATGGAACACAAAAATATCCCACATTCACTTCACAGATTCATCAGCTGCATTTAACTGAGGCCACGATCCAGAGAATTCATTCCAATGCCCCCAAAGGCTTACTACAAATGTAAAGATCACAGGGAAAGAAAAAGTAACCCAGGGCTGGGCATTCCAAGTAACAAAGCCAGACAGACATGAAGGGGCACTCATCTCAAAGAGGCCCCCCAGAAAGAGTCCTGGCATCTCAGCAGCCATGGTCTGTCTACTGATTATACATAGTATGGTTTTCAAAAGCTTCATTGAGGTAAAAAGGTAAAGGACCCCCCAGAAGGTTAAGTCCCATCAAAGGTGACTATGGGGTGCGGTGCTCATCTCACTTTCAGGCCGAGGGAGCCGGCATTTGTCCACAGACAGCTTTCCGAGTCATGTGGCCAGCATGACTAAACCACTTATGGCGCAATGGGACACTATGATGAATGCCAGAGTGCACAGAAACGCCATTTACCTTCCTGCCACAGCAGTACCTATTTATCTACTTGCACTGGTGTGCTTTTGAACTGCTAGGTTGGCAGAAGCTGGGATGGAGTGACAGGAGCTCACCCCGTCACAGGAATTCAAACTGCCGACCTTCCGATTGGCAAGCTGAAGAGGCTCAGTGGTTTAGACCACAGCACCACCCGCGTCCCTGTCAAATTCACCCCAGATGGGACATTGAACAAATAGCAAACAACCAAAGCAAGACAAATAATAGTGTGCTAAACTACAAATATAAGTAGTCTGAGCCTTCAGCAACCATAGCAAGAAATAACAATCTGTTATTGCCCATGCAAGGCCAATGTCGTTCATAAAGTCTATTTCAGCTGCTTCCTACAGGTCATATCCTCTAGTTTGAAGATGGAAGCATCCCAAAGCTGGAGTCCCATAGTATCACTTACGAGGACAACCCAGGGCTGGCCTGAGACGTTTTGCCAATATAGGCAAAATGTCCTTATGCCACCAGCATGATGCCACTTCTTCACAGGTCCTGGCCCCCCCTCGCTCCCCCTGACCATTATGTCCATGTTGCCGCCGGCTCCGACACTGCAACTGCCACCATGACAAGGGCACAGTGGCAAGGGCACAGTGGCAATGGTGAGGACAACAGCACTGTGGCAGTGGCACAGGCAAAGCCCCAGTGGGACTAGCAGTGGTGCCATGGTAGAGGTGGGAGGCAGGCCTGCAAATGGCTTCACCAAAATTTGCTCCTGTGTTTCTGAAGAAGCTTTATAGAGATTTTCCCAGTAGAAACTGGGCTGCCTATCCTCTGCAACTGGGCCTAGAATTGCTCAGTTCTGGTGTATTCCATCTTCCAGTTGGAGGATGGAAGGCGGCTAACAGATTGAGGTTGAATCCTGATAAAACAGAAGTACTGTTTTGGGGGGACAGGAGGCAGGCTGGTGTGAGGACTCCCTGGTCCTGAATGGGGCAACTGTGCCCCTGAAGGACCAGGTGCGAGCCTGGTCGTCATTTTGGACTCACAGCTGTCCATGGAGGCGCAGGTCAATTCTGTGTCCAGGGCAGCTGTTTACCAGCTCCATCTGGTACGCAGGCTAAGACCCTACCTGCCCGTGGACTGTCTCGCCAGAGTGGTGCATGCTCTAGTTATCTCCCACTTGGACTACTGCAATGTGCTCTATGTGGGGCTACCTTTGAAGGTGACCCAGAAACTACAACTAATCCAGAATGCGGTTGCTAGACTGGTGACTGGGAGTGGCTGCCGAGACCATATAACACCAGTCTTGAAAGACCTACATTGGCTCACAGTATGTTTCTGGGCACAATTCAAAGTGTTGGTGCTGACCTTTAAAACCTTCAACAGCGTCTCTACCCCCCATCGTTCTGCCTGGACACTGAGGTCCAGCGCCGAGGGCCTTCTGGCGGTTCCCTCGCTGCGAGAAGCCAAGTTACAGGGAACCAGGCAGAGGGCCTTCTCAGTAGTGGCACCTGCCCTGTGGAACGCCCTCCCACCAGATGTCAAAGCAATAAACTACCAGACTTTTAGAAGACATCTGAAGGCAGCCCTGCTTAGGGAAGCTTTTAATGTTTGATGCACTATTGTATTTTAATATTTTGTTGGAAGCTGCCCAGAGTGGCTGGGGAAGCCCACCCAGATGGGCGGGGTATAAATAAATTATTATTATTATTATTATTATTATTATTATTATTATTATTATTATTATTATTATTAAACGCAAATAGCTGGACCACCGCAGGTTTCAAAGCTGCTTTCCTTGGCCGATACCAGACTGATTCATGATTATGTTGACAACATTCTAGGCAAAATGCTTTTAAAGGTTGACTGGTATTGCTTTTCACAGATTCAAAATATGTTCAACAGATGGAATTCCTGGAGCAAGTCTCCACATTCTGTTGTTTTCTAAATTACAGTAAGCAAAAACTGTTTCATGATAGAACCTTTCAGTAATTGAGTGATTCACTGTGGCACCATTTTCATGTTTATACTGGCATGGCTCCAGTAAATCAGTTGAGAATACTTCTAGGAAACGAAAAAATATAGTTCACTTCTACCACAAGGAAATCCAGTGGGCTCAATGGTATTACATGTATAGGGAGGAAGCGTAGAGACTTGCCTGGCCCCATGCCTGTGCATACCACTAAAAAAGGTAGTGATTCCATGGGAGTTGAATATCATCATCATCATCATCATCAATATTTTTAAAGTACTAAAAGCCAAGGCCAGGAGAGAAATGCTCGCTGAGTATCAGCGATGGCCCTGATAAGTCCAGCCACTCTCAGGCCTCCCTGCAGGGCAAGGATACACCCCCCCAACTGCCAGCCATTGTCAGGAGAAAGGGGAAGACATGGAGCCAACATCTCATTGGACCACATGATATCCCTACAGCCAATGAGCAATGGATGGCTCCATGCCTATGGGGCGGAACAGCCTCTTCTGCTGCTATCTTGGTGTGGCAACCCATCTAGTCAGAAACTAGCCAGGCACCTTTGGGACTTCTTCATTGCTTCTTCAGCCAAAATTAGTCTACTTCAGTGGTTTTCAACCAGTGTGCTGTGGCACCCTGGGGTGCCTTGAATGATGATCAGGGGTGCCACAAGCAACACTGGCCTTCGTCCTTCTTTCCTCCCCTCCCTCCTCTGATTCCCTCTTGCATCTCTGCCTCCCAAAGGCTTGCACAGCTCTTTGTTGCAGCAACCCTGGCTACAAGCCCCGCCCCCCCGGGGAATGGTGCCTCTGGGACTGGTCAGGGGGTGCTTCCCAGGCCCCTGTGTGAGGAGACACCTCTCTTTAGGGCAGGGGGCTTGAAATATACTCACAGTCGAGAGTAGATTTCATGCACTTTATTCAGTTCATAGTGGTGAGGAGGAATGAAAGTCCCCCCAAAGTATCTGCTATATATACATTATTTACACAATGGGCTGCACGTGATTGGCTAATTCCAGAATTCACCTGTAGGCCAATCAGGTTGTGGATTCACTTCCATCTGGAGCTGGATTGGCTGGTTCCTGTAGGCCAATCATACTGCTGCATTGTTCTAGGATCAATCAGACTGCTGCATTTTGGATCCTATTGTTCTAAGACCAATCAGACTGCTGCATTTTGGATCCTATTGTTCTAGGACCAATCAGACTGCTGCATTTTGGATCCTATTCAACTCAGTACATAACAGGGGAGCAGCTCAGAGACCAGGGGTGGCAGTTGCGTCTGCCCAGAGGACTCCCAAGGAGGGGAAAGGAGAGGAAGCTGAGGAAACACTCCACAAGGGAGGGCGTTTGAAAAAGGGTGAGAGACTGCAAGCTCTGCAGGTGACATAACTGGGCCCCTGAGCCCCATAGGGGTGCCGCAAAAAGAATGTAGTTGGTCAAGGGAGCCATGGACTCAAAAAATTAAAAATCTCTGGTCTACTTACTTTACTTTGCCTCATCTCATTGCAATTCCATACATGCACCTAAATGTATGTTGTACATGAAGATGCATATTTTATAATGTGAGAAAAGAATGTCTTTGCTTCAGTCCAATGCACAAATCTGGAAATGGGACTATGGATTAGCTTCCGGGTGTTATCTACCAGGGAGAAAGCAAGACATTTTCTTGACATTTCTCACATGCCAAAATACATAGGTAAAGGTAAAGGACCCCTGGTCCAGTCAAAGGCGACTGTGGGGTGTGGCGCTCATCTTGCTTCAGGCCGAGGGAACTGGCATTTGTCCACAGACAGCTTTCCAGGTCATGTGACCAGCAGGACTAAACTGCTTCTGGCGCAATGGGACACCATGACAGAAGCCAGAGCGCACGGAAAAGCTGTTTACCTTCCCGCCACAGTGGTACCTATTTATCTACTTGCACTGGGGTACTTTCGAACTGCTAGGTTGGCAGAAGATGAGACAGAGCTCACCCCGTTGCAGGGATTTGAACCCCCAACCTTCTGATCAGCAAGCCCAAGAGGCACAGTGGTTTAGACCCACCCGCTCCCTGCCAAAATATATACATCTTCAGACAGAAGGGTAGATCAGCATGCCTGACATTAAAACACAAGAGCAAGCTCTATACTGGAATACTTGGGAATTCTAAAGTATGTGGTCACTTCAGCTAAATCTTTAATTTGTGTTAGATACAAAGTATTTGCCTTTATTTCTATGAAGTCAGTTTATAAATCATGTTTAGTTAATGTCTCACCTTTAAGCCAGGTGTACCTGGTAGTCCATTGTCACCTTTTTCTCCCTAAAACAAAAACAAAATAGTCATTTTAAAAATGGAGAACTAAAATATTTTTTTTAACAAGAAGCTTCCTTGTATACTTTGAAAGGTATAATTAATCCATGATCCTTCCTAATTTAGCCTAAAAATTATTTGTGGCATCACAGTGCATTTGAAGTTATTAGCAAAATCTCAGAAATACATTGATTTCACTGACATTTCCCTTCTGTAGAAAAAATGGATGCATGAAGGTATCAGACAAGCAAAGTTTTTTTGTGCATAAAGACTAGTTTTAAGGAAACCTTTGGTCTAAGAGATTAGTCTTGAAAACATAATCATTATTAACTCCACTGGCATTGACATAAACATAGTCATAACAAGAGGTTATGCTATAATCAAAATATACAGATTTGCTGTTTGTCTGTAGGAAAGATAGGACAACTGCTGACCTTCCTGTGTGGATTTTAAAAGGGAAAAGCTGTTCCTAAACTCCTCCCAGTCTCCCTCCAGCTTTCCTCTCCTTTCTTCCCCTTTTCTCTCCCTCATCTTCCATGGCCCTTTCTGCTTCAGTCTCCCATCTTCCACCTGGTCATACCTTTAGCATCTTGCTCCTTCTACCACATGCTGCCAGCAAGGCCAAATGATCAAAAGGACAGTTTCCTCCTTCTGTTTTGGGCTTTCCCACACATACCTTTCCCCCCGCCCCTCCCCACAAAGTACCGGTACTTGTGGGTGGATACCTTGGATTTCCCCAGCCCAGCTGATACCTCCCAGTGTTGTGGTTGGGTGCTGCCATTTTTGCTACTTAAACACAAATGCTGTTCATCTGAAGATTGAAAATAAGGGGAATATTGTAGCTGATCAAATAATGAAATCACAAATTAGTTGGGAGTACTGCTAACATGCCAAACTGAATTCTTGCTATAACAAGATTTTTGATAGTGTGCTGCATTGATTACCTTTGGCCCCATTGGTCCTTGCAGACCGACCTCCCCGGCTGGACCCTATAACAAAATATAGTACTGTTTTATTTGTTAAATTTGTACACTGTTGTGTGCTACAGGTTTTGAAAAAGCTTGCCTAAAAGATGCAATAATAACCAACTTATTTGTGTATAAATGCGCAAATATTAATCCCAACTGGACCAAGTAGCAGAGCATCAATGATAAGCATCTTGTGTGCAAATCTCCCCTGCGAGTCCTTCTTATGCACTAATACGTCAAATGTCACTTTGAATTGTGCCTCTTTAGGGCAAAACTAGACATTACACACCATAGCATTTCCCCTTAAAATTCACACAACTGGCGACCTTCCTATGTGGATTTTAAAAAGGAAATGTCGTGTCTTTCATAACTAATACAAAGTGTATGTATTGGGAACAGAGAACAAACTGTCACAGCAGAAGCAATTCTTGAGCAGAATATGTCTCTAGGGTGTGCTGTCACCAATCTCAAATTCCTCTCTCAATGGTCACCTTGGGAGGTTGAGGGAAGTTAAGGCTTCCTGCCCCTGCTGAAACAACTTGGGGGGCTGGGCAGGGAGGAATAAGAACTGGCTTCAGAAACAGTGCAGCCTTTTACACAACATGTTCCAAAACTTGGATCGAGAAGATCTCATTGGATTGCTTCCTTTCCGGCTGAGGGAATAAACAGCAGAGTAGCACCAACAGCAACAAGACAGCTCTTCCCATAACAGCAGGTTTTAATTAAATCCTCCTCAAAACATGCAATCTTCTTTTCAGCACTGTGACTTGAAAATACTGAGCTGAGTCACTTGAATGGGCTTGCATGAGAAAAACTATAACAATTTGCATGAGTCTGGGGGAGAGTGATGTCATTCCTAATTCTGGTCTAGAACATTTGCCTAATCCTTTCCTTTCGCCCCACCCTGCTTTCCCAGTGACTGTACTCTCTCCTGTGTGCTCAGGGAAGCCCCAAGCCACTGTATGGTGGTTTTCTCTTGGAACTACATGAACACAGGATGCAGCTATGACTACATGGTAAAACATTTCGGGTGCTTTCAGACAGGAGTCTATTGTGAAACTGGTACTGCTCAGGCACACAAGTTTTTCACAGTGTCCACACAATGCTGTTCGTATTAAAGTGCCAACCAATCCTTTCCCCCACTCATTTTAGATTTAATCTGGTTCTTCCCTTACTGAAAAATCAAAACAAGGGGTTGGCAACCCAAGGCCCATTAACCGGCCCATGGACCCCCCTCCCCTGCCTGCTCGGTTGACTCCTGTGCGCTGCACTAAATCGGCACAGAGCAGAGTGGAGACCGCCTTCCGCAATGCTGGCCGGCTTCCCATTGGCTGCAGCCAATGGGAAGCTGCACGTGCATCCTCTGCGCTGGAAATAGTGTTTGTGCATGTGCGCACACACACTCCGTCCCACCACGGCGTCTGCAAGGCCGGTTCACGGCCCAAGCCACAAAAACATTGCCGCCCCCTGGTCAAAACAACCCATTGTACTTTCCAATCACCACTGATGTGGATGATTGTTAGCACATCTTCTTCCCCTTCAGTGGGTGGTTTGTCACATGTGTGGTGATGTTTAGGTGGGAAGTCTCTGTCGCCACACTCCAACTTCTATTTGCTCTTCTCCTGAGCACAGTCTAGCCACTTTGTTTCCTGCAACCCCCAATACAAGATAAAAGATGAATATTTCTTCCATGTGCTGCATGCTGAATAAATGCTGGAATTTCCAGCAACCCGATTTAGAGAAGTTATTTTTGTAAGGTCTCCACACTGAAGCTGTGGGGGATTGCCTTGGAGACTGTAATCGCAGCACATACGTTGGACTTTAAAATAATAGTAATATGGAGGTCCTGCAGGAGACTGCTATCCTAATTTTGGGTCTTCCATTGATGCTGTGTATTTTTAAGGTAGGGGATAATGCCTGGTTGCGATGTTAATGGTTATGGGGGCCTATAGGGCACTACTAGGGAGGGAGGGGATGCTGCCACCCACCCTCATCAAATCAAACAGCATGGTAATATAGTTAAATATATTACCTTTTGCAAAACCTCAGTATTAAAGCAAACAAACAGAAATGGATCTGCTTACCAAAGCACGAGCTTCTATTTCATCCCTTGTGAAGCATCACAACTGAATGCTGGTAATATTTGATCTTGTGCACTTCCGGTTATTTTTTTACTGCACACACAAAGGTACAGAAATACACATGTGCATGCCCTGCAGAGGGGGCCACACTAATTGAGGGACCCATTTGCAGACCACTCCTGCACATGGTGGAACAGCAACTAATGACCAAAGAAAGCAGAACATGGGGAGGCTCATGTGCCAGCCACACATGTAGAAAAATCAGATTTGACTGCGACAGAAAGCCTACATTTGGAAGCAATCTTAATCAGTAATGGGAAAACACAAATAGCTGATTGCGGTAAATAAAATGAGATATCCTGAGAGATTACGGCGATGAGGATTTAGAACTGTGGCTTACTTACATTTCGCCCACTTAGTCTTGAGGTTCCAGGTTCACGTGACAAACCAACGATGCCTGAGCCTTCCATATCCTAATGTGTTCATTTAAAAAATGGAAAGTTAGAGTTATTTTCCCTGTATACTTATTGTAGGGCAAAGGTTTTCTGAAGTAGGTTATTAGACATTTAAAAGCACAATTTAATATCGTTCTTTAAAACTTTCTGTCTACAATATCACACTGTTGGGCACAGCAGATATTCAGTAATCTGAATTTTTGATGTGGGAAGCTGGTAATATCAATGAAGTATAACCACAGTCCCCGAAGCACAAAAGGCTGGGAGCGGCTGGTAAACTGGCAGTTCTTGAAGGATGGTCATCCTTTCCGCTACCATGAGGAAAGTGGAGGCCACTCGCCTTCTGATGGTATCATGGTGAAGATCACCCAAATTCTTGCTAATCCTTGATCTTTTTACGGTCAAAGACCCTGGTTAAAACTAGAAGAGATTCCGCAAGTTCATTCAGATCCACCCACAACACCATTGATTTGCATGTATATTTAGTTAAAATGACAACAGCCTTTTTTTGTATGTAACAAATTTAGGAGGCATTTCCTCAATTATTCATTTAAAACAAGGGGGGCTTTACCTCACTATCCCTCCAAAATGCATTATACAAATTGACCTAAGGTCTAAATATCTGAGACCTCTCTCTTTCAACCCCCCCCCCATAATAGCCACCAGAAAAGCTTGGACAGCAACACAACTACAGAGCAGCTGATTATAAACCTCTGATACACTCCAGGAGGAGTTCAACAGCCACTCGCAATCTTTGCAACTTTAACACAGTATTTTGCACAGGCAAAATTCAGGCCAGATGCACTAAGGGCATACAAGACCTGTTCTGCATGGCACATTCCTTGGCATTCCCCAGGAGCTGAACAAATGACTCTGTTCTACAGTATGCAACACACTAAGCGCAGTCTTCAACTCAACCAGACAAAAGTGGAACTCAAAGCTGGAGACTTGCCTAATGCTTGCACAATGGAGAAAAGCCCTACACAGTACAACATTAATCCAGCCACTTGCAAGATTAGATTGAGACTAATTCAACAACAAAAACAACACATCAGCCCCTGTTGGATACCAGCACACATCTGTGGGGAAACTTCTGCCCACAGTGAGGCCTCGCTGGGATACTAATTTGGCTCATGAAGCTGATCCTCCAAGCCACACCCACTTGCCCAAGTGACCCATGGAGGGTGGGGAAACTCAGGTTTTGGCTGGCCAGCCAGATCCCATTTTCTTGAAACACTTTGGCATTTAGGCTGTGGACAAATTCCAGAGGTGCAATAGGCCACAAGCTGGCCTGACACACCTTCTCCTGCGGGAATGTCAATTATCAAACCTTTCTGGAAGAAAAATCAAGCTAGAATTAATTCGTCTTAGATAAATCCCTGGAGATAGGAAATGTCAATGATTTAATTGGCTAAGTGCCTACCCACCGGGTGCTTTCTGAATGGCAGAAAAGAACAGAACAGTTCCATCGGGCTACGCTGGCAGCCAAACAAGTAATCCTACTGCACTGCAAATCCCAACTCACACTAAGAATGGAAGGTTTCATGCAGGACCTTTTGAAATTAGCAGCTCATGAGAGCATCCGGTTTAGCAAGCTACATAAAAACACAAACTTTCAAGAGATTTGGAGTGATTTCTTCACAAAGTAACTTCCACAGCCACACAGAGTGAGAGGCACAGCACATAAGCAGGAACCTTACTGGCTCTCCTTCGCTCAGCTGATCACACAACACCATGTTGCTGCCTATTCACTCTGATTCCTGGTCCCTGGCACACAATGAATCAATCCATTACACAAGCAGACCATGACTGAATACTAGGAAGAGAATACAACTGTATTTTCCACACCTTTGTTTGCCCTGCCGCTTTCCAACGAGGAAACCCAATCTTCAGAGCTGATTTGGAACAAACAGGGTTTTCTGAGGATTGCCATTTGCTCCGATTTAGCGCTAAAGAGTGGATTTTCTAGGGGAAAGCGACAGAACAAAAGCAAAACTGCTCAGGACAAGTGGAAAACCACTCAGACCTGTCTGGGTGAGCCCCTAAAAGAGGTTAAGGGGGAGAAACTAATGTCTGTGGAGGAGCTAAGCCATCACTATAGAAATGCAAAAAGCTAATAAATTATCAGTAAGAAGGATTACCATTGGTCGTGTGCGTTGGCTAGACAGAGAGAGATCTCTGGGTCAGAGATGTGCCTTTATCCAGGCCCCTTACTATTCAGATCCTGCCCAATTGCCACTTCCACACAAAAATGTGACAGAGGATTGTGAACACCTAACATGAGAAAGTATTCACTGAGGGAAATTTAAAAACCTGAGAGTCCAGAGCCAACTGAGATTGGGAGGAAAAATTCATTTCCGGTTCTGTTGACCAGCTAAGCAAGTAGCCAAGTAGGCCCTAACCCTAAAGGGGGTGGCTGGGTGGGGCATTTTGTGGGGCAAAATGACCCCTGATTTTCTCAAGGCCAAGACTTTTATGTACTCAGCCCCTCCCAGCCCTTTTAAAGAGATTACCTCAAATCCAAATCCATAGCCTGAGCCAGGGGGTCCTGGAGGTCCGGGGGGTCCTGGAAGTCCCGGGGTCCCTGGTTTCCCAGGCTCCCCATCAGCTCCTTTGGTGCCTGGTAATCCAATATCTCCAGGGTCTCCCTGAGGGAAAGAAAGAGATGATTTTGTAACGTAAAGGAGTGAATCTGTGGAGTGAAGTGGAGGGTGGAGAGGAAACACATAGGAAGTGGGAGTGAGGGAAATCTCTTGTCTTAATCCTGTTAAAGTTAAGTTGTGGGTGAACATATCAGACGACACAGCGATTCTCCAAACAGCTCTTGTTTATTCACAGGTCAGAACAGAACTGAACTGAAGGGTTCAGTCAGCCTGCTTATATAGAGCTCCAGTACAACATAACTGTAACAAAGTTCTGTAACTATCCAATCACTGAACGTCACTTTCGATCCCTTATTTGCATATGTGGACCTGAACTATCTACAGTATCCCCCTGCTGGCCCAGGGTGAGAACTTCAGTAAATAACATCAACAATTCACTCCCACAAGGCGGAAGTCCACCAACTTGAATGGCTTTTAAAAAGAATTAGGCGAATTCATGCAGAGCAAGGCTATCTGCGGCTACTAACCCTGATGCCTGCATTCTGCCTCTACTGCGGGAGGCAGCGTGGCTCTGAAAACCACTTTCTGGAAACCACAAGTAGGGAGAGTGCCAGGGCTGGCCCACCCATGAGGCAGATTAAGGCAGCCATCTTTGGTGGCAGAATCACACCCAACCCTGCTGCTGCCCCTGGAGAAGCGAGGAGGAAAGCTGCCACACAACCCCGGTAAAGGGAGCTTGGTGGAGAGGGGGAGTCTGAGGCGGCACCTTCCTGTTTCACAGTCCTGTTGCTCTCAGGACCTGCTTCCAGGCTTCCCATAGGCATCTGCTTGGCCCTTGTGAGAACAGGAAGTTGGAGGAGCCGGCCCTTTGGCCTAATCCTGCAAGGCTCCTGTTAAGTTCTTATATTCTTTTTTTATGTACCATATTTTTCGCTCTATAGGATGCACCCGACCATAGGACGCACCTTGTTTTAGAGGGGGAGAACAAGAAAAAAAAATTCTCTCCCTCTCTGCGCAGCCCCTTCCATTTCTCCTCCCGCTTCGCTGAAGGGGCGCTGCACAGAGAGGGAAAGCTGTGCAGCGCCTCTCCAGCGAAGCAAAGCCAGGAGAGCAAGAGGGATCGGTGCGCACTGACCCCTCTCGCTCTCCAGGCTTCAGCAAAAGCAATGTGAAGCCCCCGGAGCACAGTGGGAGCGCTTCCACTGTGTTTCAGAGGCTTCATGTTGCTATCGCTGAAGCCATGGAGGCTGCATTCGCTCCATAAGATGCACACACATTTCCCCTTAATTTTTGCAGGGGGGAAGGTGTGTCTTATAGAGCGAAAAAGACGGTACTTATATTCTTAAACACTTCTTACATTCTGTTTTCCGCGGAAACATTGCTAAATATTGCATTGCTTTTGCTGGCTCTGGTGAACTGGAGATAAAACTGAGCTGCTGGCATTAAAGTTGCATTAAATTACTCCCCCCAAAAAGTGAATGGTAGTTGTGCAGTGGAAACAAATCCAGAATTAGTTCTTAAGTGTTAGACCACAGGCAGAGTTCTATGCAAAATCTTGGTACTGTTGATTCCAGTGGAGCCAAACTTTATCAATGAGATACAAGAACTATTATTAAATATTATTAAAGGTGGACCTGTTCAGTTACCTTTGCTCCAGGTGACCCCCAAATACCTTGATCACCCTGTAAGATAAGACATATTACTTACTCTGTGCAGGCAGGCTGCCTACACACCCTCACAATGCTTGTTATTGATGCAAGTTATTGAATCAAATCCCATAATTATTGTCATAGTAACCATCTCGGGTCCTCCAACTCAAATTAAGCCCAGAAATTATGCCAGTGTTAGCCTTCAGTGAAAATCAAACGCTTGTATTCCCCTTTTAAATATATACATTACCTAAAAGATGGGCTTGTATGCCATGTATTAGAAACCAAACCTTATCATGCACTCTGGGGAAAAGCAAGCAAAGGATTCTCATTTTTAGATAACCTTTTCAAAGTCTTTATGTGGGTACTATAAACAGAACACTATTTAAACTCAGAGATAATTCAGTTTTATGTATGAGTGGAGTACTTAATCTATAATATATGTCTGCCTTGAGCACTTGATTTATAATTTAACCACTCATTAAACATACAGTTCATGGCAGGATTGTGAAAAAGACCTGTTCTTCTGGTTTAGATGTGCATGCCTTTCATGCGGACTACCTACTTAGATCAGTGGCTCTCAAAGGGTGCGATGCGCCACACCGGTGTGGCAGAAAGGGGTGGCAAGTGTGGCAGAAGATTCAAGGACTACCAAAGAAATAAACACTTCAGTATAGTATAGTATAGTATAGTATAGTATAGTATAGTATAGTATAGTATAGTATAGTATGTAGCCGCATTGTTTTATACCCCCCCAAAGAATCTTGAAAACTGTAGTTTGCTAAGGGTACTGGGAATTGTGGGTCTGGGGGGGAACTACAGTTCCCAAGATTCTTTGGGGGGACATCATATGCTTTAAATGTAGGTTGAATGCACTTGAATTATATGGTGTGCATCTGCCTCCTATGGGACAGAGCTGTGAATCAGAAAGTCTCTCATTTGACAATCACCCTTGTCCTGCGTCATGAAGTCACGAGGGGGGCTGAAGCAAGTTGCTCATAAAATCACAGTCATTTATATATGGTAGTTGTAAGGATGACAACAAAATATAATGTGAGAAGAATTTTCAACGATCAAAACTTTGAGCAATCAAAACCTATTATTATTATTACAGTATTATTATTATTATTATTATTATTATTCACACTGGAATGGTGCTACTGACAGCAGGCATATTATCAAGTATCTGTGTCTGCAAAGCAAATTATTAAATACTGAGCATCCACCCCAAATGGAGGGTGCCCTCGGTCAGTGGTTCCCCTTTAGCTAAGCATAGTGGACCCCCTATTTTTTCAAAAGCCAAGCCGTGGACCCCCTACTTTTTAAAATGTTCATATCTCTATGCTAGTTTTTCTTTTGTGAAAGGTGCCACAGACCTCCTGGGTGGGTTGTGCAGTCCCCCCTAGGATCCGCGGACCACCAACTGGGAACCACTGACCCAGGTCATCCTTCCCAAACCTTCTGATTCCCCAGCGTCTTTGTAAGCATCTCTAAAACAAACTCTTGAGTTTGCAACTTACTTTTTCTCCCTTTGCTCCTGCAGAACCAGCCAATCCATCTTGACCGGGACGACCAGGGGGACCCTGAAAAATCACAGATGTGAGATATTTGTAATGACACAAATTATAAGGCTGCTTTTTAACTTACAGTATAATGCTTTTTTAAAAAAAGAACTACCCCTCATATGTTCAGTATGATCTTTATAATCTCTTCATTAGTTAACAGGAGTCTGGAATATCTAGATGATTAACAACTTCTTGGCAGTCAGATGAATGCATTCAGGATAGAACTAATTACAGCGGCAGACCCATGTCTTAGAATAGAGGTCGCAGCAACCAGCTGTAAAAGCAACAGTAGGGAGGTGTTTCAGCAAAGAACTGGCAGAAGAGGAGGCGACTGTGTCTCTCACTTACAACTCCCCCCTTACATCTCCTCACTTTCAGGTGTACTCCCCACTAAGTCAGATTATGCTGAAGGATGGCTACGTGAAATTCAGTCGTGGGGAAGGGAAGGTATCCACCACTCTTCTCCCACCTGCAATTTCTCCATTTTATGTTTTGCTTTTAAGCTGTTTGGTGCAACACACGGTTCAGGATATAGGTTGCTCCCATAATGCATAGCTCAGATCTTAGATTCACTTGAAAGCATCTGGCTGGACACCTGTCCTTCATACAAAGGCTGCCTCTTCTGTGTGATATTGGTCAGCCTTAAGTTCCTTGAAGAGATTCTTATCACTGCAGGTGATAACCCTGTTGAACAACTTATGTTCTGGAAATGGGGAAACAAAATGTGCAGAGCAGACAGTCTCATTTCACGCAAATTTTCAGAAACAGCAGTCATAAGATTGTTGTGTTTGTATGAGGGAAGAGAGCTGTTTCTTGTGGCAAAGAGAGAATGCTACTTTCTTCCTGCTCCTTTGAGCATGTTGGCAGTGTAAGTAGGTGGTTAAAAACAAAACATCTTGTGCCATACTTCAAACACTACTGTGTACTTGTGACAATATATGGGAGGCAACTGATTATTAAAGGGCTGAAGTTGTCGGTGTTAAGCACGCATCCTGCTAGTCAAATTCCGCCCACAAACTTTTGCAATCAGACAAAACACCTGTAACTTTCAAGTTCTCAGTAAGATGAAAATTTCCAGTTGCTAAAGGCAGTTTTTACCCATGCATTTTCAGACACGCTTCCTATTAAAAAGTTGTCCAGCCAACAAGGCTGAGATCACCACAGGGGCTACGTTGGCAAATCTGTTCTTAGAATTATTTCCCAATTCCATGCCTCAACATCTAATTCGGTACTTAAGTGCTTAAGAAGACAGGTTTGGGGTCAAAGCGAATGCTACTTGGAAGTCATGTGTGATGAAGCCCCACCTTATACATACTTTAACCTGTGGCCCTTTAGTGCACTTTATTAAATACCATTGAGATAACTGGAATTAAATCCAAATACACAGTTTAGAAGAGAGGGAGCTTCTGAAAAGCCTTCTTTTCAATAAGGCAATAAATCATCTCACTCAAATTACCCAACTATGCTCCAGTAATCACAGATTGCCTCTGTGATAAATTCTGATTTTACAGACAAATTGTTTGCAGAAAAGAAAGTTTTGAAGGCTGATATGGTGTGGTGATTTAAAAATTGGGAATGGACAGCCGTCATAAAAAGCAGCAGCAGCAGCAAAGGGCATGTGGAAAAGCCCAAAGGCATGAATCAAGCATTGTGGTGAGCACTGGCACACAGCCTTCTTCCTTCCTGCCCTCTTGTGTGACATCCTATGGGCCTTCTTTGGTTCAAAGCTTTTGGGGAACAGCCCTGGCGGAGGAAGCAGCAAGGCTTTTAGAAGCAGCTGTAGGATTTCCCCAAAAGCCCTGTCAGAACAGGGGCTCTAGCCCCTGATGGAGAGACTCCACCAGGCCTGATCCCGAGATGCCCAACTCTGGCTGGGCAAGGAGCCATGGCCTTTTGCAGTGAGACAACCCAACCAGGCCAAGCTGGCATGATGTTTCAACTCACTTCCAGCTTCCCTGGCCATCTCACCTTTCCTTAAAGGCATCTGCAGGCATGGCTATGGAGAAGCTCTTGACTAGGGCTGGGTGATATCTGGTTTTCAATATATCACCAGCTAAATATTGCAATACTTCAATATATCACGATGTTTGACAAAAGGCTGAAACTATGTAGAGGTGAATGTGGCAATGCCCTGGCAACTGCTACTACTTATGGGTCTGACAAAATTTAGATTTTTAGTGCCAGTTGTATTTTAGTGCCAGGGGAATTTACATTTCTTTTATAAAGCAGGCCAAACCAGTAATAATGGATAAAATTTTACAGAGTAAAAAATGATTAAAGAAAATAAATATTTTTGCAAGGAAAACTTGACGCATTTAATTATATGAAAATGTTTTCAGTGATAGCATGCTTCCACTATAACATTACAGATATAAGGAGAATATATTAATGTTAATATATTAATTTGTCATTAATAATAACAAATGTGTGAGAAAGAAAGGGGAGAATTGAGAAGAGTTCTAGGTGAGGCAGAGGGTCTGGAGGAGAAAATGAGGAGCACAGAGACAACTGCACACACACAAACACACCAAGTAAGAAGCACATGCAGATGGGGAAAAGAGGGAAGGGGCCAGAGCAATCTTTTCTTTTCTTTTCATTTGAAGCAACTATGGGGCATGTTTCTCTGCAGTTTCCTTGAGACAAAGGGGGGGGGAGCTACTTTAAAGTTAAGAAGAGGAGCTGCCACCTGCCAGCAGAGAGAGGCTGGGTTAATTTAAAACTGAAATGTCACCCAGCCCTACTCTTTACCTGGTGAAAGACAGCACTGCCATGGTCACACCTGTGCCATCCTTTGCATGGCAAGTAGAGAAAGGTGGATTAAGTGCTGCCATGCTGCTAATCAATATTTGATCTTGGGCAGCATTGCTAATATATACAGCTAAAGTTCTCGCACAGCAAATACTCACACGAGGACCCGGATGCCCAGCGGCTCCACCTTTCCCATTTTCTCCTGGCAACCCAGGAATCCCTGCATTTGAATCTGGTGCTGGCAGTCCTGGAGCCCCCGGTAGACCTGGAGGACCTGGAGGTCCAGGGGCACCCTAGATAAATCAGATATATTCAGATTAAGATTTTGCCCCTGTTCCCTCAGCAATGGACTCGCTGGGACACCCTGAGAAGCTGATGTCTCTCAGCTTCACACAGCACAGCACAGCACAGCACAGCACAAGAACAATAATACCGGTACTTGTTTACTTCAGAGAGTTCCTAAAATGACAATGGATGTGAAATGCCTTATTGAAGTGCTATAAGTAATGAGAATGTGTTGGATGTTCTTAATCCAGGCCATTGAATTTGGTTAAACTTTCAGAAAAAGCCAGAATCCCCAGAGTATAATTTTCAGGTTAAGAATCCACAGGACTTTGTAAAATTGTGCACCTCAGAACACCTGATCTTGGTGTGACAGTGAACCAGCTAGTTCTCAGGCTCCTCTGTCATTTCAGGTGTCATTTAAAGGGAGGTTTAGACTAAGGTTACCAGACGTCCCCGTTTCCCAGGGACAGATTTACAAATCAGTCCCCTGACAAAATCCATCTATTTAGTAGGAAGTTGAAAAGTGTCCCCAGATTCATTGAAAAAAATTTGGTAACCTTAGTTTAGTCCACAGTTTAGTCCACTGGGTAGGGTTTATTTCATAGCCTATGTCGTGCTTCCATTGTTTTTTGACTGAGGTGAGGGGATTTATGGGATTCTGGAGCAGTGTTTTGTATATTGCGGATATCATCCCCTTGCCGTTTCCTCTGCTGTCAGGAAAAGGTTTTCGAAGGAGGACACCTTCACTCTGGTGTGGTTCCCCTTTATTACACAAACAGCCCAACAACAAAACCCCACCGACAGCATACGAATCAATATGGCTATCTTGACCCAACAGAGAAGAAGAAGAGTTTGGATTTGATATCCCGCTTTATCACTACCCTAAGGAGTCTCAGCTGCATGTGGAGGAGCGGGGACGTGAACCCAGTTCACCAGATTACGAGTCTACCACTCTTAACCACTACATCACGCTGGCTCTACCATACAGGTTTTTCTCTTATTGTGATGTTAGTGTCTTATATCTTTAAAGGTACTTTGTGATTTGGAAAGCCTTTACAAGTTAGCAGTAGCCATCAGAACCTACGTACCCTTGGAAATTCCATGTCTCTGTCAGAGTCACCAGAGCCAGAGGCTTCCATTTCCACTCTTCTCTGAAACAAACAACATTAATTTTAGAATATTGTTGGTGGGATGTGAATTCCACATCCCAGTAATTCTCTTCAACAGTCCTTAAAATTCCTCAGACATTTTCCCTGAGCGGGCATGTTCTAATTTGCCTCAAATTATATTTCAGGTGAAACTAGGAGGCAGCTTAACTCTTACTCCATGCCAGAGAATTTTTTCCAGACTCACTGGAATTCCTTTGCCTTTTCTCAATAGTCACCAGATGATTATGCCCAAGCAGGAATTTTGGGTGAAATTCAGTGATGATAACTCTAATATTACCCTGTGGAGAGACGACACTGGCAGAAAAGGATGGATAAATCTGTTGATGGACATAGAGCTGTGATTCAACTTCATAAAGGGCCAAAAACTTAAAACCAGGAGCTCTGTAAGCCACACCTGAGCACCTTGCTCTCTGCCTCACTGTGACAACTTGCAGCTCTGTCATTGCCTTAATAAAATCTTATTAAAAAGGAAAACCAAAACCAAATTAGATAAACACAAAGAACAGACCAAAAATCAACTTGCTTGAAGTGCCAACTGCCTGGGGAAACAAAAATATATTTGCGCTGACAATGCAGGCGCTCGGCAAACTTCCCTGGAGAGAGCATTTCACAGCCGAGGGGCAGCCACTGAAAAGGCCTGTTCTCTCACAGCCACTTTCCATGTCTGTCTTGGGGGGTGAACCACAGAGAAGGACCTCCCTTGTAGGAGGCACATGGAGCGTGAAGGCTAAGATGACACCAGACTTCATTTGCTCCTCGATCTGTGGACTAATGTTCCTGTCTGCTGTCCCTGCCATTCCCTGCCTTGCTTCACCTTCAGGCATTTTTCTTCCCAGAGAAAAACAGGTGTGCCGAAGAGGAAGAATGGAGGGCCATGGTGACTGGGGTGTTGGTGTGTGTGTGTGCAGAGGGGGAAGAATCATTCATGAATCTGCCCCACTCACATACAATTCCAAGTGCTGCAGGTCTTATATTGACATGAAAATTCTCCCCCCGCCATGCTCTCTCACTTTGGGTACTTTTCTGCCTCCCTGGCTGGCTGGGGACAAGAGTGCCTGAATTGAGGGTAAGGAGATAAGGTTTGGGGTGGCATTTATGTGCATCCGGCATTTGATGTCGGACTTAGGCATGCTCTTGCACTCTGCTTTACATGAGAATGAGGCAGGCAAATGAATAACCAAACCAAACTTCCACTATCACATTTACTTTGAGCCAGGTTTCTCTGCCCGCTCAGCTTGGCCATGCCTATTCCCTTCAGACTCCTCTCAGCCAGTGGCGTAGCGTGGGTTGTCAGCACCCGGGGCAAGGCAAGTAATTTGCGCCCCCTAACCCGTGGATTTGCGCCCCCTAACCCGTGGATTTGCGCCCCCTAACCCATGGATTTGCCCTAACCCCAGATGTTGCGCCCGGTGCGGCCGGCCCCCCCTGCACCCCCCACGCTACACCACTGCTCTCAGCTTGTCTCCTCTCTGAGACGTGGGCTGTTTCGTGTGACGTTTCACCACCAGAAGCTCAATGCAACATAAGGCTGGAGAGACAAACAAACAGAGGAGCTGTTCCACATAATAAGCGCTCAAACTCACAAATCCCCTGGATGGAGCAGGTGGCCCAGGAGGCCCTGGAAGCCCAGGGGGGCCTGGTAGTCCTATGCCAGCATCTCCCTAGAACAAGAATAAATATGGTGAAGTTGTGAGGGGTTTGGAACACAAACGTTAAGTTAGGAGATGGTCTGTTTAAATGCACACCCGCCTCATGAGCCTTGCTGAGAACTGGGTGGATGAGCTGAGGGGAGCTGACCCATCTCAGCTTTGTACACCTGGGAATGCTGTATGCAGCACCAACATAGATGAGACTTAGCAGACCTACTAGATTTTTTTGTCTAGTCTGAACTGCATTTTTCTGGTATGTTTATTGTTATTTTAATTCAACAGTTATGGAACTTTGGTGAATAGTGGTATATAAATATTTTAACTACGCAAATAAAGTAAACTCTTGAAGGCCCACTATGAAAAGTATGTGATACGTTTTCATAGAATTGTAGTAGAGTTGAAGGAACTCTTAAGGGTCATCTAGTCCAACCCCCTGCAATTCAGGAATCCCAACTAAAGATTTCTTGAGAGATGACTATCCAACCTCTGCTTAGGGAGTCCATTCCACTGTCCAAGAGCTCTTACTGTCAGAAAGTTCAGTTTTATTCTGACTAAAATTGGCTGGACCACAGTTGCCTTAGCTTCCATGAAGGTATGCAGAATAGGGTGTAGTCCAATAAAATGGGACCCATTTCAGAAGTTGTGGTCTCAGAATGCAGACAAGGTACTTGGAGTTCAGCTGACTGCCTGTGTACTCAACTCTGGTTATATGTCTTGCTGGTGTTAAAGATCATGTAGATATTTAAGCCCATTGCTACATACTGAATTTGCTTCTGTAACACTGCTACAAGCCTTTTAAAATGCACTCACAACATTGGCATGTCATGTGGCTTCCTAGGAGATGTGCAGTCATGTGTAGGACCATCACTCCCTCATGGAAGAAACATGGGAGTGCCTTCTGCCAAAAGATTCTGTCATAGGTGAAGCCACCTTAGTTCACAGGATGCATCAGTTCACATGACTCATGATTCTCATGGCAATGAAACACCACTGTTTTTGTTTTTTTTTAAAAAAAATCAAAACAGTGCCTACCTTTTCTCCTTTAAGGCCAGGTTCCCCCTTTAGCCCTGGAGAGCCCTGAAGTCCTGGTTTACCCTAAAAGAGAAGGTATATTAACATCCCTTTTCCATTAGCATTTTTCTGTACTGAAAGGCTGTAATTAAAGTAAGTGTAGTGCGCCAGCAATCCTCTTCCTCTTGCTTCACCATTCAGTGTGCCAGGGAATGGAATCATATTTGGTTCCTGAAGCATCCCACCTAACCTGGGCTGTGGTGGAATCATATGGACCAGCAGCCAATAGCTTGTTGACTGGCTCCAGTTCATGGACCACCATCATGAATTGCCCTGATCCCAGTTCAGAACAGCTGAAGGAGGTTCTGTCTAATGAGGACATTTCCTGGAACTCATATGCCTGGGAATAATATGCTGGTGAATACAAGGCAATGTGCTGAGTACAGAAATTCACTTTTTGAATCATGGCAACAACCTGCAGGTCAATGATATTTTTTATGCAGAATTGAGCATGTTGAAGTAGTCTTGTAAACATATGTCCAGATCATTTCCTAAAAACATCTTGCAAAGATAATAATAATAATAATAATAATAATAATAATAATAATAATAATAAATTTTATTTATATCCCGCCCTCCCCAGCTGAAGCCGGGCTCAGGGCGGCTAACAACACTAAAACAGTACAACATTATAAAAACATTATAAAAATTAATTAAAATCAAAATTGATGGCAACCATAAACTAAAGTTTTGTAAAGATTGCCAAAGGAGGGAGTCAGGCTGCGCCCTGACCAAAGGCCAGGTGGAACAGCTCTGTCTTGCAGGCCCTGCGGAAAGATGTCAAGTCCTGCAGGGCCCTTGTCTCTTGTGACAGAGCGTTCCACCAGGTTGGAGCCGCAGCCGAAAAAGCCCTGGCTCTAGTTGAGGCCAGCCTAACCTCTCTGTGGCCTGGGACCTTCAAGTTGTTCAAGTTGGGTTGAATGGAGGCTTGAAAAGTTACTAAAACATGTGGAAGGATTCAGAACATCTGTTGTTTGATATACCCACATCAATTAATAGTAATTCTGCTTTATCTTGTACTTCAGTATGTAAAAATGGTTCTGCTGATTGGCCTGTATTCAGAACCTCCATATATTATTAATTAATTTGATTTTCATAACTATCTTCCTTTCTTTGAGGAGGAGGGAACCTCTCTACAAGGCAGCTGTAGTGTAACTTCCAAAATTACAATTGCCTCCTCCTCTTGCGGCCAACTCACTTCTGGGAGAGGATGGGTCAAGTGGCAATTATGCCAGCAGGAGGAATAAATGCAAGAACTAAGTTCCCTCCCACTACAAAGTGTGTCAGCAGAAGTGGCACCAGCTTCCGAAAAAGACTGAGGGGGCCCCAATATGGCGTCCTTACTCCTGACATCATGTGTGTAGCATTGCAAGGAGTCAGAGGGTGGAGTTGAACATGGCGGCAGCATAGCCCCAGAGGCTGGTGGCCCCCTCCCCCTGCTGCACAAGGGAAAGATAGGCTTTCCAGTGAGTAAGGGATAGGACATCAGTGGTCTGCATAGCCCATGAGTAGCAGACACAAAGTAAGTTATACAAAACTGGAGGCATGAGCACATTTGCTTAGTTTGTATAATCTACAGAGGGCAAAATTTGGATTTCCAAGCTACAGACTTCTGATTAAAAAACAAGATACAACATATACACTCTTGCCCATTCAACACCATACCAATAGTATATGTCATTTGCATAATCTATATAGGAAATCTTGAATTACAGTATTGTTTTAAAAATTTTCAGTGAATTTTGTAATATTAAGAAAAATACAGTATCAGAATAAAAGCAAGGATTTCCAGAGCGGTTATATCCACAATTGCTATTTATAGAAGGAAGGGCATGATCCAGATAAAGCTAAACACCTCTACGTTCAAATTTACAAGGCCCTTAACGGCTTGGATCCAGGGCTGCCTCCTGCATTTATTTCTGCCCACTCACTAAGGTCTTTGTGCCCCCCCCCACTTGACTCAGATGCATGGCCCACATCTCCACCAGGAGCATTTTCTGATCTTATAGCTTTAAGTGGTTTCATATTTACTGTATCTGTTTCATCTTTCTGTATACAGTGGTGCCTCGCAAGACGAAAATAATCCATTCTGCGAGTCTCTTCGTCTTGCGGTTTTTTCGTCTTGCGAAGCATCCCTATTAGCGGCTTAGCGGCTTAGCGCTATTAGCGGCTTAGCGCCTTAGCGGCTATTAGCGGCTTAGCGGCTATTAGCGGCTTAGCGGCTATTAGCGGCTTAGCGGCTTAGAAAAAGGGGGGGAAGGAAAAAACTCGCAAGACTCGCAAGACGTTTTCGTCTTGCGAAGCAAGCCCATAGGGAAATTCGTCTAGCGGGTTTTTCGTCTTGCGAGGCATTCGTCTTGCGGGGCACCACTGTATTGCTTGGAAGCTGCTGTGTTAAGTGGTATACATTGTTGAAATAAGTAACTAACTGAATGCTTGACATTTTACTCATATGGGGAAAAGCAGAATGCTTTGTTGGCAAGGAAGAGAGAGAAAATACCTAGCTTCCACTCAAATAATTTGCTGTCACAATGTGTTGTGGCTCTAAAAGGGGATTTGTTAAATTTCATGGAGGAGATGTCTTATCGATGCCTTCTATACATGAACAATAGCAACTCCCTGCTCAGTGAAAGCCTCTCTCTTGAAATTTTCTGTTCCCTGGGAGTGAACAGGGGGGAGGCTTGTTTTCTTTGTCCTGCTCACTGGATCCCTGGGGGCATCTGGACAGAAGGACTTGGAAACCAAATGCTGGACTAAACTGAAACACTACGTTTTATATACACAAATGCTGGGCACTTGGATAGTGTCATCCATACGTATATCTAGGTTACTTACCGGTAACCCATCTTTGCCAGAAATGCCCTGAAACAGAAACAGAAACAAACTTTACAAAACTTGTGTGAAGAGATTAAAATCAACCGATCAATACTGGCTAGCATTTTATGTTGTATTAACGATAACCTCTTCCTTGTTGCGCTGATAAAATATTTTTTTATCTTTGTCTCCTGCCTACTCTCTCTGCACCAATCCCCACTTTGGGTACCTATAAAACCTACATAACTACCACCAATTGCTGGTTCTCCCTTAAAATGGACTACTGCTTTGACAGAATTTGTCTCCAGCTTGCAGCCCAGCAATATGTGATGAATTGACATGTGTTACCTCTAAGTCTGGAGCATGCCCAGACCTTTATTCAAGCAGCTCAACAAAGCAAGACATAACAACTGTATCTGATTTTAGTCAAATGCAGGCGGAAGTTGTTTATTATTATTATTATTATTATTATTATTATTATTATTATTATTTATTATTATCTGTACCCCGCCCATCTGGCTGGGTTTCCCCAGCCACTCTGGGCGGCTTCCATAGAAACCAAAAATACACTAAGTTATCACACATTAAAAACTTCCCTGAACAGGGCTGCCTTAAAATGTCTTCTGAATGTCAGGTAGTTAATTATTGCTTTGACATCTGATGGGAGGGCGTTCCACATGGCGGGCGCCACCACCGAGAAGGCCCTCTGCCTGGTTCCCTGTAGCTTTGCTTCTCGCAATGAGGGAACCGCCAGAAGGCCCTCGGCGCTGGACCTCAGCGTCCGGGCAGAACGATGGGGGTGGAGACGCTCCTTCAGGTATACTAATTCCATATTAACTAATTCCATATTAACTAATTCGCAAACTAAGGCCCGGGGGCTGTATGCGGCCCAATCACCTTCTAAATCCGGCCCATGGACAGTCCAGGAATCAGTGTGTTTTTACATGAGTAGAATGTGTCCTTTTATTTAAAATGCATCTCTGGGTGCATCTCTGTGGGGCATAGGAATTCGTTCATTTACCCCCCCCCCAAAAAAAAATATAGTCCGACTCCCTACAAGGTAGAGGGACAGAGGACCAGCCCCCTGCTGAAAAAGTTTGCTGACCCCTGGTGTACATCAAGATCTGCTGTCCCTCTGTTCCTGCCCCTGAGGCAGTCGCCTCCCCATGCCCTGTGGGTGAGCCGGTGCTGGACAAACAAGATAATCCACTGACAGATTTGCCACACATTTAGAGTGGTGTGCTTAGTGTTGCGGCTGAAGAAATAAATGGGGTAACAAACAGGCTGAGATGTGTTTGCCTCAGGCCGCCTGAGAAAATGCATCAGGTTTGCTCGGACTGCGTTGACATGTGGGCAGAAGGTGGAGCTGCTCCAGCCCCAAGAATTCTGAAGCAGGAGCCAATATCAAAGGTGGCCTTCACTCGCTCCACTGGCAGCAGCCAGTGTCAAAACATGATGCTGGCCACTCGGACTTCCTCAGAACAAATTAGGAAGCTGCTCCCAGAAGTGGCTTTGGCTGCTGTTGGCACAGGTCAGGGTAAGTTTTGTAGCTACTTTTCCTTCCTGCTTACACATACCAGGAATGGGTCTAAAGTGCTGCTTTGATGGTATATTTGCTAAACGTGCTCAAGAGAAGCCAGATGTGTGCAAGAAGGCAATCTGTGTTATGTTGTTGCTGGTTGAAGGGCTTCAAGAGAGGAAACGGCTGAATAGAACAACCCCTTGTGTGCATACCTTTGGACATGGCCTTACTTGTCTAACTGCAAACCTCACAAAAGTATCCAATTTAAGCAACACCACTTTGATTGCCAGTTCGGCTTTTTGACTGCTACTCTTAACAACCTATTATTTAAGCTGTTTTTGTCCCATCTGGTGGGAGGAAGATGTTTTAAAGAAGGTAGGGCTGCCATATTTCAAAAAGTAAAAACTGAAAGTTGTTGATGCCCAAAACCCCATGATTTTTTGATTGACTTGTCTAAGGTCCAAGACAAAGCGTCGCCTTTTGGAAATTCCCACCAAATGTCAATTCCCCCTTTGAAATCCCGGTAATGTCCGGGAAAATCTGGATGTATGGCAGCTTTAAAAGAAGGGGATTTAAGGAGCAGGTTTGGCTTTCCCTCCTGATGGTTCATGCTGGACTTTAAATCACATGTATCCTGCTTTGTAGTGGACCAGGAAGGCCTGGGCTGGGACCTGCCATCATCAGGGATATTTGCAGCTTGAGAAGTGCCACTGAATTTTAGGAAACATTTTTAGCTCACTTCTGAAAACCATAGTCTCAGAAAGTAACAGCTGATTTATATCATACGTATGCTGAATGAGTTTAGACAAGAGAGAATCATAGAATCATAGAGTTGGAAGAGACCACAAGGGCCATCGAGTCCAACCCCCTGCCAAGCAGGAAACACCATCAGAGCACTCCTGACATATGGTTGTCAAGCCTCTGCTTAAAGACCTCCAAAGAAGGAGACTCCACCACACTCCTTGGCAGCAAATGCCACTGTCGAACAGCTCTTACTGTCAGGAAGTTCTTCCTAATCTTTAGGTAGAATCTTCTTTCTTGTAGTTTGGAACCATTGCTACGTGTCCGCTTCTCTGGAGCAGCAGAAAACAACCTTTCTCCCTCCTCTATGTGACATCCTTTTATATATTTGAACATGGCTATCATATCACCCCTTAACCTCCTCTTCTCCAGGCTAAACATGCCCAGCTCCCTTAGCCGTTCCTCATAAGGCATCGTTTCCAGAGGGCAGACAACAATATTTAAAGGAAGCCAGTAGCAGTGGAAGGAGACTGAGGCAGCAGTGCCAAGAAGAGTCAGGACCTGGGACAAATGGTGCTGATGCCAGCTAGCCAGGAGCAGCCCAGCTTACAGGCCTGGGGCTTGCCCTTAAAATCCTGGGCTTCAAGTAAGTGCTGGGAGGCTGGCTGGTCATCATCTAGAAGACCTCTGGGGTCTGTTCACTAGGGGATCACAGTATGGTTTCTTTATTTCTCCTGAAGCATGACCATGAGAAACTGGGTCCATGTTTGTTTAACTGACCTGTCAATTAAATGAAAATGCATAATGCCAAACAAAAACATTTCAGACTGAACCTTCAGGTTCTACAGGTCTCGGACTATGAGCCCTAGAGGTCAGTACCAGCTCCCTAACCATTGTGTCACCAAAAGAACTCTACTGCTTCCTTCAAATTACTGTACTCAATTTGCTCCTCAGCACCAACCTTTCCCATTCGCCCTCAGCTCCTTTGGGATGAAGGCTGGATATAAAATAATAATAACAATATTAATAATGGAGTTAGAATCAAGAGTTTAGCTTATAACTAATGCATGAAGATTAAAACGCCTCATTGCTTGGTAGGGTTCAGTTAAAACCATTTATCTCACATTGTGTCCATTTTAATTTATGTCCAAAACACTTCCCATTTCTGCAATTTTTTCACATCCACATTCATTTAATACAGTGGAACCTTGGTTGTCGAACACAATCTGTTCTGGAAGACCGTTGGACTTCTGAAACGCTCAGCAACCGAGGCACAATTGCTGGTTGGCAAAATCCATTGAAAAATGAAGAAACATGCCTCGGAAGCTATTCGACTTCTGGGTTGTCAGCATTCGAAAGCCGAAACGTTCAACTTCTGAAGCATCAGCAACCAAAGTACCACTGTACCGTTCTTCTTCCTCTTAGAAGCATTTCACTCCTTACCTGTCCTCAATACCCTCAGCCCCTCAATGCCCTCACTGCCCTTTAATTCCACTAGTTGTGGCAATCTGCATAGTGCTCTTCACAACATCACAATGTTCTGCATGATGTGGTGACATCACAGATGCACAAAGACAAAAAAAACTTTTATGTGTTTATTATTTAACGACATGGGTTGCCGCAGCCAACGGAATTTAACAACATTGTGTGGACAAATGAGACCAAAGCAAATTAGGACCAAGTATAAAAGAAAAGAAAAATGTGCTAAAAAGAAGTAGAAGAGTTTGGATTTGATATCCCACTTTATCACTACCCGAAGGAGTCTTAAAGCGGCTAACATTCTCCTTTCCCTTCCTCCCCCACAACAAACACTCTGTGAGGTGAGTGGGGCTGAGAGACTTCAGAGAAGTGAGACTAGCCCAAGGTCACCCAGCAGCTGCATGTGGAGGAGCAGAGACGCGAACCCGGTTCACCAGACTACCGCTCTTAACCACTACACCACACTGGCTCACCCAGGGGAAGAGAAAAGAGTGTTGAATAACCTTGAAACAGTGCAAATGCACATCAAGGTGAGTATTTTTGTTAGTTTCCTATGGCTGTATCCAATTATGCTGCCTCACAAAAGCAGAAAACACTTTGCACAGATCTAGTGTTCAGTGAGAGTGCAATACTTACAGGTTTACCATCCAGTCCAGGCTTTCCAGGAAGCCCAGGTTGTCCAACAGTCCCAGGTTCTGCTTCATCCAGGCCTGCTTTTCCTGGTGGCCCTGGTGGTCCTTCCTCTCCCCTTTCCCCTTTTTCACCTTTTTGGCCCTTCAGGTAGAAAACATACAGTTATGGCTATGAGCCTAAACTGATTTATTTGGAACTCATCCCCATTTGGAACAAATGGGTTTGCTTCTCAATAAACATGGCCAGAACTGGACAGTGAACTTTATATTCGTACTATAAGGCATAACTGAAATTAAAGATTAAAGAACCTAATTAAAGAACCTGGACATTATACCCAAGGGTCTTAGAATTAAGAACCCTCTACAATCCACGTATCCCACTGAATATGCAAGAAAACTATGCAACACTTTCTCTAGGTATCTGAAGAAGTGTGCATGCACATGAAAGCTCATACCAAGAACTGACTTAGTTGGTCTTTAAGGTGCTACTGGAAGGAATTTGTTTTGTTTTGAAATTAAAGAGACTGTGCAACCTAGGTAAGGGATGCTTTGGCAAGGGTGGGTGCAGAAGGCGCAGGGAAGGACTTCCCTATAGGACAAGCCACCCCTGATTTGGAGTTACGTATATTCATGCACAATTGTGTCGAAGAAAGTTGTTAGTGTGAAGCATCCCTGGCATATGCTGCATTCTGTGGGAAGGGCAGCTGATTCCCCACACCAGCCCCTCCAAGGAAGGAATCCAAGGACAACTTTAGACCACAATCCGAAACATGTTTACTCAGAGGTAAGCCCCACTGAGCCCAGCAGGTCTGATTCCCAAGTAAGTGGATGACGGTTTGCAGCCTTACTCCTGCATGAAACCATACTTGCCTTTTCTCTGCCTGTAACTTGCAGAAAAGCATCACGAGGCTCAGCTGTTGTTTTTAATATTTCCTGAGCCATAGTGGTAAGTTCACTTTCCTGTTTTCTAATTTCTGTAGTGGTTAAACCTAAAGGGGGGTGGGAGGCAGAAATTGCATGCGTCATAAAAATATGCAAGAGACTGCATAATATAACATCATCTGTCAGGAATGACATAATGGTGTTAATTTGGTTCATCGGAGGGCGGGGGCGGGGAGCACTGAAAAAAATGACAGTAAATGACAATACCAAAAAATAAAGCAAAAGACAAATTCTAAGCTGAAAACAACTGTGGGTTGTTGTTTTTTAAAGGTAGTCAAAACAAAACAAATTCCTTCCAGTAGCACCTTAAAGACCAACTAAGTCAGTTCTTGGTATGAGCTTTCGTGTGCATGCACACTTCTTCAGATACCATGTGTGCATGCACACGAAAGCTCATACCAAGAACTGACTTAGTTGGTCTTTAAGGTGCTACTGGAAGGAATTTGTTTTGTTTTGACTATGGCAGACCAACACGGCTACCTATCTTTAAAGGTAGTGTTTAACTAAAATGATCATAACACTCTAAGCTACAATTAAACCGACACAAGCAAAGAGTTTAAAATTACAGTGCCTTGTTCTTCGACTTTAGTTGGTCCCAAAGTTGCTTCTAAGAGATGGTGGCCTGAAAACTCCATCTCTTCAGAATGAGGTGCTGTCGTTGGTGGAGCTCCTACAGGCCCAGCTGTTGTTTCTTCAGATACATTCTGAGTCAGGTGCTAGACAAGAATGCAAGGCAAATGTTATCTGGATATTATTACTGGGAAAACGCATTGTTGTGAAAGGCAGAGCATAAATCTGTGTGCTTTGTTCTTTTTCAAGGTACTTTTGGATCCATGACAATGCTATTTCCCCCCCTAAACATCACTTACTTTCTAGATAATAATCAAATAAATAATCAAAAGTGTGTGAAATAGAGGGTGTGGTTGGCCCATGGAAGTAACTCTGCTGAGCTAACACACCCAGTAAGTTAGAAGTAATACCAGCAGAGGCTGGTTCATTAGGGCAATTACCAGTGGGAATTGTAAGCAAAAAGTGCAAAAGTTCCCTCCAAATTCACAAAACTCTTAAAGCCGCAGACTTTTCTGTTTCCCACACACTCCTGAGCCCTCCATTCAAACTTAGAGAGGTACGTATTTCATTCAATCTCCTGTTCAATCAGCTCTTTGCAGCGGCGTAGCGTGGGTTGTCAGCACCCGGGGCAAGGCAAGTAATTTGCGCCCCCTAACCCCTAACCTGCCGCCGCTGCCAGCTTCTTTTTGCTGCTGCCTGGGCTGGTCGGGTGTGGTTCTCTCCCGCGCTCAGTGCTGCGCTGGGCGGCCGCTGCACTGTCCCTCCCCCAGATAGTCCCTCCCTCGCTCTCTCTCCGCTCCGCACCGCAACGCACGCCTGGCACCCTCCCCCCTCCACAGTGGGCGGCGACCCGGCAGCTCGGATCGGATTCGCACAGCCAGCACTGCAGTGAGAGAGAGTGAGTGAGCCAGGTAGGGGCAGAGAGCTGCGAGTGCACCCCCCACGCTACGCCACTGGCTCTTTGCCCTGTTCAGCCAGTCCCAATCCAAAACATTGCTATGGCCAGCAGGTCCCTTCCATCTAGAGGGATGGAAGAACACTTCCTTCTAGAGGGATATTTCCCTTGCCTGAAAAAGCAGACATTTTTTTAGCTAAAAACACCTGCGTATGAAAAACTTAGTGCAATTGTGTTTGTTACAGGAGCGTTTGCAATGTGCTCTAGGCAACAGTGGCACCAATAAGCAGCTTTAACTGACTGGCAGCTGGGTTGTTTAAAAGTATGGGCCTTCATTTGCTTCACTCTATGCTTCCAGCTTTGGACAGCTTGCTTGGTTTTTGCAATGCTCCTGTGTGAACATCTGTTGGGTGACTCTGCTGGCTATTATATACAGTCTTGAGCTCTGCTTTGGCATTTGGCAAGGAAGAACGCACTGAGATCCAGTGAGCATTCTCTGCAGCCAGGGACTTGTTGGCATGTAGACACTTCACAGCTGGCAAAAACGTTTTAAGTTTTGTTAGCGGCAGCATAAATCTTGGGAAATTCAACGCACTGAAGTTCTCTCTAGCATGCCCTTTTAAGTCCATGGGTATTTAACATACCATTTTTTTAAAAAAATGAAGCTATGAATCCTCCTCAAAGTAAAAAAAGACTTTCCCATTAAATTCTTACGGCTTTAAAAAACGGATCACTTCACGAGGCTTTCTGGCTTATGATTGTTTGGCTTCAAAATCTACACGATGTAAAACATGGGGTGATTATTGCACACAAAGAGCCTTAGTCTAGCTGTAAGGAGGGCTTCACACAAACTGCTCTTTGTCTGGAGGCGGAATGAGGGGCAGAAGACAGTTGCCAAAGGAGCGAGTGAAGAGGCTACATATAGGATAGTACTTGTCTTTAAGCCATGAAATCACCTCCCCTCTCAGCTTCATTCCTTGGTATTGCATTAGTTCAGTGTCTGCATCTGCTGGGAAAGTATTTTATCCCTCTGAAGTATCTTAAGGGAGACCCATCAAGATTCAGCTTGATTCCCTGATGCAATATACAAAAAACACCTGAAGCCTAGAATCTACATGCTAGCACATTAGAGCACATTATAGTTCCTATTAATATTACTCCCTACTTTAAATAACTAGTATAAATAAGTTAGGCAGTGGACACAGGGAATCCATCTTTATGGAATCATTCACATTACTGGATAGAAAAAGCACAGTGTACAAAATGCATTTCTGTATATATAAACGTTTAGACTAACATAGTCTATCTTTATTTTTGCCTAACAAATAATTCTGATGCAATTCTGGAGCTCCCTGCTCTACGAGAAACAACTGACGAATTTTAAGGGAAGCAAAAATGGCTTGGTAAGAGTAGTAAAACTTGCCAGTGGGGGGTGGAGGTGGGATTCCACATATTCTATTCCATTTCAAGGTGACTGGGGCAGATTGTAGTAATGGTATAACATGGAAAGAAGTCATCACCCACCATTAATTAGGGTATGTTTCCAGGTGTCATTCCAATTAGCAACAATAGTGTCCAAACAGAAATTGCAACCAAAATATCTGATAGAAGAACTTCCTGCTGTAGGTTTTGAGTGTCCCTATTGCTGTGATTCTGTCTCTCATACCATTACAAGGTGATTGGAACGAGAACTTCACCCACTAGAACACTTGGATGGTGGGTCGGTGGCTGTCGGTCAGTAGCAAACCATTGTAAGTGGAAACATCCTAACTATCCCAAACTTTTACTTGTAGGTACAGAGGACCGACTTTCTGGGAATGAGAAATAACCCTTTTAATGTCATTTACTTATTTATCTATTGAATTTATATACTGCCCTATGCCCAGAGGTCTCAGGGCGGTCATGAACCGTATTTACAACACAAACAACAGAAATGATGTTTTGAATTAAAGTTAAATTGGTATAATCATAAGCATATCATTTTGGCTTTGCCAGCTATGACTTTTAGTGCATAGAACATTATTTTGCACATTAATAGGAAGCCACTACAATAAAGCCAGGGGTGCCTACTTGAATAAAATATTGGGGGAGCCCAGGTAAGTCCCGCCCTGCATAATCGTTCACATGACGTGGTGCATGCACACCAATTGAACAGCAATGCTCATCAACTTTGCCCCACCCCCAGCCCCCTCAAATATTTTGTTGGGAGAGCAGGCGAAGACCCCTTGGCCCCTAGGAGTTGGCTCCAATGGATAAAGCTGAACAAGATCTAAATCATTCCTCTTCTCCCAGGCCATTGGCTAATTAAAAACCTATGGCCCTTTAAATGGCGGTATTGCTTTTGGTTGTTGTTATCCACAGGGGGAGGAATGACTGCTGGGGGCAGCGCAGAGAAAAGAAACTCCCTGGTGCATCTGCAGCAGCACTGCTGGATGCCTTCCTCTGCCCCAGCTGCAGCAAAACATGTCTCTCCCTTATCAGTCTCTGCAACCACAGCAAGTGCTGTACCTCACCAATGGTTTGACTTCACCCCCAAAGGCGCAATTCTCATTGTCTCCTGAGACAGACAGACGCCAACAACAAAAAGTTATGATGCCATGTATTTTTGTGGTTTTATACTGTAAATTGTCCTATGATCCTTGGATGAATGGCAGTGTAGAAATTTAATAAATAATCACTATCATAATACTTACTGGGGCTTGTGAGGGCCGAATGATTTCTTGTGTCTCAGGGACACCCTCCTGTTCTTGAATGCTGTTGTAGCCACTGCTTTCTCCTGAAGCCTATCAGAAACAGGTAGGCCACAATGAAGAATTTAGGTCATGCCCACATGAGAAATTCCATAAGTAATGAGTGTGTGCAAGCCTTAGCAATTTGCACAGACACATGTATGTTCAAAGCATTAATTACTTCATTAAGTAAGATAGAAGAATAAATCCTAGGCTATCCATCTCTGGTGCAGTCAGCTGTTGCTGCATGTAGTTCCAGGTTCATACTCAATGAACACAACTCTTGTAAAGAATCATTAAACCAAACATGCATCAAACAATTTAGCCTGTTGCAGCAAAAAGTGAGTGTGCAAGATCTTGCACAATTTCATCTCACCCATAACTGGTGAAGCGAAAACAGGCACCTCCCCCCAGCTGCTTTCCTACCCAGGGGGAGTGGAATTCAAGGTTTGTGACCCTCAGCTGAAGAGCTGGGCACACTGGGAGCTGTAAGCAACTTTTAATAAAAAGCGATGACTCCTGCTTTTGTTGTGGAAACAGCTGTATCAAAACCAAGCTTCCAATCCTTGTTGTAACTGCAGAAAACGTGTGCCGGGAAGTACTCACATATGGGTCATCATCCTCACACTGGTCTTCGGTAGCTCTTGGATCCGGTTTGATTGTGAGCTGCTGGATGGAGCCCTGAAAGGAAGCAGAAGAGCCAATCAAGGGGACATTCTGTATAACGAATCCCACCAAGAGCATGGGACTGGACACTTTGGGTGGTGGCTGCTGTCTTTGAAAAGAACAGATGTAGGTCCGTTAGGTCCAGTTGTGACCGACTCTGGGGTTGCGGCGCTCATCTCGCTTTATTGGCTGAGGGAGCCAGTGTACAGCTTCCGGGTCATGTGGCCAGCATGATTAAGCCGCTTCTGGTGAACCAGAGCAGCACACGGAAACGCCGTTTACCTTCCCGCTGGAGTGGTACCTATTTATCTACTTGCACTTTGACGTGCTTTCAAACTGCTAGGTTGGCAGGAGCAGGGACCACTGAGTCCAGACAGAGGTTAAAAGTGAACAAAAAAAAGTTTATTTTACAAACATTAACAAGTTTATGGTTTCTCAGATAATATTCTGGTCAGTTTCTTAACTTTAGTTTCTTTACCGGCCTATACCTTCCTAGTACCTTCTGACTATCTCAACTGTTTGACTGACACCTCTTAACAAAGTCTCTCCCTCTCTCACACCAGACTAGCCCAACCCACAGACTTACAGTGGTGCCTCGCAAGACAAAATTAATTCCTTCTGCGAGTCTCTTCGTCTTGCGGTTTTTTCGTCTTGCGAAGCACGGCTATTAGCGGCTTAGCGGATTAGCGCTATTAGCGGCTTAGCGGCTATTAGCGGCTTAGCAGCTTAGCAGCTATTAGCGGCTTAGCGGCTTAGAAAAAGGGGGAAAAAGGAAAAAAACTCGCAAGAACTCGCAAGACGTTTCGTCTTGCGAAGCAAGCCCATAGGGAAATTCGTCTTGCGAAGCACCTCAAAAAACGGAAAACTCTTTCGTCTAGCGAGTTTTTCGTCTTGCGAGGCATTCGTCTTGTGGGGCACCACTGTATCTTCTCTGTCTCTTCTAACTCCAGACTGTCTTCTCAACCACCCTAACGCTAACTCCTGCCCAAAAACCTTTGTGCTTAAAACCTTATACACAGTTAACTCTGCCCCTTGGGTTCCCATTAGTTAGTCATTTTACAATTAGTTAACCCTTTCCCCATGAACCCGGTATGATGTCACACACCTAGGAGGACAAACGCCACACTGCCTTTCCTTCAAGGAATGCAGGGCAGCGTATTAAAATAGCATGGCAGTCCAGAGCACCTTTGGTGAACATGTGCTTTTGGAAGTAACAAGTCTGAGGAGCTTTTACAACTGAGAATCTGTCAACATGCAATAAGTGTTGGAAATGTAAAGAAAAGGAAGGGTCATTTTATCATATGTGGTGGGAATGTAAGAAGGTGAAGGGCTTCTGGGAAATGATATATAATGAGTTGAAAAAGATGTTTGAATATACATTTGCTAAGAAACCAGAAGCTTTTCTGTTAGGAATTATAGGAAGAGAAATTAACAGAAGTGATTATAAACTTTTCCAGTATGCAGTGACTGCGGCAAGAATCCTAATGGCCCAAAAATGGAAACAAGAGGAACTACCGACAGTGGAAGAGTGGAGGCTGAAACTTATGGACTTTGCAGAATTAGATAAAATGACTGGAAAAATTAGATACCAGAAAGATCACAAGTTCACTCAGGACTGGAGAAAGTTTACGATTTATCTGGAAAATATTTGTGATGAACAGACAACGTTAGTTGGATTTAAAGAGGCTTTGTGATGAGAAAGAGTATTGTGAAGACAAAATAAGATGTAAGGATATTACAAACTGGCAATATATGATAAAGGAAATGCGGAACAAATATAAAAACATGAGGATTGTGGGATAAGCTGGTGGAAGTCAAAAATTTGTAAATTGTTGAATATGGTTGTGTTTGAATAATTTGTAAAAGAAAATTTCTTAAAAATTAATAATAATAAAAAAGAGAATCTGTCAAAGGGAGGTAAGGAAGGCAAAGGAGAGAACAAAGTGCAGTAACATGCACCTAAATGCACTTACATGCAGGGGCGTAGGAAGGGGGGGTTCGCCCCAGGTTCCATCATGGAGGGGGGTGTCAAAAAGGAACAATTACTGCCCTACTAGGGCGGTTCATTAAAAACTTTTTTTGAAAGGTCTTATCTTACTACACTAGGGATTATATAGCTGCATCTGAAATTTCATGAATATTAGTTAATATCTTGACCCTCGTCCATGAAAACAACTGTTTACTTGGCCGTTTTTCTATGTCGTGAAGGCTGAAATTTCAATTCAGTGGAGCCAAAACAGAATCCATCCTGTAGATTTAAGTATCTGTCCACAGTCGCCTCCTTGTTATCAGAGGCCCATAATCCACATTCCTTTGTAAGAAAATATGAAATAACGTAAAACTATTTTTGCAGGCAAAAAAAAAAATAAAAATAAAAATAAAAATAAAAATCAATTGGGGGGGGGGTGACAAGAAATTTTCTGCACCGGATACCACCTGACCTTCTTACGCCTCCACTTCCACGTACCTTTTCACATGTATTCAAATGATTCAAATGATCGACTGATTTGTATCCCAACGTTTTTAGGGAGCTTGGAGTGGCCAATATAGTTCCCCTCTATCCCCTCTTTCCATTTTATCCTCACAACAACTCTATGAGTCATCTTACGCTGTATGTTGAATGCCCCCCTGCACATTTTTTAAAAAGGCAGGGGGGAAGGTTAGTTCAACTTTGAGTATACAGGGAAGTATTTTGTGAATGGGCAATCAACAAACACACTCTACAAATAAATAAATAAATAAATAAATAAATAAATAAATAAATAAATAAATAATTTCACCTGTGGTTTAAAATTCTAGAAATGTACCTGTGAGTACTGTCACACACAAAAAGCACTGTAACATAACCTACAATTCTGGCAAGGTTGGTTGTTTGGGAGCTTCAAAAGCTTTCTTCAGCCTGAACATCACAGCGACTGATACCAAAAGGCATTAGCACGCTTATGAACCGGCAGAGTATTGGCAGTTCGTGTAACATCTGACATCTTTCTGCAGGGCCTGCAAGACAGAGCTGTTCCACCAGGCCTTTGGTCAGGGCGCAGCCTGACTCCCTCCTCTGGCAATCTGCACAGAATTTTGCTTAACGGTTGCCATCAATTTGATTTTAATTAATTTTTATAATGAAATGTTTTTAGAATGTTGGATTATTTGATTGTTGGTAGCTGCCCTGAGCCCAGCTTCGGCTGGGGAGGGCGGGATATAAATAAAATTTATTATTATTATTATTATTATTAACAGAACTCAGTAGCACAGCGTTTTGACTAATCTACATATAATACACTCGGAGCATTCTGACTTAGCTCCTTCCTCTTTCTCATCAGACAGCAAAGAGAAAGAGAACAAGGGACAATCGTCCCACTTCACAGAACACAGTAACACAAAACATCCTGTCTCCGTAACTTCCCCCACTGTGAAATGAAAACTTACACCGTCATATGATAGACAACAATCTCATGACTGCAAACACGGAGCAAGAATCCCAACGCAGGTTTGGATGTGGGTTGGGCCAGGGGGCGCAGCTGACGGAGCAGGAAGGCCTCAGGTCCACGCCCAGGACATTTAAGCAGCCCGTATTTGGGGTCCTCACCTGGGTTTTTTCCCTCGTCATGGACACAAAATTGCATATGAGTATATGCAAATTCATGTCCTCTTTTTTGAGTGGAACAGAAGACTCAATCTAGACATACATGCATTGAGCCTAGAAAATCCTGTTGGCATCTTTGTATTCTGTTCTGGTCACCACACCTCAAAAAGGATATTGCAGAGCTGGGAAAGGTGCAGAAAAAGACAAGCAACCTTGCCAAGGAACTGGAGCAAATCTTAATATTTTGGACGCTATTGGGGGGGGGGGGAGTAAAAGGGAACATGACAGAGGTCCATAAAACTATGCACAGTGTGGCGAAAATAGAGAAGTTTTTCTCTTCTCACACAACACTCAGAGTCACCCAATAAAGCCGAATCCTGGAAGATTTGGGACAGACAAAAGGGAGTATTTCTTCACACAGCACATGGTTAAACAATGGAATTTGATACCACAAGATGTAGTGAGGGCTGCCAACTTGGGAATTAGATACAATTGTGGAGGATAAAGCTGTCAGTGACTACTAGTCATGAAGGCTATGCACTGCTATGGATAGGAATAACCTATTTCCAGTGCATGTCATAATTAAGTTCCATCTCATTTCTTCACTAATGTGCAACTGTTTTTTTTTAAAAAAATAAAAGTCCATGTGAAAATTTGAAAATACCTATTTTATCATAAAATATTTAAATCTCAGTATATGCCTTTCTAAACATATTTTATTAAAAAAACCCCAACCATTTTAAAATGCATTTGGGTGTTGTCAGGGAACTGACATCAGAGCGAGAGGTGGAGGCAAGGCTCCAAAATGATGCAGGAGAGGGGACCAGCAGGGGGGAAGGAATTCAGCGTAACACTAGTAGAGAAGAGGAGGAGATGGAGGATTTGGAGACAGGGCTCCAAGACCCTTCACCAGAGACTAGTGGAGAGAGCGCTGACATGCCTCTGCCTTCCCCTTACTTGCGCAGACGAGTTCCGTGCAGGGAAAGTAGGAGGAGACTTGGCGTCAAACAGCTCTTATGCTGGAAGAGGTTCAAGAAACGCCCACTGATGGATTCTGCAAGCGACTGACCGGCCACGGAGTGTGGGCTGTCAGCCAAGGCATGGTGAACCAGGCAATCTAACTGAAATTGAAGGCAACTTACGCACAAGTAACCCCTTACAACCATTACAGGTGTGTTTTTGAGCAATGTTCAGGGAAGTGTTTCTGATCCATCTATCAGAATGGTACGTGGAGATTGGGTCAGTTCACTTAAAAATGCAGACCCTCCATCCCCTGCTAGGATTCTCTCCCCCACATAATCACTCTTAGTAACTAAGAGTTTGCCTTCCAGGTGCCAGTATCAATTCTCCTTGTCTCAAGAACCATCAGGACCAGCCCTACCATTAGGCGGAATGAGACAACTGGCTGAGGCAGCGGATGCTGAGGGTCAGGGAGCAGGCAGAGCTTTGTGTGCCAAGCTGGCTTGCTGCCTATTGGTGCAGCGGATGAAGCTGTCCCAATACCAGTGCCAGCACAGTCAGCTTCTGTACGTGGAATGGGGTGGTGGTGCCGCCATCTTGCCCTTTTCCTTGGGCATGTCTTGGGCTGGCCCTGAGAGCCATGGACCAAACCTCTTTCCTGGAGAACCGCTGTGATAAACTAGCTGCAGAATAATCCACACATTTACTACATGGTGTACTTACGGTGAATCTTTCCAGTCCTGTCACTCCAGCGTTGCCAACAAATATTCCTGAGCTTGATTCAAAGAGCAAGGGCTGATCTGATCTCTGAAACTGCACCCTGTGATATTCCTCGCAGTCCATAAACAGTGCAATGTCATTGCCCTGGACAGCTATTGTAAAGCGATTCCATTTGTTGGTCATCACTGGGACTTTAAACGAAGCAGCTTCTCGGGATATGTGGGAACCTGGTTCAGTGTAGTACATAATTATTCTCTGGGTGCTGTCATCCACAGGCGATAGTCTGGCTCCCAAATAAATTGTCTTCTGAAAGGCATCCATTACAGCGAACAAGACACCTCCACGGTCGCTGTTTGGTTTGACGGTGACGGCGATAGCAAAATCTCTGTAGAACGGTTGAGGTATCAGAGTCCTTGTCAGACGGCCAATGTTAGCCTCTGGCCCAAAACTGTATGCGGGGAACCCTCCATAACCGGTAATGAAGGAGACAGAAGGTGGAAGTGGGACTCCTATTAGTTCGGTGAGATCAAGGTGCTCCTTTGACCCTCTTTCTGTAACACAAAACAAAAAGTATTATTAGTAAGAGCATGCAGTCAGGATTCTATCCAACTTTTCAGGAAGAGCCATAAGTTTGTTCCAACCTTGCCAAATTCTCCGGACCAGTGAGAGACGGTTAAGCAGTAGACACTTCCATTTTTTTTATACCGTTAAATGTCACGTAACTTTAAACGTAGACCATCAGTACTGAGCTTCTGTTGCCTTTTGTTTCTGCATTGGTTTTCATCCTTCCCTGGGACCTGGGCACCCACAGCTCCCCTTGCAAAATTGCAGGAGGGGGTAATGAGTAGCAGAGAACCAGCAAGTGTGTGTGCTTAACCCATTCTTTCTCTTCTCTGGGCATCAAGAGATGGTGGGACAGCTGATCTACAGAGCAGATCAGTCACAGAAGCACACCACCCAACTGCCATTTCTTTGCTGCACATTCCCTCTGACACATACGGTGGTACCTCGGTTTTTTAACAGTTTAGTTCACGAACCACTTGGAACCCGAACACTGCAAACCCGGAAGTAAGTGTTCCGGTTTTCAAACTTTTCAGAAGCCGAAAGTGCTCCATTTTGAGTCCCCCTGTGTTTCCTGTTGTGCTGCTAATTTGCGTCCCCCCCCCCCCATGGTAATTCAAGACTTCCATTTCCAATTGCAGTGTTCTAAGGTGATATTTGGAGCTTATATTTGGTGCATAGCTGTCAACTTTTCCCTTTGGGAGGAATCCTATTCGGAATAAGGGAATTTCCCTTAAAAAAAGGGAAACGTTGCCAGCAATGATTTGGTGCTTTTGTTTTTACTATTTATTTTGCGTTTTTTGTTTTGAGGCTTTTTCAGCTAATTTGTTTTTGAGACTGTGTGGATCCCAGTTCAGGTACTGATTGATTGATTGATTGATTGATTGTGTGACTGCAGAAATGGATAAAAAAAGCCCCCCATCCAAACAATGACTATCATCAGCGCAGGTAAGAAAAAAAGTAATTTTAATTTTTATCATCTACAATACTGTTTTATTTATTTTATAGTACAGTACCTTGATTATTGCTATCATTTTATGGATCAATGGTCTCGTTAGATAGTAAAATTAATGTTAAATTGCTGTTTTAGGGGTTGTTTTTAAAAGTCTGGAACGGATTAATCCATTTTGCATTACTTTCTATGGGAAAGCATGCCTTGGTTTTGGAACGCTTTGGTTTTGGAACAGATGTCCAGAACGGATTAAGTTTGAGAACCAAGGGACGACTGTAGTTCCACCCTTGCTGAATTGCACTGTGCACCAAGCATTGAACGCGGTCTGAAAACCGTGCTCCAAGGCAAGTAGTTCTGCTGTGAAGCTACAACATTTCTGGCACATAGCTTGGTGCACTGATCTCTTCCCTCAGACCGCAGGCTCTCCCTCTTCCTTAGAAAGACCCTCATTTCCCTTCATTCAACAGAGAGGTGGTAGAACCGCTGACTCCTAATGCTCTCAGGCTGTCCCTTCCAAAAATTGGGGAAACCTGATTGCATGCTGCATTTGTGTTTTTCAAAGAACTCTTTGGCACTGACAAATCTAGTACAAAATCAGGGCGACCAGGAGATTTGGGCAGTGGCGTAGCGTGGGGGGTGCAGGGGGGGCCGGCCGCACCGGGCGCAACATCTGGGGTTAGGGTTAGGGGGCGCAAATCCACGGGTTAGGGGGCGCAAATCCATGGGTTAGGGGGCACAAATTACTTGCCTTGCCCCGGGTGCTGACAACCCACGCTACGCCACTGGATTTGGGGTTATCTGGAATGACTCAAAGAGTAGAAATGAAACACAGGCTCAACTGGTGTGAGGGAAGGGCTAGCCAAAATCTGTTGCTAAAACGTTTGAATGTATGGCTGGCAGCGCAATCATTACAAGGTTTCCTTTTGTTTAAATTACACAGAGCAGAGTACAGGAAAGTGCAGTCTAATCCCCTCCATTATAGAACAGCTTTATATTAATCCTTTGGAACACATAATCCAGCTTGTCTACATAGTTTGAAATGAAGCAAGAAAAAAAAATGCAAGTATAGACTGTAAGGGAAAAGACAAAATGGAAAGATTTCATCCTCGGAGAGTATTAAGTTTCTGGAATTCTCTTCATAAATCCCACTAATAGACAGACAGGTTTATTTCATGCATTTTGAACTGTTTTATTTAGCTGGTAGTACTTTGCCCACTGTCTTATATTGTGATTTGATTTAAAAATAATTGAATGCCTGTATGGAGTAACTTAGCTGCAGTTTTTCGAAGGTTTCCTAGTGATACCAATAACATGTCATCATAATGCCATAAATTAATAAATATGAATCTGATAAGGTCATGGAGAATATCAGCATTTCTCTCAAATAAATTAATACAACAATGAAAGAGAAGGCACAGAAGGTACTGTACTTTAATAGGTGCCTCCCCAGCAGAATGTAAGATTAGGGCAGGTTGGTATATGGAAAGACTTCCCATCAAGTATTCTGGTCCCAAGCTGAATTATTGACATATGCTGCTGTGGTACTGCAATCCCCATAATTAAATAATGTGGAATTTTTCATTAGTGTGTCATTTTTCCTGAATGAGAAGATGGTGGTGATTGTTTTAATGTATTTGATACACTGAGAACCAGGAACTTATTGTGGTTCCCTCATTGTAGGAGGCAAGGTTACAGGGAACCAGGCAGAGGGCCTTCTCGGTAGTAGCACCCTCCCTGTGGAATGCCATCCTGTCAGATGTCAAGGAAATGAACGACTATTTGACTTTTAGAAGACATCAGAAGGCAGCCCTGTATCGGGAAGCTTTCACCGTTTGATGTTCTACTGTGCTTAATGTTTTTAATTTGTTGGAAGCCACCCAGAACACCTGGGGCAGCCCTGGCAAATGGGTGGCATATAAATAATAACTTATTATTATCAAAATTTATATACTGCTCACTCAACAGAAAACCTCTAAGAGGTTTACAAACAAAATGCTCTAAACAGGATCATTATAGCCATCACACAAATTATGCAGAGAAACCAATAATTAATCTTCCAACTTTTAAACAAACGAAATGAAGCCATAGGAACATGAAGACATACTAAATTTAATTGTGGGAGTGGTGAGGCTCCCCCCCCCCCTCATGAAGTTAGAGGTTATCCACCTTTTCCTCTGTGCCATCATGCAATTTTTCATCATTGAAATCAATCCTTCAAAGCTGCTGACTGCTCCATAGTAGAAAAATTAAGTCTTCTGAGAGGAGAGCTTTTGAATTTGGGTGTAGGGAAAAGGTCATCTGAAACTACCTCCCTTGGCCCCCAGAGCTTTATTTCAAGGGAAAAAATGTGCTGGCACTCACCATGAAGTTGTTACAGTAAGTGCCACACTTTTAACGTTGAGGGGGGAGGTGCCAGTACTGAGTACCCTTGAGTACCCCCAGACAGAAATAAAAAAGCACTGCCATTTTCCCTTCAGAAGTCTCTTGGGAACTGTGTTACGTGGTGTCATTGCACCAGGCACACACGGCAGATACCAAGAGCAAGGCCACCACTGGTAAATTAGTCTCCCCACCTCCGAAAAGTTAACCGCCTTAAAAGCTCTGCTAAAATAACTTCCCAAATTTTGCCACTTACAAATGACTGGCAAAATTGCAAGTACATTTTGCCTCATTTCTAAGCTAAACCCCAATCAAATTAGCATCATCCACTACAGCTGTGTTTGTGTGGGGAGGAGGGAATGAAGACCAACTGTGGACCTCTCAGCATAATACATAGTTTGGCCAACTGCGCCAGTCTTTTCTGAGCCGTGAGTGGTCCTAGCCAGCCTCGTCCACAATTGCACCCATGTTTTGTATAGGGAAACACATATGGACCCTGTAGCCTGCCAATATGGCTGGCAACCATTTCTATGACCAGAGCTGTTTCCCATGCCTGGGCAGTCCTTGCTGAGCACTAATGCAACATCAGTGAGGGATGGGGCACATGGCCTGTGGTTTCAGCACACCAAGCATTACTGGAGAGAGGGATGCTACAATGGCTTCCACTATACTGAGGTTACAGCAGGTAATAGCAAAAAAGCCCTCTGATGTGTGTGTAGGGGGGAGAAACAGAGACAGAGTGGGGTGCGTGTGTCTTTTGATACAACCCTATCCCCACAGCTTAAGGTAGGCAATAACATTCATTGCAATTCATTTGCATAATAAACCTGATGAATAGAAAGGCAACTTATTATTCCAGTCTTACAAAAGAGCAACGGAGGGTGAGGGCTTGCCCATAATTCCATTTCTCCTGTCCCTAGAAAGCATGGGTCTGAGTGGTTTTCTGTTTGCCCTGCCACTCCCCCCAGGAAAAACTGCTCTTTAGTGCTGAATCGGAACAAACGTTAACCTGCAGAAAAAAACCAATGGATGTTTATTTTGATTTAGTGGTAAATAAGCAGTGTGTTTCTCTGGGAGGGGGAGATCAGTGGGGCAAACAGAGGTGTGGACTTCTGAGAAATAATGACCTACACAAGACCACCCAACAACTGATCAGAAATTAGAATCAAGGTCTCTCTCCGCTGATCACAAGAAAACCAGCAGTCCACTTTGCTGGGGCAATCTCTTATTTTACAGCTAATGTACCTGCTTTCTTCTGTTTCCACATATTTATTTTCTCCGCTGTTCTGTACTCCAGATCCAATTCCATAGGTGTTTTCCTAGGAAAATGCACGGCTATTTTTCCAGGAGCTAAGGTAGGTTTGGAAGGTACAGCAGCAACACGTGGCGCCATGCCAGGGGTATCCCATGCTGCTGGAACTGCTGAGCGGGCCCCAGTCTCCCTCAATGCCCAGCCACTGGTTGAATATATCCTTGGCGTGGGAGAAGTAACAGGACTGGCGGTCACTGGCAAAGGTGAAATAGCCATCCCAGGAGAGCCCCACAGCCGTTGCCACCACCATTGTCCTTGTACCAGGCCAGATGGCATTAGGAGAAACAGCCAGGCAAGTTTAGCAAGCATCTTCTGTTTCAAAGCCGGCACACAAAGGGTCAAAATTCCTTTCTGCTTCAACATCTACAACTGGCCTGTCAGAGTGAAAAGAAGCAACTTCATCCTTCTGCCTGTTTTAAAAGAACCTCCATCTCCATATTATTCTCCGTGTATCAGCTTTTCATGGAAGGACGGTGGGTGGCGGGGTGGGAAGCGGGGGCTTGCCCTTCTCAAAATCCAACTGGTCCTCTTAAATGGTTTTAACAAACCTTCATCCTTCTGCAAAGCCTGTTAGTTAGCAATTTCCTTTCTCATGGAAATGAAGGGTTTGCCAGCCAGTATTAGGAGGAGTCTTTTGTGTTTACCAATCGCAGTGAAGGGGGCCAGTCTGCCTCCCTCCCTGATCCCAAATCTTTGCCTCCTAAGCAGTTTCAGAGAATTCCATCACGTGTTAAGTCTCCCCATGGTGGGTTTCAGACACACACAGGGAATTAGGAAGTAATGTTCTCATTAAACTCAGAAGAACCAGGGGTGTAATCTTTATCAGGTGCATTTGATAAGAGCTTCTGTGAGACATGGATATAGATATGGATTTATTTTTGTGACTCCTATCACAGCAGTGTTAAGGCGTGAGTGAGATTTGCCCCTAAACATTCTGCACCAACCCTGCTATGCGTTCTTCTTTCTTCTCACCCGTAATAATTCATAGTTTTGGGGAAAGCAGGAAAAGGTATCCGAAAGAGCATGCTATTTGTTTCATGGTTACATATCTTTTTTCAAATATATATCGAGAGAGTTATTTATTGATACTTATTCAAAGATATACAGAAATACATGCCGATTAGAAAGTATATTTTTATAATATACTGAAATAAAACAGCTGCTTAATATAGAAACGAACAAGGGCAGAAAGAAAACAAGAAAAGAAAAAGAAAGACCTAAGGAGAGTGAAAGCCAAAGAGCAAAGGGGGGGGGGACCTGAAGAAAAATAAATGAAGATTAAAGGCATTAGCTCATTAAGATCCAACCATTCTATCTTCTATAAAACAGTATTTTATTTATTTATTTATTTTTATAAATATTTATTAAAGTTTTTAAATATAAATGCACACATAATAAACGATCTTACTTCTATTACAACAATTTCATCACTTCTTTGGACTCCCTCACGTCTCCCGCTCCCATTTACATCGTTAAAATTTTTTTCCAAACAAATTATCAACTTGTTTACAATCTCATGTCCACTCATTCAAATATAATCTAGCACTTCTTCCAAAAATTTTTATATTTTCTTTAGTCTCACTTATCATCAAATTTAAATCTAGTTTAGTGGTGGCCAGTTTTTTATAATCTAGCATCCTTCTTAACATTCAATATAAAACAGTATTTTATTCATTCTTCAAATCCAGATACTACAAGTTCATTTTCTCTTTCACACAAAAAGTCCGTAAGAAATTTCCAGTGCTTAATAAATGCCAGTAATGATTTTTATCTAATTAAACACATTAACTTTGCTATCTCAGTCAAGTCCAATAGTTTAATCAGCTGTATCTTTCCATCTTTGTGCCTATAGCAGTCTCACCACTGCGATTATATATTGGGGTAATCTCCCATAATCCTTTTTCAATTGTGTATCCATTAACCCTAAAAGAAAGCATTCCGGCTTCAATTGAATATTAACCTTTAAAATCTGCTGTATCAAAGTATGTATTTGTATCCAATATTTAATTATTTTTAGTCTTTTTACATGTCCACCAAGCACAATAAAATGTTTTATGGTTGCAGATCAAGACACTCCCAAAAATCTCTCCCTCCCCCAAAGCCCTGAAAACTTCAGTTTTGAAATCTGTGCAGGACAAGATTTGGAGCCCAATGGCACACAATAGCAGTGGACCCAAGTTGAAGCACTATGAGGGTTTAAACACCTGGACCTGCCCCAATCGCATAGAAAATGGGGGGGGGGGATATGGGAATGCCTAAAGAGCAAATAGTGGAAGTACCTGTGGCTTACTCTCCCCCCCCCCCATCCTCCCAAGTTCACTTTCCCCTCAGACAAAAGTACTAGGGGAGAGATGGTGGCCCCAAGGTGGCTCTATAGGCCTCTTCAGCAGCTTGCCACGTTGCTCTTATTTTATTTATTTGTTTCATAACATTTATAAGCCACTTGAATGTAAAAAACCTCAAAGCAGTTTACAAAAGATAGAACAGTAAAAATCAAGAGAAAACCACAACCCTACTTTAAGACAGAGGAAAGTTAAAATACTAAAAACGGGTTAAAATTACTTCTGCTTTCAAAGGATCCGGATAGGCTTGTCTTAAACAAGAATGTTTTAAGCAGGTGCCAAAAGGAGCACATACAGGGAAGCCGGCTGCTTGATCTCAATAGGCAAGGAATTCCATAGTGTAGCCGCTGCCACACGAAACGATGGAGTCTGTACCAAGGCAGAACGGGCATTATGTGGCACCTGTAGTAGTGCCAATTCCACCGAATGAAGCAATCAAGTGGGCACTTGTGCAGCAATGCGATCTTGTAGGCAAACTGGTCCCCAGTTGTTAAGGGCTTTATATACTAATAGCAACACCTTGAACCAATCGCAAGTCAGCAATCAGTACAGATCTCCGAGCACAGGTGCTATAAGCTGACAAGGGCTGGGTCTACACACACCTTTTAAACATTATTATGTCGAAATAAGCTAATGAAAGATTAGTAATTAGGAGATCTAATGTATTTTTCTTTGCGTTTTTGTTTTTGTTTAATGGGTTTTATTTCTCTGTTGTTGTTTTTTATATTGTGATGTGTTGTTTTGTTTTTGTTTAATGTGGTATTTTTACTTTTTCTTTCTGTAATCTTTAAAACTTTAATAAATATTATTTTTTTAAAAAAAATTATTATGTCAAGGTGTTTGGTTTCCTTTTCGTTTCCTTTTTCACAATGTCTATCTGGGTTTTGGATGGGGGTAGCTCTGCAGCGCCCTCTGGTGTCACATTTTATCAACGCACAATTAACGTTTTAAAAGAACTCATTTTTAGCGTTAAAAACCATGAGTGTAGATTCGCCCAAGGCCTCCCTCCTCTCTGCAATCGTGCTGCCACATTCTGCACTGTCTGCAGCTTCTGGTCAAGCACAAAGGATGCCCCACATAGAGAGCACATTGCAGTAATCCAGTCTTGCAGCAAGCAGTGCATGAACTGCAGTGGAACTCTTAGTCACCCTTGTGTATTTACCCATTCCCCTCTTGTGTGATCAGGGCAGCTGCTTTCACCTTAATTAGGTCGCCGGTGTGGCTGCAACTTGCCGCTATAGGATTATGACTTGAAGAAAAAGAGGTGCAAGAGAAAGCACGGCTTATTTATTTTTATTACCTTCTCTTCACCATAAGGTTCCAGGATAGGTTACAATAGTTAAAAATACCATATTAAAAACAATTTCAAGCAAACAGTTGGAGGAAATGTTAATAGAACAAATAGTTGTTGCCTTTCCAGCTTCCAAGGGAGCTGCCTAATATTTATTTACTTACTTACTTGTTTATTATATGTATATGCCGCTTTTTCTACAAAAGTGACTCAAAACAACACACAGTGGTACCTCAGGTTAAGTACTTAATTCGTTCCGGAGGTCCGTACTTAACCTGAAACTGTTCTTAACCTGAAGCACCACTTAAGTTAATGGGGCCTCTTGCTGCTGCCTCGTCGCCGGAGCACGATTTCTGTTCTCATCCTGAAGCAAAGTTCTTAACCCGGGGTAATATTTCTGGGTTAGTGGAGTAACCTGAAGCGTATGTAACCCGAGGTACCACTGTACAATGAAATAAACAATCATTGGAACCAAATATAAGAACAAGAACTCACAAGGGCATATTTTAAAGGTCTAACAGCTTTGCTGCATGTTTTATGATTTAAAATTTCTTATTGGGTTCTCTCATCAAAGAATACTTGCCCCAACCTGGATCTTGGATCATTTTATAGCTATTCCCCCCCACACACCTTGAACCAACACCTGCTACCTGCAGCAGGCTGATGACATGTTGGGACAGCTCCATATCTGTCATGGTGGTGGCTGTGAAGTCCTGAGCTGCCCCAGGTGTGGTGGAAATCCCCCCAGAAGCAGCAGTCTAGGAGTCTTCAATAGCACCTCCGAGCCCACCTTTGCCAGCTCAGACAGGGAGGCTCCTGGGCAGTGAACCAACAGAATCCCTCGCCTGCTCTGATTACCCAATGCCAGTTATGGGGACAGGAAGCCTCGTGTGAGAGAGGGAAAGTCTAGAGAGAGCAACACACACACCCTGACTCTCAATTCTGCTCGGATGCTGGACTGCCTACCCAGGGCATCCAGTGGACAACTGACTACTGCTGAATCAGACCAACCTTACCTTGCTTGCCTACCAGGTCTCAGTAATCCAAACCATGTCACCTCCTCATCCACAATCAGGTCATGGATGAGGGAGGTCTTACTTGAAGCTGGCTTGGGCAACCCCAATTCTTCTGCCTGGAAAGGGGCTCGTGCACTGCACAGCCACCTACTGTCTGCACCACGGGCCCTTCACCAGGCTTGCCCCCACCCACACTAAACCTCCTCTTACCCATAATGCTCTCCCAAGGACAGCACGGCAGAAGTCTGCTTACTTTTTCTGGTGGGCAGCGTTGCAGCTGGGCAACCGGGACCCAACAGTGATCCGGCTTGGGGGGCAGAGAGTTGACACCCCCTTCTGTGTCATCCTGGCCACATCAGGGCCACACCGACCAGTCAGCACTGAGAGAGGGCATGGCCATGGATGATTTAACCGCAGCATGGCCGGCCAGGACCCTCTCTCTCACTCTCCCAACCCACCTACCCTCTTTTCATGCTTTGCTCTGATATGACCTTGCTATGGACACTTGTCGGCCGCCATATTGTTGGGGCCGGGTAGGAATTTTTCCACTTGGCAAATTGGCACCAGCCATTTGGTTTTCGGCTACCTGGTAGCAATCGTCATAACTTTGAGTGAGGCCTTGGCACACAGACACTAGGCTATGAATTCCTAATCGGGCAAGAACCATCCCTCAAAGAGAGAAAGAAAAATGGTTCATTTCAAGGGCACAAGACCTTTAAAATTACTAGGAAGTGTGTGAGAACATGGTGTGGGAGAATGCAAGTAAAGATCATTCACATCTTTTTCTCCAAATTACTCTGCAGGCTGCCAAGTTCCTCATCTATGGTTTCAATGCTCTCGTCAGAGCACTCCTTCAGATTGCAGATGTGACCTACTTTTTAAAAAGTGAAGTTTTCCCATAATCTGTGGAAGTAATTCCACGCCAAGTGTCCTGAAACGTTCCAAGTAGAGGAAGGGCTGATTTACAGAGCTTTCTGGAATGACTTTGCTAACCAATGACTGTTAGCAAACTGTACAAATCAGGAACATTAGGTTAATAATAAAAGCCAAGCTGCTAGCCAGAATTTTCAGGGCTTCTGTACATTTTCAGCACAGCATGATATGAAGTAGATGTTCCCTCAGAGACAGATATAGGCCAGGGCAACCAGTTCAGTCACTCGGGGCACAGAGCTTCGGGGGCACCTCAGGGGGTGCCACAACTATGCTTTAGAATGGAGCATGAGAACTTGGGGTGCCAAATTTTGGTGTTGCACAGGGTGCCACTGAAAGTTTACACCCCAAGGTCTATCACTGACCCCCTGTAGGAAAGAACTGAGTTCTGCAAAGATGAGAGAAACGTCTTCCAAAAGTAAGGTCACAATTCAGGAACCATACAATTTCTGGCTGCAGGTGTACCTGGAACCGCTTTTGAATGCTGAGGTGCAAACCTTGAACACGTGGTGTTTATAATAAAGAAGATAATGCTTAGGGATATCAGCAGTTAATTCTAAAAATCTGGTATCTGGCAGAGCCTAGAAATAGAGGGCTGAGGACTGAGCCAGAGGGGAGACCCCAGTGATTTTTAGCAGGTGTGCAGGCAGAGACCAGCATGATATAACTGGGGTGGGAGAATATGTCAATTTTGGTTTCTCTCATTTCTTCCCATCTTAACATCAGTTCTCCACATTTCCACACCAATTTGCAACTTATTAAAAAGAGTTCTCATGAAAATTTATTAGCATTGTAGTGCAATTTTCTTCAAATATACACTTTTTATATGCAATTTCCCTTCCAAACATTTCTTTTGCAAAGCATTTTCCCCTAAAATAATGCTTTTTTGATGGTTAGTTCCACTAATATAAGCATTTTATGGGACACTTTACCTCGTTCTTTACCTCGTTATATGATTTTTTTTGTACCCAATACTTGGCTGGAGAACTCTACTGCTAAATTTGGAGAAGTGCAAGTTTGGGAATATTGCTGTGATTTGGTTCTCAGAAGTGTGAATTTGGGAAGTTCACATTTAAAATGCAAATTCAATTGACATCCTAGATAGCTGATTACAAAGAATTAGTTGGACATAGAGGACTTTTCTGGCAACTGACCCAAACCAAACCAAAAGCCAGTTATTTTGTTCTTTTTCTGGTCCGCTGCTTACCGTAAGAGTGCCTCAGTAGAGGCTTCAGCCGCAAAGGGCCTTCACAGCAGTTGGGAATGGCTTATGTATAGTCAAAGCTTTAACTGATGTTGCTACCTGTTTTAAATTTAGCCTGACCTTTTCTAACACCCACACAGGTTAATCTTTTAGCTCTGCTTCAGAGCTAGGTCATCTATATTTCAAATATGTATGTATTTCAGTGAATTTACGTATGCAACCATTCCCCTTCACAGACAACCACAGCTTTTACTCATATCAATCATACATTAATCATACATATAACCCATATATTCTGCAAAAAAACAACAACCCAACACCTGGTTTTTCTGCTACTAGTGCCTGTGATGCTCTAGTATCACAATGCAATGGAAATCTCAAGAAGCACCGTAAAAATGACTTAGTATAGCAAAATATGGGACATTGTCCCTGCAGAACACCTTTTGAAGCAGCATCGAGTGAGCAGGGGAGAAACTAAGACTTATAATTTGCTTTATGGTTTATGATTTTAATGAAGGGTGTGGCTTCAGTTGTACTCCTACATCTCATTCCTCTCTATGGCTTAGTTATCTAAATATAATTTGATATGTATTGTGGTTTGGTCCTGTTTTCTAGACAGGATACGTGCTGTCTATCTAGTCCTGCAGGTCTGTATTGTTACTTTCATTATTCAGTTGTTTTGATTCTATGCCACATCAGGTTTTTTAAAAAAATGGAAACAACAATATAATAATATTAATAATTTTATTATTTATTCCTCCCCAAAATCTATAGTCTTTACTTTGCCACCCCCTCCTCACACCTCTCAGAGATTTAATTTCTGGAAATCCCAGGGAACAGAAATTGAAATCTGATGAATGGGAATTCCAGTAACTCACTGCACCAAACCGCTTAAAAGAGGAAGCTGCATCACTAAAAAAAAAAAAAAAAAAAAGAGGTCAAAAGATCACATGGATTTGCATAAAATTTGTGTGTGTCAATTTATATGCATAGATGCAAGTTTTAAAACAAATACCGTAATTTGAATGGAAAAAGTATGTCACATCATAGTAAAGGGACTGTGGCCAGGCTAAAGGAGCTGGGCATGTTTAGCCTGGAGAAGAGGAGGTTAAGGGGTGATATGATAGCCATGTTCAAATATATAAAAGGATGTCACATAGAGGAGGGAGAAAGGTTGTTTTCTGCTGCTCCAGAGAAGCGGACACGGAGCAATGGTTCCAAACTACAAGAAGATTCCACCTAAACATTAGGAAGAACTTCCTGACAGTAAGAGCTGTTCGACAGTGGAATCTGCTGCCAAGGAGTGTGGTGGAGTCTCCTTCTTTGGAGGTCTTTAAGCAGAGGCTTGACAACCATATGTCAGGAGTGCTCTGATGGTGTTTCCTGCTTGGCAGGGGGTTGGACTCGATGGCCCTTGTGGTCTCTTCCAACTCTATGATTCTATGATGGCCAACACCAGGGCCCCCTTTCCCATCTCAGGGCTATCTTTAAACTGGGCTTGGCTAGCTCGATAAAGAGAGGATTCCTTCAAATATAGAACTGTCCTCTGGCCTCCCCTCCCAGTATAGGTCTGCCCTCTTTAAAGTAGAGCACGCAGCCAGTCTAAGGGACAAAGAGGCTTTTCTAGCCTGCGGAAATGGATATTGCTGAAGGATTTCAATAGCACAAAACCCTTTTAATGATTAAGTAGCAGACAGCAGGGTGAGATCATCTTTGGGTCAACCTTTCCTTGAGTATCTACTGTACTTCCTAACATTTGTTGCTTAAGGCATCTCTCATTGTTCTTCTGTCCTCTGCTGGACAGAAAAATAGTTTACACAGCAAAATTGCAGCTCTTTTAACTACATTGTTCAAAACCTCCTTCCTTATTTGAAAGTCTCGTGGTGATGGACCAAATGCATACCCTCCAACATTCCTCAGATGAAAATAGGAACATTTCTCCTGGGACACCCCCCTCCCCCATTTTTTGTCCCTCCTCCATAGAGAAGGCTACACCAATGGGATACAGCACACACATCTTCTGCCATCCTGAGAAAAAATCTTAATCTTGATTTAATTAAGATGCTTAATTTTTATATCAATCTCATTCCAGAAGTATCAGCAGCAACCATTTTGAAGTAAATGCTTTTTCAAGAGATCATCTGATTCTCTGACACCCATTATAAAAAGGTATGGGACAAAAATCAGGAAAGAGTCTTTAGAAAAAATTAAGTAGTCTTGAAAATGTGCATCTGGAAACTATTCCATTAGCTATATAAACAGATCAATGAAACAAAATTTATTGGAAAATTAATTTTGCAAAGCAGGAGACAGTGGAATAGGGAAAATAAATTCAGAAAGCTATTAGCCTAACCATTAAACAAAGAGCAAAAATATAAATTCCTTTCATAAAGAATGGAACAGATTTAGCCAAGTCCCCAGAAGAGCTATCTCAAGTATTTTTAAATTGCTGATTAAAAGTATATAAACTAGACAACCCCAGTACAGACAAGTACTTTCCCATCCAGGATACCAGACTCTAAAATTATCTCTTGACGTTCATGTTGCATTAGCTGAACTGGTTTTGTTAGAAGACACAGCTGAACGGGGAGCTAGCTAACCCCAATGGAAGCTGTTTTGCTCTCTGGATCATAGAATCATAGAATCATAGAGTTGGAAGAGACCACAAGGGCCATTGAGTCCAACCCCCTGCCAAGCAGGAAACACCATCAGAGCACTCCTGACATATGGTTGTCAAGCCTCTGCTTAAAGACCTCCAAAGAAGGAGACTCCACCACACTCCTTGGCAGCAAATTCCACTGTCAAACAGCTCTTACTGTCAGGAAGTTCTTCCTAATGTTTAGGTGGCATCTTCTTTCTTGTAGTTTGGAACCATTGCTCCGTGTCCGCTTCTCTGGAGCAGCAGAAAACAACCTTTCTCCCTCCTCTATGTGACATCCTTTTATATATTTGAACATGGCTATCATATCACCCCTTAACCTCCTCTTCTCCAGGCTAAACATGCCCAGCTCCCTTAGCCGTTCCTCATAAGGCATCGTTTCCAGGCCTTTGACCATTTTGGTTGCCCTCCTCTGGACCCGTTCCAGTTTGTCAGTGTCCTTCTTGAACTGTGGTGCCCAGAACTGGACACAGTACTCCAGGTGAGGTCTGACCAGAGCAGAATACAGTGGCACTATTACTTCCCTAAGCATTTAGTCCAATCACCCCAGTGCTTTTGTCTTCACTGGTCAGCCTACTAGAAGGCAGAAGGGGGGGGGCGTGTTACTGTATAACAAGGTAGAATCCTGCCTGCCTGCCTTTCCCTTCTATTGACTTGTGTAAATCAAAAGGCTGTAAAAGAATGAAAGCGGAAAATTCATGGAAGGGGCCTCAGGGACTGTGTGCCGACAGATCTTCCCTCCCCCCCCCCCCTGCAGAGGACACAAGACCACCTGAGCCCCTGTGTTTTGGGAGTTTGTCCCAGCCCTCCAGCTCCCTCTCTCTGCAATCTTCCTGCCTGGCGCAAGGGGCTTGCTCGGAAATGGTCAGGTCTGAGGACTGCAGGCCAGATCATAGAATCATAGAATCAGAGTTGGAAGAGACCACAAGGGCCATCGAGTCCAAGCCCCTGCCAAGCAGGAAACACCATCAGAGCACTCCTGACATATGGTTGTCAAGCCTCTGCTTAAAGACCTCCAAAGAAGGATCCCCCACAGCAAAGACGCCATTGTCCTTGGAATAGAGGAGATGGATCTGAGGTTTAGCTGCAGGGCAACTTTAGGGCAGACTGGGACCCAGTGAGCTGCCTGAGTAAAACCAGTGAGTCACTGGGGGAAAGCTGAGAGTGGGAGCTAACTGGAGGAAGCTTGGGTCCACACCGCCAGTCCGCCGTGGAAGCTGTGAAGCTCTTTGGACCCTCTGCAACAAGGATGTGCCTAGAATAAGCTGATTCCCCCACTAGAAGGACGAGGAAAAAGAGGAGGGGGCCAGAGCTATAATGCTTGGGACTTTCCAAGCAGCCCCACTGATCACCCCAGTTCTAATAGCAGTGGCAGTCTAGGTCAGATGCCCCCCCACAATAAAATAGAGAAGATTTTTATTTTTTTTAAGAGAAGCACGAGAACTTAAGGTGAAGGGCTGTAGCTCAGGTGTAGAGCACCTGAGTGTGTCAGGCCCTCTGGTCACCTAACTGGCCAATTTGAAATTCTAGGGGATGGTGGACTATCCTGTTTTCCTTTGTGGACGGCTGGGGGAATTCCCCAACTGCTGGCCACACAATGGGGAGGCCTTTGCTCTGTGGAGCTGTGGGCCTGCGATGACGGGCCACAACTGCCACCCACCCAGGCACTAGGTAAATGGCCATTTTCGCCCACCCTGGACGATTACAGGCAAAATATTCATGCCAAAAAGCTGCTCTGTAAATGCCCTTCTCTGGGACCTTTTCCATAGTTCCTTGTGTTTAGGATGCTGGGCAGAGGATAAAACCTGGCTGTGATTCAGCCCAGGAAAGTCCACATATTTATCTCGAGATCCTTGGAGAAGGGATGGGATAAAAGCAAAGTACAGAAGGCAGCCACAAGAAAAAGAATAACTCATCCCATGAAGTCAAACCCCATTTCCTTCCAAGGGACTTCTCTTCTTATTAGCCTCCGTCTGTCATGCTATGAAAAGTCAGTTCCTCCTTGATGGGTATGCTCACGGATTAAAAACTCTGGCTTACAGATATTTCAGGAAATGGAACAAATTACATCTCAGTCAATTACTTTAGATCCCAAAATGACACTACTTTCAATATTTACAGATGAAGCACAAGATTTTAGGGACAGAGTCTTAATTATGCATCTTATAGTTGCAGCCCCTCTTCCTGCTGTTACGCACTGGAGGGCATTGAATACAAACTTATATGGCGTTTGTTATGCTGCTTATGTTTGGGACTTGTTCTGGATGGGAAAGTTGACAGAAAAGGTATGAGAAAGACAATGTAAGCATCTACAAAACTTTTACAAAACACGGCCCACTTTTATTTCATTTGCAGCAAAGAAAGAACATGTCATTTTAAACCACCGAGACACACAGGAACCTGCGGAACGACACTTTTTAAATTGGCAGCTATTGAATTAATGTTTTATTTTATACAGCAGGACATATTTGGGGTTGCGGGGGGGGAGCACAGGGGGGGGGACTGCAACTGATTGTATGTTTGTTCCTATATGCAAAATTAAAAAAGAAAGAAAGAAAAGATTCCCCTCCTTCCCCAGCTTGCCGACATCACAGATTTAACTGCTAGTTGACTTTGGCATGGGATTTTTCATCTTGTTTCCCTGAATGTGTGTTCTGAGCAGCCGCTCTGACTTCTTCAAGAAGCCGGCTTCGCTCCAAACAGACCGAGCTGTGAGCTTCCCTGCCCCCCCTCCGCTGCCTCGCTTAGCTGACAGATGCGGCCAGGCAGTCCACAGCTGTGCATCATGTGCTATCTCTCCTCTGCAGAATGAGCAATAGCCAGCAGGAGCCCCAGTGCCAACAGCAGGAGATTGCCAGCTGATTAAGTTATAGGAACGTTTCTGTTAGCCAGAGCTACATCTTGTGACAGCTGTGTTCAAAGATAAAGCTTGCAAATAAGATTTCCTACCCTACTGCAAAGAAAACATTTTATCAGTATATCTGCTATTTAGCTATTCAGTGCAGCTATTTTTATAATGTCATCTAATAAAAGTAATCCCCAGGTGATTTACATAAGAAAGAAAGAAATACAAAAATACACACACACAAAATGAAGTACAGATGCAAACAATCTCAACCAAAACAAGAACCCAGGTTCACCTCCACCCTGGTCTGATCTGACTTTAGCTGACCTCAGGTGGACAACCATAAGTGAGGGCTGCCTGGAGCTTGGTGGGCTTAGCCGTTTGAAAAGTCTATTGAGTGAGTGGGAGAAGAGAAACAGGGTGCTTAACCCTTTCCCAACTGCTGTCCTCCACTCCAAATCCCCACTCACAGAGCCCCAATCCATGGAAATGGCCTATGGGGGGAATTTGGGGGTGGTGACACATTCTCCTCACCCTAAATCTGCTTTTAAAATATAGGGAGCATCAGCCTAGAGATACATGGTGCATAGTTTGGTCCTAACAAATGTTACAGTCTAACCCTCCCAACTGGCAGCAATAGTAATCTTGTTGCAGAATGCCTGATGGAAAATGCATCGCTGGGATGGAATCCTAGCTTGAAAGAAGAGGATACCACCACTGTTACCGTGACAACAGACATAGGACTAAAGTACCATGGAAATGGACAAAGTGATCGCTGAGATGATGCAACCAAATTGGATAATGTCTGCTGGAACAAACTTGTATTTGTGTGTGTGTGTGTGTTTCTTCTGAGTTAGAAAATACGTTGTGAGCAACTTTTCTTGCTGATTCAAGGTAGGTAGCCATGTTGGTCTGACGCAGTCGAAATATATAAAAAAAAAATAAAAAAAATGTCCAGTAGCACCTTAGAGACCAACTAAGCTTGTTCTTAGTATAAGCTTTCGTGTGCATGCACACTTCAAACCTTCTTGCTGATTTTAGTTATAGCTTGCTTAATTAAAATATTGCAAAACTGGGTTTTAATAAACAAAGCATGATTTGGGACATGTGGTGTACAAGTGTTGTGCTGACCATTCAGTATCTGGCCAGGCTGATTCTTCTTTTTGCGACTTTCAGGCTATGCGTCACAGTGGACTTGCAAGATGATATCTATTCACACAAATTTCCACCCACACTGTTCCCACTCATGCCTTTTCTAGCTGACAGCTGGGAAAGGAGGATGCACTGAAGTCCAACAAACACATCAGCTAAGATAGCCTCCGGCGCAAGCCAGAGATCTGACAAGAGCACAGATACGCTCCTCTGTTGACTGCGCCAGCTTTGGTGGGACAGGGACACAAGAAAGGAAGTCATGCAGTTATGAGAGTGTAACAAAGCAGAATGAAAATGTAATTAAAGGCAATAACTAAATAAGAAGCAGACAGGATACAGTTGTCTGTAATTGAAAAGAAAGTACCATTGAATCGGGGTGTTTACACTTTTCAGAGCTGTTGCTGGTTCTGCAGTCATGCATCTTTACAGACAGATTTTTATGGTGCTATAAGCATCCAACCTATGTGGTCATGAAGTGTTTTTTCCAAGACAGGAGCATTATGAGGGAGATCTCATGTGGCATTATAATACGGTTATCATCAGCTACTATCTAGGGTTGCCACATTTCAAACAGTGAAAATCCGGACAGAAAAATTGTTGCACTGACATGGGTTGCCATACGTCCGGATTTTCCCAGACATTTTAAGAGATTTTTGCCTGGAAACTGCTTCCGACTGCAGTACAGTAGTACCTTGGTTTGCATACGTCTTGGATTACAAACACATCAAACCTGGAAGTGTGTGTCCCGGTTTGCAACCTTTTTTGGATTACAACCCATTATTATTATTATTGATTACGAACAAATTTTTTTGGGATGCCCCATTGGCGAAAGCGCACCTTGGGTTACAACCTGTTTTGGTTTACAAACGGACCTCTGGAACAGATTATGGTTGTAAACCAAGGTATCACTGTATTCCATATGTCTGGGAAATTCCAGGCATATGGTCTTTAAAGTGTTATTTTGCTTACATCTCTCTGTCCAAACAAACCAACCACAGACTATAGAGGAGCTGTGGTTTCCAATATACCCAAAACATCAATTTTCGTTGAATCAATCTTATTTTTAAATGTGAATAAGCCCTTCGTATGGATGCTAAAGCAACTTTCCATGGACTGAACAGAATGGACCCCTCTGGGAGCATTTGGTTCTGGGTGTTCTGTTGCCATTATATGCTCTCAATTTTTCAGCAGCTGGAGTTTTGCACAAAACCAGATAGCAGGAATTTACACAAACAGCAGGAGGGAGGAAAAGCCAAAAATGAAAATGCAACCATGACAAAAATGATTTTATTTATTGCATTTACAGTATATCCCATACCTTATCTAAGCAGCTAAAGGCACACCCACACTTATGCCCTCACAAAAATCCTGTGAGGAAGGTCAGGTTGAGAAATAGTGAATGACCCAAAGTCAGCCAGCCAGCTTCATGGTGGAGTGTGGATTGGAACTCTAGCCACTGCTTTCGTGTATCACAAATCCAGTCTTCCTTCTCTCTGTCCCTTTCATAGAATTTAACTGCCCCATAAACGTTTTACACCATTAACTAGGATATAGCAAGTCATGGCCAAAGTATCTCCCACACAGGAATGCTCTCAGCTTACAGGAAATGTCAGGAGGAGATTGTCTCCACTCCCATCTCTTGTCGCAGCTTTGCTGGGTTGTTGGCAAATGTGGCTGGTCAAATCCCCCTCTGTGTAGAGGATAAATCTCAAGGATGTGATGCCCAAGGGATATGGCCAGCTCTGACCCGGCCAGCCCCCCACCTTTCAGTTCACAGAGATGAAAAAAGATTTACGTTTTCTGGGTTCTGGCTCTCTCCCTTGAATCGCCTTGGATGACCCAGGATGCTTTGGATATCCGCTGAAGATAATTTGTAAATTGCTTAGATGGGGAACATGTGTTTTCTTTCTTTTCAAGCCACTTCCACTTTCTTCTACTCTTATGCAAATTTAAATAAATACGTTCTTGTAATTTGGACTCTGGAATTGGTTACGTGCTGCCTAGCAACAAGAACTAGTCTGTTTACATTGCCCAGTCCACTTGCTCGTGCTCTGAGATTTCAAGGAGAGGTTCCGGGAAATGCAGTTTGGACTCTGCCTGCCTGGAAAATCATCCGGCCGCCTCTCAGATCACTTTAAGGACTGCAGGTCTAGACAGTGGAACGGTCGCCCTTGGGAGGAAGTAGGAACCAATTGGTGGTTTTGCAGCAAAGGTTGGGTGGCCATCCCTCCGGGTTTCTTTAGCTGAGATTCCTGCATTGCAGGGGGTTGGACTAGATGACTCTCGGGGTCCCAACTCTACAATTCTATGATTCTACGATCTCATTCCCATCCAGACCTAGGGAGGTTACAGTGGCAGGTGGTGACCACTGGACCTGGTGGGTGTCCTGAACGCACCTGGACCAACAAGGACAAGCTGCTAGATCTTAAATTCTTTATTGGCAAAGCACTCAGTCACATTGGTTCCTAAAGTGCAGGTGATATACAATGACATTCCCTACTAGCTCTCTAGGCAGCCTATGGCTGCAGACCTCTGCCCCCCTTTCAGACAGCTGGAGCAACAGCATAGAGCCCCACCCCCTGCCTCTTTACCCCCCCCCCCCCGTCTGATGCATCCAGGCACCCAACTCCTCCTCAGTGGCAGCCCCTCCTTGAGTGTGGAAAGAATGGGGGGGGACATGACCCAGGGGATTCCAAAGGAGCATACGGGTGGGTGGGTGGGCTCCTAGCCACTCCAAGCCGGAGTGGAGAGGCATGATATTGTGCCCCCCCATACATTATGAAAAGCTATATTCCCATACATAATGGCACATCTATAAAGCACGTTCTAATTCAGTGATCTGCAGGTTATTCTAAACCTTTGGAACTTGCGTTTTTGTGAATGAAATAAAGTTCCACTTTCCTCCATGAAAGGTGTCTTTGCACTTCGCTTCGCTTGTCAGTCTCAATTACTTCATCAATTTTGGGTATTCCTAGACAACGCTTAAACAAGACTGCCCACTTAGCCTGTCTCACAGGGTAGTAGTAAATATGGAAAGTGATTTAATTAACAATTTTTTTTGGGGGGGGGACTTGTGGAGACACACAATATTGTTTAGTAGCCAGCATGAGAAATCTACTATGGGAAGGAGGTGGACTGTGGCAATATAGTCATTGGCCAATCGGCACTGAGCCCTCCAGCTTCTGCTGTGAAAATCCATGGAAACAGATTAACTGTAAAAAGGAAGAGGCAGCCTGATTAGAAGGCAGTGAGTGATGTTCCAGCATGGAACAACTGTTGTATTTTTGTCTGTATTATGTCTGCACAAGGATTTAAAATATATATATATAAATTCTCATTGAAGTAATTCCTTTACCCTTCGGAATAAACAGCATGTTTATTATGCTTTACACTTTGCTTCAGAATACAGTAAAGGTTTTGTTAGTGTCCATTTGTGACAACTATTGATTTTTCTTGCATACACGAGTGCTTGGTTATAACCCTCAATGCAAAGGGCTGAAAGTTTGCAAGCTTGAACATCCTTATACAGTAACATGGTTTTTAGGATTCTGGAGCTTTTAATATTGGTTCAGCAGGCAGAAGTTCAGTGGCTGCATTTCCCCCCACCATAAAGGTATGGCGATGGGAGAACGTAACAACTTCTGAATCCCTGCATGTTAGGCAATTGTTAGAGGAACAAAACCGGAACCCCTGTAACACTGTCCTCTCCATTCCCATCCCAGAGAGCCAGCCAAGGAGAATACCACATCGTTGAAGAAGAAGAAAAGTTTGGATTTGATATCCAACTTTATCACTACCCAAAGGAGTCTCAAAGCGGCTCACATTCTCCTTTCCCTTCCTCCCCCACAACAAACACTCTGTGAGGTGAGTGGGGCTGAGAGACTTCAGAGAAGTGTGACTGGCCCAAGGTCACCCAGCAGCTGCAGGTGGAGGAGCAGGGGAGCGAACTCTGTTCACCAGATTACGAGACTACCGCTCTTAACCACTACACCACACTGGTATCAAAAGCTGCCCAAAGGTCAAGAAGTAAGTACAAGGGTTCTTCCAGGGGAGGGCAGACCAGCGGCAGAGCTAGCTGCTCCGGCACCCGGAGTGGCACACATGCCGTGTGATCTGCCAGGGGGCCGGGCAATCTGCCCAGGGGGGGCCGATCGGTGATCCACCGGGGGGGGGGCAATCAGCACGCATGGCAGCGATCTGCCCAAGGGGACCTTTGTCACTCACCTTCAGGGATGATACCCAGGACAGACTGCTCCCACCGCCTTCCTACGCCCCTGGGACAGACTGCCTTGGTGGGGGCTATTAATGGTAGTCAGACAGAAGGTTTGGCTATCAAATCACTCTGGGATGAAGAGTGATCAAGGGAATAACCTCAAATGCTCTGATCAAAGCTATTTTCTGCCGCCTGCACCTGGGGCCAATTGAGACTGTGCCCAGGGCTGAGTCCAGATGGGAATGTGACTAGATGTCATCTAAAAATGCCGGCAGCTACACCATCACCCTCTCCGGGACCTTCCCTATGAAGGAAGTTTATTCGGTTGAGAGGTATTCTGAACCAAAGGGTTCAAGGCCAGTTTCTTTAGAAGTTGTGGTACCACAGGGACTCCCCCTCACATGATGAAGCATATCGTTGTAAGCACCTTGTCCACAGCTGCATAAATTGAAACCGAGTCCGCAGCATGTCCCAGGCTGTGGCAATGGGTGCTTGGACTCCAACAAATGTGGAGTAGAGCTCCCTCCGAAGTCAAGCATCTTTATTTTCAAAATGTGCAGCCAGCTGGTCACATCAGGTTCTCCCACAATGGGAATCCATAACCTTTGGACCATCCAAATTACCTCTGCTAGCAGGCTGCTAGAGGATGCAATGCCTACTGCAAAATGACCTTCCTCTGCTCTTGGTTCTGCCACTAGGTCAGCATGATTACGTACACTAGCGAGCACCTAGTCAGCTTCAGAGAACCTTGTGCAACTTAAGCTCTAGCTCTCAGCTGGTCAGGCTTCCTGGCACACAGCTCTCCAGAATAACAAGAAGCTACTCAGACTCTGCAACCCTGGAGAGGACGCTTGGCAGTAGTCATGTCAACCACCCATGTCCTCTCTGATGACACTGAGCGCTGTTTCTCTATCACATCTGAATCAGGTGTGCAGTGAAAGACCTAAAACTGTTTCTTGGATTGGGAGAGGGATGGAACAATAAGCTGAAGCTAGATTCCAACAAGGCCCTAGCCCTGTGAGTGAGTGAGTGAGTGAGTGGCTGGGTCCAGGAATTGGAACGGTGAAATGTCCCTGCTTTTAAGGGAGATGCCTCACTCAGTTTAAATTATTCAAGGAAGCAAAGGGCTGTTTCTTTTTGTACTAGCTGTGACCTCCTTTTAAATAGTACTTGAAAATAATATCAAATTACACCTTTATAATGCTAAGATAATAAAAGCTTTCCTGAAAGGCTTCCTAACAAAAGCCTTGAAAGTCTGCAAAGGAAGCCAGCAAGCCAGCTTCCTAAATGGTTATTTGTTAAATAGACAGACAAAGAATCTTTGTATAAAGGGTTACTGGGTGAAAGACCCTTCTTGAAGACTGGTCTGTCTAGTCCTGCAATAATAATCAGAACAGCTAACAATTTCTTACAGACATTTTTTTGTCTGGAGTCATTGTGCTTAAACACAGAGTCCACTATATCCGCTCTAAACGCTGCACATGCATTGTTGCCGGAGCTCATCCATTATAGAATACTACATTATCATCGCCAGTGTTGTGATATCATGTCCAACAAGCAAAAGGTTTAAGGTTTTGGATTTGACTCACAAGGCTGTAAACAACTCGGGTCTAAGCCACCTGAGGGAATATCTGCTCAACCACCAGGGTACTCCAAGGAGGCTCTACTGGTTGTGTTGCCCATAATCTGTGGAGACCTGTTTGGCAGCAACTGGGGGGGAGACCCTTTTGACAGCGGGAATCCCCTTTCCTCTGACTCAGTCTTTTGCTGAAGGAGGATACCATTTTACTGTAATAAGTTGATATTTCTGTTGTGACCCCCTGTTGGGTGCTACTTTAATGTAGCCTTTAATGTGGTGCCTTCATGAAAACTTTTTTATGGAATGCAAGGAATATTTGGAAAGGAAACTCTCCTCTTTGTACACATGTTCCTGCAGCCTGGAGAGTGACTCTTGTACATGCAGTTTCAGAGCCAGAAATGGGAAAGAAAGAAAGAAAGAAAGAAAGAAAGAAAGAAAGAAAGAAAGAAAGAAAGAAAGAAAGACTGCAAGGTCTGTGCATTTCTGACACAGAGGTGATGGCGTGGTTGAGCCTGATGAGAATTTGGGAATTTATTTATTTATATCTTCCATAACTCCAAGCAACAGAGAATCTCCTCCTGCCTTTGAAAAAGAGTTGCAGTGTTGAATCATGTATCTTGGAAGAACATATGTCTTCAAAATAAGATGGTGGCCTCATGAACTTGAACTTCCGACTAGAAGAACTTACTGCACTTATGCTTACAAAGCAGTTTCATTTTTTCTTATCGGATTTTCCTTGCGCATGTGTATCTAGAGTGATGAAAGCCAGGGCATGATCTTCTGGGAAGTTTGCCTGTGCAAGCCCCAAGTGGAGCGTGGGGCTCTTGTGTAGCTGCCACTCAAATTAATGGGCTGTGCATGTGGAGAAGAACCTTCCAGAGGGTTGTCCTCTGTCCTCTTCTCTTCAGTGAGTTTAAACTAATAATTCAATTTTTCCACAATGATTTTAGCCTTCTTACTGACACCTCTAAATATCTTGCTGACATTTCCTTAATGTCCTCAAGGAACTGTAGAATCATCCTGTATCTTCCTTTCCACAAGACAGACTTGCAGTTCAAGACAAGAGGCAAAAGCAAGTGGTTTATCAAACCACCATACATGACTGGCAGGAGGCACTGGGCATGTTGAGTTCACAAACTGTGCAGGGTGTCATTTTGGTTATAGGCTTCTGAGCTCAATTCGAAATGCCAGTTATTAGTTTAACTGGAAGTAATAGGACTAAGGGACGCAGGTGGCACTGTGGGTTAAACCACAGAGCCTAGGACTTGCCGATCAGAAGGTTGGCAGTTCGAATCCCCGCGACGGGGTGAGCTCCCGTTGCTCGGTCCCTGCTCCTGCCAACCTAGCAGTTTGAAAGCACGTCAAAGTGCAAGTAGATAAATAGGTAAACAGGAAGGTAAACAGCATTTCCGTGCACTGCTCTGGTTCGCCAGAAGCGGCTTAGTCATGCTGGCCACATGACCAACCCGGAAGCTGTACGCCAGCTCCCTCAGCCAGTAAAGCGAGATGAGCACCTCAACCCCAGAGTCATTCGCGACTGGACTTAACTGTCAGGGGTCCTTTTACCTTTACCCTAGTAGGGCTAAATAATTTGGTCCTGGGCTGTTAGAAGGAACAACTTCTCCCCTGTGAGCCTGCCCATGCACCATGTTCCATGTCCTGCTCTCATTGGTGTGTTTGTTTGGGGTGCTAGATGAGTTTCCTAGATGACTTTTCAGTATATTGTAAAGTTTTTATTTTGCCAGGTCCTTGCCTTGATTTGACCTGTTAATTCCCTTTCAATGAGTGGTTTTAGATAGCAACACTGCCAGCTCTCTTTTACTACTTTACTGTATTATGTTTTTAGAGCTAGAGTTTTGTTTTAATGTTTCAAGTAAAATATGTTGCCCTGAAGTCTAAAAGGCAGGCTAAAATTTTTTGGATAAATAATAAATTGGTAAGCTCCCAAACTTGCAATGCTTCAAAACTTTCCCTCCTGCCAATACACAATTCAAAATTTAGAAGCTGAGTTCAGAAGAAATCTCAGTTTTAATTATTTGTAACCATCTCACCCGCATTGACATAGCTCAAAAATATAGAATGAGAAGTCAGTAACATGAGAAATTAGTTTGCATAATGGTTGCACTGAAGGGTGGGAGTTGAAATATCATTTTTTGCTGCCTGGATCTGCAGAAATGAGAGCATTTCAACACTTACCCAGCAGTTCCCAGGCATCAGTGGGGCTTTGTGAAGGCCTAGTAACATTGCTGCAATAAAATGAAATAAATTCCAGGCTTGGAAACTGCAAGTATGGTTAGGTTTTGTCAAGATAGTTATTTTCTCCTGCTGTGCCAATCTCTTATGCAGCAAAAATAGGATGAAAAAGAAGCCATTTGTTAAACTACATTTACAAAACTAGAAAGCAGAATCCCTGAAATAATTTTGGACTCCACTAAAAGTTGTCAAAAGTCCTTCTTAAAACACACACACACATATACTTTTCCATATATCTCTTTTGTGTTTGTTTGTTTTTTAAATCAGGACTTCCAGCTGTGAGCAGAGGGACTGTGATCCAGTGAGGAAAGTTGATGCAATGGAATTCCTTGCCCTAATTAGATTCAAACTGTACGCTGAAAATCTCACAAGAAAAGCCTCTTTTGGAAAGTGCCCCCCCCCCCCCAGCTCAGTCTTATGACACAGAAAACAGCTAGCTGGGGCGATGTGAACAGAAATTAGTTCCATATTTCTTGGGAAGGGTTTATGCATCAAAGGGGAAACTATTCCTCTGGGAGAGGCAGGGGAAAGCGCTCAAAACGACAAATCCTTATTTCAGCATTGCCCCAACTTATTTGTCATTTGGCAGTTTGGGAAGAACTGTGTTGTTTGGAAGACACAGAAATATGGCTCATTTCTTGCAGATGTGGATTTTCTAATCTGAGCCTTGACCACCTTCTCAGGGGCCTTGTATGAACTAGATAGTTATATATGTGGCGCTAGTTAATTTTGAATTTCAGTGTTTGCCTTCACCATGATGTTTCCAATTCCACATGCCAAGCAATCCAAGTAAATATTGTATCTTCTTCTTGAATCCCATGCAGAAGACAAGGGAATCAATTCTACCAAATGTATATTACAGTGGTACCTCGGGTTACAGACGCTTCAGGTTACAGACTCTGCTAACCCAGAAATAGTACCTCGAGTTAAGAACTTTGCTTCAGGATGAGAACAGAAATTGCGCGGCGGCGGTGCAGTAGCAGCGGGAGGCCCTATTAGCTAAAGTGGTACCTCAGGTTAAGAACAGTTTCAGGTTAAGAACGGACCTCCGGAACGAATTAAGTTCTTAACCTGAGGTACCACTGTATGTGCAATACTGATGCATACATAGTGGACGCACAACTAGAGGGGAGTTGTAGCTCATCCATTATATATTTTGGAAAGTTGTTTGTCTTCTATGCATTTGGATACCAGATCCAAATTCTACCTGATGGTTCCTGAGATCAAGGAGCAGATTTTCATGTATGTTGGGATACAACTGGACACCATTTTGAATCAAGATGGCAAACTGCACTGATTTTTTTGTTTTCTTAGAATTTCTGAGCAACGCAGGGCACAGGGTGGCTGGCAATCCTCAGACGGAGATCCTCTGAAAACAGGACAGCTTTTTCATTGTTTTGGTATGCCACAAGCTTCAGGAACATGATTATGAAAATGCTGATTCAGTATTATTTAGAAGCACAGAATAAAGGAAACATAATACTGAAAATGTAATCTGGAAGAACATAAGATATCTAGAAATCTCTCTGCTCTGACCTTATGGTGCAGAGGTAAATGCTTACATGCTACAAGCACTTTTGAATCCCAGCAATTTTTGTATAGGTATATAGACGGCAAGATGTTGTCTTGTAAGCCTCCTTCCAGCACCTCCTGCAGCCAAACTGGTACCAAATGTATTGCTCTGCTTTCCTTTGGACAACATCAGCAAGACTGAGAGGTGGGTCTTGTTGCCTGGGCAGCCCAGGGACCTCCATACACGCTGCTGAGGCCTGTGCTCCAGAGAGGTCATTTCAGTGCTGCTAACATAGCAAAAGCAACGTGGGAGTCAGCAGTTATGAGTTACCATTCTCTGCAGCCACAGCAGGTGCTGGGATTCTCCAGCAGTTTCAATTCACCTCTCGAGGTGAACTCCATTGTCTCTTGAGACAGATGAATGTCAACAACAAATGTGTATAGCAGAGAAAAGTTTAGCCCTACATTTACTAGCTGAAGATTTTGTTATTTCTTTGGTGCTGATATTTAGAAAAGGCTCCAGAGATGCTACAGTTTGTTTACAGATGTCTATTCCAGTATTTACCAGACTTGGGAAGAAACTACAAGCTTGTGATTAATCACCTTATATATTAAAACAATCCAAAGAGAGGAACAAAAGAGATTTCAAGATAAAAGCTCAAATGAGCTTTGGTAAATATTGGAAATGTTTAAAATGTTGTACAAGCAAGACAACTAACTGGCAAACAATCTTCATCTCTAACTGCCAGCTTTGCTTGCTAGTCTCCTTCCTCTGTTAATTCAGTTCCCGACATTCAATCATATGTCAAAATGCAGATAATCTAGTTGCAATGCAGCAAGGCAATGGTGATGAAACCTCTGGCACTGAATTGTTCAATTGTCAATCTCTTGTGGAGGTGCTGGGTTGTTAGAAAGACCTCTGCCTGCCCCTGGCAGATCTGTTCATTTTCCAAGAGAGAGTAGTCTTTTGAAGCTAAGCAAATCTGGCCCTGGAAGCTGCCTGAATGGATACCATTTGTGCTTGGGTACCATATGCAGGAGGAACGCGGGTGGCGCTGTGGGTTAAACCACTGAGCCCAGGGCTTGCCGATCAGAAGGTCGGCGGTTCGAATCCCCGCGACGGGGTGAGCTCCCGTTGCTCGGTCCCTGCTCCTGCCAACCTAGTAGTTCGAAAGCACGTCAAAGTGCAAGTAGATAAATAGGTACCGCTCCGGCAGGAAGGTAAATGGCGTTTCCGTGCGCTGCTCTGGTTCACCAGAAGCAGCTTAGTCCTGCTGGCCACATGACCCGGAAGCTGTACACCGGCTCCCTTGGCCAATAAAGCGAGATGAGTGCCGCAACCCCAGAGTCGGTCACGACTGGACCTAATGGTCAGGGGCCCCTTTACCTTTACCTTAACAGATGCAGGGCCGGATTTAGGCTAAGTAGGCTGAAGCCTAGGGCCTCTAGATCTAGGGGGCCTCACCAGCCTGCCTGCTCCCTAGCACTGCAGAGAGTCTTCCCTCTCCCAAAATTGCAAACCACAGACTTCAGGGCACCTACGGCCTCTAAATCTAGGGGGCTCACCAGCCTGCCTGCGCCCCAGCACTGCAGTCTCCCCTCTCCCAAAATTGCAAAGACTTCATGTGAGGGTATTTCTTCCCCATTTCAACGACATTTTGCTTCAAAAGGAAAGGCGGACTTGGACATCGTCTTCCTCCATAATCCTGTAAGGGAGAGGTCACGTACTCAACTTGGACACCACCTTCCCCCATGATCCTTGGGATATACAGTCAAGTACACAGCACCCCGCCCTTGAGGGGAACAATGAACATCCATTGATAGGTTTCCTGAGGCCAGGTGTTCCCACAGCCCATCCTCGGGAAGGCCAGAAGGCAAGGATATGTGATCCACTCTGAGGTTCTTAGAGGAAGGGTGATTTACCAGTATGAAAGAAACAGACAAGGTCAACAGGAAAAAAAGGGACGGGGTCCTGCTTTACATTGGCTAAGCTGCTGTCATCCTAAATCCCACCTACCATTGCTAGAGCTCAACAGATCCTGAAAGGGATGGGATGGGAGGAAGCTATGCAAGGAGGACTGGAACAAGGTCAGAAAGAAAGAGCAGGGGGCAGGGAAGACAGATGAAGGCCGAAGCTAACATGTTGATAAGAAAAAAGCAGGCAGACCAAGGCTGTAGGCCTTTAGTCTCAGTATCAATCAATATTCTTGATATCACCAGAGGTATTCTTATTTTGAGACAGCCAAGGATCCATGCCAGGTTTCCTCATGGTGCACATATTATTTACTCATTAAGGGATTTAGGCTGGTAAGTCAAGCTTCTCTGAAGTGAAAGCTTTGCAAACTAATGAACAGATAGGTAGCCGTGTTGGTCTGCCATAGTCAAAACGAAATAAAAAAATTCCTTCCAGTAGCACCTTAAAGACCAACTAAGTTAGTTCTTGGTATGAGCTTTCGTGTGCATGCACACTTCTTCAGATACACACAGAAGAATGTGTGTAACCTCAGTAGTTTATGCGCTTGAGCCTGCAGATAAGAAAGAGATTTACTTATTTTTCTTAAAGTGAGGCCACGAGGCAAGCAATGCAAAAAACAACTATGCAGAAAAGGAATAGAAAACGACAGCACCAGTTCCAATAAGATTGGATGTGACTATGATCCACCACCAGCAGATGATGAGCTGGCAAAGCAATATTAGTTAGTTAGTTAGTTAGTTAGTTAGTCAGTTAGTTAGTTAGTTAGTTAGTTAGCTTGTAGCCTGCCTTCCCATCAAGTGAAGCAATACAGTGGTACCTCAGGTTACATACGCTTCAAGTTACAGACGCTTCAGGTTACATATGCTTCAGGTTACAGACTCCGCTAACCCAGAAATAGTGCTTCAGGTTAAGAACTTTGCTTCAGGATAAGAACAGAAATCGTGCTCTGGCGGCACGGCGGCAACAGGAGGCCCCATTAGCTAAAGTGGTGCTTCAAGTTAAGAACAGTTTCAGGTTAAGAACAGACCTCTGGAACAAATTAAGTACTTAACCCGAGGTATCACTGTAATGGAAATGCAGTTGATAGAGGTGAAGATCACTTTCAGCCAAGGACTAGATTTGAACATTGCCAACCTTTTGAGGCTGCATTCCAGTGTTTGGTGTTACCAAATGTAAAAGTAGGTTGGGCCAATGATAATGAAATGAAATGAAATGCTTATGAGTGGGGGGTCCTCCTCCAAAAACATCCACCATTTCACTCCCAAGTCTATTGGGATAGACTTGGCTATCCCAGTACAGGAATGTCTCAAACTCATGACCCAGTCAGAGTTGTGCATAGGTTGTCCCTGCCCACTTGGGCATCCTGCTGCAACTTGAGATAAGTGAGCAACCCAAAATAGGCACCTGCTCTCTCAGAGGGAGTGCTAACCCATCCAGAACATCTCCTTAATTCCTGCACCTGAGAACCATGAAATCACACCACCGTCATCTTCTAAATTCAGCTGCAGTTTACTGGCCCTAACCCAGCCCCCTGCCAGCTCCAGACCCTGGTCCAACACCTGCCCAGCCTCTCTAGAGGGCAGTTCCGGAGTGAGGTCACTGGCAGAGGATGAGAAGTGGGGGGGGGGAGCGCAAGGCCCCTGCGACACGATCCCGGTAGCGCAATCCCATTGTGGCTGCCTGCCTGCCTGCGCTGGGTGCCACACCCCCAGGATGCGTGCCAGCCCGCCCCCGCCTGCTCTCCGCCCCCCCCCCCGGTGCTGGAACATGAAGCTCCGCCACTGAGTGAGGTGACTTCAACTTCAACTATCAGCTCCAGTCAGTATGGCCTGTGGTCAAGGATTATAAGAAATGGACTCCAGCAGCATATTGGAGAGGTGTGCATACTCTGCACTGCTGAGAAACGATTTTCAAATGTTCTAGCCTCATGGAACCATTTCAACATGTTCTTCTCTGCAAGAGACCCCAGCTCACAGCTTATGATCCTGAAGCATGTACATGGGTGCACCCTGCATGAACGGAGAGCTCACGCTGTAGAATGCACTTGCATCTGCAAATTACAAGGAAAGGTCAGCAGTGGTGGGCAGGGTGGCGCTGTGAGTTAAACCACAGAGCCTAGGGCTTGCCGATCAGAAGGTTGGCTGTTCGAATCCCCGGGACAGGGTGAGCTCCTGTTGCTCGGTCCCTGCTCCTGCCAACCTAGCAGTTCGAAAGCACGTCAAAGTGCAAGCAGATAAATAGGTACCTTCTGGCGGGAAGGTAAACGGCATTTCCATTCGCTGCTCTGGTTCGCCAGAAGCGGCTCAGTCATGCTGGCCATGTGACCCGGAAGCTGTATGCCGGCTCCCCCGGCCCATAGAGCGAGATGAGCGCCGCAACCCCAGAGTCGGTCACGACTGGACCTAACGGTCAGGGGTCCCTTTACCTTTACTTACTGATCTTCTCACTGAGGAGCCCCTGATAAGACATCCGCAGGCCCCAGAGTTCCCTGGAATACAGTTTCCGCTCATACGGTGCACCCACCAAATCCATGGAGACTATTGAAAAAATAATACACTCCAGATCTTTTAAATTATTTGTGCTACACTTTTCTCCTTCTGGCAGATATCGTTCTCAACTGTGAAAGGATTTTTAATACTGTACACATACTCTCACACACATTGCTTTTAAAATATTTCCTTTGGAGAAGCTTCAAAAAAGGTCCCAAGAGTCATTTGCAGTTCAGCTGAGGAACTTAGCAAATACATTTTGTTTGTGTGCTTCAAGCACTGCTACACAAAGGCCAGCACGCAAACATAATCGATTTTGAAAACAGTATGTAATACATTGAGTCTGCTTTACTGAATATGTTCCACAGGTGTTATCAGAAACCCTCTGTTACCCCCGATGCAGATTACACTTAGACCCTTTTCACCCCCAGATAATTGGCTCTCCTTTGATTAAGGGAAAGCATTTTAACGGCTATAAAACCAGGACAGGCTGTTCAAGAACAAGCAGCCAGCACAGCTGGGAACACCCTTGAAGATGTTCTGTAAAGATACAGAGGCCCTTGTTTTAATGTGGATGGCTGGGCACAAGTACAATATTCTATACGGAAAGGCAGCGGAATTAAAGGGCTTATCCCGTGCTTTTTAGTGTCAAAACATAATTGTACTCATTGTTTACTTTCTTGGAGCAGAACTGGAGATACTGGGCCCTTCCTTTCCACATCTGCTTCAACATATTTATGGATGGATGCCTGTTCACATTCAGAAAACGACTGCCTGAGTGCATTCTTATTTACACCCACTGCATTGGCACTTTGAAGCAAAAAAATAAATAAAACGGCTCCACAATCAATCTGCTGCTCACCCACAGAATTCCATGAAGGTGACCAACAGATGTCAAGGCACAGAGATGCTGCTTCTGTCAGATAACTGAAGGAATGAGGCTATAAAGATAATGTGCGATTGGCGGAGCAAGCCAGGATCCGGCTAGGAGAAGAAAGGGGGTCTGGAAGAGCAAGTGGGTGAGTGGTCAGAGCGTTCTGCGGGTGGGGGGGGGGAGAACAAAATAGCTTTGAGGAACTCTTAGGACAGAGACTATTCTAATGCCATTCTGGTTCCTTCCCTTCAAGCGCAGGCCTCAGCAGTGCAAAGTTTAAGTCAACACTCTACTGACCATTGCTGCATGTGCGCTTAGAAAAGACAAATATTTACTCTCCAAGACTGTTGCTGAGCTCTTTATTTACAGCAGGCTGCACAGGTTTGCTAATAATACAGCACAGATGTTAATGGGAAAGGATTTAAGGTCTTTGAAGAGAAAAGGGATTCATCTTATGGTGTGACACATCCTACAAATTAATACTTAACCGTCTTTTATTCTGAGCTGTGGAAGTGTATTAGCTTTGCAAGTGTGACTGTTTAGCATTGTTAAAGGAAATTCTGGGTTGAGAGACCACTCAACAGCCCAGCTCATCAGGTACAAGTCCCCCGCGGGTCCATGCGGTCAGAAAAAGAAGGAAATTCCAGCCAAGTAATTTGGAACAAAACACAAGTCAGTAGACTTAGATCCTTTATTGTTGCGCAACAGGTTGAAACAGCAGTAAGTGAACCCCGAGCATGGGACGACATTGACTTTTAAAACATTCCCACCATATCCCAGAATACAGTTCGTACAGCATCATTGTTGCATCATTTTTACATCACTGACATGTCACAGAAGGGGAGGAGTAGACAGGAGTTACACTAGTTCAACCTTGGACAACATTTCCAGACAAGTCCTTGGTACAAGATTAAAAGGTAAAGGGAACCTTACCATTAAGTCCCGACATGGACGACTCTGGGGTTGCGGCGCTTATCTCACTTTACTGGCTGAGGGAGCCAGCATTTGTCTGGACAGTTTTTCTGGGTCATGTGGCCAGCATGACTGAGCCGCTTCTGGTGAACCAGAGCAGCGCATGGAAACACCATTGACCTTCCCGCCGGAGTGGTACCTATTTATCTACTTGCCCTTTGACGTGCTTTCAAACTGCTAGGTTGGCAGGAGCAGGGACCGAGCAATGGGAGCTCAACCTGTCGCGGGGATTCGAACCGCTGACCTTCTGATCGGCAAGTCCTAAAGGCTCAGTGGTTTAGACTACAGCGCCACCCACATGCCTTTTTGGTACAAGATTAGCATAGGCAAAACATGTCCAGGCACCTCTCAAGTACCCACCATAGAGCTCCCTTTGCACATCCATAACCTGGGGCAAGTCCAGTGATGGGCTTTTGGAAACTAACTGCTCAGCAATTGTCACCCCTGGGCATTTCCCTGGGTGGGGTGGGTGTACATGTGGCAGGGAAGAGTCCTTTTTCCATGGGCAAAATGGCGTTGGAATGGAGGAACTTGGCAAAGGGGCTGATTTTATATGATTTATAAAGCTAGGTATCTTCCCTGAGCTGTCAAGTCAAAAGGATATATTCAGGCATAATATTTGTAGCATTTAACAACTTTAAAAATGTGTCACACCCCCGTAATTTCCGTAACAGCATGTACTTGGTTTTTTGATGGAGAATGAGGCCAAAAAAACTGTCTTTCCCATTTACTCATGTTCATAGTCCAATGTTTAAGATTCGACTGTGAGGCCAAGTAATAGATCTGTCCAACATTATGTTGTCTGTTTTTATTTTATTTTAAGCTATGAGAAACTGCACATCTTACAAGTTTACTTACTATTTCAGCACTAATCAAAACACAAAATACAAGTCTACTGAAAAGTGGGCTTCATTTATAAACACTTAGAATGATAAGATTCAATATAATATACAATTGTATATTCTTTTAAAAAAATCCCATTATGAATTCACCTTCCTTCATCTATTAAACCCCACCCTTAACAGATAATCAACCTTCTGAATAACCATAATGTTATGATTATATCAGATAGACCAAGGAAATGGCCCTTATTTTGTATTATTTGAATTTCATTCAATATACTGAAGCTATCACTCTACATATGCTTTATGCTTTTAGGCTTTATACATTGTTTTAAACTTACTGTTGTGCTTATATTTTATAAATTTAAATTTTAAAGAAGGCAATTAAAAGACATCCCAAAAGAGAACTGGAAGAAAACATGTTTTCACTGACCCCCCCAAAAGGCAAACAGAAGTGGAGCCTGGTGGACCTCTTTCAAGAGAGCAGTACAATTTTAGTGCCAAAGAAGAAAAGTATTTCATGTACAGTAGTTCTGTTGATGGAAGAACACAGAGCAGGGTCCTCAATGATTGCCTCAGCACTGAGCAGGAGTCAAGGCAAACTATCCTGGCCCCAGGCTCTCTGAGGCGCAGGTAGGACGCCTGAACCCTCCAGGTGAGGCTGGACTTCCAGCTGCCCCCAGCTCCAGCCAGCAGGATCAGTGGTCAGAGGTGGAAGGAGTCCAGCAATGTATGGAGGTAATGATAATCAAAGAAGGCAGTGTATTTATTTATTGAAATATTTATATTTTGCTTTTTCAGATGCTCAGAGTGGTTTACAAGTCAATAATAAAGAATACAATAAATATATGCACATAAAAACCAATATGAGTTAAATCCAGTAATCAGCTGCCCAAGAAAGATTTAACCAATAGGCAAACTAAATAAAAAAGCCTTCCATCCTTTCTGAAAAGGAAACAAAGAATATGCTTTGGATTTTGCTTGTGACGTCCAAGGTCTGTCAAAATGCTCATAGCAACACTCTGCACCAAGTGAATCTTTCAAGGCATCTTTGAAGGCAGCCCCACATAAAACATTTGCTATTTTACTGCCCATTCACTCAGTTTTAAGAGGTCCTTTTGGAGCTCTTTGCAGTCTATTTTTGTTTTAACGATCCTGAAAAAAAATGGTATCACAGACAAACTTGGCCACCTCACTGCTCACGCCCAATTCTAGATAGTTTATGAACAAGTTAAACAGCACAGGTCCTAATCCTGATCCTTAGGAGACTCCATTTATCTCTATTTGGAGAACTTCTATTTCAGGGGTACTCAACCTTTTTATACCTACCGCCCACTAATGCATCTTTCTTGATGGTAAAATTTCCTTACCACCCACCAGTGCTCGGTGGAAGGAGGATTCAGCTTGTGCTGTAGAACCCTCTACCGCCCACCTAGAATCCTGAAACGCCCACTAGTGAGTGGTAGGGACCACGCTGACAAGCCCTGGTCTATTTAATCCTACTCTTTGCTTCCTGCAACCAATTCCTGATCCACAAGAGGACCTTTCCTCTTATTCCTTGATGGCGAAGCTTACTCAGGAGTCTTTGGTGAGGTACTTTGTCACAAGTTTTTCAGAGTCCAAGTGCACTATGCCAATTACTCTGCCTGCTTCTTAAAAGGAGTGTAGGATCCAGGGTTGGCACTACCAATAGAGCTCCTATCCGGCATAATTGCAATTTTAACCTATTCTCCCTCACCCAGCTGACCATGACAACCAAATCCTAAAGAAGGACTGAGATAGCTGCTCCTGTATTAAAGATATGTAGAACTTATTTCCAAATGAAAAAAGTGATCTCCTTTGGTACCTGTGGGTTTCATCTGTGCTCCTCAGTTAAAGCCGTAGCATCTATGTTACAGTGAGGAGAACCAGCTTTTGGGAAGACCTGGACTTAACTGTCAGGGGTCCTTTACCTTTTCTTTTTTTTAAGAGAATTTGACCTCCAATGGCTCCTTGTCTGTGTGGTAGGAAGTGGGGCACAGCCACTGAGGGTAGAAGGAATGGCTCTGAGTGAAAACCAAGGAACTGCTCCAGAGTTCAAGGATTCAACTCTGGAAGTCCTTCTGTTTTCTCAGAGCCTGAACATGTCAAAGATTGTGCACATTGCCTCTTATTGGTCTGGATCCATTCCTGGGAGAGAGTCAGTTTGGCAGCTGGTGGGCTGGAGCATCTGACTGAAAAGGCCTGGTAGTCTGTAAAGAGGTGCTTGCAATTTCACCTAAACATTTTCACATAGGTTGATAATTAACCCTTGATGAAGGTTAGCTACTCTGTAATGCTCTGGGGGATTTTGCAACAGTCATGAAGCCTGTCAACCGATAGGTTGAGCAATGCTGATGTCATAAAGTCAAAGCAGCAGTGATGTCACAGACAGACGGAACACCAGAGATGGTGAGGAAGGCCAGACTCAAGGTTGCTGATGGAAGAGAGCAGACTGGTGTATAGGCTGAGGATCAGGGCCTGGGTGACGGGAGTGGGAGGAGGAATGGAACAAAAGGGAGCATTTAGGGAGGGGGCAGGTGAAGCAAGAGGCCTACAAAAGTAGCGGAAGAAAAAAAGAAGGGGCAGAGATAGGAAAGGAAGACTGGAGCAGGTCGAGAAGAAGAGAGCAAGATTGGAAATGTAAAGAAAAAGAAGGTACCTTTTATCATATGTGGTGGACCTGCCCCAAGGTGAAAGACTTCTGGGAGAAGATTTATAATGAATTGAAAAAAATGTTGAAATATACATCTATTAAGAAGCCAGAGGCCTTCCTTCTTGGGAATTGCCCAAGAAATATGTTAGATTGTTTTTGTATGCCACAACAGCTGCTAGGATTTTGTTAGCTAAGAAATGGTAAACACAAGAAGTGCCAACAGTGGAGGAATGGCAGATGAAGGTGATGGGAGCTAGCCGACCTGACTGGAAGAGTCCGCGACCAGAAGGAGGAGGAGTACCAGGAGGAATGGATGAAATTCAAAGACTATTTAGCTAAATATGTTAGGATAACTTAAATAGAAATACTTGCAAGTACCAGATTGGCTTAGGATTTAAATATGTGATGTTGTAAAATAACATGTTTAAAGTTAATATGAAAAGAAAGAAAGATGTTACTCGACTAAGTAAATTTTATAAGAAATTAGTTTTGGAAATCTGTTACAATGATATACATTGAAACTCAGCCAGGGGGGTTTGAGGAAGTCACCTAACAATGTTAATAATAGTGGAGTAATTACAGTTAGGATTTGTGTGTGTTTGTTTGTTTTTAAATTTGGAAAATCAATTAAAAAAATGGGGGGGAAAAGAGAAGAAGAGAGCAAGGGAAAGGGTGGCTTCAGAAAGAAGGCTTTAGAACATGGTAAAGGAGATTTTCTGGATGCCAGAATCCAAGTTTGAGGCAAGTACTCTTTTGTGAGAGAACCCGAGCAGAGATTTAAAATCACAAAATGTGATTCCAAAACTTCCCTATTCCCCTAGCATAGAAAAAGAATACATTCAGTAAATTTTAAATTGAATTACTTACAAACTCTCCAAAGGTCAGATTCATGTGTTTTCTATATAGCATTAATAAAAGTTGCACAGGCAGTAAAACTTGACTTATTTACAGTGCTGAAAGTTCCTAAATCACTGGTACAGGAACTCAAAGAGTGACTTCTTAGAGCCATGCTGCTAAGCTGTAGCAACCAGCTTAACCTCTTCACACACTGAGCTCAGGTGGACTAAAGGGGAACAAAGACTTGATTACCTAGTTGCTCCCAAGGTGAGCTAAGCCTGGCAGGCAGCTTACTCTATGGTCTTAATCCTTCCATGCAGTAATTAGACTTAAGCGTGTTGGTTATGAGAGGCTGATTATCCCACAGTAATTAAGGCAAGCAAGAGAGGAGGAAAGGGGAAATCAGTTTGAAAAGGTGTATTTAGATCTGCTTCCATAAAAAGGTAAAGGACCCCTGACAGTTAAGTCCAGTCACAGATGACTCTGGGGTTGCGGCGCTCATCTCGCTTTACAGTTTTCCATGTGCCTCACTAAATATAAAATGTTAGTTATTAGCCATGATTACTTAATCTGACTGTTAAATTGATAAGTTCAAGCTAGACTTTAAAAGGCAAGAGGTTTTCCTACCAGCAACTGCCCAGAGGAGGACAGCATTTTTGGTGGCTTAACTTATCCAGTTGCTTGAAAGTTTGTGGTACTGAAGCCTCTACAAGTTATTTTTATTTTGATGCTCAACCTTCCACAGACAACATCCTTAGCTACCGCTACTTAGCACCTTGCAAAACCTTGTTACTGTTTTACTGTATGGCTCTCACAAGTTATCCTCATTGCCAAAACCAACACAGAACTATTGATTGAGCTAAGTGTTACAAACCCTCATAACCAACTCCACCCCCCTATTTTCCCCCACTCAGGCATCCTCATGATGGGTAGGAGTTATTTTGAGCCAATAACCATCCAAGTTTTGTCTCCTTTCCAGTTAAGAGCTCTTTATTAACCTCCCTACACATCAAACCATTTTGTATTTATTATCTCAATAACCCTTAAGTGTTTTGAGAAACTGGTGCGCCGTCACATTATTTCCTGTCTTCCACCAATTTTTGACAACTACCAGTTTGCATACAGGGCAAATAGATCCACAGAAGACGCTATCACCACCACTCTCCATGCTGCTCTGTCCCATCTGGAGCAGCCGGGGAGTTATGTGAGGCTGCTGTTTGTGGATTTTAGCTCTGCTTTTAACACTATCCTCCCCCATAGACTGGTGTCCAAGCTAGAGGCGATTGGACTCTCCAACTCCACCTGTCTCTGGGTTTTGGATTTTTTGTCAGAACGTTCTCAGAGGGTTAGAGTAGGGTCACATATGTCCAAAGCCCTTAGCCTTAACACCGGCTCACCACAGGGTTGTGTGTTGAGTCCCCTGCTCTTTACTCTCTACACGTATGACTGTACAGCCATCTATTCCAGCAACAAAATCATCAAGTTTGCTGATGACACTACGGTGGTGGGGCTCATTTCAGGAGGGGATGAGTCCGCCTATCGGGACGAGGTGGAGCGGCTCTGTGTTTGGTGTGGAGAGAACAATCTGGCTCTTAATACAGCTAAGACCAAGGAATTGGTGGTGGATTACAGGACAAAAAAGGCGGTCATTCAGCCCTTGTATATCAACGGGGAACGGGTGGAGAGGGTGGCGGAATTCAGGTTTTTGGGAGTGACTATCGATCAGGGCATGACTTGGAGCGCAAATACCACTGCTCTGGTGAAGAAGGCTCAGCAGAGAATTTATTTCCTCAGACTTTTAAAGAAGAACAATCTGAGTGAGAAACTGCTGGTGTCCTTCTACCGAGGCTCCATAGAGAGCATTCTCACATACTGTATTTGTGCTTGGTTCTCCAGTTGTACAGCTAGGGAGAAGAAGGTGCTCCAGAAGGTCATAACCACAGCCCAAAGGATTATTGGTCATCCTCTCCCATCTTTGGAAGAACTGTACGGTTCCCGTTGTCTTAGGAAAGCAAACAACATCCTGCAGGATTCATCTCACCCGGGATACAGTCTGTTTGCACTACTGCCTTCTGGCAGGAGATATAGAAACATCAAGTCAAGGACAAATAGACTGAAAAATAGTTTCTATCCAAGAGCTGTGGCCTTTTTGAATGCTGTAACTCGATAGTGTGACCTGGAAGTTTGATGGGTGTGGGTGTGGGTGTGGCTGGAATGTGGTTTGTTTGGTTGTTGTTGCTGTTTTGCTTTTGTTGTTTTTTTTAAGGGATGGCATCCAATTTCGTTGCACTGTGCAATGTTGCACTTGTGTAATGACAATAAAGAATCTATCTATCTATCTATCTATCTATCTATCTATCTATCTATCTATCTATCTTACAGCAACACCATAAAGAAGGTCTGCATGAGAGTTCCGTCTATTTCAAATGTGGGAATGAGAGACTCCTGCATGCCCGAGGCCATCCACAGCTTAAGTGGGGTTCACCTCACCTGATTCTCTTAACTACTATGTTCTAATCCTATTTTGGGTGTGCAATTAAGCAAGCCAGGCTATCTCTATTAAGAGGCGGTTTCCAGAAACTCATAGCAAAACACGTTTAACAAAAGTGTTGATGATGAATAAAAATGCAACAAGTGTTTAGCACAAATTAAAAAGAATATATAACTAACATTTCTATTTTCTGAATCTGACTTGCTGAGGTGGCAAGATGGCCAAAGAGGTGAAAACCTAGAAGATGCTAAGAAAAAGTTTATTAGGAAGAACCGCATGTGACTTTAACATATGAGAGTGCTGGAGGTGAAATAGTTAAACAGGTTACCCAATCAGGACCCAGGGGGGTGGAGTCAGAGGGACTATAAAACCAGCTCTGGGAGGGGCAGAAGGAGTTCGTTGGGAGTTGAGTGGTTGGTTGCAGTGGGAGTGAATTGGGATAGAGTCTGGGGGTAGGTTGAGTTAGTGTAGCGAAACAAGCTGAGCCAGGAATAGTTAGGGGCTAGGAAGACAAGGAAATATCTGAGAGGTGGTTTAGTGAGTGAGAGCAGGTAGCGGAGGTTATAGGTCTGGATAGGCACCCCATGATTGTAACTGACCAATACCGTTTATGAAACCACACGCTTGTTAAACTGCAATAAATAAACAGAAGTTTATGTTCCAATTTAACCCTGACTGGACTCAATATTGTACCAGGTAGGGCCTGGGTGGTGGCAGCGAGAAATAAAGTGGTGGCACAGGGATCAATAGACGGTGAAATGTCCGGGGACCCTGAATAATTGCCACACTGCATACAGTGGTACCTCTGGTTACGTACTTAATTCATTCCAGAGTTCCGTTCTTAACCTGAAACTGTTCTTAACCTGAAGCACCACTTTAGCTAATGGGGCCTCCCGCTATCGCCGCGCAATTTCTGTTCTCATCCTGAAGCAAAGTTCTTAACCCGAGGTACTATTTCTGGGTTAGCGGAGTGTGTAACTTGAAGCATCTGTAACCTGAAGCGTATTGCATCTGAGGTACCACTGTATGTAGAAGTTCAACACCTAATCTTTTTGTGTGGTGGTGTTTTTTTTTTTGCCCCTCAAAGGCAATGTGGAGAAGAGGTGAATCTCTGACAACTGGTCATGGCAGCTAAATGGACCTTACATGATAACAGGCCATGTTCCTCTCTCAGCACCACTTGGTGATGAACAAACAGAAGGGCATGGCAAATGATTCTATGTTCTGCTTCCAGAAACTTGGCTCTGGCTCTTGCTTGCACCAAAATAATGGACTACATGAACCCTTGGTCTGATCCAACAAATCAATTCTTAAGTCAATTCTTTATACTTCTCATGTAAGTGACCCAATCTAGTCCCATATAAAATACTCAACTGCAGCCCATCACAAGGAATCATTTCATTTGTTTCATGCTTCCTATTTGTACTCTTCTTTTGCAGCAGTCTGCCTTTTCTATGGCATGCAACATGCACTGAAACATTCAGCTGCCAGGGAGGCCATCTCTGTTATGATGTAGCTGACAAGGTGAAGGATTGTCCTTCACAAAACACTTTCTCTTGGGCCTGCAACTCCTGGCTCAAGAAAACCATAGAACCACACCCTATCCATCACTCATCCACTTCAATAAATACAGAATTAGCAAGGTTGTCACCTGGAAAAAATGAACTATGTGAAATAGAATTTATACAGGAGTGACTAATCCCATGCTTTGGCTGACAAAAGAAAATAAACTCTTATATTCTCGGCTGTTTTAAAAATAGTTTGTAGAATATTGGGAGCAGATACAGACCTTTAGGAAGAGTGTAGCATAAGAACATTCTTCTATAGCAATGCTGTACAGAGTTCCATGGATTCAAAATAAAAAGAATGTTGCCTTACCCTGGGCGTTCAGCACGTTCCTTTTCTGAGGCCATCAGAATCTGCTAGCTAATGCATTTGAAGGATTTTAATTCCCAGTGTTTATGGCATGCCCTATAGCAGGGGGTCAGCAAACTTTTTCAGCAGGGGGCTGGTCCACTGTCCCTCAGACCTTGTGGGGGGCCAGACTATATGGGGGGGGGAGAAATGAACAAATTCCTATGCCCCACAAATAACCCAGAGATGCATTTTAAATAAAAGAACACATTCTACTCATGTAAAAACACACTGATTCCTGGACTGGATTTAGAAGGTGATTGGGCCAGATCTGGACCCCAGGCCTTAGTTTGCCTACCCATGCCCTATAGGGTGTCTCCACCAACTGGCCAATGGGATACTAATTTTGTTCTACAGCAGATTGGGGAAAAGGTCAGACAAATGATATGACCATGGCAGGAAAAGGAGGCGATGTTCAAGCACAAATCTACTCTAAAACCACCTTTGTCCTTTGCTTGTTCTATAGACTTATTCTCCCTGTAAATTATTTGAACAGTGTAAGTGATGTGCATAATAGAATTGGCACAATTAAATTTTTTCCCCCTGCAAGGGTATCTAAAGATGGCATCGTTTACCCGATATACCAATGCTATGTGAAGCTTGGTGGACTAAAAAATACAAGAGTATCCATGTTTTTGCAGAAAATTGCACAAACATTATCTTGCAGCTCAAACAATTAGCAGGATCAAGCAATACCAATACAATTTTTGTACCAGTTGTTGTGTTCATTCCAGACATTAATGTTTAGTATTTGTCTTGTGGTCGTAAGCAAATGTTTGATGCTACAGCCAGTCACAAGCGCTGCCATTTGTAAAGGTAAAGGACCCCTGACAGTCGCGAACAACTCTGGGGTTGCGGCGCTCATCTCACTTTACTGACCAAGGGAGCCGACGTTTGTCCACAGACAGTTTTTCCGAGTTATGTGGCCAGCATGACTAAGCTGCTTCTGGTGAAACCAGAGCAGCGCAAGGAAACGCCATTTACCTTCCCGCTGGAGCGGTACCTATTTATCTACTTGCACTTTGACGTGCTTTCAAACTGCTAGGTTGGCAGGGGCTGGGACTGAACAACGGGAGTTCACCCCGTTGTGAGGATTTGAACTGCCAACCTTCCGATTGGCAAGCCCAAGGCTCAGTGGTTTACACCACAGCGCCACCCGCATCCCATATCTGTAAAGTTAAATGTAATGAAAAAGAAAGCACATAAACAAGAGTTCCTAGGAATTATGGAACCACACAGGGAAACTAGTGAGGAGACCTTTAGCACAATAACAGAGAAGTGCAAGAAATTGGCAGATGAAGGGGATGTAGAACTTAAAGCATGTAGAGAAACCATACAACAGAAATACCATGCCAATCATCACAACTAATCCACAAAAGAGTTCAATCAGTCGTCCATCTACAGTCCCCACCTGGATGTACTTATTACCTCACTGAATATAAAAACCAACCTGCTTACAGTTTGTTGAGACTACCATCCCACACTGAAGAAAAATGCTTTCAAGCCCCTGTCAGCTCCATTCAGGTATTTTTCAAATCTGAAAACTTTGTGGCTGAATCAGTTTAGTATGAGCTGTGAGCAAATAGATGTACCAGATAAATACCCCCATCATTGTGTAACATTTACAACATGAGCCTTACTGAACTATTGGAACCTGCTATTAAAATGGTCATGCTTTTAGTACTTTCCCTCCCAGTCAACATGCACATCTGAATAACCCTTTAACGCTTTGTGTAGTATGAAGACTACTGCTGGAAGGGAGAGCGCTCTCTGCTGCAAGGCCCATTTCCACCTGGCCCAGGGGGCGGAGCCCAGACTCACCTTGCACAACTAAAAGAGGCTCCTAGGAGGCCAGAGGGACATTGCTGGAACAACTCTTGGGTTGGGGCAACTGGTTAAAAAGTTTTAAAATGTTTTAAATGGTTCTAATTTTGGTTCCTCTCATTTTTGTCAGGTTGGTGTTGGTTAAATGTTTAGCTGGGGTTGGCGGTTCTTTTAATTTGGGTATAACTGTAAACTGTTTGTTATTGTTATTATTGTTGTGGTGGCTATTGTTGTTATTATTATTATTGGTTTCTATTGATTTATTGGTTTGTTTATTGCTTGTATAGGATATTTTGTTTTTTAACGTTTGATGTTTCGTTGTGTTTTTATATATGTTGTAAGCCACCAAGAGGGGCTGGGAAAACCTAGCCAGATGGGCAGGATATAAATTTTTAAAAATATTATTATTACATTATGAAGACATGAGTGAAGTTCAACAAATGAGTGAAGATAGTTGGTCTGACTTAGGTTTGTTTGGTCCCCCCCCCCCCCGCCAACCCTAACCCTGACTTGTGTTTGTTGAGTGTCTATATAAAAAGTTCATATAGAAGTTACTGACCATTTTGGCCAGGGTTCATTTTTTTTCAATGAATGATCCACTTTGCATTACAGTGGTACCTTGGTTCTCAAACACCTTGGTACTCAAACAATTTGGAACCCAAACACTTCAAGCCCAGAAGTGTTCCAGTTTGCGGACTTTTTTCGGAAGCCGAACATGCTCTGTTTTGAGTGTTACGCTTCCGTTTTTAGTGTTACACTGAGGTCTGTCTTTGCTATTTATTTTGCGTTTTGTTTTTGTGGCTCTTTTTTTGAGACTGTGTGGAACCCAGTTCAGCTACTGTTTGAGTGATTGATTGATTGATTGATTGATTGATTGATTGATTGTGTGACTGCAGTACATTGTTTATTGCTTTCATTTTATGCATCAATGGTCTCATTAAAATTCATGTTCAATTGATGTTTTAGGGGTTGTTTTTAAAAGTCTGGAACAGATTAAACCATTTTGCAGAACTTTCCATGGGAAAGTGCGCCTTGGTTTTGGAACGCTTTGGTTTTAGAACGGACTTCTGGAACAGATTAAGTTTGAGAACCAAGGTACCGCGGTGTATGTTTCTTTATGGTATAGGCAGATGAACCAAAAAAAAGAGTATTGGACCTTATGTCTGGTATTTAGAACAGCAAAGGCAACTTCTGTGTAAAAGGTGTGAAATTCAGCCTTAGCAGGTATAGGTGTAGAGTCCTAGAGTATTGTTCAATGGAGAGATTGAAACTGTATATCTTTCGAGTGCCTTGCCCTGTAATTGTAAAATGGACAAAAAAAAAAACAAAAAAAACAAAAAACCATATAAAGACTGCAAATAGTAAAGTCAGCAATCTGTAGCCACAAGTTATAGAACTTTGCCTTCCGTGAATTATTTTTGTGGACACCCACGCTTGCCTCACTGAGAAGGCCCAAGTCCACAGATGACTCACATTTGCAGCTTAGTACACAACTTGTGTCAATTACTTTTGTGAAATACCTGGTTAATTAAACCTTGAATGTGACCTAATTTGGTTTCGGCTAGTCAGGGTGGCCAAGGGATGCGGGTGGCGCTGTGGGTTAAACCACAGAGCCTAGAACTTGCCGATCAGAAGGTTGGTGGTTTGAATCCTCGCAGCGGGGTGAGCTCCCGTTGCTCGGTCCCTGCTCTTGCCAACCTAGCAGTTTGAAAGCACATCAAAGTGCAAGTAGATAAATAGGTACCGCTCCGCCGGGAAGGTAAACAGCGTTTCCGTGCACTGCTCTGGTTCGCCAGAAGTGGCTTAGTCATGCTGGCCACATGACCCGGAAGCTGCACGCCGGCTCCCTTGGCCAATAATGCGAGATGAGCGCCGCAACCCCAGAGTTGGCCACTACTGGACCCAATGGTCAGGGGTCCCTTTACCTTTACTAGTCAGGGTGGTCAACCTGTGGTTCTCCAGATGTTGCTGGAGCCCAATGCCCTGCCAAGGGGCGGGGATGATGGGAGGTGCAGCCCACATCTGGAGGGCCAGGGGTTTCCTAGACTTGCTCTAAGACTTAGTTCACTGCCTGTGAAATGGGAACAGTGACTTCACTTAAAAAGTTGTTGCAAGAATGGATAAGAATTGTAAAGAGCCTGTGACAGGTAGCAGTTTAATGGGGACTGGGAATAGGGAGAGCCAGATTTAAATCTTTTATCAGCAGTGAAACAGCTGGCAATGCTGAGGCAGTTTCTCTTTCTTTTTGTCCAGCCTACCTTGATTACTGTGAGGATGAAGAGAAATAACCTTCCTTCTTCTCCATATGCTTCCCTAACTAGGGAAAAGTCCAAATGATATGCACAGTAATTTTTTTAAGGTGATTAGAGAGCAAATTAGAGAGCACATTCTGCCTGCCTACCCTTATTTATTTATTAGGATGACAGCCTGCCCCATCCTAAAATGCTGGGTTTGGCACACACACAGGAAATAAAATACCCATTAAGTATTTAAAACTCCACATCACCATGCCCCTAAAGGTCACTGACACTTTGAGAAATTCCTTACACCAAAGTGTTATACCATTTCAGGCATCCTTTTGGAATGTTCTGCATTCTCTGAGCCATGCAGAGCAATCCGTCCTGCTTTTCTGACACCAGAATGAAGGTTAAAAGAGTTTTTTCTGTTTAGTGAGCAGTTCTGCTGTAATCCTTCAAGTGCCAGAATGAATGACAGCTGTAAGTTTCTGACATTCCAATCACTTGATAAAGTTATCTGGCAGAAGCCCTCAGCATCCCGTTTCCAAGCCTATGCACATTTCCTGCTCACATCACTCATAAAAAGACAGATTTCAGAATGTCCCCTCTCCCCAGAACTAGGGAAGGGGAAAGAGGAGGTTCTTACCTTCTATGACCTGAGCTGGTAGACTGGCAGGGAGCAATGAACCCAAAAGCAGCAGGAGCAAATTCCAGGGCACCCGGGAATGACTGGAGAAAATTGGGAAAGAGGGAGAGGAAGGAAGCCAGAGGTGAGGTGAAACAATTCAGTGCCTCCATGCGAGGGTGGCGAGGGTGGAGGTGGTGGTTCTTACCTGGGAAGCATTTTGTAAAAGCCAGTCTTCAGCCAAAGACAGGTTCAGCTGCTTGCCTGGAGTTGGGGAAGAGAGAGGCGGCTGCTGAGCTGCTTTCTTCCCCACCAGCGCTCAGCCCAAGTGGAACAAAGGCGGCTCTCTCTCAGGCTGGCTCTCAGTGAGTCACTGCAAGCCTCCAAGCCGGGCTCCCAGCACTGAAATCCGACTCCTTCTGCTATGTTTTCCTTACAGAACCCACCATCTTCCAGCTCCTCTTCTTCTACCTCACAGCTAAGTCCAGGACCTCATGCTCCTCCTATATTTTTGTCTGTCCTCAGATTTCCCATCAAATGACAGCAATACAATCACCACGACCCGGGAAGCTTCCTCTGAGGGCTGCATTCCCTTTGTGGTTAACGTCCTCTGATAAAAAGCAATGTTTCTTTTTAATGTTCACGGCTGTTTTGGGAAATTGCGGCAGCTCCTGTCTCAGCGGGGCTGACACAGGAGGAACTTCCACAGGGCTGGTCCCAAAAGGAATAGCAGTTTCACAACAGAGCATTAAATCAAGTGTTTAAGTTGGGCTGACATGAGAGAGAGCTTTTCCCACAGGATCAGACTCTTCCTTCTCACTTGTATTTCTTGGTTTTAAGGATGCCTTCTGGTTTACTGAACATTGTCTAAAGTTGGGTATATTAACAGGCAAATCATAAATGGTTTTCTAAAAATTAAGTAAAGACTTCTAACAATTGTTCCTCATCACACCTCTGATATGTTCCACCTAGTTTGATGCAGCTAAACTGAAACAGAATAAATCAAACTTCCGATTGTTCTCAAAAAACCAAAGTCTCATTTGTTATTTTTTACACAGTATCATATTATTATACTTTGTTTCCTTAATTTCCTTCAGAGAAATATTCTTTAGTTTATTGTCTATACATTACAAGAATCATTTAAGGTCTGCCAGGGGTTTTTTGCTATCATAATAGGTTTTCAAATATTCTTTAAATACTATCCATTCTTTATTCACCTTCTGCACTGAATACCTTCTAACTCTCCCCGTCATTATTGCCAATTGGATGTACAGTGGTACCTCAGGTTACATACGCTTCAGGTTACAGACTCCACTAACCCAGAAATAGTACCTTGGGTTAAGAACTTTGCTTCAGGATGAGAACAGAAATCGTGCTCCAGTGGCGCAGCAGCAGCAGGAGGCCCCATTAGCTAAAGTGGTGCTTCAGGTTAAGAACAGTTTCAGGTTAAGAACGGACCTCCGGAACAAATTAAGTTCTTAACCCGAGGTACCACTGTGTTCTGTCATTTTTACCTGCCATTCATTCTGACTTTGTAGGTGTAATTTCACTCCTCCAATTCATTGCGACCAGAATCCTGGCAGCAGATGTTGTATACATAAAAAGTGGTCTTACTTCTTTCTTGATTTCAGTTGACATTATCCCTAATAAAAAGGCCTCTGGTCACACTTTGGGTGCTCCTGCCTTCACCCACATTTGAATTTGAATTTCCCCCTCAGCATGCTGCAAGGCTGTAGAATTCTTTCTAAGGGGCCCTTGTAGTTCCAATAGTGAAGAGAATATTTTCACAGACACTTTTTTCATCCCTTTGTGACAATCTGTACCCATCAAAACTCTCAATTTTATCTCTGACATTTATGTCCCATTCTTCCTCCAAGAAGCTTCTCTTTCTCTTTTTTTTATCCATGCAGCAATGCAGTGATGCAGGTAAGGCTGAGAGATAGTGACTACCCCAGCTACTGAATTGAATGGATAAATTGGGATTTGAACTCAGGATTCCTCAAGCCTAATCCAACCTTCTAAGCATTATACTATGCTGACTCTCAACACATTTAAAGTATCTTGTTCTGTTGCTCTAGTCTAGGGGGTAGAAATTCAGGGAAGTGGCATTCCTCATTGGCTTTGGCAATATCCCATTCTCTAACAATTTTCTGCCTCCTATTCATTTCCAGTCACAATTAAATTGTTGCTTTGGTAGGATTGGGCAGCATTTGAGAGGTATTAAAACAGAAAATGAACCTAATGCATGCATAAAAGGGTTAACCTTGGATCATGCAAGCCTGCGTCTTGGCTAACCCAAAGATTGCATGATCCAAGTTATTTCTTTTTAAGTTGTTAGGACCCTTTTTCTTCTTTGTCTTACTGCCAGCAGATTGGAGACTTGTTTGCTGTAATTTCGGGGGGGGGGCATTCATTTTCTCTCTCTCTCTCTCTCTCTCTCTCTCTCAGCAAAGCTAAGTGTTGTGATTTATTCTAGCCTAAGTATTCTTGTGGGTCACACTTGTTAAAAGTGGATGAGGGCAGATGCAAAATCTAACCCAGGGGGTCTTTTGCTGTTGTATAAGGGGAAAGTATTCTAAGGGCGAAGCACCTCATGCTTCATCACAGTATCATACCACAAAAAGTTTCATCCACTAAATTTATAGTTGAATATTGAGATTAAAAGCACAGAAATATTACTCCCCTCCAAAGATGTCAACCCAAGTTGCTTCTGGATACCACACTGAAATTGCACTTGATGCTCAGAACAACCGCCCAACTTTAAATTCACAAACACGGCTAAGTGGTATTAGCAGAATTATAGCTGGCGAGTTCTCTCAGGCTACTTCTGCTTCTTCCCCTCCCTCAGTGAATTGTCTTGATCTGGCTGAACTGTGTGTATATGTCAGAGTCTATGCATGTTTTAAATATCACTGCAACAGTGGCACCATTGATAAGCCTCAGAATTGTTTCCATGAGAAATGTGGTTTTTTTTACCCCACCCTAAAGCATTCTGAATAGAGCTTTTTCCTCCCCCCCCCCCCCCGCCACATATAGCTGATTGTGTGCAACCCCTGCTCAAAATAAGTTGTTTTTAAAGTCTGGACCTAATCTGACGTCTTTGCTGATCTACATGACTTTGTACGAAAGGTATGTACCCACCCCCATTTTTGGAAAGAGGAGGAGGAGGAGGAGGAGACACACTGAGCACAGAAGAGAGTGAAAGGGGCCTGGGGCAGAGAGGGGGGAAAGAATGATGCTGTGGCCCTGCAGAGTGAAAATATGAGCTTTTCAATATATAAAAAGGTAAAGGGACCCCTGACCGTTAAGTCCAGTCATGGACAACTCTGGGGTTGCAGGGCTCATCTCGCTTTACTGGCCGAGGGAGCCGGGGTACAGCTTCTGGGTCATGTGGCCAGCATGACTAAGCCACTTCTGGCGAACCAGAGCAGCGCACAGAAACACCATTTACCTTCCCGCTGGAGTGGTACCTATTTATCTACTTGCACTTTGACGTGCTTTCAAACTGCTAGGTTGGCAGGAGCAGGGACCAAACAACAGGAGCTCACCCCGTCGCGGGGATTCAAACCGCCGACCTTCTGACCGGCAAGCCCTAGGCTCTGTGGTTTAGACCACAGCACCACCCGTACCCAATATAGTTGGGTACAATTCTATACTCAAGGGGTGGCATTCAAATAAGTCTTGGAGTAGATCCATTGAAATGAACAAACCTGTTAGTCATGCTAATCTATTTCAATATGTCTACTCTTGAGCAGAACTAGTGTTCTAGGGCAGGCATGTCCAACTTCCAAGAGACTGTGATCTACTTCCACTATAAATAAACTAGCAGTGATCTACCCATTGGATAGACCTGAATTGTGAGCTTTTTGGGCGGAGGATGAGCCAAAGTTGTTGAACTTTTTTGGGGGGGGGGAAGCTTAGTTGTTGACCTTTGGGGGGGGGAGGACGATTGATCAGGATGATGCAATTGACCACAGACACCCACAGACATCGACCAGTTGGACATGCCTGGTCTAGGGGTTGTAGAGCCTGCAGAACGGGGGATGGCTTGGGTTACATTTGACTGGCAACCTGGACTTTCAAAACATGCAAATGTTTATTGATAGGGATAATCTACAACTTATCAGTCAACTTCTCAGGGAGTGTCTAGATGACTCAATTTTGGAGGGTGCACACAGTTATCAAGAAACTAAAAGGGGGCTAAGCTCCATGTCTTCAGAGTGAGTTTTGTAAAACATGCTCACTGGTCCCACAATTTACTAAGCATTTAATTAATGTTATCATGGAAGACACCACCTTCATGGAAAGACGCAAGACTGGTGGTTTTGGCCAAACTGGGGAAAGATCCTTGCCAGCTGGGATCTCATCATCCCAAGATGCAAAGATATTGTCAGCCCTCCTGGCAGCTCACTTGAACAACTTTGTAGGCCAGTATTTTCAAAATGAGCTTTGAATGTTATACATAATAATATTTTTAAAATTAAAAAAAATAAGTCACACCGATCTCATTGACTATTTTGAAGATGGTTTAACCATGTGGAACAGCCATTTCTGCTGAATGTATTGAGGAAATTTAATTAATTTGAAAATTTATTAACTGTGATATGCCTATTCATTCATTCATTTATTTAATCTAGCAAAAGCAATTACAAAAAATAAAATAAAGCAGAATAAAATACTATTGTGAGTTGGGAGGGTGTTAGGCTTTATTACTGAGTCCAGTGCTTTTTTTCTTTAAAAAAATGTTTAGGGGTACTCTCCTTTTGACTCAAGAAAATCACCATTTTATAGTTCAAATCAGGGAAAATAAGTACAGTAAATGGACAAAAGTACAAAGATTCACAAAATGTTTAGGGATATGCATACCCCTGCGTACCTCCAGAAAAAAAGCACTATCTGAGTCCCTTCTGGTACCTGGATCCAGCAAGGATTCAATTGCTGGACTAGCCAGAACAGCTTCTTGGTAAAGACCCTCAACAGGCTGGTAGATAGAAGGACAAAGACATGAGTTGAAGTGTGTGAGAGCTGGGCTAGACGCAGACTACGGGGGGGGGGGGAGACGTGCTTGATTTCTGCTGGAATTCAAGATGACTGTCAGGAATGAGCCAGCTCCAAGTGAAGGTTTGCAACCGACTGCAGAAAGCAGCCAGGAACAAAGAGGCTTAGATGTTAGTCAGGCAGGGGAGAGCCAGCAGCTGCAGACTGCAGCTCTTCCCTACCTTAACGGGCAGGGTAATAAGACAGTAGCTGAGAGCAGGCTAGAACACAGCAAAAGCTTGCAGGAAGCACAAAAAGGAGCAAACAGTCTCAGAGACAGCCTCTCAGAACAGGAAGAGGTTAGAGCTGATCCACTAAGTCCGAAAAGTCGGCGAATGGGAGGGGTGCTAGATAGGAAGCAAAACAAGTGACGTAAGGGTCGTAAGTCCAATATCATCTGTCAACCCCGGAAGGGGTCTTCAGAAGGGTCATCTTGAGTAACGGTGCCAGAGGCTTTGTTGGAGCTGTTTGGAGCTATCTGTTTGTTTTTGCAACAAATCTTCCTTTTTAATTACCTATGCTTACTGTGTTATCAAGCTGGGAACCTGGACTCCTGACAGAACCTGACAATGCCGCCCCATGTAGTATGGATGGGACCTGAGAACGGAAGTTACATTCCTCTTTGGAAAGAGTGACTTAGGGCTAACCCAGACTTCCTTTTGTGCTGTGCTTTCCACCACAGATCTGTACTTTAAATCAGTCCTGATTTTTTTTTTTTTTTGTTTTTTTTTGTCACAGCGCTTTTCCCAGGAAAACCCATGTCTTACCACTGAATCAGAGCAACATGCTTGGAGATGGAGCTTTAAAACCTGGACCTGTGCCTAGAAGCATGGCACAAAAGGAAGTTTGGGATTTATACTTGCCCTGTATACATTGTTGTAAAGAAAATAATTCATCCTGCAAAAGCATATTAAAGTAGGTTTAGAATTTTTTAGCAGAAATATTGGAATTTTTTTAAAATTTACATTGACTTTTATGATTCTGTGATATGAAGTAATTTTTCCAGAGAAGAGCTTTGTGTTTAACCTTAAAGCTGAAGTAACTATGAAGACTATAGACAAGAACCTGGGCTTACAGAATTTTGTGGCATTTCAAATGCTTAAAAAGTTCTTGCAAATTCTTTTATTGTGGAAGTATTAAGATCATCTTTCTCTTCTCTTCTCTTTTTTTTTTTTTGCCATGTGGTATTATTACATAGGTTTGTTTAGTTGGAGAGTGAAAGACTAAACTAGGATAAAAACCTGCTGGAACACATTCTCATTTCATTGCCATGATTCTAACTGTAGCATTTGAAGATGTAGAATGTCATTGGGGGCTTTTTAACTATTTACAAATAGAGTGTGATTGTTAAATGTACAGTTTCTCCAGATATTAATAAATCAAGACATTTTGGGGCTGCTTTCCATAAAAAGATTGTTATATGGTTTTTAACAAATTAAATGCATGTGCATTCACAAAATTTCCCAGATTTATTTAGGGGAAGTCATGGCTGTTAAAGTGATCTTATTAACTAGCAACATTTAAAAATACCTTTGGCAATAGATGTTGACTATTATAAGGCCATATATTTCATTGAAAGGCTCCATTCAGATTAAATGTCACATATACATTCCAACAGACCAAATAAAATGGGAGAGGACTATGAACGCCAAACATTGTTCTGCATACTTGAAGAAATAAGGGATCTCCTTGTTTGCAAATGTGACACTGGCCACTTTTAGGAGTGGCTTTGCTATGGCTTTCCTCCTGAAAAAGCGAAGTCTATTGTCAGCCCGACAGCCTGGGCTGGACTTCCCTCTCCTACCCAGTCATTGAAGGTGCAACAGCCCTGCCCTCCTGCACAGATGGCAGATGTTCATGGTGCAACTCACAAACTCTGAACGGGGTGCCTGAAAGCTGCCTATGCCCAGTGCTGTGTCTCTTTTTCAGCCAGAGTGGCAAAAATAACTTTTCCTTTTTTATGTTCCAACATATTTTTTTTTAGTGCTCCTCCCTTCCTTTCCACGCGATGTTCTCCTGCCAAACTTCAGGCTCCCTCCCTAGTTTTTGTTCCATCCCCACCACTCAGTTTCCAGGTGAGGCTGGAATGCCTGTCCCTGTGGAATCTAGTGCAGGAAACTAAAGAAACGTACAGCAAAATACGGTTAACAAAGCAACCCCAGTAACTTTGGTCAATGGTTTCTCATATTCCATTGTTTTATTGTTTTCTTATTTATTAAATTTGTATACCTCCCATCATCCGTAGATCTCAGGGTGGTTCACAAAATTCACGAGAACAAACTATTTGCAAATCATCTTGAGTCTTACCTGCCTGCTACCAGACAAAATATCTGTTTTGTACAACCTTTCGCCAGCAGGAGAATGAAACGGCAATTAATATTAATAAGTGGACAGTGGCTCAGGCAAAACACAATAGGCAGTTTTGGAGCAATAGACCTCCTAAGGAGGTTTCTTCGGTCAAGTCACACTTAGATTCCACTGAGCCCGCAATACATTCTGTGGAAACTAGAAATCATTGCTTCCATTGCAGCAGGAGAGAAAAAAATAGTTGTGGAAAACCGAAGTGTCCAGCTCATAGGTGTCAGTCAGTCTCTAGTTCAAACTATTAAAATGCTCATCATCAGAATACAGAGCCATGAGGCAGATTGAGGCAGCAGCTGCCTCAGGCAATGGAGTCCAAGGGGCCCCTCTGCAGCCGCCCCCAATGCCGCAGCCGCTGGAGAAGCAAAAAGTGGCTGTGGCTGCTTCTGGGTTTGGACAAGATCTTGAGAGAACCCTGTGAGCTCACGTGACAGCTCCATGAGATTGCATGGAGGGCTGTGCGCAAGTTCTTGTAGGGTTCTAGTGAGATCTCGCCAGGTCCTGGAAGCCACAGCTGCGCGATCTCAGTAAGTGAGGTTTCAGCAGGGATGACAAGGGTTGACGGACAGGGAGGCACTTTCCCATTTTGCCACCCCTGTTAGAATGCATGCTTTGTGGTCCGGCTTGTGTGCTGCACAGACCACTTGGGTACAAATCCAGCCTCAGGGACAACAGCAGGCTTTGCTCTCATCACTAAGTGCAGCGCTGATTTTTCTTACATAGGAGACTTACTTCTTTGACTTGCTTCTTTGGAGGAAAGTCCAGACATGTTCTGGAGGACATCAACGGGGAAGTGGGATCAAGGGGCCCCCTGAGCCTAGGACCTCCAGTGGTGGAGACTCAGACATTACATACTCTTATCTCTGTGGCCTCATTCTGGAGGGATGTGCTCTTGTTATTTTTTAGTTTTAATCTGGTGTAATTCTGGATATTTGTCTGCTGTAGAGGAGGTCTCTGGTGCGTAGATGCAGCACTTTGTCCTGAAAGAAATTGGAACGTTTCCTTTGCTATGGCATTTGTGGTTAGACAACACACCCATCCCTGATCTCAGACTTCCCACAACAGCAACAGCTGATGAAAAAGCAAAAGCATAACTAGATATTGCATATTGGAACCACAGAGATGGACAAATCCTAAACGACAATTTCTAACTACATGAGATAAATATATTCATGTACAGGCTATGATTTCTGAGGCACCAGTAGCAGATGAACAAACATGTTTTTTATGAGCTTGCAGGGAGTCGATCAAGTTTCCACTTCAGGCCTACCAGTTTTCTGAATTTCAGCTGGAACATATAAAACAGTCATTACTACCTGGTGAGGGATGCTGGAGCCACTTCTTGGCATTTTGGTTTAAAAAAATAACAGTGATTCCATGTAAAAAGTAAAGGTAAAAGACCCCTGGACAGTTAAGTCCAGTCACATGTGACCATGGTGTACAGCACTCATCCCCCTTTTCAAAGTCCACGGTGTCTTTGGGTCTTCAGTCTTATCACATGCTGACCACTTGCCACCCATATCCAGACGCTCCCTTTTCTTCCTTTCCTCCCCTTTCTTCTTCCACCCCTTCCTCACACGGCAATGGAAATGCCAGTAGTTTGCTTCCCCTATTTAATTACTTATCTAGAATTTTAAAATGGTTATATATGGTATTTACAAATTGCTGCTGCACATTGTTAAACATCCCTGCAGAGACCATGCCCCTTTTTTACCAAGTACAGTGGTACATCTGGTTACGAACTTAATTCTTTCCAGAGGTCCGTTCTAAACCTGAAACTGTTCTTAACCTGAGGTACCACTTTAGCTAATGGGACCTCCCGCTGCCGCCGCACCGCCACCACACGATTTCTTTTTTAAAAAAAAATAAATATTTATTAGCATTTCCAAAATAATACAAAATACAAAAACAAAAGAAAAACAAAAAATAACAAAAAATACAAAAATGCAAAACTTAAAAACAATTAAAAAACACATAGAATTTCAATTGCTTACTTTTCTTTTATCTTGTTTCTCAGACCTCCTCGCACCTCCCCTCTCTGTATTCCAATTCAAGTTGTTAACTCAGCAAGTCCTCACCTAATTTAAATTCACTTTAAAAACCAATTTTACTTTATCTAATCTTAGCTCTCATCCAAACTTATACATCAATACTTATCCTTAAAACATTTTCTAAGATCGACCACAATTTCCTTCCATGAATTTCCCAATTTTCATACAAATAACAAAACAAAAAAGAAAACAAATTATAATTATATACCCTTTAGGTTCCCAGTTTCTATTCCACCCATACCCCCTTCCCAGTTTCTGTCCCCAACAAATGTCTATCAGTCTCAATATGCAATCAGCCTGGAGATCTAACATCCGAGACTCTTAATTCTCTCTCACTTCCTCTCTGCCGGTCTTTTTGATAGTCCTTAATGTTGGACACCAAATCTCAGAGAAGCTCCGGCCCAACAAGATCCATATTTCTTCCAGCCAGACCTCCATACTTAAAGGTGAAGCCTATGGGGTAATCCAAATCTTGTTTCATACTCCTTTCAAGTCCGACTGTCCCCACAGCTCCAACCTCCACCTTAATCAAATTTGTAATCCTTAGGTCTTCAGATCTCCACATAAGGAGATCTCTCCATTTTTCACTCTCCAATTCAGGCCAGACTTTCCACATCACATTTTTATTTTCCTTTGTTGCCATCATGTCAGGCCTCAAGTTACAGCTCTCCTTTGGCATCTGCAAAATTACGGCTCCTCCTTCCTTTTCTTTAGGGACAACATATATCTCCTTCTCCGAATTCTCAAAGCTCTCAGGTTTCTCTGTTTGTCCAGTTGAATAGGCTTCCTGTTCCAAATCCTTATCAAATTCAATGATGGTGTTTACTGTTAAGTCCAGAGTTGTAACACTTGTAGCCAAAACATCAATTTGGCCTTGTAGCTTTCCCAAGAGAACAAATGCTCTGTTCAGTTCAGCCTGAATTTTCCCTCCTCCAGCCATTCTTGTAGTGTCCCAAAACCCCCTCTAGAGGGATTTTAGTTCCTTAATGTTCCTTTCAGCTCAAATCCAAAAATCCAGTTAGCTCGTGTCAGCCCTTCCTTATTTTCAACAAATTGTAACAAATATAATCAGCGAAAGCAACAGAAACAAAATTCTCTTTTTCCGTCTTGACATCTAACTTGACAGCTGTCAAACTCTTCAGTACCTCAACAGGCTCTCTCACGGAACACTCCCGGGTCCGGGGGGGGGGGGGTGGTGGCACTTCAGCTCCCAAAATTAATTCTTTGTCTGCAGGCTCCCCTGCTTCCAGTAAAATTTCATATAGTGCCAAATCGTGAAATTAAAGTCTTTTGCGAAAGAAGAAAAAAAGATTCTCTCGACCTTAGTTAGCAGGTCCTTTGCTTTAGATTGTTTACAAAGAGGGAAGGCGGACTTCCTGTTTAAACCTTCGCCGATCGTGCCTAATTCATAAAAAAGAATTTTTCTTTAAGGTTCCAATTTTCGTACTACTCATGGGTTGTTACTTTAGAGTCCAATTGCTCACAAGAAGAAGTCAGCGCTCTCTGACCACGGCTGTGCGGCTTCACTCCACGGGAGAAGCAGTCGACTCTCAGCACCGCGCCGCTCACCCCGTACCGTTCCAGAGCCTTTAAAAAGGCTCCTTCGCAGCTCGGGGGGGCGCAAAAGTTGCCCGCCAAGTCCCCACGCTCACAGGCTTCAGCGCCTGTGATTTTTAAGGGTCCCTGCTTTGTCGCAGCGGCAAGACCCAATCCCGCGGAGCCGATCCCTCCGGAGCTCGGAGGGAATCCGCCATTAGTCGATGGCGCTAACCAGTCCCCACCACCACACGATTTCTGTTCTCATCCTGAAGCAAAGTTCTTAACCCGAGGTACTATTTCTGGGTTAGTGGAGTCTGTAATCCAGAGTGTTTGTAACCTGAAGCATCTGCAACCCGAGGTACCACTGTACTTATATTCCATCCAAGTCAAGCAGTATTTTCTCAGTGATGGATTTACATTTTTTTTTTCATTTAAATGTCTGTGTTTTCTTTCTTGTTTTAAGATGCAAAACTATATTCTTTTTTAAAAATAATATTTATTACTTTTAAAGCTTACAAAAAAGAAAGAAAAGAAAAAAGACAGGAGAAAGAAAACAAGAAAGAGAAAAAAACAATACAATACAATATATAAACAATACAAAACACAACCTTAACACATTAAACTAAACACAAAACAAAACAAAACAAAAACAATTTAAAAATTTAATCTTATTTCCATTAAAACTAATATACATATTTAAGCTTAACTCCTTATAGCATTTCTACTAAGGCCATAAAATTGCTTTCCAACATTTTTCTATCACTCATTAATTTTACAGTATTTTTATATACAGACTTTAAATTTTCCAATCCTCTTCCACCATCTCCTCTCCCCGGTCTCGGACTCTGCCAGTCTCTTCCGTCAACTCCATACAGTCCATCAACCTGGAGATCTTATGTCCGAGGCTCTTAACTCTTTTCCAAGTCCCTTCTGCAGGTCTTCTTCATATTCTTTGATGCTATAGAGCAGATCTCGGGGAAACTCCAGCCTAACAATATTTTTATTCCTTCTCGACAGGTCAGCCAGATTTCCATAGTTAAAGCTAAGATTCATAAAGTATTTCAGGACATGTTTCAAGATTCCTCCAAAACCAAAGGCCCCCAGAACTCCAGTCTCCTCCTGACCCAAGTCCATGTCCCAAAAGTCAGTTAATCCCTGCATGGAGGGATCTTTCCAGCTTTCCTTCTCCAGTCCAGGCCGGGCTCCGATCCTCAAAATCTGACTTTTTCTAGGTTCAATCATAAAAGGCCTCAACTTATAGTCCTCAATTTGCCTTTGTAAGGCTGAGGCTCCCACTTGTGTTACTTTAGGTTCGACAACAACAACTTTCTCCTTCTCCACAATTTGTTCTGCTGAAGTAAATCCTGTACCAAATCCTGAATAATTTCTGTATTGGTGCTCACTTTTTGTCCCAGATTAATCGCTTTTTGTCCCAAGTTATCAATTTTAGTAGTCATAACATTGGTCTTCTTATGAAGCTGTTCCAACAAATAGCTTATCTTACAAAATGCATTCACTAAGGCTTCTCCTGTCGACATTCTTAAATGGTTCAAGGTCAATCCCTGATTCTCACAGTTCTTATCCTGCAGCTGGAGATTCCCCAGCTCCACTCTTGTAACAGTTTCCAAAGCTCCCTCTAGAGGGAAACAGTCTCCACTTGTATCAATCCTTTCAAGCACAGTTCAAAAAGTAAAGTTAGTTTCAATTTTCAGTTACTTTTCCTCCTTTTTAAACGCAGAAGAGGACAATGGAAACAATATATTTCTCTTATTTAACTAACTGTCAACATGTTTTATTCACAGTCAATGAACTCTCCCAAAACTTCAATCTACTGGCAGCCCGTTTCCAGGTTCAGAGCAGTGGTAATTTAATTTTTATCACTCTCTCCTGCAGGCTTACACGATCCAAAATTTCCCCCCTCTTCTCCTGCTTCCAAGGGGGGTTTAATGATTTTAATCGATGGAAGTTTAATCCTTTACATAAGGCTTTCCAAGACCTTAGCTTGCAGCTTCTTTGCTTCAATCTATTTACAAAAGGGGAAGGTGGACTTCCTGTTTGAAACCATCCCGTTTCGGTACCAAATTAAGACTTTTGTAAATCCAATTTTCCGTTCTACTCACGGGTAGTTGTTTAAAGTCAAATTGTCCACAGGAAAAAGTCAGCGCTCTCCGGCAACAGCAATGCGGCTTCACTCCGTGAAAAAAGCAGTCAATTCGAAGCACCATGCCACTCAACCCACGTCGCTCCGGATCCCCAAAACTGGGTTTCCCCGCGAGCAGGGGAGACACAAAGGGTGCCAGCCGAATCCCACGTTCACAAGCTTCTCCCGCCTGTGATTTTAGTGGGTCTCCGCCTTCGCTGTGGCGGTCAGACCCTGATTTCCATGGAGCAAATTCCTCCCGATCGGAGGAACTCCGCCATTGCCGGAGGCGCCAACCCGGAAATCTGGTAAAACTATATTCTATGCATGTCAGTGAATTACTATAACGGAGCTCTCAGCCTTTGTACAGCATAAGACTTCTAAACTGAATAAAACTTAAAAACTGAAATAAATGAAGCTTTCTGCCAGTTCTCCTGGTTAGACGTTAAGCTAACCACTCTGTAATTTCCAGAATCTCTTTTTCAAAAAAACGATGTTATGTTGGCCACCTTCCAGCCCTCGGCTATGGAGACTGACCTTAGGGATATGTATTTTTGTTGGGAGACCAGCAGTTTCTCACTTCTTTATGAACTCTCAGGTGGAGGCTGGAGGCTACCTTGTACCTGCTGTTTGACTCATTTGCCTCAGTTCCTCAGACCTACTTCCTGAGAAAGTTGGTTCAGGCACAGGGATTCATTCCCTACATTTTCTGCAATGAAGACAAATGCAAATACCGTATTTTTTGCCCTATAAGACACACCTAGTTTTTGGAGGAGGAAAACAAGAAAAAAAATATTCTGAATCCCAGAAGCCAGAACAGCAAGAGGGATTGCTGCGCAGCAAAAGCAGTGATCTCTCTTGCTGTTCTGGCTTCTGGGATAGCTGCGCAGCCTGCATTCGCTCCATAAGACGCACACACTTTCCCCCTTACTTTTTAGGAGGAGAAAATTGAGTCTTAGAGAGCAAAAAATACGGTAATTCATTCAGCTTCTCTGCAGTTAGTAAACTCTGCTAGTTTGAATAGTGTTCAACATCAGAATTATTTTAACCATTATTTTATCCAATTATTTTAACCATCACCTAGAGGGGGAAAATTTAGCTACATTTGAACGTTTGTTTTCAACCCAGAATCTTTATTCTACCACTCTAAAATTTCAGTCTTTTGAAAGGAATACAGTCAAGCGGAGAGATAATGAATGTCTGAGAAAATATTGTTGACAAAAGGAAGTGCTCAAAACAAAGTTGGAAAGAGCAGGAGGAAAATAATAAAGAGAAACATCTGTATAAGATTATGATACCACAGGGAAGAAGAAAGCACAAGAACTACTATGCCTCTAAAGCTCAATGCTTTGCTTCCTGCAAGAATCACACCCTTCTCTGTCTCTCCTAATGACTGCTCCAGAAGCCAGTGAGATTGTCTAGGCCAACGGTTCCAACTGTGGTCACAGATCTGGTGAATTAGGATAGTACCTGCGTCAAGAACCCAAAATAACACTCCTTTCCCCTGTATGGAGAGCCACTTTCTCTCTGGTTTGGTTTTGCTGCTGCAGTGCTTGGGCAATTGATTTGATTTGCCCCTCTTAAATCTGAGATTATTGCAGCCTATGAGAAGGCAAAACCTCGAATGCATTTTGGCATTTCTTTCCCATGAAGCCACCACAGCCTGCTTCCCTTCCCCATTATCCTCATGTAATAAGACTAAATAATAAGCACTCAGCTTTCCCTTTGCGCAGCACCACAAATTCCAAAATAATGTGGTCTGATTTACCCAAAATATGCATTGCTTCACGTCATCAGCCAGCAAAGTAAAGCATGGATGATATAGGTTGTTAGATCTTTAAAATATGCCCTTCTAAGTTCCTTCCAAACTTTCCCTCATCCCATAGCATAGAAAAAGACCACATTTGGTAAGTTAAAAATGGTTTTCATACAAACTCTCCAAAGGTCAAATTCATGTGCTTTTCCATGCAGTTTCGGAAACAGTTGCACAGGCAGTAAAACTCGGCTGCATTACAAAGTAGTGAAAGTTCCGAAATTATTGGTAGAGGAAGTCAAGCGAAGTTTGTTAAGTTGTGGGTTGACATAGCAGACGACACAGCGATTTCTCCAAGTAGCACTTTATTTCGTAAGCTGGAATAGAACTGACTGCAAACAGCTCAGCCGGCCTGCTTTTATAGGCAGCCGGCTGTCAACATTGTAGCAACAACAGCCCAGAGTTCCCGCCTAAAATAACTGACGTGGACCTGAGTGAAAACTATCGACAGACCTGAGTGAAAACTATATACAGTATCCCCCTGCTGGCCCAGGGTGAAACTTCACTACATAACACCCCTCCCCACCAAGATAAGGCGTTAGTTACAATCGTAATGGTTTCCTTATATACAGCACTATGCGTAATGGTTCAATTAGGCACAAAAGCATATCGGTTACATTTCCCATACTTAGACCAACAGTGATACCTGTCCAACAACATAGTCCTTTAAATAAGTTGGGCGCTTGGGAACTCTGCCAGACCGCCGGGGACTGGTAGCCAAGTCCGGAGGGCCACACAGTTCTTGCTGAGGCTGTGGTGCGACCCTAGGTGGCGTTGGAACCAACTCCCCTGGATCCGCTGCTGTGGGTGGAGCCTCCGCAAGTGGAGTGGTCTGAGTCTGTGGTAAGTCTGGCAGACCCTCTGAAGCGGCTTGGTTCGGCTCCACGCTGGCAGTTTGCGAGGGAGGTGTAGGTGGGGCCTCGCCATCTGTACGTGTCTCTTCTGGAGCCGCAAGCGCAGTTGGGGGCACCTCGGTAGTGTCCAAGTCCCCAACCCTGCGCCTAAGCTGGTCTATGTGCCGTCGCCACAAGCGTCCGTCTTCGAGTGCCACCTGGTACGAGCTAGGTCCAGTGACTCCCACTACTGTGGCTGGCACCCAAGGAATGTCCCCCACATAGTTCCGGGCAAAGACCTGGTTTCCTGGGACAAATGACCGTGGCGCGTTGGCACAGCCTGGGGGTTCAGCCACGGCAAAGTCCGGGTGTAGCCGGTCGAGCGGTGACCTGAGGCGGCGGCCCATAAGCAGTTCAGCAAGACTCCGCCCTGTGGCCGCATGAGGGGTGATGTGTTGCACGAACAAGTATTCGGCGACCCGCTCATGCCAGTCTCCCCAGTCCAGGCGTGCCAGTGCCTCTTTTGCCGAGCGCACCATTCTTTCCGCTTGCCCGTTGCTGGATGGATGAAAGGGTGCCGTTAGGGCATGGCGGATGCCCAGTCCCAAAAGATACCGCTCAAACGTGCCTGACGTGAACTGCGGTCCGTTGTCAGAGACAAGGACATCAGGACACCCATGCATTGCAAACAGGCCTCGCAGCACCCAGATGACAGCTTCGGTAGTGGTGGAGGGCATCAGGGCGACCTCCAGCCATTTGGAATAGGCATCCACCACTACCATAAAGGTCCGGCCGTGAAAGGGGCCAGCCAGATCGATGTGCACCCTCGACCAGGGTGTCTTTGGCGTCTCCCAGGTGTGTCCCTTAGCTGCCGGTGGTGCAGGCCTCGACTCTTGGCACGCTTGACAGGCGGACACCCAGGCAGTGATGGCATCGTCCATATTAGGCCACCAGACGTAACACCGAGCCAACGCCTTCATTTTGACAATTCCCGGGTGGCCAACGTGCAGAGCCTTCAGGACGCGCTGACGGAGTCCCTGGGGAATCACGACGCGGTCTCCCCACAGCAGACAGCCGCGATGAGCTGAGAGTTCATGTTGTCTGGTTGCGAAGGGCTGGAACTCTGATGCAAAAGGCCCTTGTGGCCACCCCCTCCACACCCAGTTGAGCACCCGGCTGATGGTGCGATCCTGGGCAGACGCGGAGGCCACAGTGGCAGCCGATACAGGCGCTGCCAGAAGATCCTCAATCAGAAGGAGCGATGAAGCTGGAGCCGGGTCTTCCACAAATGCTGGAAGAGGGCAACGGCTGAGGGCGTCGGCATGGCCCATCGATTTCCCCGGGCGATGGATGAGCTGGTAGTGGTAGGCAGCCAGGAAAACAGTCCATCGCAGCATGCGTGGCGAGAGGACCGGTGGAGTTGGACGATCACCGGCGAGGAGGCCCAGGAGTGGCTTGTGGTCAGTGATGAGGTCAAAAGTCCTGCCATAGAGATATTCATGGAACCTCTTCACTCCAGCCACAAGTGCCAGTGCCTCCTTGTCGAGCTGGCTGTAATTCCGTTCCGTCGGAGATAGCGTCCTGGAAAAGTAGGCGAGCGGTGCTTCTCTTCCGTCTGGAAAACGGTGACTAAGGACAGCACCGATGCCAAAAGGTGAGGCGTCGCAGGCAAGGACCAGCGGCCTGGATTCACTGTACTGTACCAGCACACTGTCTGATGAAAGGAGAGCCTTGACCGCGTTGAAGGCCGCCGTCTCCCGATGACCCCAGGCCCAAGGCGTCTTAGTGCTAAGGAGTCGGTGAAGAGGCTCAGCCACTGTGGCTTTGTGGGGCAGGAACATGTTATAAAAGTTCAGCAGCCCCAGGAACGCCTGCAACTCCGTCTTGTTCTTTGGGGTGGGGGCCTGCTGGATAGCGTGGATCTTGGATGTGGTCGGGTGAAGGCCGGAGGCATCGATAAGATAGCCCAGGAACTCTACCTGTGGAACCGCGATCTGGCACTTCTCCCTCTTTACCTTGAGCCCGGCCTCTTGGAACCTGGTCAGCACGGCACGGAGGCGCTCGAACAGCTGCTGGTGTGAGTCTGCAGACACCAAGACGTCATCAAAATATGGTACCACGCCCGGAAGCCCTTGCAGGAGACGCTCCATAAGGCTTTGGAAGATGCCAGGAGCCACACTCACCCCGAACTGCAATCGGCGGCAACGGAATGCCCCCCGGTGGGTGACGATCGTCTGGGCTTCAGCAGTGGCATCATCGACTGGCAGTTGTTGATAGGCTTGGGCAAGGTCCAGCTTAGCGAAGACCTTACCCTCACCCAGGGAATGCAGCAGGTGTTGGACAGCAGGAACCGGATAAGCGTGCTGCTGAAGTGCCTTGTTGATCGTGCACTTGTAGTCAGCGCAGATTCTCACCGACCCATCTGGCTTGACAGGTGTGACGATGGGGGTTTCCCACTTGGCGTGGTCAACCGGCTCCAAAACTCCTTGGGCGATCAGTTTGTCCAGTTGTTCGTCCACCTTAGCCTTGAGAGCAAAGGGAACCCGGCGTGGCTTTAGCTTGATGGGGGCGACTTGTGGATCAAGGCTAAAGGAGATGGGCGTACCTGTATATTGCCCCAAGGTGCCGTCAAAAACCTCGGCAAAGTCTTTGACCAGACCCTCAGTCTCTGCGTTAGAGATGCAGTTGATGCCGGTGACTTCCAGGCCGAGGGCATCAAACCAGTCTAGCCCTAGGAGGCTTGGCCGCTGACCTTCGACCACCACCAACCGGAGCAGGCCCGAAAAATCCTTGAAGGCGATCCGGAACCGGCCAACGCCTACCACGGGAATGTCGTTTCCCTGGTAGTCTCTCAGGTGTACGCGGTGAGAGTCGAGTTGCCTTTTGGACACTCTGGGTACCAGTCTTTTGATGGTGCTCCATGAGACGATGGACAGGGCAGACCCGGTGTCGATCTCCATGTCACATGGAGCTCCTTCAATGAGCACCGTGACGTTCAGCTTGCGTCACGTAGACGAGTCGGTTTGGCCAATCGTGGTTCCAGACGGGCAGCGGCAGTTGGTGAGAGCGAAACAACTTTCCTTGGCAGACTGGAGTGAAGACTTGGACTTGCGAGTCGATGAAGGGGGGGTGTCAGACGGAGCCGATCGGCAGACCTTAGCAATGTGGCCCCTTCTGGAACACTTCCTACAGATGGCGTCTCTGAATCGACACTTGGCACGGGAATGGTTGCCTCCGCAGCCGGCACATTCCGGTTGGCCCTTGGACTTCTGTTGGAACTTCCGGCGCTCCCGCTTTGTCTGGTGCACGTCATCGTCTTCACTGGAGGATGCCTCATCACTGCTGGCCTCTTCATGATGCACCGGAACTGGCTCCCTAGCAAGACGCGGGCTGCTGGACTTGCGGATCTCCTGGGCGGAGCGTTCAGCAGCTTCTGAGGCCACAGCCTCCTCAATGGCTTTCTGCAGCGTGAGGTCTGGCTTGGCAAGGAGACGCCGTTGCAGATGGATGTCCCAGACCCCGCAGACGATTCGATCCATCAGGGCATCGTCTAAGTCTCGGAACTCACAGTGCATTGCAGCCTGTCGCAGGGCGGTGGTGTAGTTGTTGATTGACTCCCCCTCTGCCTGGTTCCGGTGGTAGAACGCATGGCGGGCAGCAATCTTGGACGGCTTTGGTGCGTAGTGGTTGCGGAGCTTCTCTTGGATCGTGTCCCATGGTGTTGCCTGGACTGCTTCAGGCGCAACCAATGCTCGGGCCGTCTCAAACACCTCAGGCCCACAGAGGCTGAGGAATAGGCCCCGCTTCCGATCCTTTGATACTGCTGTCAGCTCGTTGGCTTGGAGGTAGCAGTCGAACCGAGCGAGGTAGGAGTCCCATGATTCAGAGGCTGGCGCAAACGGCGGTAGAGGCACAAGTGAAGCCATGATTCCGATGCCGGTGTGAAGGGCGATGGATGGAACACAGTGCTCTTAGCCAGAACAGTCAGCTCTGAATTGGTTCTGTCCAGTGATTTCGCTCAGTGATTTCGCTCTGTGATTCAGCTCAGTGATTCAGCTCAGTTCAGAGGCTGGCCGCATCTGGCTGTGCTCTGATGTCCATCGATCCCACCTTCGTCGCCAGTGTTAAGTTGTGGGTTGACATAGCAGACGACACAGCGATTTCTCCAAGTAGCACTTTATTTCGTAAGCTGGAATAGAACTGACTGCAAACAGCTCAGCCGGCCTGCTTTTATAGGCAGCCGGCTGTCAACATTGTAGCAACAACAGCCCAGAGTTCCCGCCTAAAATAACTGACGTGGACCTGAGTGAAAACTATCGACAGACCTGAGTGAAAACTATATACAGTATCCCCCTGCTGGCCCAGGGTGAAACTTCACTACATAACAAAGTTTGTGGGAGCCATGTGGCTAAGCTACAGCAACCAGTAGAGCTTCTTCAAACGCTGAGCTTCTCAGGTAGACTGAAAGGGAGCAAAGGTTTCATTACCTAGTCCCTCCCAAGGTGAGCTGATCCTCTGGTAACTTCTTCCACCTTCTGGGAGATGAAATTGGAGGATTCCCACAGGCATCTGGTTGACCACTGTGAGAACAGAAGCTAGATTGTATGGGCTTGATCCAGCAGGCTCTTCTTGTGTTTTTATGAAATAGCAGGGCAAGAACATAAGAACATAAGGAGCATAAGAACAGCCTGTTGGATCAGGCCAATGGCCCATCTGGTCCAGCATCCTGTTCTCACAGTGGCCAACTAGATGCCTGTGAGAAACCAGCGAGCAGAACATGAGCACAAAAACACTCTCACCTCCCATCGTTTCCCACAACTGGTTTTTACTGCCTCCAGCTGCAGGCATCGCTAGCCCTCTCCTCCTCTTTTAAAGCCTCTTTAATCCTCTTTTAAAGACATCCAAGTTGGTTACCATCATGGTGAAGAAGCACTTTTTAAAAATCTGTCTTGAATCTTCCAACATTCAGCTTCCTTGGCTGCCCATGAGTTCAAGTGTTGCAACAGAGTTCTTATATTCTAGACATGAATTTCTCCCCACCATGTTTCAGTTATGCCTCTTAAATCATGCTTGCCTTCTTGCATAAGTCAAGATATCATCTTCTTCCTGTTTATTTCCCATTCTCTGCACATTGGTGTAGAGACAGTGGGATTTACATCCTGACTTCTCCTTTATTGGTTTTTCCATGCATATTGTAATGTTAGGGTTGCCATATGACTTGCCTAAGATCCAGGACAAAGCGCCACCTTTCAAATGCTCTCCCCTGGACATAAATTCCGCCTTTGAAATCCTGGACAAATGGCAGCCATAGTAGTGCACTCTCATAGTTCTCCTGGCTTCACTCAGTGGCCCCTGTATATATGGTATCATTCTCTCTTCTAGGATTTAATGGGTCTCCCCCTGCAGGATTTAATTTAAAGTCCTCCCATCCAGGTGTGCAAAACACCTGCCAAGCATATTCCTCCTAGTCCTTGTGAGATGCATCCAATCTCTTGCTGGATGCCCTGCATCACAGCAGTGCAGAACTTGCTTCAAGACACATACCGGCATATTTTGGCGATGAGAAAACTTACCTGTTCAACTGAAGTAAGCAGAGGAAAAATTACTCCAGCTGATGTATTAATGATTTTGTCAGCTTTCCTGGAATATACTGAAGTTCCCAATATGCCAGGTTTGGCATGCTTCTGATCTGCATTTCTGTACATATATTTTTTATCATGTTATTTGAAAGGGAATGGTTATTGTGTTAAAGTATATGTTTGCCCTTTATAATATTTTATTACTGTGCAATATTGGGTGTTTGTTGTGAGATGAATTCTCCTCATGCAGGCATAGGTTTACTTGTTTTTGTAGCATCCACATGTGTTAAAAAAAACCTGTTGCCAACAGCCTGTTTGTGGCTTTTTAAAAAACCCTTTGCAATATTAAGCCCCATCTAGAAGCATCTTTATCAAATCCACACACCCAGACCCGAAAAGGCTAAATCCAGATTAAATTGGGGGGAGAGGGCGGAAGTAAGAGCTGGCATTTTGATGCCAACTTTGTTGTGTGGGCACCATGAGAAGCGTGCATGAGGAGCACACATCCCACAACAAATGGGTCTGGAAGCAGCCATTGTTATTTTGTATTTGAAAAATAAAAATAAAGTTTTAAAAATACACAACTGTTTCACAGAAGGAAAACGGATGCCTGGGTACCGGTAATTGCAGCAGTCTCTAACCTTTAATTTGAGCACTGACCACTTTGGGAAAGGCCACTCTCTGAAGCAACTAATTTAGAACCATTTAGAACCACCCTTTCCCTATCTATAAGCAAGAACTAGCTACTTACCATGCTGCCAGCTGAAAATTTCCCGACTGCTGGTTGCAAGAGATTTCTAAGAGCATTCAACCAAACACAGGTAGAATAGATAAACAAGAAATAAAGGGCAATATCCAATGTTAGATATACACAGATCCATTGACAGCAATGAACATGCTTCCATTAATCCCAATGGCTGTTGTTGTGTGTCATATCTGGAAAAAATGCTTTCCAAAAATAAACCTTTTGTTTAGGAAATGTCTGCAGGGTTCTTCAATTCCAAGAATATCATTACTAAAAATGCAAGTACAAATTAAAGAAGGAGGATTTGGTATTTAGAATTTGGAACTACATTACCAAGTTTATTTAATGTCACATGCTAAATATTTGAAACCAAAATCTGGGGCAAACTTTCTGACCTGGGCAATCAATATACATATATAGCTCCCCTCCTCTCCAGGGAAGAAAGGGTAGGTGAGGATCTACATAAGGAACAAAGGGGGGATAAAGATCTACACTGGGATCTGCTGCCCCTGTAGATTTTGCCACCAGAGGCAGTCCCTCACCTTTCCTCACGGGTGGGCTGGCCCTGTATGAATCGAACTTTTATTCAGCCGAGCTTATTCAACTGTTCACAGTGGAATGATTCCTAACTAAGGAGTGATTCTATGCCTGTAGCCACTGGCATGGGGGACTGTGGAAAACGGAGTGAATTGCTTTCATTTTTAAAATTAATGATTATTTTTTACTTCTTTTACTTTCACAGGTCAAATAGTGAGGAAATGTTTGCAGTTAGCGTCTTTCCTAAGTGAAAAATAAAACCAACAGCAAAATCACAGAGGTAATTAACAGGGTTTTAAAATGTTATAGAACAATTTTATCCATAATAATTTCGTTGTGTTAAAATTGATTTTATAACCCTATTTCATTTTATAGAATAACACATCTCCAGCTAATGTCCATATTTTATACCAAACTTAGGTTCCTCTGGCTGTAAGAAAACTCAAACAGCTGCATTAACTTCAAGCTCCCAAAAGTGAATTGTTTGTGCGTGTGAAAGCTTTGTTTAGTGAGTGTTAAATTTCAGAGGTATTAATGCATATCACACATAATTTGTGCATCTGCAAACAAAAACCCAGTAATAACTGGCAACGGGTTAAGGTTGCCAGCTGTCTTTTGGGGGCATGGCTGCTGCCGTGGTTCTCATGGGCACTAACCCAACATTTCAAAGTTTTGCATCCCTGAGAGAGCAGAGGGAGGCAGAACAAATGTTACCACTCCTACACAAAGCCCCTTGGAGTAATAAACATCATCCCTCTATTAAGTCGCTACCCCTCTTGCCAGGCTAGATTTCCTAACACTTTTTTTTTTCCCAAAAAGTGTTCTCATCATCAAAGAATTAACTCATATTCTTGTTCATCAGACCAATTAACTGGATACTTGCTGCTCACCGAAAAAACTTTTGGCATTTGAATTCCTAGATGTGGAATCAGAAATTGCTATCTCTACTCTCAAAGAATATGCTTGCAGCCACAACAGTAGCATTTTGGGGTGCCATTCTCATACCCTCCAACATATCTCTGATGGAAATGGGGGCATCCCATTCCACAATGATAATTTTACTATTTATACCCCACAGATCTGACTGGGTTGCCTCAGCCACTCTGGGCAGCTTCCAACATATAAAAAAACATAATAAAACACTGAACCTTTTTTTAAAAAAACCTTTCCTATACAGGATTGCCTTCAGATGGCTCAGGAATTGAATAACTCCATCCCCTCCAACATTTCTCCAATGAAAATAGGGACATCCTAAGGAAAAGTGGGACATTCCGGGATCAAATCAGAAACTATAGGGACACTTGCATTCCAAGAGTGTTCAGAAAGTGTTTCGTGCTCATCCTCTTAGTCGCCATAAGCAGGGCCCGGCTGGATCAGACTAAGGAACCTTCTTGCAAACCCTGACCAGACATTCAGAGGCATAATGCCCCAGGGTTCAAGGTCTGTTGGGCTGTTGTGGCTAATAGCTATTGAGAGATCTACTCTGTGAAGTTGTCTAATACATGAATGCATCTATGTTGGTGGGCAATTAGGACATCCTATAGCAGAGAATTTCCACAACCGCAGTTCAAAGAGGCTCCGTGGTGAATTTGCATTGACCCAGTTAGAGCTTCTTCATATTTTCAGTTCTGCAACGTTAGATGGAAATATTTACTTTTATAGTTTCCACTTCTTACAACTGAATCTTTTTTTTTTTAATGCAGTACAAATGTAAGAAGCAAACAGTACTCGCTTTGTACCCCTACCCAAAGAAGAAAAAAATCTGTTAACTGGAAAGAAGCATTTTAAAACTAGGGGTGTGAGCCAACCCCAAGAATTGGTTCAGACCCCTCTTCAGAATTTCAGAAAAGTGCAAGATTCAGTCTGAGTTCAGTTCAGGGTTCAAATCTACACCCTGTTTTGGAAAAATGAAGAGTGATTTCATTTCATTTCACCTCAGACAAGCCCACAATCTTTCAAAGTGACCCACATTGGGGGTTTTCATTCCAGGATTTGTCCAAATCTGTGACACACCCCTAATTAAAATGTTCAGCGTTGCTTTACTTATTCCCTTCATCCCCCTCTCAACCTCCAGAAAAAAAAATCGCATATACAAATCTAAACAAAAATGTAGTGAGGGGAGAAGAACTTTGCTGACTAGGAATGGAAGAATCATGACTACAATACACAGGGGAGAAGGTTTTCAGGAAGTCCAGGGTCAAAGGTCAGGAAAAGGCATTAAAAAAATTACAGATCCTGACATATCTTCAATGCAGAGAAAGAGCCAACTTAATTTTTTATTTTCCTGTTTCAAGCACTGAATATTTTTTTGGGACAAGAGAGTTGCCAAGTTGCAACCCAGAAAGAGTTTCTTCATGTTTAAATCCTCCTAGTGGAAAAGGGAAATTTTACATTAGACAATTCCTTTAAACACTGAGAGGCATTTGATACGCTTGACGGTTATTTAACAAAATGCATCTGTTTTTAATTTGCTATTTAACAGAATTAATCTGGAGGTCTGATCAGAGCTTGGGTTGTTTAGCCCTCCTTGAAATGCACATTCACACACAATTACTTATTGCCTTTATATATCACTTTTTCCTTGAAGGAGCTCAAGATGGCATGTACATGGTCCTCCCCCTCCTCATTTAATCCCCACAACAACCCTGTGAGGTAGGTCAGGCTGAGAACCAAATTCCTGAGTTTCAGGGGGTTGGACTAGATGACCCTCAGGGTCCCTTCCAACTCTTCAATTCCATGATTCAATGACTGGCCCAAGGTGACCCAGGGAGCTTCATGGCAGCTGAGTGGGGATTTGAACCCTGGTCTCCCAGGTCCTAATCCAGCACTTTTAACCACTACACCACAGCGGCTCTCAACACACAGAACATGGTCCCAAGCAAATCCTCCTATGGATCATGGCCCCAAAAGAGGGTTCCCACAGTAGCCTCTCTCTTGGGACAAATATCTATCTTGGCATGTAAGGTGTGCGTGGGTGAGAGGTGGGGTGGAGTCCTGGGCGAGGAGACTGCAAGGTGCTGAATGGGGAAGTGTGTCAGAAGAAGGGATTCATATTAGCATTGATGAATAACGTGCATGAATGGCTGTATTGTATTTCTGCTCACATTTGTTGTTTTACTTTGCTAAGCAACACTTAAAGAGATATTTCTTTATCTTAAGCAGTATAGAAATTGCCTAAATAACAAGAGGCAGGAAAGTAGCAGAGAGGGTCAGCTCAGTGGAACTGAATTTTAACACTGGAATAATTGTGCCACCCACAATGCTAACCCAAATCACCAATTTGAGCAGAGCAGAAGATGTCCGGATGACGTCAATTTCAGCTGTTCCCTTCGGTTTTTATGATTGTCCTGAGTTGATATAATCCAAAGCATTTCTCCCTCCCCTTATCCTGCAGAGGCTCAAACTTTGCATAGGCCGACATTAATCAATTATTTTGGCTCAAGCAGCTGGTGGAGTTCACTTTCCAAAATTTCACTGAATCCATAGTACTTGTTGAAGCAACAACCGACTGCAGCCTGCAGCCTGCTTCTTCACAGCCTGAAAAGGCAAAATGCTTCTCTTGTTATCATTCTGTCTATCCACTATAGTATTGAAAATGTGGGCGTATAAATCAACCTCAGCCAGCACAGACAATATTCAGGAACGGGGGCTGGGGGCTGGATCCCAACATCTGGAAGACAATGCACCTTCTGCATTGTGAGGGGGTTGGACTAGATGTCCCTCAGGGCCCTTTCCAAGTCTATGATTCTATGTTCTCCTAGGGTGCCACCCAGCAATATTGCTAGTGGGTTCAACATGAATTTCAAGGGGTATTGCCCTTGCTCTCACTCTCGGGCTTTTTCGGTGGGAATGCAGAGACTTCCGATGTTCTGCCTTGTCCCATCTTTTAAAGGAAATCCTTGCATTCTTAATGATTTGGGTGAACTTTGGTTTTTACTGCTTCTTGTGGCTTATCTTTCTGGGTTCTTCTTTTTCTAAGTAGTGATGTTTTAGTCTTGACTGTATCTTTATTGTGTTTTTATCCATCTTGCAGTTATAGCTTTTACTGATGCTTTTAGCTGCCTCCTATTAGAAAGCCAGGCTGGACACATTTTAATGAAATAAATATAGCTAGTTTTCAGCAAGTCAGCGGTATGAAGAAGGATAAGGTGTGTTTGTAAAAATGAGGCTTTGCATAACGAGGAGTGCTTTGCTTTTTAAAAGTGTGAAGCGGGTTTCTTGAACCCCTAATAATGAAACATTAAGTGCATCTTGGCCAGACAGACAGTGTTCAAAATGTCGAAGGAATGAGTGGTGCAGTGCAATAACTGAGTCACTTCACAGCAGACAGAAAAAAACAAAGCCTCAACATTCTCAGTTTCCAACAGACTTCACATTCTCTGGCAATTGTCTCTTATTCAGTGGGCAACTGCCACCTAGTGGCTACAAGCAGGAAAAAATATTTTTCCATAAGTGGAAAATAAGTGAGCAATGTGTTTGGGCTGCCAACGCTTCAGCCTCCCTTGCTGCATGGATGGAAAAAACAGGTTTAACTATTAATGTGCTGTGTACTCTTTGGTAGCAGAGGAATCTGGAAATTACCTAAGTATGTCTGAACATTTACAGCGGGCAGGGGACAGCTGCCTTGTACAACGGAAGGCTACAAATTGTGGCAATAAAAGGAGAATTCAAGAACTTTGGGTTTGTGTATATTAGGGTTATAACTTTTTGACTCTTTTTAAAAAAGATTTCCTGTATCATAAAGGGATGAACTTTTGCTTAGAAAAAGGGGACTAATACTTCTCAGTTGTGAAGAAAGGTCACTGCGAAATGAAAAGTTGGAATCACTGTATATGTAATGTTACTACTCATAAGTATTAGCACTTTTAAAAACTTTATGGGACTGTTTAGAACTTTTACAGCTGTCAGGAACTTCATAAAACTGTTTAGAATGTTCTAGAAGAATCCAAATATTGGTCTATAGAAAAAATGTGCAATCAAAGCGATGCGGGAACTTTATGGTGCTTGCAGCAGAAACAAAAGGCAAACTGCAACCTCAATTTATTCTAAGCAATAAGAAGTGATGGACAATGTAGAAAACATTATTCAAGTACTGCATTAGAAAATTTGCAATATCTATTTTTCTTATAATACATACTGTACTATGCATATTACATTATACAGTTACATATACAAAAATTGATTTATTGATTTTGGGGTGACTTTTTCGAAAGCTTTGGAAATGACAGTTCATTCCTTTGTTTTTAGGCAAAAGTTTGTCTAACTAAGCTACAGGAACATGTGGTTGAAAAGTTATAACCCTAGTGTATAGATCAAATTTCAGCACACACGAACTCAGTTACCACATTCTTCATAGACAAAATCAGCTCATTATTTAAAGTTTGTTGGATCTTTACCCAATAGTTGTCCTCTTAATCAGTGCTTTTTTCTAAAAAAATGTTTAGGGGTACTCTCATTCCATCTGAGACTCAGGAAACACCAGGATAGGAAATGTGGCCGCCATTGGGGGTAGCAACAGAACTGACGATTCACAGTGCTAGAGAAGAAACTAAACAAAAATTAAATTTTTAGTTTCTTGTCCCATTAGATTCACAAAATATTTAGGGGCATGCGTACCCCTGCGTCCTGTCCCCCCCAAAAAGCGCTGCTCTTAATGATATCATGACCATGGTTTTCAAAACTAGGTCACACACTCTTTTTGTGAGTTGTCTCTTGTGTCCCCCCCCCCTTGCTCTCTTGTATTTAAACTGTAATCATTTGGGTCCAGGTGGGCTGGTTGGGGTGGCACCTCAGATTACCCAAAAAACAACTGAGAGGTAAGGAGCCAAGCTGGCTGTTCTCAAGGGTACCACGCCAAATGACTGGAACATAGAATAACAGGCCAGGCTGCCCACCCTCCCCAATTTTGAAGGATAACTGTCAGGGGTTCAGGAGCAGAGACACAGGAGAAGGAGCAAATGGAGAGTGAGGAGGAGGAATCCGAGGGGGGTGTAGGCAGTGACAGTGGTCAGAGAGATTCCACGAGTCTCTCCAGCGAATCGGAAGATTCACAGAGAGGAGCGCCGATGGCCAGGGCAAGGGGGGTGCCAAGGGGGAAACCCCAGAAGGAAGGGGCCAGCGGGGACTCCCTGAGCAGCAGTTGGAAATCAGGACCAGCGTCCCCACCAGAGCGTAGTGGGGGGGAGGAATCCCAGGCATCGGGACCAGTCTTCTCACCACCAGAGGGAGGAGATGAGTCAGGATTGGCCACGCCTCCATCGGAGAGAGGGGAAACGGTCAAGAGGAAAGTCACCGGCTGGGCGCGCGCGCCAAGTTCAAATGTACAGGCGAGCGGCACAGCAGGTAGCCCAGATAGGGAGCCAGGTCCTAAAGCCCGCCGGAAGGAAGGGCAAGACTCAGGGGGGTCAGCGTCAGAAGAGTCCAGGAGGGAGGAAACCCCAGGGGGCAGAAGGACCCAGAGGAGGAAGGAACAGCGCAGGAGGTGGAGCCGGGCTAGGATCTTAAACTGGTGCGGAAGGGGTAGTGACTCAGAGGGGACTTCGCCGGTCTAGGGCCAAGACGTAGGGCTGCACGCTCTGGGGTTTGAAATGGAAACTAAACTTCAATAAAGACTCTTGTACATTACATCAACCGGGCGTTGGTCCTCTGTGAGCTGGGACCTAGAGGCAGCTCTGACAATAACTATCAAGAAGTTGTTGGAAAAGCAGCCATCTAGGAAAGGTTTGTTCTGGAGACATCTCTTTTTTAAAGGTTTTCCAGCGAGGCGGGGCTCTGAACTGCAGCACTCATGTTGCAGAGATGATAGTTAAGAGAAAGTGACTCATCTATAACAAATAGAGTTTATCACTTAGATTCCAATTTTGAAAGGGCAAGCTTTATATCACTGCAGGTCAGTGCTATTTTTCTAGAAATAGAGGTGCTGGAACTCACCACAAATACCTCCCTTGTTCTTATCATGGCAATGGAGCCCACCTGAGGTTTTTTCAGTTCCTGCTTTAAAAAAGCCCTGCTGCAGGTGAGGTTATGTTGCCCTCAGAAAACTCACAATCAGGAGCAAATGACTCAGATAACACTCGTCTCTTCAGCGCATTTGAAGTAAGTCCTTTGATAGACCTCCTTGAAGGAAACGTAATGTACTTTTGATTTGCTGGAATAAAAACGTATAGAGCTGACATCATGCCACAGACATTATCCACACACTTGTTGGCATCTGTCTGTCTCGAGAGACAATGGAGTGCACCTTCAGGGGTGAAGTCAAACTGCTGTGCTAATAGCACAGTACTGTCCTCCTTGGGGTGCAAGCCTGGCAGTGTGTGTGGAGGTCCCTGGGCTGCCCAGACATCAAGACCTCCCTCTCAGCCTCGCTAATGTGGTCCAAAGGAAAGCAGAGCAATACATTTGGCCCCAGCTTGGCTGTGGGAGTTGAGGGAAGGTGTACAAGGCGCCATCTCACCATCTTAGGGACTCTGCTGTTTTTGTGTCGGGTTTACTCCTGAGCCTTTTCTTCTCCCGAAGTTATCCCACAAGGCAAGGGAGGATGAGGGTGGTTTTCCTTTTCCTAGATGGGCTCCCGGTTGCAACATACCCTTCATAAACTTCCAGGATACATTGTCAAAGGCTTTCTCCGCATCCACTGCCATTAAAACAGCCGGCTTATCTATTCTTAAATCCAGGTATTCCAGCAGATTTATAATATTTCTTGTATTACTCTGAATATGTCTACTGGAGATGTAATATGACAATGTTTACGGATGTAATATAAGAATGTTAACAAATAAATAAAATGCAAATTCAAAAAAAATTAAATAGATGGGCTCCTTTCCCAGGTAGATGAACCTCACCTGCCCTTTATTCCCTCTACAGCACGTACAGAAACCGTCTTCTTTACCGTTGGACCCTGAATTAGTCTCTTCCACTCCATCCACTGGAGTTTGTCTTCGCATCCCGGGGAACTCACCTAACTCCACACACTATAGCGCATCTTATTCTACCTACTGGGTAGTTGTGATTGTTCCTGAATTACCTAAATGAGCACACTGCCTATTCTGATTCCTTAACACCACATAGTCACGACTCAGAAAGTGTGGATTGGGATAGAGGATCAGGCCTTGTGATGGAGTTTCTACTTGTGGAGCAATGTGACTATTACAAAGCTGTTGGGATGAGCTGTGCTTCTTCTGCCTCAATGCTAAGGAACTCATACAGGATTGGAAGCTGGGAGAAGGGACAAGCCCTAAGCCTAAGGCTAAAGGGTCTGTATCTGACAGGGTGGATGAAAGTCAGATTTAAATTGGATTTTTCTAAAAATAAATAAATTGGAATTTAATTTCTTTAAAAATGTAAATAGTAAGGTTTCCTGTAAACACCAACTAGATTGGCATTAATATTGTGTGAATACAAATACATGCTAGCCCTCCTGTTATTCTCTAAACCAAATCCCTGCCTGTACCAGATACACTGGGTTAAATATGTAAATGAAGAACCAACGTGATCATTTTTCCAATATGAACATTTACACTTGGCATTTCATTTTCACCTGATGAAACATAAAGTGCTCTGTGTCTGCCCAGTAATTATACTAGTGATCCTATGCACTTTTATATCAATCGTTGTTAAATTGTGGTAGACTGAATAGCACAGGGGAAGGGGGGGGGTGTTCCCTATATCCATTTCACAGGGCTTCTTTGTCTGCTCAGGGACAATTGTTGCTCAGCACCAGAGAGCGACTATTTGAGCCTAATATGGAAGCCTTAAGGGACGCGGGTGGCGCTGTGGGTTAAACCACAGAGCCTAGGGCTTGCCGATCAGAAGGTCGGTGGTTCGAATCCCCACGACGGGGTGAGCTCCCGTTGCTCGGTCCCTGCTACTGCCAAACTAGCAGTTTGAAAGCACGTCAAAGTGCAAGTAGATAAATAGGTACCGCTCCGGCGGGAAGGTAAACGGCGTTTCCGTGCGCTGCTCTGGTTCGCCAGAAGCGGCTTAGTCCTGCTGCCACATGACCCGGAAGCTGTATGCCGGCTCCCTTGGCCAGTAAAGCGAGATGAGCACCGCAACCCCAGAGTCAGTCACGACTGGACCTAATGGTCAGGGGTCCCCTTACCCTTTTTATGGAAGCCTTAGGGGTAGTGACATCCAATGACGCTTGGCCATTCGCACGTCACCCCCAGTTTCTCTTCTCCCCCCGCCTCCAGCCCCACCACACAGGCCCAGAATCTGCTCCAAGGTTCTTGTTTTTTTTGGGGGGGGGGCTGCAGCTGGGAGGAGAAGCCCCGTTGTGCAGGCAGATTCCCACTCATACTAAGCTGGATCAGTTGCCAATTATCATAGACTTTTACTAAGACTTAACGTGTTTTCGCTGAAATGTTGTGAGGTAGATTTGCTGGTGTCCCGTATTTCGCATGTGCTAATCAGGAAGCACAAAGCATGAAGAACATTCTCCTGTCCTGTAGACTACAGAAACAGGCCCAGCAACATCTGATTAATCCACTGATGGCAAATCTACCAAGTAAATCTGCCCAATTCTGTGCCAAGTTCCTACTAGACGATAAGATTCCCAGTGTGACTTTGGCTGTTGCCAAGTTTCTGTCTGAGGTGGTCAGGATCAGAGATCAATTTGTATTAGACAGAAGTCAGAAACATGCCTAGTCTTATGATCTGTCCTATTAGTCTCTGTGCTTTTAATGTACTTTACATGCACTGAATTTCATCTTGTGAGTCAAAAGAATTGACTGAAAGACTAAGCTGGATCTCACCCATAATCAGCACATCTGTTTCGGCAGTATTTTGTTTTTTTTAATTTTGTTGAAAATATTCTAGTTCAGAAAAATACCAGAAAATGATACAAATTACAGGTACACAAAGTGCAGAATTTCCAATACAGCTTTAAAAAATGTACATGAACAGTGACAAAAATAGTTATTTTTAGGAATTAATCAGGTTTACAGCTCAAATGAAATAAAGCTCTTCAATGTATATAAAGTTTCTATGCCTAAACTGCACTTGGAAACATATCATTGAAAAAACTATACATTTCCCTACTTCTTCTTATTCAGGTTTTTACAGGTTCCTTAATAAGTCCTAACAATCATGCAGAAAGACAATACAACAGAGTAACTAATGGAAGTGTTCTACTCAGTCAAGCACTGGAGGAGGAAGGAGAATTGTCAAATACAATCTGCAAGTTTTGCTCTTTCTTCAAATTGCTTGTCCACCACAAGTGACAAGGCTTGAAGGAAAGCTGTCGTTGTGACGTTAGGTGACTAGAATAAAAAAAAAAAGTAAAACCAGTGTCAAGGTAAGTGTATCCACCACATAAGAGAGGGAGGGACTGGCCCCATGGCATCAGCATTTTACAAGCAGAAGGTGAATTGCTAAATTCCATCAAAACTGGGGGAAAGCCCATGGGCAATAAATACATTAGAGCAAGTTCCAAAAGGCATATACAGAAGCCTGAAATGGGTCAACAAAGAGTAGGTGCTGTTGGCACCAAATACCTGGGTCAGAGGAAGCCAGCAAGCGACCACACCTCACCCCTGCAGTAACAAGAACAAGGAGCAGGGCCTTACCTGAATGTAAAGTGCATGTGCCAGAAAAGGAAGTTTCCTTAAAACACGGCCGCTAAGTCCTTCACTTTTCCTGTATTAATGCAGAAGCAGGAGAGGCATCAGGCTCACGTTCACATACACAAGCACATAAGGAAGTGCTAAGTGTGCTACAAATAGCAAAATTAGGATACGAGACTGGTAATTTCTACAACATCTCTTCTTGTTGGTAGTCAGCAGCTGTGGTGTTCAGAAGTGAGTCTCCCTTAGACCTAGTTCTCACAAAGAGCGGGTGAGGTAAGTAAGACTGTATTTGTTCAGACTGCAGGTGGGAACTCAGTTTTCCTACAGAAATTTCCCTGTATGCTGATATTTAGATGTTGGGAGTGGGGAGGAGTTCTAAGCCTTGTCCAGAACCAGGATGACTTCTTCCATGCTTTTTGTAGGTACATGCCTTGATATATTTGACATGAAAAGCTGGTTTACTTTTTAAAAAGAAAAAAGTCTTCCTTTTGTTATTCTTGCAATTTACTTTGTGACAAGGAAAGGCATTTTGCAGATAAAGCGCAGCAACTCTTGTTCACTACTGAATGTTTATTAATTATTTTAGAAAGTTATTCAAAGACCACAAAACAATTCTACATTCCCTGAGAAAGAGTGTGATGAAATATCAAGAAAAAGGACAGAACTAGCCTTAGATCACAGAAGCTACTAGACCAGGCTTCCTCAACCTCGGCCCTCCAGATGTTTTGAGACTACAATTCCCATCATCCCTGACCACTGGTCCTGCTAGCTAGGGATCATGGGAGTTGTAGGCCAAAAACATCTGGAGGGCCAAGGTTAAGGAAGCCTGTCCTAGACCATAAAATGCAGTGGCCCACATACCTATGTTGATCACGGATGGAAGAAGATGACCAGTTAATTTCCCTTTGGAAAGGCTTCCCCCTTCTGGGTCACCTGGACGCAATTCATACTTGCCATAAGCACTTGCATTTTCAGTGCTGCACTAAGTTATAATAGTTTTCCTCTAGCAAAAAGCTCATTAAAAATCAGGGAATTTTATTACCCTATTAGAAGCAACATTATTTGCTTAATTTACCCCCCACCAAAAGTACTAAATCTGCATAGATGCATCAAGAAACAGCAGAGGAGAATTTCTCACGGCCTGTATTCTGAAAACACAAGCATTTGATTTCATGGGAGAGTAAGTGAAGAACCACAACCTTCACTTTACATGTGAGGGTAAAATTAAAAGACAGATTAAATGAAACCAGGAATCCTACCTTGAAATTTCTCTCAATATGAGACTCAGTTTCGACACATCACTGTCTAAATAACCGATCACCTCCAGCTCACGGAGTGTCAGCAGCTGCTGTCGAGGATATATTATCTGGCACTTGGGAGGAAAAAGATCTTATCTGTAAGAATATGTATAAATCTCACAAGTGCATTACTACTCAAAACATAACAAAGGTTGGGGGGAACACACAGCATCACTCCCAACTGTCAAACTCCCTCCCAAGGGAGGTGAGACTGGCCTCACCTGGGTTCACCTTCAGGTGGGAAGTAAAAACAATGTCTATTCCACACAGCTCTTAATGATTTGCAGATTGTGGAGGTTATTCCACTCTTCAGAGTTTTGTTTACACACACACACACACACACACACACACACACACACACACAGTTCTTTTCTCAATCTGGTTTGTTTGAATGTTTTGTATACCACCCTTGGGGGCCCTGGTTACAACCCAAAAACAAATTATATTTTTTATTTTAAAAACTCCCCACATGCTGTCTACTAGTAGCTCACCAATATCTAGTGCAGGTAAGTAACATAATGAGCATTCAGAGGTAAATGACGGAACAACGCTAATCAAACATCTGTAAGCAGAAAAGCAACAACAGGAACAAACATACCCAAGGTATGCAAACACCAAGGTATGGAGAAACAGATTTTTTTAAACAAAACCCCAAAGGTTTTTAAAACCCTGAAAAGCGGGAGAAACGAACTGCTCATGCTTCCCTCCCTCTGCTGTGAAACAGATGCTCTGGGCTCCTGTGGGGTGGAGAGAAGAGAAGGAATGTGTTCCATTTCCTTTAAGGGTCAGGTTGCTCATTCAAAGGGAACAATGATTTCCCTATTCCAGGACTGAGAAAAAGGGAGAGAGTTGAGGTGCCCCATGGATTTTCCTCTTGGCTCTGCTGAGCTTCAGCAGCTGCCCAGTCCTTTTCTCCTCCTTTCCTCAGAAGGTGGCAGGTGACCACAAGATAGCCCTCCCTTTATAGCTGGATGGGAGGTGGAGAAAGCCTGGGCACCCAAGCGGACAGCTCAGCAAACCCCACCTTCTCTCACAGCCAGGGGGAAGAGGAGCCAGCCTGGCCACACTGTCACCTGCTAGAGGAGGCAGGCATCACCAACACCCCCCTCTGCACTGACTTGGGGCTGCCTCCTGCTTAAGCAAAGAGGGCTTTGAAGTCTCTGTTGGGATGCGTCCAGGGAGACGGGGGCATTTGGCAGGCCCCCAGCTGGCTCCAGCCACCGGCCAGCAGCCGGGCGAACTACGGTTCTCAGAACAGCATCTATCAGCGACTCGAGCCTCAAAAGCCTTCAGAGACTGAGAACGCTCTAATCACCAGAGTGAATAACTTTTCACAACGGAAGTGGCGGACAGAGGCATATGTAAGTATAAGTAAAGGTAAAGGGACCCCTGACCATTAGGTCCAGTTGTGGCCGACTCTGGGGTTGCGGCACTCATCTTGCTTTATTGGCTGAGGGAGCCGGCATACAGCTTCCGGGTCATGTGGCCAGCATGACTAAGCCGCTTCTGGCAAACCAGAGCAGCGCACAGAAATGCAATTTACCTTCCTGCCAGTGTGGTACCTATTTATCTACTTGCAATTCGAAGTGCTTTTGAACTGCTAGGTGGGCAGGAGCAGGGACCGAGCAACGGGAGCTCACCCCGTTGCGGGGATTCGAACTGCCGACCTTCTGATCGGTAAGTCCTATGCTCTGTGGTTTAACCCACAGCGCCACCCGTGTCCCATATGTAAGCATATTTACAGGCATTTATTCAGCATCAGGAACAAAGGAAAAACATGTCTGCTTCCCTTCGTGTCCAAGCAAACAACAGCATAGCAAAAGCAATATACAATGGAAGTTCCCAGCAGACTGTGCTGGAAGTAAACAGACGTGTGACATACAACAATCCACACATCTGTTCTAAAGGTGGACTGGAACTATATCCTAACAGTCTCACACATACACAGCGTTCTACTGTGAGGGCCCACGCTGTAAAATATTGTTGGGATTCTAGGATGCCAGTCGTGCCTCTAAGGATTTGATACAATGTGGATGATAAGAGCTTCTGAGAGTTTACCTTCATTAGTTCCTCCAAGCAAGAAAGATATATTTTGAACACTGCTTCAGCAGAAGGTGGGCCAATGTATTGCTTGATATCTGCTCTGTCCACAAAGGCCATATCAATTTTCTCCGTGATATTTGAAGTTGTCAAGATAACTACATTAGGATACCTTTAAGAAACACACAAAGATGTTGTAACACTCATTTCATAGGTTCAACACTTGAAAGTTTCCACTGTCAGTTACATTTGCATTGATAGCCTCCTGGGTACATGGCTGGTGACTGCACCTGAAGGATTTAATCTGCAATTTTTGCCATGCCACTCTGTGACTACAATAACTAAGAACGTACTTTGAATCTAAAAGGTGAAAGTTGAGATTTAGGGGATTCCAAAGGGCACTGGGACTGCACATCAGCGTTGTAGGGATACCTACTGCCTCAACAACTAAAGGGACCCACTCAGAACTGGACAAATGAATCTGGACGCTTTCCAATGAAACCTGGATGGGGCAATTATCCTGTAAGAATGGCAAATATCATCTGATCATATTTTATGCCAGATGGGAGGATATAAACATTGCCTTATTAGGACCTACTAATCAGATCTTGTAAAGTAGCTCCTTTGCTTTTGTGCCTTTCAGTTGTTCCTAGGCAATTTATTCCCTTCCAGAAAAAGTTATAAATGTAGCTTGTTACCTTTTGATCTGATCGATTTGTGTCAAGACTGCATTTACAACCCGGATGGCATCAGAAGGTTCTGTCCCTGCCCGAAAAGCACTACGTGCTGCTGTGAGACTTTCCACCTTAAACAAACAAACAAAAGTATCTCTCTCTCAGATTTTTAGGAACAGTAATCACAGTAGCACATGTATTTAATGTGTGTACAGCTACTCTGTCCTACATTCAGGAGCCATCCATGCAAAACAACTCAATCAGTCACATTTAGGACTTTCCTAAACTACAGCGACTCTCAAACACCATTATCATAAATGTAAAAAGGGACTAAAAATAAGTTACGTTAAAATATGATAATCTTCTTGCCAATCAAAATGGCCCCTTCTGTCATTTTATCTCCCACCATGACCCAGAAATGTAATGCAGCCAATGTTTTAACATTTAAAATGATGCTGTGGTCATACCTCATCGATCAGTACAAATACAAGGGCATCTTTGTCATCAATTAATTCTTGAATCTTCTGGAACATTTTGGTAACCAGTTTGCCACTCTGAGGGGGGGAAAAAAGGGTGTGTATAAAATAATGCATTCCTTTCTGCTCTCCCAGTCTTGCCATTTGGCACTTTCCCAATCACCTCTGGTGACCAAACATGGGCAACAGCTACACCGGCAGCAGAAACAGAACTGTTCTTGACCTGTGGGCTCGACCTCCCTTGGTGGGGATGATGGAGAACCTGAAAAGGGGTGTTAACATTCTAGCAGGGCGCAGGGCCATGTGGCAGGTGGGGCCTTCCTCCTCCAAGAAGCCTAGGCGGCAGAGGATACTCATGGAATTTGCAGGTGAGACTGTACACACAGTGTTCCCCATCTGGCTTAGAATGAACAAACATTTTTTTGCTAACAGGGAGCATCAAGCAGAGTTGCTGATTTGTTCCCATTGTAGTTCCTTCTCTGAGGTTTTAGGAAAAGGTAAGACAGGTGTCCTGCTTTGTTCCTCTTCTAGCACCACAATCCACTGTGTTCAGTTGGACTTATTCCCAGGTGAGCAAGTACAGAATTGCAGTCTTAGACAATATGCTAAATCAGGGATCAGCCATAAAACCTCTCTCTCACCAGATATTAGGTGGTGAAGGCTGTTAACTTTTTCTTCCGGGAAAAGAACATAGCACCAAAGGAAGCTGGAAGGCAAACACTCTTTCCCACTTCCTTTTTCAGCTCTATGTGCTTTTCAGGATTCAGAGTAGTTCTATTGGATCCAGGCTTTACGCAGATCCCTTGTATTTACGGAAATACCTTTGATTACAAGGCAGACAGTCCCCCTGACTAGCACTACTGAACTTGTAGAACCACAAAATGTTGCAAATTAGAACAACGAACTCATAATACATCTATTAACCACTGCAAGAACAATTATTGTCAGGACATGGAAATCGTTACAGTTGTTACTCATGGACCAGCAATTTGCCAAACAGTGTTACTGGAAAAAGTGTCGCAAAAATTAAAGAAGCAAGAGGTCAAAAGAAACGTGAGAATTTTTATGTAGCCCAATGTGTCTTTATTGATTACACAAATAATGAGGTATCTGGTAGAACAGAACCCAAGGCTTACAGCACAGTTGGCGTGCATGAAGTACACATTTTATTTTCTTCCTTCTTCTCTTCCTCACCCCCTTCCTAAAAATTCCTATAAATACTTATTGTTACTGATACAAAATACATTTTACTCATGGTCACCAATCTAAGCAATGCACAATCATTGCATATCTGTTATAACTAATAATTTTGCTTTATATACTTTGACACAACTTTGTCAATATATTTAGAAATGTGCTAGTTTTTAAAAAATGTTGTGTGTGCATGTTTTCTGTCTCTCAGAGAGGCCTGATCCAAGCGAGGGAAGGGGAAGAGCAGCGACTAGAGGGAGTAGTATCCATGGCACTTTCTCAGAAATCCAAATGTGGCCTAAACGGTTGTCAGTTGCTGCCATAGATCATGTACATGTTGCAGAGATATTCTGGTGGTGCAAGAAGCAGAAGGCTGGAGAAAGGACGGGGTTCCTGTGCTAAAAGGAGGGTTAGCCATTCACTCCACATTAAGCCTCTGCAATTTTTCTTACTGTGCGTTGTCGCATGAGGTAGCTCCCTTTTTGTACAATCTCCACAATCCACTTCATTTTGTCTAAAGGGCTGTACTGGAGAACATTATTTTCTCTGCATCAGGTTCATGGATACAGTATTTACTTTTACACCAAAAAGTAAAAAGAACCGTGTGCTAAAACACAGCATAAGAACCCTAGCTACTGGACAAATTCGACAGCATCTTTAAACCACTGCATAGGCAAGAAACATTCTCCAAATCACAAAACCGCTAAGAATGTTGCATAAATACTTACCTCAGAAAACCACTTGGAGAAGAGGCTATGGCTGTTTATCTCTATCAGCTGTCCATAGCGATATCTAAAATTTAAGTGAAAAATCACCTCAGTAAAAGCAGGAGAATCATTAATGCTGCTGGTGCTCATATAGCTCAAAGGGAAAAATCCAGGAGTGCAGTCATAACCCTGCAGAAAGTGAAATTAAGTCGAGGGCAAGAGCTGCAGCTTGATGCTCCACTTGCAAACGGTCCCTGGGTCAGTCCTCAGTGGCATCTGCAGGCAGAGCGGGGAGTCTGCAATGCTGGGGAGTCACTGTCAACAATGCTGAGTGAGGCGAACAAATGCTCTGACGGCATAGGACAACTTCTTATGTTTCCAACTTATCCATAAGGGCATTTCCCCAAGGATCCTGGTGAAATCTCAGTCCACACAGCATGATCCAGGCCGTTAACTTTCCCATTAAAGCTGCAAGCACCTAAGTATGTGCTAAGATCCCCACTGAAAACGTGCTCAACTTGGCATTATAAAAAGTGCTCAACCTATCATTATTTGTTAAATAATTTAGAATTTCAATAGCTAAGTTATTTCAATTACTTTGGGGCATAATATTTTATTTTCTCACTTTCTAATACAAAAGTATAGCATTGCTTTTAATTTCTTCCACCCAAGAGTTCATCTTGCCAGTGAGGAGGCACAAAACAGAAGGAAGATGTCCGAGGAACAATCTGCTGGAAAATTCTCTCCTGCAAGTCACAGGAAAATGGAAAGGAGCTGCATAGCACAGGAATAGTCTACTTTTGAAAAGCAGATCTCTTAGACTAGGTACTATTTTAATTTTTAAGATACCAAACAGTTATCTGAATTACCTATGAGAAAGTCTAATAGTCAGCTTCTGGGCCAGTGCTTTACATAGTGAAGTTTTACCAGTTCCTGGAGGACCTGCAATTAAAGTACGGAAAACTTAAGTATTGAACACATACCTAATTTTGTAAGTTGCTTTGAGTTACTTTCCCCCCCCCCCCCCCGCAAAAGCAGGGGCTAACAAGTTTAATCATCATCTCCAACTAAAGTGAGGTTTTGGCCTTTGCATGCTTCACATGTTTGATGAAACTGAAGCAATTTACTTCTGTCTAGTATTATAAGACTCATTTCGTACATTAAAATATACACTAACTTGTGGTTTGGTTCAACAACCACAAACCATGGTTAAAGTAAACCATGGCTATGTGTCACATACAAATGAGGCCAAGACATGTGAAGTACTTTCAACACTTTAAGGGTGCTATATAAAGGCTATAAGTACTTCAGTCCAGTATAAAACAGCAAAATTTAAACTTTACCATGCAGCAGAACAACTCTATTCCATGATATCAAGTTGCTGTTGACATTTCTGTCAGAGAACAGTAATGTTGTAGTCACATAATCTAATAGCTAATTGAGCAGAGAGAGAGAGAAAAGGGTGGGGGGAGAGAAATAAAATTCCACATTATAACTGAATTAGTCAGTTGTTTTTAAAAAATGAAGCACTCTCTTTTTCTCAATGATGGCAAAAAGGAGGTGTGAACAGTAACTACCACGTTGGAGCATCAGAACCCAGTATTGTATTTTTAGGCAAATAACACAAGACTTCCTGCTGACACAAGATGAGCAGGCAATAAAAACTAACACCTATAGCTGTGAAATTTGTCAGATATCCTGCTACCTCTGTAATTTCCAATATACTTACATAACGCTTGCACAAACATTCATTTCCACTATTTGTTTTGTTTTTTGTTTGCTGTTAATGTCTTGTGTCTTTTCTGGAAGACATTCCTAAAACAGTCTGTTGAAATATTAATGTAATATTGCATCCCTTTCGGAAAACAGAAGACTTTGTTCCTTGGAAGAGTCACAGGCAATTTCTCATTTACCATGATTAACTGTGTAAGGATCTTGAAAGACATTTTCCTGCACACCAGCAAACAAGTTGGACACTTTGAACCAATATACCTAATCAATTAACTTGTGCATAACAAAAATATTGTTCAATTGCTATGTTAATGCAGTGGGATCCATGCCCAGCTATTTAGGAGTCTAAACAGCGGGAAGGCTAGTAAGAAGAGAGAGATTCCATACTCAAGTCTCGTTTTCAAGCCAGTAAAAAGTTGCTAGCCTGCAAAATTTTCTACTAGTCAACTTATGGATAGCACAAAATTTAAAACAAAAGCATAACTTATTAAGTTGCTCAGCATCTCCAGTGCCACCTTGGACATCCTGCTTTTCACACTTCCCATCAATAGTGCAACTTTAAACTGTGATCCTATACCTGCATATATATAGAGAGCATTGCACTGTTAGCTACTCCAGTCCTCAAGATGAAAGATCAACATATGGAGACCAAGGGGCTATTTCCAAGTGGTACAGGAACACTGACTATTACAGCAGAGAAGGAGAGGGGACAGAACAGGACAGGTGAGGATCCTTTTGTAAACTCATTAAATGCAATCTACAGGTGTTTAAAACTAATGGGGACCCTAAAGGAAGCATAAATCCTCAACAAACAGCGAGAATGTTTAGGAATTATGCAAAACTACTTATATTTCTCATTTGCATAAACCTATGTGTACAGAAGCCATGCAAAATCCCAGAGCGATCTGTACATAAATAGCCCCACTACAAGCAGCTTGGAGAAATTTAAAATCCATAGAATCAGAAGGGAAAGAAACAAGGAGAGGAAATGCAACTAAATAACAAAACTGGTCCAGTAACAGAAGCAGTTTTTCCAGGAGCGGGGGGCCACTAGGGGGCGCATCGGAAGATGGCTGACAATAACATCTCTCCGACCCACACGAGGTAATTTGGGGGCTATGATGGGAGTAATTAGCCTCCCTAACCCCCCCAGGATGGGGGGGGACTGCCCTTGCCTGCTGTGCCCTTGCCTGATTCGCACCACTAGCTGCAAGAACTTAAAAAGAAACAATTTGGATGGAGCGAATGCACATATTTCAAAGAAGAAGGGGGAGTAAAGACTGCTGACAGAAGAGATCTCTGATAAAACAAGACAAGAATAAAACATGAGAAGATACGCCAAGACACGGTATGGCAAATGACTGGTGGGGGAGGGGGAAAAAACTTTCCTTTCTTTCCTTATATGATTAAACAAGAATGCCCTCCCCTCACGAGTCAGAAATGTCAGAAATGTCGTTTTAAGGACTTAAGCTGTGGATTTAAGGCTGTGTGGAGATAAACTTTTGAACCAAAGCATGTTTTAAGAAGAGTGTGGAATGTATAAGAGCTTTGGAATGACACAGTTAAAAATGCCGTCGCCATATTGGGAAGTTCTGTCGGAGGTCTTGAGTCTGGGAGGACAAAGAGAGAAATAGAGCTGTTTATATATTGTGGTTTAAACTCCTCAGAGGGGCTTAAGAGCGACAGTTTTGCAAGATTATGATGGAAAGAGCGATGTTATCTATGAAGGAGATGATATATGGAAACCATCTCGATTTGAGGATTGGAAGAACGGAAAATTCACACAGGATTATTATTATTATTGGTGTTTATCGGCTTAAGGAGACTATCAGAAGAGATCATAAAGAAAAAAAAGAAAATATATGAACAAGACGTGAAGTGGAAACAGCAAGATAAGATTGGATAGAATTATGAACTCTGTTTGGACTGATTTGGACATTAACGCAGCAGCAAGAAGATGATCAGAATCCCCCTTCGAATCTTGAAATATGGGTCCCCCCAACAAAATTTAAAATTCGGCTTTGTAATTTGGAATTTATGTGATGTGATTTAATTTGATGTGATTGGCTGGTTAATAATTTTTTTTTTTTAAAGCAGTTTTTCCAGGAGCAGCCCTTAAAGCTGTATTTTCCAATCACATTTTTTGTTTTTTAAATGGGTGGATTATCTGTCACATGCAGGTGTGATAAACTCATTTTCTATGGTGGTAGGGAAATTTCTGTCCTGGTTTGGACGAAATGACAAGCTGCAGTTAACCAAAAATGGCACTGAAAGCTGCAAAACTCCTTGTGGTCACTCCTTGCAGTCCAAACCAAACCAATCTAAACTGCTTCTGAACCACTCTGCCTTAATGGAGGCAGCCTCCATGACAGTGGGAGATTGTTGGCAAAGAGAAAAGAAGGATTATTGAGGGTAATAGTCCTTACAAATTCCCTCCAGGGAATAGGCTTCACTCGCAATTCATCTCGGTACCTGGCTCTCGCTCCGGCATTGGATGCCCAGTGCAAAAGCACTTTGCCTGCTGAAAACCCTCTGACACCTCCATTAAGAAGCAGAGGTTCTCCTATTAATTAGAGCTTAATTGAACTAAAGTACAGGGGCATGCTATAAGAGATGAGATCACAAACTGCACAAACCAACTGCAAGAACTTTAAGGTTTGAACTTGAGATAAGACCTCATTTGGTGCAAAAGGTGTGGGAGTGGAGCCTACGGTTTCTTTATTTAAAGTTTTATTCTCTACATTTATGATTAGGCAACGCTCCTCTGAATGTTAGTTCAGATTATATTTGTACAAGCAAGGATGGAAGAAATTGGATTATAAATATGTAATATAGCATCAAACGGAACTGTATGTGTAAGAAAAGGAAAAATGGAGGGAGCTGTATTTTGCAAAAGGTTTACGATGAAAACTTCAAGCTGACTCTTCCCCATCTTTTATTATTTATGGAGTGAACTGAGTAATGCTAAAAGGACTTGGAATTTAATTTAATTGGAAGTATAATTGCTCATATATCTTCAGTTGGAAGGAAGGATGAAAGGGGTCTGTGAACTGCAAAGGAACGGATAAGGTTCTTTACTGAGTCATCTATAGTTTGACAGACCGCTCTTCTTCGCAGGCTGAGAGGAAAAATGGTGAAAAACATTATCTACTGGGATAGAGTGACTTTTGCAGCTGTTAGAGTTGCAAAACAACGAAGCATGGGATGGAGCGATGGAGACATTTCTGGAACAACAATAGGATATCAGCACTGCCTAAGGCATGACGGATAACAGCAACAATCAGTGGAAAGAAAGATATAACATCTTACAAGGACACGAAGAAACACCACAGAAAGAATAATTGCCACACAGGAAGAACAAGGATATAGTTTGAGTTCCTAACTTGTAGTTTTATAAATCATTTAATGTGTCAACACAAATAGAAATTATGACTATTGCAGTTGTTGTCTAAGGGATTATTATTATGACCAGAATGTAACTGAAATTAATAAGATTTTGGAATGCAGAAATAAAGAAAATCATCAAATCTATCATGCAGGGGGACACTTTATCTAAATTATATAACTGGGTATTTGAACGATTGGTATCAATAATTGTATTATAAATTGGTACTGTTATAATGAGACTATTATTGGACTGTAATTGAAAACTAATAATTTTTTTATAAAAAACAAACTGCTTCTGAACTTGACACAAGCCTGAGTAAGAATGGACAACTCATCTAGTGCAGTGAAAGTTTACAATGAAGAACCGTTTATATCCCAGATAAAAACTTAATACTTTCAACTTACATCTGATTTTATCTCAGCATCATAAATAAGGCTCTCCCATAGACCATGGAATTCAACTGAAACATAGAACAATTATACATCATTTCCAATGTGTGGTTTTGCTAATCAAAATATCATTTTGAAACCCAACAACCCATTTGCTACTTAATGAATTACACCAACTTTGCTGGGAACTTAATAAAATAGTGCTGTATTCTTTGCACTGAACATAATGAACACATACATAGGATCACATAATATTTCTTATTCCAGTTAAGACAACATGATGCATTTCAACCTTGGTGTGGGACCTGTTCCCTTCCAAATGTTGCTGGACTCCAGCTCCCATCAGCCCCAGCCAGCATGACCAATGGGCAGTGATGACAGGAGTTGTGGTCCAGCAACATCCAGAGGGTCAAAGATTCCCCATCTGCAATCTAATCACGAGGTGATTTGGGTCAAGTCATGGAAAGAACTTTCTGAGCCCTCCACTTTGCTTATTGGGCTCTGGGAAGTTTGTGTGAGATCTAGGACTCCTCTCGCTCTTCATTTATTTTCATACATAGCTGCAATCGTAGAATCATAAAGTTGGAAGGGACCACTGGGTTAATCTAGTCCAGGGGTAGGCAACCTAAGGCCCATGGGCCACCAGCAGCCCAAGGGAGTCGTTTAACTGGACCACGAGCTGCCCCCGAACTGAGTCCCTGGCGCAGCATGGCACAGGGACTCATTTCCGCAGTGCTGGAAATTGTGTCTGCGCATGCGCAGATGCCAGAAATCGTGGGTGTGCATACTCACATGCGCCCGCAATCCGGCCCACGGAGGGATCTCCACTGGAGTGAACCAGCCCAGGCGAGGTAAACCTTGCCAACCCCTGATCTAGTCCAACCCCCATAATGCAGGAATCTTTTACCCAACATGGGGCTCAAACCCCCATTACAAGTAAGTGGCAGGACCAATGTACTCTAATTTAGTGTTCTATGCTGTTTTCAATGTCTTGCTTGCTCCCAACACAGTTTTGATCTAAATCTGTCCCTGCCCACATAAACAATCAAACCATCCTTCTACTTCCTCTTGACTAGTACATTCTAATCCTATGCTGTTCCAACCCCATCAGGACAATCTTAAAAACTATAAATAATTTTAAAATACCTGCTGGTAACACCCAGTGATTAGCTGCAACAATATTCTCATCCTCTGCCTCCAGATTTTCAGCACTGGGCCCTTCTTCACCGAGATGAAAAATGTGAATGGAAAGGCTGCACTTACTCAGATTTATTGCCTGTAATGAAGAGGAAAAACCACATGAGAACTCTCTGGCAAGCAACCTGGATACATCTTTTAAGATAACTTTTGTTAAAGCAAGGTAAAGTGTCCAGTTTCTCAAGTGGTGGTAAAAATTGTCTGAGGTGGTTTTCAAAGGAGTCTGGCCTAGTCTAACTAAACTTGCCATGAATTATAGCAAATAAGCCCTCATCTATACATGCAAGAGAATGAGGTTGGTAGCGTGAACTTCACCTCTTCAGACGTAGAAGAAAAATACAATTTTCAATGCTCCCTCTTGTGGGTAGGGGTATGTAGCGAACAATCTTCATATTTTAAAAAAAGTGGCACTTCTGGGAGAAATGCTGTTGTCCACTCATTCTCTGTCATGCCAGTTTTCTATCTGGCATTCTATTTTCACACAAGCATTCAAAACTGAAAACTTACACAATGCATGCATTCTCCAGTAGCAGTTGGAAAAGGGGAGCCAACAATACGGGGGAATTTGGATTGCAGAAAGCATTCATGGTCCAGACAAATGCACTTAACAGCAATTGTAATGGACGTTACTTCCACTTTCATGATCTTATTTAATAGTAACAAGCTGCAGCCTTCCGCCTCCCCCAATAAGTTTTGAATAAGGTAAGCCGTAAGGTAATACCTGTCTTTCCTTCAACTTTAGCTCTGTGTCCACAACTGCAATGGACTGCACATTATTTGTCAGGAAATAATCATCAAACTCAGTCCATTTGTAATCACCAAAGACAACAGGATGCCTTTCTAGTAGTTTTAAGACACCCAGTTTGATATCCTCTTTCTTTGCAGTGCTGGGTAAAAGAGAAAAACATCATAACTTCAGGCATAACCATTACAGCTAGAAAAGACCCGGTGCAAAGAAAAGACCCCACTCAGAGGCTGTGAAAAGTATGCCCAGCAGCGAACCCTCACACTCTTGATTATGGCATCCTACAAAGGGATTGAGCAAGCTGCTCTCAGCTGAAAGGCCTGCAGAAAGAGGAAAAAATAAAACAGAATCTACCTGCCTAAACCTCATGCACTAAGCTTCACTGTAACGGTACAGAGGAAAGGTCCCCTGCCATCAGCCAAATGGGCACAGGTGAAAATATGCTTTTTAGCCACAAGTATACAAAAGTAATAAAAGTTACCAATGTAACTGATTCTCCTCCTGAAAATATGATTTCCTTAATATTTAGAATGCGGGAGATAGCAAAGTTCTGTGGCAGATCATTTACATTGCATGAAGGTCCTGTGTGCAGTTTTTAGTATCTCTGAAAGTTTATCTTGAAGTGTTGGGGGATAGAGGGACCAATGATCTGTATAAGGCAACTCACAGAACTTGCAACAACTTCATAAAGAAATAAGGCTGTTTTTTCTAAACCTTTTATACAGTGTGGATGAGATCTACACATGGTTTTGAGCCCCACCATGTCTAGTCAGCTTCTGGGACTTATTGTTTGTCCCCCCTGTCCCCCCCGCGCTGCAGCACATGACATTCTGCTGCAAGTGAGGATGAAATGGAAATTTTTACACCAACCTGTTTGATTTTTGATGAACTTCTACATGTATCTGCAAGGATTCGCATCCATTGTGAAGATCCAGTTTTAAGTCACCTGCAGCTTTGTCCATTTCATAGAAACCTAACTGAAAAAAATAAATATACATTATACTATGTCTAAGATCTGGGAGATCCTCATTGTCAACTGTAAAAATATTGGTTTATTGTAGTGCTCATTTCCCCCTTCTACCCTAGTGTCAATTCTATCAAATTTATATCATTCACGTCAAAGCAACTGTGATAATAAATATGTAGAAAATGATGGTAGAATTGCAATGTTCAATCTGAGGAGTATGACTGAAAGGTAGAAAATAACTGATCACATAACAGAAATAGAAAAACTATATGGAGCTATCTCCCCCCTTCTGTTTCCTCTTGTAAGTGATTCATGAGATGTAATTTTTGCACGCAAAGGTACAACACCCCCCCCAAAAAATGTGATTGAGGAGTCGTCTAGAAGTAGCAAAGCAACCTGAATACCAATGGCATCGTTATGAAAAATTTAGGCTAGCCGAGTTCAGGCAATACACGTAATGTGACTTTCCCCACAATAATACAGATACTATCATCTATATTACCCAAATATCGCTTGTGTCAAGACAATAACGTTAAGCTTTCTGGGTTCATTTGTTAGACAAGTAATTTGAACTGCTTTGGGGGGGGGGAAATCCTCGCCTTCCTTGATGCTTTTTTTTATATATTCTGTGTTTTCATGTTGTGAGCCGCCCTGTGATCTTTCGGTGAAGGGAGGCATGCAAATTTAGTGATGACAGATAGATAGATAGATAAAACAAAGCTGCTGAATTAGATAAACTGACAGGAAAAATCAGATATCAAAAAGATCACAAGTTCACTCAGGACTGGAGAAAGTTTACGATTTATCTGGAAAATATTTGTGATGAACAGACAACGCTAGTTGGATTTAAAGAGGCTTTGTGAGGAGAAAGGGTATTGTAAGAGGGAAAAGAGCTGTAAAGATTTATAAACTGGCAATACAACTATAAAGGAAATGTGAACTAAATTTAAAATTATGAGGATTGCGGAGGGAGCGGGGGGAAGTCTAAAAGAATTTTGTATTATATTGGATATGAATGTGTTTATATAAATTTGTAAAGGAAAAATCTTTTTTACAAAATTAAAAAAAATAGATAAAACAAAGCAACCACCAGCTCCCGACAACAACGTTATATTATTATTATTATTATTATTATTATTACTGGGCACTTATTATTTATTTCCATTTATATGGTGGGGGGGCTCACCTCGACCGAGAGAGAGAGAGAGAGGCCGGGGCTTCTCTGGGCTTCTCTCGCCCCTTCCTTCCGCCTTCCAGCCTCCAAAGTCGAAATTCCCGCCCTTCTCCTCCCCGGCCGCGTCGCCTCCCAGTCCCGTCACTTCCGGCCCCGCCCCCTTCGCCCTGGGTCGAGAAGCGACGGCTTCCTAGGCGGGCGGGGAAAGCGCTTCCTCTTTCCTGGCCGGGGCCCTTCCGTCACTTCCGGCCCCGCCCCCTTCGCCCTGGGTCGAGAAGCGACGGCTTCCTAGGCGGGCGGGGAAAGTGCTTTCTCTTTCCTGGCCGGGGCCCTTCCGTCACTTCCGGCCACGCCCCCTTCCCCTCCGCCTCCTGCCTGGCCTCTCGCCCTCGAGGCGCGGCGATTATGGGGAAGAAGCACAAGAAGCACAAGGCGGAGAAGGCGGAGTGGAGGTCCGCGCCCGCCCCGGCCGTCGTCGCCGCCCCCGGAGGGGGAGGAAGCGGCGGCGGCGGCGCCTATGACGGTGGGTGGGAGGAGGGCGGAGGGCGGATTTCTTTATGTGTTTATTCATTGCCTTTCTCCCCCTCCCGCCCCAGTTCCTCAGTCCCCACAACACCCCTGTGAGGGAGGCCAGAAGCCGCCACGGAAGCTGCCCATTCCCTTCTCCCCCCCCCCCAATTATTTATGCATTTGTCGGGTTTTCAAATGGGGGAGGGGCTGTTGCTCTTGGTTTCTTGGCATCTTTATTTCATACATTAGGAGGAACTTCCTGACAGTCAGAGCTGTTCGACAGTGGAATTTGCTGCCCAGGAGTGTGGTGGAGTCTCCTTCTTTGGAGGTCTTGAAGCAGAGGCTTGACAACCATATGTCAGGAGTGCTCTGGTGGTGTTTCCTGCTTGGCAGGGGGTTGGACTCGATGGCCCTTGTGGTCTCTTCCAACTCTATGATTCTATGATTCTATATTTTGTTGTGTTTTATGTGGCAATCGCTCAACCTGGCTTTGCGTATTTTAATCTTCAATTTATTGTTTGTTATGCCGTAGTTACGTGTGTTTTTTTCTGAACTCCGTAAAGGCGGCGTACAAATAAATGACGGGGTGAGCTCCCGTTGCTCTGTCCCAGCTCCTGCCCATCTAGCAGTTCCAAAGCACGCTAGTGCAAGTAGATAAATAGGTACTGCTCCGGCGGGAAGGTAAACGGCGTTTCCGTGCGCTGCTCTGGTTCGCCAGAAGTCATGCAGGCCACATGACCCGGAAAAACTGTCTCCGGACAAACACTGGCTCTCTCAGCCTGTAAAGCGAGATGAGCGCACAACCCCAGAGTCGTCTGCAGCTGGACTTAACTGTCAGGGGTCCTTTACCTTTTACCTTTTTATGTATGTAACACAAAACCATATATGCTATAATAAATTAATAAACTTTATCTTGCTTTTAGCCACTTTGGCTAAAACAGTCACATACTGTTGTTTTTCTCTCGCACGCTTGTTGAAGGGGGGTAGGTGCCACCTTCTTCCTCACAGAGGATATCGGTGCACATTCTCTTCAGACCTGCTTTTAGCATCATAATCTGCTCTTAAGGCTTATGTGATCAGCATTCCTGCTGAACGTTTGGTGCACTAGTTTGATACTGTTTATTTATTTATTGCTTTTCACTTATTTGCTGTTGTCACCTTCTTAGATTATGTGGATAAGCCCTTGGAAAAGCCATTGAAGTTGGTTTTGAAAGTTGGTGGAAGTGAAGTGACAGAACTTTCAGGATCAGGCCACGATTCCAGTTATTATGATGATAGATCAGACCATGAGAGAGAGCGACATAAGGAGAAGAAAAAGAAGAAGAAGAAGAAATCTGACAAAGAGAAAGAAAAGCATCTTGATGATGAGGAGAGACGGAAAAGAAAGGTAATGAGTCATTGACTTATTTTCAGAGATACTGGTCAAAGCTTTAAAACATTACCTTGTGAAAACTCTATCAGTTTGAACAAATGCATTTTTTTTGTGTGACAACTCCAGAGCTTTTTAAGCTATTCCTTACAACTGTTGTGAAGCAATGGCAGAGGATGAGAATTTTTAAGAGTCCAGAATACAGAGTAAACTCCATTGTAACGCCTAATTACTTTTATAATTTAAATATTCCATCGCATCGCTGAGTTTTTATGCAAGCTCATCGAAATGCATTCACCTCATCTGTTTTGTTCAGAAGGTTTCAAAATCCCCTTCCAGAACAAATTCTGCTCTTGTAATAAGAAACCACCAGATATAATACAGCACACCCTTCGCAGAGATCACCTAGTGATACCCTTACATCTTAAAATATTAATATACAAAGAGTCTGTAATCTAATATTTGTTGAGGGATGATACTACTGAAATTACCAAGATTGTTTCAGGGTATTTAGACGAGATCTTTAAAGCTAGAGCTAAAGTTTCCTGATTTATTTAGTGGTGGCTATCTAGTCTTTTATATATTGTATGTGTTTGGATTAATGTATTTGGATGACTTTGGATGATTTTATTATTTTATTGTTTAAATTTATGCCAATAAAAGCCAATTGGATTATTGCAAGGTATGCTGTGAGACTGCTCTTTTAAGACAACTTGGCATATTCAAGTGGTCCAAATGCAGCAACCAGATTACTGCCTGGGGTTTCCTTTAGAATTCTTATAACCCCTGTTTCAAAACCATTGCATTGGTTACTAGGTTGTCTCTGGACCCAATTCAAGGTGCTCACATTAGCGTTTAAAGCCCTAAATGACTTAGTGCTACTACTTTATGTAGTTTGCTTGTTTCTTCAGCAGCTCTTCAAATTTTGAATAACCATTTTCCAACACACTCTTGAAAACCAACAACAAAACAAATAATAATTTTACTATTTATACCCCGCCCATCTGTCTGGGTTTTCCCCGGCCACTCTGGGCGGCTTGCAGTACATACAAAAACAGTAAGCTAAATAAAATAGCTAAATAAAAGCAGGATGACAAATGCAAATGACAATAACCCATGTACTTTTTTTAAAGATCCTGTTTTCCTAAGCATTTGGAATCTGTTTTCCCATTGCTAAGTATCCTGAATTTTTAATGTCACAAAAGACTACTTTCAGTGATGATTTTGCGTGAATATGTTATTCTTTCATTTGTACCTGAAGAAGTTATATTGACTGTCTTTTTTACATTTCTGTTTCTTTGGTATCAGGAAGAGAAGAAAAGAAAAAGGGAGAAAGAACAATGTGATACTGAGGGTGAAACAGATGACTTTGATCCTGGGAAGAAGGTAGAGGTTGAGCCGCCCTCTGATCGTCCAGTCCGAGCCTGTAGAACACAGCCAGGTGCGTTGTCAGTGACATCTGAAACTGATATAAAGATTTGTATAGCGTAGGAAAACACTTCTCGGATTCTTGCTTGCTCTCAGCCCCTTCTTTGGTTATGGATGCAGTTTATTCATGTGGATAGAAATTCATATGATTCTTGTGTTATCCTTAATATTCCTCTATCATTTTCAGAAAGGCCAACCACAGAATATAATGTGTGTTTTACTGTCTTGTGCCAAAAACCAGGATTAATAGTGGTTATATTATTTTGTAGCGATAGCATCTTTATCATTTTAGAGCTGTGATATGCAGGTGGCAGGAACTTTCAAAGGAGTGATCATTTGCTTTTCCTTACATTGAATTATAGCAGAAAGCGAGAGCACACCTATTCAGCAATTGTTGGAACATTTTCTTCGCCAGTTACAGAGGTAAGAATGATGCACAATGACCTGGAACGCAACCCCCACGCAAATGGGGAGTTGTATGTGTTTCAAAGCTTTCTGGAAAACCAACATCACTGCTTAATAATATCTAATTAGTTTAAGATTGGTACTCAATAATGTAAGATGTGTACATAGATGTGCTAAAGCGCTGGAGTGCTGCTAAAGCGCTGGAGTGTACGCCCCCTCACTTTTAGCACCAGCTCATGTTGGTATATACAGATGTTTCTATACAGCTTACCCTGGTGATTACTTGCTAATACAGAAAGTCCTGAAGTCACATGCATTTCAGATATCAAGCTGTATACAAATAGGCTGATTATTATTATTTTATTATGATTACGTTTCTATACTGCCCTTCATATTACATATTTTGCCAAATGCGGAAAAAACATAATGAAGCAAGACAGGTGGTGGCATTTGTTTTACATGGGTGCTTGGGGTGTGTATATACACACACTATATGTATACACATACATACATGATTTTATCCCCAAATATAACATTCCCTATATGTATGTGTTTCCCTTTTATAGGAAAGATCCTCACGGGTTTTTTGCTTTTCCAGTCACGGATGCCATTGCTCCTGGATATTCCATGATAATAAAGCATCCTATGGATTTTGGCACTATGAAAGAAAAAATTGCAGCAAATGAGTACAAGTCAGTAACAGAATTCAAGGTGAATTAATAGAGATTTGATAAAACTTTTCACAGTGTGAATTGCTAATTATTATATTTGGTCAATAGAGGTGGTAGATCGTGTAAATACCTTCAGAAATGGTTCTATCTAGCATTTCCCGTGAGTGGGCAGCAATCCTGTTATTCCAGTGTGAAAATCACATAATTTTTATGTGATACCCCCAGAGCAGGTTGTGCACAACAAAAGCAGGATTTACCAAGCACATGAAAGGCCATAAAACAATACTGGCTGTACTTGTTTTAGCAGATCACAGATTGTGTGACAGCTTGCCCTGTAATAGATTTGCAATTCTATGGTCTAGTCCTTGCAAGCAGCCAGTGAAGAGGGGAGCCTTTGTCTGTCTTACACTAAGTTACGTGTGGGCATTCATATGAACAAGCGCTATTCCATGTAAATGAATTTCTGGCCTATAGAAAATTCGTATGCATGCAACACGCTAGTTTTCTCTGTGGATGAATTCTACCTCCCCCTTGCAGCCTGAAGAGGAATATTCCTAATGCAGGCTTAAAATTTCATGTGAGAACCAGGTTTTAAAAGTCCTGAGAGAGAATATCAGTGAACCAGCCAGCTCCTTGTGTTAAACAGCAAAGCATTCTGCAAAGTTTGGCATAAATGTTAAAGCCCTGATCAGTTAAATCAGTTCAAAGTCCTAGAGCAGCAACATTGTGATCTAATCTTTTCTGGTTTCACTGTTCTCCCTAGGAAACCGAAAGGGACCAGGGCCCCTTACAAGTCACCTGAGAAATAGTTGGTTGATATTCACCAGCTGTACTGTTCATTTGAACATTCTGTTGAATTTGGCCTGGCATGGCTGTGACTGCACAACTGCAAAATATGGTAATGTTCATGTTTTTCAGGCAGATTTTAAGCTGATGTGTGACAACGCAATGACATACAACAGACCAGACACTGTGTACTACAAACTGGCCAAGAAGATCCTCCATACAGGCTTTAAGATGATGAGCAAAGTAAGACAGCTATGAAAGTGAACATGATGAGACCAAATGTGCACGTTAAACTAGTATAGTGGGTCAAAGTGAAGGATTATTTCATCTGTATAACGTGGCTGCTGTATTCTTATGCCCTGGGCTTAAAAAAAACCAAAAACAGTAAATCTGCACTTTTATACAAATAAAGCACTGTTAGGGGAAAATGCATAATATATTCTGCTTCTAGGTATGGAAAGAGAGAAGTTGCTGTGTAGGATATTGAAGCCCCACCCTGTCGCCACTAGATACCGCATGGGTTTCTAGGAATCTCCAGACATTGCCACACACTTTTGCATAAATGCTTACAACCACATTGCTCTTTTAAAAAAGAACGAAACGAAAAGCTGAAATTATGAGGAAGCTGAATTCTGTGCCCAGTACCACATTCTGCACTCCTACAGAAATATGACATTCCCATAGCATGTTATATAGAAGGACATTTCCATTTTAAATCGCTCACCTTTTAAGGTAGATAACCCTGGTAAGATTTGGATTCAGGTTGGAGACTTTGAACAGAAACTTCCAGCATGGAAGCAAATTTTTCCATTTTACCTTTTAAGTTCATTGGACTTGCTTAAGTTGTTTACAAGTGAGAAATACATAAATTCTGAAACTTCTTTTGGAAAGCCAAGCATGTTAAACATCAACGTGATGTATAGAAACATGCTTTCCTTTAAAACATTGTTGAAATGTTTTATGGTTATGAAATACAATTCATAAATCCTTAGTCCCCTTCTTAGCAGAAAACAGGCCCTCCCCTCACTCCTCACCTAAAATTTAAGAAAGAAGCACATTAAAAGGGAAATACTTAAGGTAGGAGATGGATTTATGTATACTTTACATTAAGGTGTACTAGTGCCATATTAAAAGCAGTCAAACAACTGATTTATCATATGAGCTACTGCTTCTAGCCTGTTCTGCAGGAAGATTGTGGTAAGTTCCACTTTTCAGGTAGGTGATGGTCTTTTTTTCCCTAGGTTGCAGATATTCTGGTGTCGTGCTGCCATGACTGAATCATGTTGCATCATCATTGAAGGTGTAGCTCTTAGGCACAAAGCCATGGCCATTCCCATCCCATCCCATCATCATAGCACCTTGGCTATGAGGGAAAGGTGTCAAGTCCCTGCTGCTCTGTCCTTTCTAATTCTAGGAACGGCTGTTAGCTTTGAAGCGCAGCATGTCGTTTATGCAGGACATGGATTTTTCTCAGCAGGCAGCTCTTTTGGGCGACGAAGACCCAGCTGTTGAGGAACCTGTGCCCGAAGTTGTTCCTGTTCACGTAGAGACTACCAAGAAATCCAAAAAGCCAAGTAAAGAAGTCATTAGGTAATGATACAGATGGAATGCTTTTCTCTTTTGTGTATCTTAATTACAAATTTGAATTGTGCTGATATGAAGCAGACTTGAGTTTCCTGAGATTTCAGCGTACTTAGGCAGTCACAGATTTTTTCCCCATTGCAGCCACACATTTTCCAAGGTATGTCAGGCAGCTGTTGAGGTATTTAGGTATCAAATTAGTTTTGGATAAACCAATTCCAAACTGTTGATGAATCTGTTTGAAAATCTCTTAGTTTGGCATTTTACTGTGACCCAAACAAGATGTGTTTTGATTTTCATTTGTAAGGCAACCGTACAAGTTGCAGTATAAGTTGCACTTCTTTAAGGATTGTAGAACAGTGCAAAAAGTACAATAAAGATAGTATATGTGCTCATTTTTTTTCTTTTGAGGCACTTAATAATTTCATTGTGCCCTGCCTCAGCCTTAACACAGCAGAGGCCATTTCTGTGATGTTGTCTTCTCAGATCCCAATACCCTCCAGTTGCCCCTCCAAGAGCACCATTAATTCCCATAATGTTTCTGAGTGCACAGTGATGCTGGCTACATTGCAGATTCTTCCCTGAGCTTGAACTTTCCCTCAGGCTGTCTTGTAGCTGCTGCTGCTGACCTGACTGCTGTTGGAGGGCAGTGGTACCATTTCCCCTGAAGCCAGCAGTGGCCTCCTCTTTACTGCACTCCCTGGGCTTATAAAAGGGTGTAAGATCCTGTTCTTTGTATTATGGGGGCTGATACAAAGCATATTTTGCGACCCACTGCTTTCCTTCTACAGCTCAAAGGGCATAAAGTTTTTTGGCCCATCAGAGCAATATTTTTAAATGACCATCTTCATGTTCTGGAACCATGCCCTTCCCACTCCCAGCACATGCCAAAGTTATGCATGCCTATGGTTTATATAGGAGAATAAAGCATGGACTTCACTCCCTTTCTCTCCTCCTCTCTGAAGCTATCAAGACTTTAAATTGCTGAACTTGTGTCCAGTAGTAGTAGTAAAATAATAGATACAATATTTGCCTATATAGGGAACAGAACAATAAATACGGCATCTATTGTACCATATATTTAATGCTTGCCTACATGGTTCTTTTACATAGAAAATCTTTATTTGAGTTGGTGTTTGATAAGATGGTCATGGATTCTGTTTTAAAAGCTGAAGTACTATATTCATTTAAGCATATTAACTTGTAACTTCCGGTGGAGTACAGGATCAGGTTTAAGGTGCTGGTTTTAACATTTAAATCCCTATATGGCCTAGGACCTACGGGCTGTACCTACGGGATAGCCTCTCCTGGTATGTCCCACAGAGGAACTTAAGGTCTTCAAATAAAAACATCCTGAAGGTCCCGGGCCAAAAGGAGGTTAGGCTGGCCTCAACTAGAGCCAGGGCTTTTTCGGCTGCGGCTCCAATCAGGTGGAACGCTCTGTCACAAGAGACAAGGGCCCTGCGGGACTTGACATCTTTCCACAGGGCCTGCAAGACAATAAGAGCTGTTCCACCAGGCTTTTGGTCAGGGCACAGCCTGACTCCCTCCTTTGGCAATCTCCACAGAATTTTAGCTTAATGGTTGCCAACAATTTGATTTTAATTCTTATAATGAAATGTTTTTAGAATATTGTACTATTTTATTGTTGTTAGCCGCCCTGAGCCCGGCTTCGGCTGGGGAGGGCGGGATATAAATAAAAATTTTTATTATTATTTGAAGTCAGATTACTTACACCTTAAACAAAATTATTTTTCTAACTGACGGCTGAAGAAAAATTGATTTTTGTAAACAACACAACTGATTTTTATTGACCTTGCAGTTGTGAGAAATGTGTATCTCCAATCACCCCTTAAGACAAAATCAGGGAAGGGGGGTGGCTGGGGAGTATACACAAGGTATCTGACAGAGTGGGCAGTTTATGCCACAGCAAATCTGCTAAATGAGACATAATTCTCATTAGGATAGAATGGGGTCCAGGCTCAAATTTGGCTCGTAAGCAAAAGTGAGACCTGCTTTTTAGAGAATTAGGAGTAGAATATGGACATCTCCTTCATCCTGTGCTTGTTTTCCCAGGGACATCAGGCTGGTCCTTGTTGGAAACTGAAAGTTAGACTAGTTGGAGCTTCTGGTTCAGCAATGCAATTCTTAGGTTCTTAAGCTGAAACAAAAAGCTGTGCACTGGCTAATGATGTACATTGTATAATCCCTTGCATGCCTATTAAAAACGTACATAAATGACATTGTACACACAGGTCTCACTATCAGCCTGCTTGCTATTTACAAATTCACGTATCGGAACACAGTTATGCCCAGACCTCACTACACATGCACAGCTGATTCAGGCATCTGAACAGCCAGAGTTTGCCCCCTTCTGTACTTGTTTGTGTACAGTGGCAGGCATTTGGGGGCAGAAACCATGGAGTGTGGGGGCGGGGGGAGAGATTGGACAAGTCAGTTTCTCCTTTATGTCTGTCTTGGTTGGCTGCAAAAGAAACCATGGAAGAAACCATTATGGGAGCAGGGAGAGAGATCATGAATTAGAATTTTTACCGTAGGAATCAGTGGAAACTGAACTTATTAAGCGAACCCTCACCTAACAAATGATTTCTTGGGAACACACTGTATTTGGTAAGCGGAGCCTGTGTCTAATACACATAATAATAAGAAAGTTCTGGTTAACCCTGGAGAATGCCCACAATTAGTTCACCGTCATAATTTGTTGCCTAGAAATTACTTGGAGAAAAGTAGACATGATTTCATATTTATTGCACAACTTGTAACTTGTTTGTAGCTGCATATTTGAACCAGAAGGCAATGCATGCAGCCTGACTGACAGCACTGCTGAAGAGCACGTTCTGGCTTTGGTGGAACATGCAGCAGATGAAGCTCGGGACCGGATCAGTCGATGTCTCCCAAACAGCAAGGTCGTGCCGCTTGATCCAAGTTTCCATTTTTTCGTTGCTTAACATTGCCAGAAACAATGTCCTCATCAGATTGAATAAGCATTTTTTGTGTGGCATCTGATACCTTAATTACAGTGGTGCCCCGCAAGACGAACGCCTCGCAAGACGGAAAACCCGCTAGACGAAAGGGTTTTCCGTTTTGGAGGCGCTTCGCAAGACGAATTTCCCTATGGGCTTGCTTCGCAAGACGACAGCCCATAGGGAAATCTCCGGGACAGTGGGGAAGCGCAGCTCGTCTTCCCCGCTGTCCTCGGACCTCCTCCGAAGCCTGGCGGCGGGGCGGGGACACCTCCTCCCGCCGCCGGGCTTCGGAAGGATGCCCCGATGCCGGGCGGCGAGGCGGGAACGCCTCCCCCCGCCGCCCGGCATCGGAACGATGTCCCGAAGCCGAGCGGCGGGGTGGGAAAGTCTCCCCCCGCCGCCCGGCATCGGAACGATCTCCCCAAGCCGGGCGGCGGGGCGGGAAAGTCTCCCCCCGCCGCCCGGCATCGGAACGATGTCCCGAAGCCGGGCGGCGGGGCGGGAAAGTCTCCCCCCGCCGCCCGGCATCGGAACGATGTCCCGAAGCCGGGCGGCGGGGCGGGAACGCCTCCCCCCGCCGCCCGGCTTCGGGGCGGGAAAGCCTCCCCCGCCGCCCGGCTTCGGGGCATCGTCCCGATGCCGGGCGGCGGGGCGAGAAAGCCTCCCGCCGCCGCCTGGCATCGGAACGATGTCCCGAAGCCGGGCGGCGGGGCCGCGAAGCCTGGGCGCGCTGGCAACTCTCCGCAAGGAGCGCTCCCGCTGCTTGCGGAGAGGTCCGCGAAGCCTGTCCTGGACCTCTTCTGAAGGCAGGCGGGGGGGCAAAAGTCTTTGTCCCCCCTGCTTGCCTTCCCAGGGGCTTTTAAATCGCCCGGACAGCGGAGAAGTCCTCCGCTGTCCCGGGCGATTTTAAAATGCCGCCCGCCAGAAGAGGTCGGGGGAAGGCGGTTTCCATAGGAACGCATTAATTGATTTTCAATGCATTCCTATGGAAAACCGTGCATCGCAAGACGAAAAACTCGCAAGACGAAGAGACTTGCGGAACGAATTAATTTCGTCTTGCGAGGCACCACTGTATATTTTAAGGACTGCCTCTTCCCATGTGAAGTGACCCAGACCTGGCACTCATCCTATGCCTGCCTCCTCCATGAGAGGTCTGGAGGGTGGCAACATGGGGACAGACCTTTTCTGCACTCAGTGGCTCCCCATATGTGGAAGGCTCACCTGGCTCCATCATTACATCTCTTTAGGCACCAAGTGAAAACATTCCTCTTCACCCAGGCCTTTGGCTGATTAAACCATCTCTGGCCTTTTAAACTGTGTTTTGGGTTTTTACACTGTGATCCTCGGATGAAGGGCAGTATATAAATTTAATAATTAAGTTTCACATGTGATTGCTTTATGGCTGTTAAATTTCCAGAGCACAGTTTCCAGACCCCACTTGCTCCTCAGTATCTACCTTGGTGAACCCCACCACCACCCCAAGCTTTTAATAAGTTAACAATGGTAATAAGTTAATAATATTAGTTATTTAAACTAATGGATCCAGAGTGCTGTCAGGATAGGACCTGGGGGGTGAGGGTTCAGAGCTTCATCAATGGGCCTATCACAATCTCTCATAATAGCCTACTTCATGAGATCATTGTGGAGATAAAATAAGTGAAGGGGAAGTATGCACCTTGAGCTTCTTGGAAGAAAAGGACAATATAAAAGTAATAATACACTAAATAGCTTCATGTAATACTCCAGATTGGGGCAACCAAAAGTTGATAAGGTTCTCCATTTTGGCACTATGGGAAGATAAAAATAAAAGATTGTAGCCTTCTGATGAATCAGATCTAGCCTATTAAACAATTCAGCACAAATGCTCTGAACACACTTATGAGAACAGGCTTAAGATGATGCAGTTTTTTCAAAGGTGCTTATACTGGATTATGTACCTGTAAACTCCCTTTCCAGGCACACATCCAGCATGTGAGTGTCGAGTGGCCCAGGGGGAGGCTGTACTCTGTCTTAAGCACCACGGCTGTGCATAGGCTCTGCACAGCAACCATAGGTGAATAAAGTAGAGAATAAAGGTGTTAAGGAAATAAGGTTCAGTTGTCACCAGAGCTCTGGAACATGCTATCAAAAGAGGCAGTGCTAATGTTGTAGATCTCAGTAGCGCAGACAAACTGTTAGGATCTGACGTTTTAAAATCTGGATAGGTGCTTGCTTTTGATTGGTGAATGTAAAAATAATTACTATTTCTGCCATATTTTTAAAGTACAGATAGGCTACCTGAAAAAGAATGGTGATGGGTCTTTGGTCTTCAGCGTACTCAATCCATCGGATCCAGAAGCAGAAGGTAATGGTTTTGCTAACTTTTGCAAGCTTTGTTTAAAGTTGAAGGTATGCTTTTATTGCTGCATGGCTAGGTTCTCTTTTTAAATTTGCTCTGAAGTGCTTTCATCTTAGATTGAACAACCCAAACAAATATGAAGCAGTAATGATATGCGTTGAAATGTTTGCAACAGTACAGTAAGATGTGTATTCTGAAATACATTTTGCAACTCATCCCAAGCTAAAATGGATGTTTAATACAGACACGGTTGAAGGTTTATGGCTAATACTACAAATAGCTTCAAAATGAAGCTTCATTTGTCAGTAGTGTCTTAAAAAAGACTAAGGAATCTTATTGTTGACTGGATACCTGTGATGTTCCTCTAAACTCTTATTTGAATTAGCATAAATGCATCTTCTGCTTTTTTGACCTGATCTTCATCTGCTTAATTAAAACATGAATTGCCAGTCTGTGATACAACAGTGTGGGCTGTAAGACATTCTTGGACAGAAGGAAAAAGACCCAATGGTCTGGGCAGTGGTGTTGAAAAAGATCTGTATTCCTCTTTGCCTCTCCCTGTTTGCTGGTGCCTGCTCCACAGCCAAATAAACTAGAGGCTGAAATTGCAATAAAGTCTAGAGGGCTGCATGTGATGCCATCTCACACCTTACTCAGTTGAAGAAAAAAATGCACATCAGTGAGGAAATTGACTTGTGTTTGTCTGCTTATACAGTGTATGGACTAAAATACATAATAACTGCTGAGTGTGATAAAAAAAATTCCATACTCAGGAATATTATCTATATGTGTTCCTCGTGTTGATTTTAGAGGTTTGTAAAATGTGTTGAAGGGACTTTAAGATCCATGCCAAATCAACCATGTAGTTCATGATGCCTTGGTCTTCGTGGCAACCATGGGCATGTCTCATATAATAAAATGGATTGTTATCTTAATTATAATTATTATTTTGTGTTTTTCATTGCCTTTTGAACATAGTGTCCAAAAAAGCAGGATAGAAATTAATTACATAAATAAATGTAATGCACATTTCCTTTTAATACAGAGGAAGAAACCCATCCAGTGGATCTGAGTTCTTTGTCAAGCAAGTTATTACCTGGTTTCACAGCCCTGGGCTTCAAAGATGAAAGAAGGCACAAAGGTAGTTAAGGCAACTAAATATCGTGTCTTCAGGATTAAACAATTTGTCCTCATATTAAACCATTCATTCAGAACCGAATAGTATTAAGAAGGTGATTTCAGTTAACTAGTTGTTTTCAGAAGTTGATTAGTTGACTGTATATCTAAACCAAACAAGTAAAAAACAAAAAATCATGTTGGGAGAAGTAATTGGCCATGTTTGGACACTCATACTTCGGTTTAACCAGAAGTCTCTAATTAATGTAGTTCCTTGTTTTCTCTGAACCAGAAGAATATTAAACCACTTTTTTTTTCTAAGATCTTGGCTTGTTCTGAAGCTGGAAACCATAGTTTTTCAGCTGAGGCTTAATAGAAAACCATGGTTAATTTAGAGGCTTCCTGGTTTGCCTCCTCACACTGCAAAGGGAAGAGTGAAGACAAACAAGTTTGTTTGTATCTCAATTTAATACGCCAATATATGATTGTCAAAGCTGGGTGATTATTACAATTCTGTTTGTGGTGTCTGACTTACGATAGCTGATTCACACGTGCATTATCAAGAGATGTACATGGATCTGTAAACAAATCCTAAGAAATGCAGTTGGGTTTGGAAGGGGACGAGGTTGAGAAAAGGATTTCAAACACATTTTCCTTATATTTCCAGTCACGTTCCTTTCAAGTGCTAATACAGCACTTTCGATGCAGCACCATTCTATCTTTCATGATCTGAAAGCAGATGAAATGGAACTGCTGTATTCAGCATATGGAGATGAAACTGGGATCCAGTGTGCCCTAAGGTAAAGAAGTTGTCGTGCACATTGAACTCTTACATAATTATATTAATTGCTTGTTTACTTTTGTCTGTCATTTATATCATACTCTCCTTCCATCTTGGTGCAACAGACAACTACATCAGCACAGAAGCTTAAGATTAGGATATACAAAGAAGAACAATAGTTCACACGGAAGCGAGAATAAATGGCATACAAAAATTTGTAGCTTAAAATTCCATCAGGGTGACAACTTTTTTGAAGAACCACGGAAGACAGCTTTTCAAAACCAAAATGTGTTTTGCTTTTTGCAGTGCTTATGTTTAATTTACAAATATATATGCAGCTGACTGAATTGCTGGTCTCATGTCACAAATCTTCTAGTTTGCAGGAATTTGTGAAGGATTCTGGAATCTACAGCAAAAAAATAGTGGATGACTTGTTGGATCAAATCACTGGTGGAGATCATTCCAAAATTATTTATCAGCTAAAGCAGGTAGGTCTGCATTATGCAGAGATGTAACCAGTTTTAACACAGTTAGTGTGGGATCAGTAGTTCCCCCTTCAAAGTATTTTTATTAAAATCTTCAAATTATGTACAGTAGAATTGGTCAGTGGCAGCACCTGAAACCCATAAAACTTTTTTTGGAAGTCATGAATATGGCTACACTGTTTGAACACCTTACACAAATCCTTGTCTTGACAAACAATCCCCTTCAGATCTAGCATACAGAGGCTCAGGGTGACAAAGCTGTGCAGAAGAGATTGTCTGCAGAGGGTGCTTCTTATGAGAAAAGCTGCACATGTATCTTTCAGTCAGAATTAAAGTTGCATAATATTACATGTTTGTAAAACTAATCCTTTGCGGGGGGAGAGAAGCATGCTTTCTCAATCAAGCTACTCAGAAGTACCATATTTTTTCGTGTATAAGATGAGGTTTTTTGCTTAAAGAAATAAGAAGTAAAAAATTGGGGGTCGTCTTGTACATGGAACATTGATGTCCAGGGGGATTTTAAAAATATTTAAGCATATGTCCGGGATTTGGGCTGAGGCGGTCCCTCCTGCTGTCTCCCCCTCCCCCCCCCCCGACTGCATGCTGGCGACTGGCTCACCTCCTGAAGCCTCTGCTGGTTCGACCACCGGAGCAAGAGCAGCTGCCGCCGCTGAGAACTGCCTCAGCTCCCTCTCCTTGCCCTTCTTTCCCTTTTTTCCCCCTCTTCCCCCTCAAACTCTCACCCTGCCTCCAGCCTGCTCACCACCTTCCTCAGCTCAGTTGGCTCGATGGCATGGCCCTTCGCAGAGTGGGCGCTGCCTTCCCCCCAGCTCCTGCTTGGGAGCCTGCTTCCCCACAGCAGCAGCAGCTGCCACCGAGGGGCTGCCCCAGTCGCTGCCTTTGCTTCTGCACCATGCTAGAAACTTCGAAGGCAATTGCCCAAATAATGATAAACCTGCCACTGCAGATCATCCATATTTTCACTTCTATTTTAGGGTATTGTTTCCTTAATTTTGGGTTCAAAAAAATAAGGTTGGTTTAAACATGGGGGTGTCTTATACATGGAAAAATACAGTAAATCTTAAATTCAGGCTTGTCTTCAACACTAGTCTGCTCATAGTAGACCTACTGAAGTTGATGGAGCTGACTAACTTAGACTTGGAAGGAAAGAGAGAAAAGACGACTATCTTATCATAAAACAGAGTTGCATTTAATGAAGCACATTTTTTCAGTTAGGTGGAAGACCTTTAATTGGTAAAAACATTGCAACCATATATATTGTCTACAAACTCCAGAGGTTCAGCAGGCCTCTCCCTGTTCAGAATGCCTTTCTTAATTCCTGGCTAACAGTGATACATACTTTTTCTACAATAACCAAGGCATTACAACCAAATGTGACTTGCATACTGGTTTTGTTGCTTAGCTTTAATAATGGGACAATCCTGTTTTTTCCGTTGGTGCTGGGCTTAGAGCAGTCCTTCACTCCCTTGGATTTGGTCTAGTTCTGACATGTCCATTCCAGTTTCCCCTTTTTTTCCTTTGTGTCTCTCTGTTTCTCAGAGGCTCATGGGATAATAGAAACCATATGGTGAACATCAGCAAAACGTGTTTGATATTATTTATTCAAAATTACTTCTTCACCTTGCTGACTTAGCCTACTGCATTCTTCTTGAGCTGAGGCAAGTTCCAGCACCTTAATTCAACAAGCTCATAACGGAGCAGAATGAGCCGCAGAGCAATCTAAACAATGAAACTCTGCCATTTTGTGCCAGGAGCAGTCCCCATCAGCATAACAAACTGTATCCAAACGCTGCTTGGCAGTGTATGAGAGGGGTTCTGGCTGGTTGAAAACTCCTGAGCCCAGCAGAGCCTTACAAGCACTGTCTCTGCCAGACAGTCCCAAAACACTTCCCACCATGGTTTGGGAACCCTCCAGAGCGGATTGGGGGGTTGGGAAGTAGCAGAAACAGAATTTCCCTTGCATATGCTGGCATGACACTGGATCTCACCAATAACTACTTCTTGACGGACACTGATCACTGGAAAGGAGGAGTATAAACACTTCAAATAAACTAAAGAACAATAACTCCGCTCTCTGTTTTGTTTGAAGATCCTCAAAGCTTGTGTTTTAAAAAAAGTTGGTCTGTATTAGTCCAGACTCTTCTTTCCTATCTTCTTTCTTCCCTATCCCATATTTCTGGTTTGAAAGTAAATCCAAATTATGATTGATTCAATAGAAACACTGTTTATTCTGCAGATGTCTCTCTCATTGGCCTGGTTTGCACATTGCATTAAACCACTGTTTACAGTGCTGGTGTACACAGTTCAGAAGTTCCCATGCCACTTCTTCCTTGCGTCTTCGACATCACAGACAAAACAAGCCAGAATCTGGTTTGTTAAGTTGACTAAACCCCAAGGCTCATGGTTTATTTCATGTGGAAAAACCCGCCAGCGGTAACCAAGGTTTGTTCTTCAGTTCTCGTGGTTGGTTTGAATAAACAAACCTTGCTGCAGGCAGCACAGCAAGGCAGACTCTGACTTGTTTTGTCCACAGTGTGGCAACAAGATTGGTGTAGAAGAGTCATGGGAACTTTTGAGCATCATGCACCAGCTCACTGCTTGTTCACATAAAACCATTAGTGTGCTTTACTCAAAAAAAGAAACAGGAAAAATGAACCATTTTAATGTTCTGGTTTTCAGAGGAGAAACATTCCAGTGAAGCCACCAGATGAAGTCAAAGTAAGTCCTAATGCATTTTATTTTTAACCAGCCTTCTTGTTCATATGTAATAGTGTGCTTTTTCTTGGAAACCACCCTGGGAATATGATTGAAATATGCTTTAGTTGATATTCCTGCGTTGCAGGGAATTAGACTGGATGCATTACTATTCTCCGATTCTACAGTAAATACAGGAATAGGAATTGCAATCAGTGTGTTCCATAAATCGTAGAATCACTATAATTTAGATATTTCGGAAACCTCAAGATTTGTTTAAATTGGGTTTTCTGTACTATTTTCTGTTTCCTTTCATTTTGGATTTATTTGTTTTTAAGTACCAAAGGAAAAAATAATCGATATTGAAAGCTGACATTTTCTTCTTGTTACTTCATTGGCGGTGTAAAATAAAAGATGTCAAATGGAAAATGAATATAGATTGTAAATTACCAACAATCTGAATGTGCTTTGATGTTTAAGGTTCCACCAGTCCTCATAAAAGAAGAACACAAATTGCGCAATACTTGCCCAGATGCCTCCAAGCAGAGTATGGTAAGATTTCTTGTTTAGCCTGTGCCTTGTAAATGGCCTAATGAACCACCAGACCACAGGCCTAATCCAGCCCCTGCCCCCCCCCCAAACCTTTTTTTATGGCTATACATCAGTGGTGGTGTCCCTGTCTGCTGCAACTTCTGCCTCTGTCCTGCTGCACCCTTGTTCCTTTGGGCAGATTAAGGTTTCATTGGAAAACTCTGGTAACACCGTAAGGGCTTGCGTTTGATCAAAGCCATACTTCTCCTGCCTCTCCCCTTATTGCTTCCTGTAAGTTAGCATGCAGCTGAACAGCCTGAAATGTTCACATCCAAATCTTGGAGAGCATTGTTAGATCTTTACATCAGTTTGTGGGTGATCTTTAAAAAGCCACTTGACGTGGCTGTTGCTGTCACGATTAAGTAATTGTTTATTTCAGTTTATCATGAGTATTACAAACCATGCAAAAAGGCATTAGTAAATCATGGTGGGAGAGGGTGCTCTGTTTATTAACTTATTTGATCTTTATCACAATATTAATTTTCATTCATTATGATGACTGCTAACTGGAGGATAGGGTTGGCAGGTAACATCCAAAATACACAGGTGCCTACTAAATTAAGCTAAGTGGCAAAAATATAACCTCACCTGCTTTTTGGGCTTGCACACTTTTGCATTTGAGTTTGTAATGAGGAAATGCAACCTTGAACTGAAGAATGTTGGCCATTATGAATTGTGCTTAGTTTTGCTCCATGGTAAGCCGAGGTTCATTCTTGGGTTTCCAATTATGTTTTGTTTGAGCAAAACAAAGCACAATCCCTCGTTCAAATCTAACGCTAAGCCCAGGGATCATAGTTGGTTTCCTCCTAGCCCTTGAAAGGTAAAGGTAAAGGGACCCCTGACCATTAGGTCCAGTCGTGGCCGACTCTGGGGTTGCGGCGCTCATCTCTCTTTACTGGCCAAGGGAGCCGGCGTACAGCTTCCGGGTCATGTGGCCAGCATGACTAAGCTGCTTCTGGCGAACCAGAGCAGCCATGGAAGAAGAAGAAGAAGAAGAAGAAGAGGAGGAGGAGTTTGGATTTGATATCCCGCCTTTCACTCCCCTTCAGGAGTCTCAAAGCGGCTAACATTCTCCTTTCCCTTCCTCCCCCACGACAAACACTCTGTGAGGTGAGTGGGGCTGAGAGACTTCAGAGAAGTGTGACTGTCCCAAGGTCACCCAGCAGCTGCATGTGGAGGAGCGGAGACGCGAACCCGGTTCCCCAGATTACGTGACTACCGCTCTTAACCACTACACCACACTGGCTCTGGAAATGCCGTTTACCTTCCCGCCGGAGTGGTACCTATTTATCTACTTGCACTTTGATGTGCTTTCAAACTGCTAGGTTGGCAGGAGCAGGGACCGAGCAACGGGAGCTCACCCCGGCGTGGGGATTTGAACCGCCGACCTTCTGATCGGCAATTCCTAGGCTCTGTGGTTTAACCCACAGCGCCACCCGCTTCCCTTGTAGGAAGGAGTAAAGCAGGTGCGGTTCAGAGAGTCACAGTGAATGGTTTCCTGTGATGGGAATGCAGCCTGCTGGATCAGGCCAAAGGCCCATCTTGTCCAGCGTCCTGTTCTCGCAGTGACCAACCAGATGCTTAGGGAAAGCTCACAAACAGGACTGAGCAGAACCACCACACTCTCCACCTGTGATTCCCAGCCATCAGCATTCAGAATTCAGCATTCTTTGCATCCTCTTGTCTAATCCTCTTTCAAAGCCATCCAAGATGGTGGCCATCACTACGTCTTGTGGGAGTAAACCCCATAGTTTAACTATGCGCTGTCTGAGCACTTTCTTTTGCCTGTCTTGAATCTTTCAGTATTCAGCTTCTTGGATGTTAACTCTAGTGTCGTGAGAGAGGAAGAAACACTTTTCTCTGCCCTCTTTCTCTAAACTAAAAAGCCCCCAATGTTATAACGGTTCATCATAGATGAGACGTTCCATCCCCTTCAGCATTTTAGTTGCCGTTTTCTGAACCTTTCCCAGTTCCACAACCTCCTTTTTGATGTGAGGATAATCCTAGGAGTTCCTTCTTAAACCAGTAAACAATGGTATTGGGTGATAGCAGTGAATCCTTTTTTGGAATGTTTCCAGGATTAGATGTAAAAAGTAAGATTTTCTCCTCCATGCCGTACACATTTTCAACATGGTCACCAGTGTTTGCCCATTTGACTTCCCCGTGAAAGTCATGAAGGGTGCACTTAGCCTTGCTTGATAATGTGCTTCTACTGGAGAGGGGTGTCATGTCTGTAGCAGCCATATGTAAACAGTTACTTACGTTGCATAGCTGTCATTTTTCTCTTCTTTTTTCAGGTTGGGGAAGCCATTGGAGACAATACTAGTTCCGTTTTGGATTTTTTGTCTATGAAGCCATATTCAGACGTGTCCCTTGATATATCCATGTTGAGTTCATTGGGTAAGCATGTTCTTAGAGTCGTTCAGTGTTGAAAGTATGATTCAGTAGTGTATTATATGTAGTTTGGTGGCCACAGATTGCCACCCTTTTGTTAAATCATTTCTTCAAAAGTCTAGCGTGCACTGAATGATGTGTTTTTTTTCTCAGGTAAAGTAAAGAAGGAGCTTGATCATGAGGACAATCATTTACACTTGGATGAAACCACCAAATTACTGCAGGACCTTCATGAGGCTCAGGCTGACAGAGTAGGATCCAGACCGTCCTCCAACCTCAGCTCCCTCTCCAATGCTTCTGAAAGGGATCAACACCACCTAGGTAAATCTGGTTGAACAACATGAGCTCCTGAGCCTTCACAGTCCCACTTAAAATTGAATACAGTGGTACCTCAGGTTAAGTACTTAATTCGTTCCGGAGGTCCGTTCTTAACCTGAAACTGTTCTTAACCTGAAGCACCACTTTAGCTAATGGGGCCTCCTGCTGCTGGCCGGAGCACAATTTCTGTTCTCATTCTGAAGCAAAGTTCTTAACCTGAAGCAGTATTTCTCGGTTAGTGGAGGCTGTAACCTGAAGTGTATGTAACCCGAGGTACCACTGTAGTTTGTGAGATGCCCAAGATACTGACTGCATTGACGTATTCACAATCACATAATTACAGTGGTGATAAGATGAGATTGCCCCAAAAGGTCCTTGGGAGGGCAGGATGCAAATACAAATAGGTTGCTAGATAGGACCATTACTGTGATTTATTTCTACTTAAAATTGCAATTTTAAAATCCTTTGTTTGAATATATTTGACCTTTCAATGACTGTTAGAAAACATGGCAAGAAATTAAACAGCCGTAAAAACTATTTGCAGTATAAAACAGTCCAAAAGCAATTTTACAAAGATTGATTTCATGTTATGAGAACATGACATTCACAAGTTTTCATTCCAAGTCTCAGGGCCACCGCAGGAAGTGTCTGCTCATACCCAACATCAATCACACTTCTGAGAGAAGGGACTAAGTAGATAGGCTGGGTGCGGGGTTTTGCCACAAATGTAATGAAAATTTGACATTTCTAAAATCATTGATGGAGAATATGATTAAAAACCACCAACTATAATCCTTTACCTATTTAACTGAACTCGGTTAACTTGCATAAAACTGCACTGTGAATATATTTCCTGAATGTATGGAGCTTTTCAAACTTGTTAATTTATCCTTTCTGGCCCTCTCCTTGTTTTCCACAGGAAGCCCTTCTCACTTAAGTGTAGGAGAACAACAAGATATGGTCCATGACCCCTATGAATTTCTTCAGTCTCCAGAACCTACAAATGCCAATAATTAACCTTGCATATATTGTATTTATTTTGTGCTTTTTATACTGTGTAAACAATTTATGTAGTTTTGTCGACTAGCATGCATTTCTATTTGCCCTTTTTATTTTGTATGAAGATTGCTAAATAATAATGCTCGTGCATATTTGTAAATATTACTTGGGTTTATATATCATGGTATTTGGACCATCTCATATGGTATTTTAGGTGTGTACAATAGATCTGAAGAAGCAATCTCAAATTACGTATTTAAGATACCTTATTTATATTTTAAAAAATGCTAACCAGCTGTTTATCATGCTGTCAATCGTTAAAAAGTTTTTTATTTAGTGTGCCTCTATGGCCGTATAGGAAGAGCATTTTTTCAGTGGTGATACAGTGTTACTCACAGAGACCTATTAATACCAAGGTGGCTCTGCTCTATGACTGACTTTAGACATCACCCAGACATTTCAGAACCGTGGCTGTCTTTCTATTTTCTCCTTCTCTTCCTCCAGTTGCTCACTGCAAAGATGGCCAGATTAAAAGTTATATACAGTCCAGGTCCTCAATAGTAATATTGAAGATTTACAGCTTAAAAAGTTCAGCCCTTGCCAAATTATCCAGATTTTTAACACGTCTTTAATTTTAAATGAAGAATTTGAAATTTGACACTAAATGACTTTTTTTAAACAATTTATATTATGGATAAACTAGAATCATTTTGTTGTTCATTAACAATATTGTAAATATGAATAAAACTCATCAATGCAATTGTGCTCTGGTGTTCTTGGTACTTAGTTCTCCAGTTCTTCATTAACTTGAAATTTGGTGTACCAGAAACAGACCTGCCTGAAGCTCTCTTTACACTTTACACATGGAAAATATAGTGTGGTGAAAGTGATCAACTAGAGTTGTGAACTTTGCGGGGGAGAAAGTCTCTCCACTGAAGTAGTTCTGTCCAGTACACCAACAGCAGCGAGAAAAGGAGCAGCAAAACTTTGGGATGGGGCTAAATATACAGCCCTGCAGTCCCTTTCACTGCTTGTCCTCTACACATGAGTAATGAGTGAAGAGAACTAAAGATTAAAAATTGCTTTAAAACTTTGACCATGTGAAGTCCTATAGCAAATCTGTTTTCTGCTTGTGGTGATCCCAATTTTCTAGGCTAATGCTGTGTCACAAAACGTTCCCAAACAATTACCTAGCTCAGGGGAGCACCAACAACAGAACTTTTAGTTTAGCATTTGACTAGAAGAAGAAGAAGAGTTTGGATTTGATATCCCGCCTTTCACTCCCTTTAAGGAGTCTCAAAGCGGCTAACATTCTCCTTTTCCTTCCTCCCCCACAACAAACACTCTGTGAGGTGAGTGGGGCTGAGAGACTTCAAAGAAGTGTGACTGGCCCAAGATCACCCAGCAGTTGCATGTGGAGGAGCGGAGACTCGAACCCGGTTCCCCAGATTACGAGACTACCGCTCTTAATCACTACACCACACGGGCTCTCACATCCAACAGCTCTATCTGAGAGCTAATCCAAGACTTCCTTTTGTGCTGTGTTTCTAGGCATAGGTCTGGGCTTTAAAGGTCTCTAAGCAAGTTTTCTGCAGATTGCTGTTTGTTCAAATTCAGAAGTCAAATGTGGGTTTTCTGGGAGAAAGTACTGGAACCAAAACAAAAACAAAACCCTGCTCAGAAACAGCTTTTAAAGCATGGACCTGTGCCTGGAAAACATGGTACAAAAGGAAGTCTGGATAAGGCCTGAGTGATGAAATTCCGGCTTGAGGGCAGGCTGAGGAAGAAGCTGTCAGAGAAAAGAACCAATGTGGTTAAAAGAGGCAGGGTAGCATTAAGGGTGAAGATAAGCAAAGGGAAAGGAAACGACTCCAGGAAATCTTGGTGCACAGGAAACAGAAATAAGAATGCAGGGGATGGGGAGGGTGGGATCAGAGTGTCAAGAGGACTTTGCTAGGACCTGAATTTCACATATTTATTTGAACTAACCTACTAGTAAGGAACTGTTACTTTTCTTTTGGTGGCACAACTACTCAGTGCAGAATTGGAAAGTGACACCTACACATCACACAATGGCAACACAATGCATGGACAATTGTTTCAGTTGAAAAGTTGACCAAGAGTGCACGCTTTGGACTGCACACGTGACATGGATGGTTTTATTGAAATATGATAACCTTTTACTATATATGATTTTCTTTTTTTAATGCATTTATTATTATTTTTATGAAAAGTAAAGGGGCTATAAGCCTGAACTTTATTACAAAACAAGGACTGTTGGCAACAGGGTTCCCACTCACATAACAAACAGGTGACGGAGGAGAACCCAGAACAAAAGAAGATTCTTACATTTATACCTTTTAATTTCCATACAGAACAATGAAAACGAGACGTCAGACGAGGGATTAAACAGGTAAGTGGTAAGTCAGAAGAGGCAAATCCCTGATAATCGTCGTTTGACGACATTTGGTTCATGTTATTGTTTGGCAGGCAGTGTACACCAAGGTGGAGTAAGCAGGGGCAGAGCAAGGTGGGCGCGGGCCGCCCCATGCGCCATCATGGGGGGGGGGTGACAAAGCACCTGGTGGGAAGCACAGCCCGTCCCCTGGAGGTCCCGCCCCCTCCCCAAAACAACACCCCCAATGCGGACCGGCGCTACAGGGCCCCCCTCCCTCTCCCCCCCAAGCAGCCCACCCTCGTTAACACTCCCCACTGCTGCCCCAAATCGCAGATGACTTCGTGTCAGCATCCCCAAGCCCTCACTCCCAGTGGCGTAGCGTGGGTTGTCAGCACCCGGGGCAAGGCAAGTAATTTGCGCCCCCTAACCCGTGGATTTGCGCCCCCTAACCCGTGGATTTGCCCTAACCCCAGATGTTGCGCCCGGTGCGGCCGGCCCCCCCTGCACCCCCCACGCTACGCCACTGCTCACTCCCAGTGGCGTAGTAAGGTCAGGTGGTACAACAGCAGGGAATGCAAGAGAATGGGCTGCTAGGGGGTGGGGGAGAGAAGCCCCACAGCGCCAACCCGCACCAAAGGTGCCACCCTGGGGAGGGGAGCGGTCAACCCCTCCCCCCCCAGCTCCGGCGCCCGCCTGCTTCGCCTTGCCCAGTCCATGGAGAGGCGGCCAGCTGCGAGCGCCCCTGGATCACTCCCAGCTCCGCCGGCTGGCACCCACTGTACCCACCATCCCTGTCCTGGGGGCACCCAGAGGGCTAGTGGCAGGGGAAGCAGAGGCGTTTCCTCATCCTCAAAGTGCCTCTGGATGCACGCAGCTGCTGTGTTGGCGAATCCTCAGCCGCATGCCGAACAGCCTCCTCTCTGCTTGCACCCCGCTGGTGCTGGGTTCTGGTGGTGGCACTTTTTTGAAGACCTTCCAGACGCAGGAGACGAGGGAATGGGGGCCAAGGCACAAGGGGGTCTTCTGAATATTCTTTTTCACACTGGCCTCATTCACTCTAGGCTCCAGGTCTTCTTTGTTGTCGCCAGACGGGGGCCACAGACCCTTTGCAGCATCTGCAAGTGAATTATTGTGGGGTGGCCTTTGGCTGCTATTATCTTCTGGGATGCCAGGCTGCTCTTGTGGAGACCCCATTTCCTCTTTCTTTTCCTGCAGCTGCTTCGCCTCCTGGGTCGTGGGGCAGAGAGCTCTGGTCTTGTTCATCTGCCCATTGAAGGTGTTTTTTTTCTCTTTTTTTGCACTTCCATGCTTGGAGGGCTGCAGGGGGGTACTTCTCCTGGCATCCCCAGCAGCCTCCATGCTGTCAGTGTCACAAACGTGGATGACCTTCTTCCCTCGGCTGGGCAGAGGGGGCTGGTTCTGGTTCTGCAGCTGGGACTTCAGCTCCCCTCCTGCGGCCGTCTCCTTCTCCAAGCCCCCTTGATTTCCCCTCTTTTGGGGGCCACTTCCGGCCCACGTTGGCTGCTGTGAGAGGCGACGGAGGCCTGTGGTGGGGTCCCTGCCCCTTTGTGGGGGGATCCTCTTCCTGCCTGGTTGGGGGTCCCCACTCTCTCTGTCCTCCGGGCACCCGGGGGGCTGGTAGCGGGGGAACTCCTCATCGGTCCCACTGCAGGGGCAGTAGCCCGTGGAAATGCCTGAGCCACTCAGGGGCGTTTCCTCATCATGGTCATCACCCAGGTAGTAAGCCTTGTGATCTGCTGCGTAGTGTCAGAAGGGAGGCCCTCATTCACTCTGGGCTCCGGGTGTTCTTCTTTGTTGTCGCCAGACGGGGGCCACAGCCCCTCCGCAGGTGAGTTATTGTGGGGCGGCCCTTGGCTGCTATTATCATCTGGGATGGTGCCAGGCTGCTCTTGACTCGCAGCGTAAAGTAAGAAGTGTAAGAATAAGAGCTTGAATGAGCTCACAACTGAGGCAGACTGAGAACACAGAGAGAAAATGGCTGCCACTTATAAGGAGAATGAGTCAGATGCCAGAGCGACTCCGCAGTTAGCAGTTAGCCTGAGTCACTTTAGTAGGCCCAAATGATTGTGCAGTCCTGCTTGGCTGCTTCGGCTGTCATGTGTCTTTGTCACATGACAGCTCTTGTAGAGACCCCTCTTCCTCTTCCTCTTCCTGCAGCCATTCAGGACTTAGTAGAGCTGTACAACGTGGTCTCCTTCTTGCTTTCCGCCTTCCTCCTCCGGAGGCTGCCTGTTGTTCCTCTCGCCATTTCCCCAGCCATTAATCTTCAGACTTTGCTGATTGTCACTCCCGCTTTCTCACTGTCTAATATGTCGTGATTTTAAAAATAAATTTAGGCACCAGTTTTTCTGATTCTGTCGCAGCTAAGCCACCCCAGGGCTCTTGAGCCAAGGCTGGGCCTCAAGTGCCCAGTGAGGTTGGGATTCTGAGCTGATGTCATAGACTGGTTCTGATCAGTCCATTTCCCGTTTCCCCTGAGGGTGACCACTGAACACACCACCCAAGAGAAAAAGGAGAAAAGCAGAGAAATCTTTTAGTTCTGTAGCAAGAAAGAATGAGTGCCAGGAGTTTTATTTCCCCTGCCCTCCTCCACTGCAACACCTTTTCTTTATTATTATTATTATTATTATTAAAGTTTTTTTCAAGTTACATTTTCCATAGGTCAGTTTCATTTGTTGAGACATTAGGGTTACATTAGGAAGAAAAGGGGGGAAAGAGGTGGAGGGGGCCAGGGGGGGTGGGGGTGGGAGGTGAGGTTTCAGTTTTGCTTAATGTACAGTGGTGCCTCGCAAGACGAAATTAATCCGTTCCGCGAGTCTCTTCGTCTTGCGGTTTTTTCGTCTTGCGAAGCACGGCTATTAGCGGCTTAGCGGCTTTAAGAAAAAGGAAACAAACTAGCAAGAACTCGCAAGACGTTTTCGTCTTGCGAAGCAAGCCCATAGGGAAATTCGTCTTGCGAAGCACCTCAAAAAACAGAAAACTCTTTCGTCTAGCAAGTTTTTCGTCTTGCGAGGCATTCGTCTGAGACTCAATACTTCACTGGGAAACCCTGGGGTTTTCCCCACAAAATTGGTGTAAGTGGAAGGATAAAGTAATAATAATAATAATAATAATAATAATAATAATAATAATAATAATTCATTATTTGTACCCCGCCCATCTGGCTGGGTTTTCCCAGCCACTCTGGGCGGCTTCCAACAAAGACCAAAAATACATTAAAATGTCACACATTAAAAGCTTTCCTAAACAGGGCTGCCTTCAGATGTCTTCTAAAAGTCTGGTAATAGTTGTTCTCTTTGACATCTGATGGGAGGGCGTTCCACGGGGCGGGTGCCACTACCGAGAAGGCCCTCTGCCTGGTTCCCTGTAGCTTTGCTTCTCGCAATGAGGGAACCTCCAGAAGGCCCTCGGCGCTGGAGTGGTGTACAGGTCAATAGTCCGTGAAACGACCGGGGTCTGTGTACGAAAGCCACAGGCGTGTTCTTGTCATTGTCTTGTTGGGCTGTGTATGTGATAAAGAGGAGCCATACAGGGGTGAAGGTATCTTCTTCTATTTGTCCCTGTGTCAGTTTCAGTTTATTGGTTAATTTTTCTAGTAGGGCTGTTTCCCATACTATTTGGTCCATTCTTACTCCTGACAGGTCTCTCCAGTATCTGACTATGATGTTTCTGGCTGCTGAGAATAGTGGGTTATGAGTTCTTTGTGATATGAGTGAGCATTATTCTCTTGGAATATGTTTAGTAGGGCCAGTTCTGGCGTGGTTTCTAATACTTGCTTAGTTATTTGACATATTGCTTGTAATAATAATAATAATAATAATAATAATAATAATAATAATAATAATATAAATTTATTATTTATACCCCGCCCATCTGGCTAGGCCTCCCCAGCCACTCTGGGAGACTTCCAAAAAAACATTAAAATACAGTAATCCATCAAACATTAAAAGCTTCCATAAACAAGGCTGCCTTCAGATGTCTTCTAAAAGTCCAGTAGTAGTTGTTCTCTTTGACATCGGTGGAAGGGTGTTCCACAGGGCGGGTGCCACTACCGAGAAGGCCCTCTGCCTGGTTCCCTGTAACTTGGCTTCTCACATGGCTGTTGTCCAGAATAGTTGGGTTTGGGGGCACTCCCACCACATGTGGAGGTATGTGCCTGTGGGGGTGCACCCTCTCCAGCATTTTGATGAGGTTCCTGGGCGTATTAGCACTAATTTCCTTGGTGTTAGTTACCACCTGTAGGTGAGTTTCAGAGTGAGTTCTCTCCTTCTCGTTGATATGGATTTAAAGGAGGGTTTAGACCACATTCTGGTCCACTGAGTGGAGTTAATCTCATAGCCTATGTCATCTTCCCATTTTTTTTTTATTATGTCTAGGGGGTTCGTGGGGTTTTGGAGTAATATTTTGTATATTGCGGATACCATCCCTTTGCCGTGTCCCTTTGTTGTTAGGAGGTTTTCAAAGGTTGTCAGGGGCCCAGTTGCTGTTGATTTTACTACTGGGTTGTTTAAGAGGGCATGTAATTGGTGGAGTGTTAACCAGGGCAATTGGGTGTCCTCTAGTTTGTCTTGTATTTCTTGTGTTGACAAGGGTTTGTTATTTTTATAGAAGTCTGTTAGGCAATATAGGCCTTTGGTTTGCCAGGTTTTTATTTGGAGGTTTTGTGTTGCGTGATGGAATAGTGGGTGGTGTGCCAGGGGAATTAGTGGGGATGGTGTTGGGGACAGTTTGCCTATTTCTGTTTTCCATGCTTTGAGCATGGTCTCTGTGTGTGTACCTGGTGAGTGTTGTTTGGAAGGAATGGGTATGCTGTGGTGCAGGTATTTTCCATTGTGTCCCTCTCTAGGTGTATCCATTATTTTGTCTCATCTTCTAGTATATAGGGGATTATGTGGCATATTTGGTTGGCAATGTAATATGCTTCTATGTTGGGGATTCCCCATCCTCCCTCTGAGGAGGGGAGGTGCAGATATTTGGGGCTTATTCTTGGCTTTTTGTGTGAGAAGATAAATAAGTGTAGTTTTTTCTGCCATTTTCAGAGTTGGGTTGGGGGATCCAGATTGGGAGGGTTTGGAATAGGTAGGCTAGTTTTGGGAGGGTGATCATTTTGATCATGGTTATTTTGTCTGAGAGAGTGAAGTTCGTGTTGTTCCATCTCCTTAGGTCTTTGTTAATTTGCCCCCACAAGGTGTTGCAGTTGTTCTCTAGAGCTTCCACTTTGGAGGTTAGATCGTTGATTAATATCTGCAGGGGAGCCGCTGTGGCCTTCAATATTTCCGCTAATCTCATTTCCATTTCCCTCAGATCTCGTTTCGTTGTTGGGTGGTCATCATCTTGAAGGGGTGCTGTGGTCTCAGCGCTGTTTGCCATCTCCCTGGTTGGTGTCATCTCGCTCTCCCATATGGTTTTGGTTTGGTGTCTGCTTGGCGTCCTTTTGGAGTGGGGTGTGTTACGGTTGGGAGTTGTGCTGATGATGGTTCCTGGGTGTTCTTGGGTTGCTGAGCTGGACAGGCATTGTTGACTGATGGCTTTTACAGAGTGTTGGAATTAGGCGGTCATTTTTCTTGCATCTGGGCTGTGTTTTAAGGGGTTTTCCTAGATGCCTCAGTGGCATTATTGAAGCAGGGAATAGACAAGTAGACAAGTGGACTAACATACAATCAGTTAATATAAAAGGGGTAACAGGCTGAGATGTAAGAGACCGGGGGTGGGGCCAGGGGCAAGATGAGGGGGTTATTTGTGGATATCCCTGTGATGTATATGATTTTCTCAAGGACTTTCTAATTATTAGCACCCGCCAAATTCACAAATGATAAACTGATCATCTGTTCCGGGAGGAAGGAAGAAGGGAAGGGGGAACAGGAGAAGTTATGTGCTATGTTTATAATTTGCTGAAAACCAATAAAACTTAACACACCGATACAGTATGGATGTGACCTGGTACTGTACATACCAACCTGTCTTCAGTACAGAATTGAATGAAGGATTATTAGATGTTGGGGGGGGGGGAGTCCTGGATCTGCAGTTGTTGACATGGGAATTATTTATTACTTTTTTGTAAATTATCTTTATTGAGTTTTCTTACACTTGGAAAATTGAACCCCGTCACACATTGAGTAGCTGTGCAAGCAATTATAAATCATAATAACTGATTCCACAATATAACCATAGGGCTGTGAGTTTGTAGAGGAGCCTACCTTTTAGCAACAGGCTGTGGAAAGTGAACCGTTTCTATTCCTGGAAAAGTGGACGGGCACATGTTTTAAGTGTTGCGCTGTTAAGGTTTGTGTAGTTTGCTGCCTTCCCAGCTGTGTGATGTCATTTAGCCCAAAGTCAAACATTATGAAGTCAGCAGTGAGGTCAGTGCACTCTCAGTGGGAGGTGACCCTTCCAGTGCCTTTGATTTCCATTTCATTTCTGTGGGACACAGCAAAGTAATTGCGATATTGGAGGGAAAAGGAAGAAGGGCACAACGGAGAGAAAAGCGACCCAAGAGAACATAGCAGAAGAGAATGATATAACCAAAGCTCCGATAGATATCTTAAAGTGGCATTTTGTGATTAACTTGTGGAGCTCAGTGAAAAATACCGCCTGTCTGTGTTTGAGGAAGGGAATCTCTCTAAATAAAAGTGAAGGAAATTAGTATTTCTAATTTCTAAATTCTATTAGTATGGCTGGGGATCAGAGGACTGGCGGTTCTCGTCTTTGCCATAAAGTGGTAAGAAGCACAGTTAAAAGTGCTACTTTTCCTGTAGGCCCTTTTTATTATGAAGGTAACTGTAGAGATTTTCAAAAGAGCAAGTGGTTTATAAAAGCTTGTAAGTAAAAACAAATATATTCCTCAATCTAATTTTGAAAGATCTTAGTTTTTATTAATGCAAAATAACTGCCATGCAGGTCAAGGTGCCCAAAGTGTCGCACTCCTTCATTTTGAAAAATACCAGTATTACCAAGTTACGAGGAAACAGCAAGGTTTGCAGGACTAGGTGGGGTGTAAAGATTGAGGAGGTTTTTTTAATAGGTCACAAAATGTCCTGACCCTAACACCTTAAGTTCTTCAGGTAAGTCCCTTGTCAGTTGGTTGCCATGACGACTGCTCCAGTTTTCACAGCTCCAACATTCCAAAAAGAGGCAGACACGGCCCTTCCGGACCAGATGGAGGTCTTCCAGCCACAGGTTGTTTTTATTCCACATTCAGTAAATTTTGGATACCTGGGGAGAGGAAGATTAGCTGTAGATGTAGTATATAGGAGTTGCCTGGTACTAATACAGCTGGTGGGAGGATGAATTATGTCTAGAGACTTTTTTGGATCATTATTTGACACCTGCATTTCTTTCAGTGCACTTAGAACATCATACATGTATAGAGGTTTATTATCATGTATCACTAACAGATGCCTCCAGTCCCAGAGTTAAAAGTACATAAAGTGTCAAAGAAAATAAAGGTTTTATTCATTCAGGAGGCACAAACTGTTACACGCTTCCAAATGCTCATTAAATTAAAATTCACTTAATGGAAGGCAAGGAATTAGTACCGAAGCCTTGCTATAGTCGCTGCAGATTCAGATATCCAAACAGGTGGACCTGCATATAGTAATTGTAAACAAATACAGTAAGCAGCCTTAAACCAGCCTTACTTGTTTTGTGCTTTGCTGGTCTGCCAGAAGCGATGGTGTCAGGGAGGGAAGGAGGGGAAAGAGATTGGACAAATAAGAGCATTTATTCCTTCCTTGGTTGCCTTTTGCAAGGTTTCAGAGGATTTTCCAAGGTCTGCTCACCAGACAAATTTCCAGTCCATGTGTTGTCACCAGATATTCCTGATATGTTACTGTGAAGCCAATATGATCGTCCTATAAACCTCGTTTTATTAAAGTGAACAGCTTTAAGAATCATTTTAGCTGAAAAGTAATACCCCAATATTGTTACGGGGCTGATCCTGGATGAAACCTGCAGGAATTGGGAGGGGTCATAGCTCAGTGGTGGAGCAAGTGCTTTCCATGCAGAAGGTTCCAGGTCCAAACCATAGCTGTCAATTTTTCCCTTTTCTTGCGAGGAATCCTATTCGGAATAAGGGAATTTCCCTTAAAAAAGGGGAAATGTTGACAGCTATGGTCCAACCCATAGTATCTCCAGGCAGAGGCTGGGAAAGATTCCTGCCTGAAATACTGCTGAGCTGCTGAGTAAGGTGATCCAAGGGTGTGGCTGGGTAGAAGACAGCTTCCTATGTCCCTGAACCTCTTTTGGGGCAGCTACCTGTTGACAGGATGTGAATCACAAATGTTTAAGTGGCCCTGTTAATACTGCAGTTCACAACCTGTGTACACCGAGGTAGTTCTATTAACTATAATACAACCACTCTAGAATACAGTGGTGCCTCGCAAGACGAAAAGAATCCGTTCCGCGAGTCTCTTCGTCTAGCGTTTTTTTCGTCTTGCGAAGCAACCCTATTAGCGGCTTAGGAAAAGGGGGGGGGAGTGAAAAAAAATCGCAAGACTCGCAAGACGTTTTCGTCTTGCAAAGCAAGCCCATAGGGAAATTCGTCTTGCGAAGCGCCTCAAAAACGGTAAACCCTTTCGTCTAGCGGGTTTTTCGTCTTGCAAGGCATTCGTCTTGCGGGGCACCACTGTAATATGAATTATGGGTTTCACCTGAAGATTCCAAACATTTCTCAGAGTTACTTAGGTTGGAACCCTAACTATGTAAGTCCTATTGAATTCAATGGGGCTCACTCATAAATAAGTGGGGTTGGAAAATTGAGATGGTCATAGTCCCTCAGCAGAATTAATAGGACTGAGGCTGTGATCCCATTCGCAATTACTGCGAAGCGCTGGACTGCAAATCATGCCATGGCACAAATCCTTAGCAAATACTTGCAGAAGTCAGCAATGTATATTATTTTAAAGAACGCCAAAACAAATATTTAAAATGGTTAAAGGCTTTAAGGCCCCACAGCTCACCTGTCGTTGCTTGAGTGGAAAACTGGTAAGGAAAACACAGTCAGACTTGCTTCTGTGCCTTTAACAAAAGCTTGATCTTGGGGGGAAATCAGGTAAAAGTCTTCACATATCTTCTAATATCTGCATAGCATGCTGTTGTTAAAGAAGTACAGCCTGGTAAAAACAAAAGAAAAAGCTAGCAGGTCTCCCTGCCTCCAGTCGTAGGTCTCCTGCTTGGAGAAGTTCATTCTGAAAATCTTGTGTCAACTAATGTTTGTCTGATTTCGTATCAGAGAAGCACTCAGTAACCACACCTTGGTGAGGTGGGTATTTTCTGCTGTTTTGTATTAGGCAGTTCATCTATGGTGGTGGCGGCTGGCTTTTGGTTGCTCAGAAATCTTATTAAAAGTTTGTTTTTCTGACCATTACCTCTAATAGGAAATTGGTGGGTTTCTGTCATAATCCTGACAAACCAAAGTTTTGCAGGTAGATGACAGCTGCTTGAACCACTTCCTCTGTAGGACCCAGGAGAACCACTGCCTTGCCAAGAAGTGGAGTGGAAACGGTTTCCATAGCTACAAAGGGAGTTGCTCTGTTAAAAAGAAACTAAGCAAGTCTTTCTAAAAGTTGTGAAAGGCCATGCTGACAGAGACAGATCCTTTAAATGCCCAACTTTCAGGTAATAAATACTACATGATATTTTGACCCACAGGGGGAAAGATCCCACCGGAGTTGCAGAGCTCATCCAAACCTCTTTCTGCACGGCCCTGGGAAGCGAGGGAGCAGCGGCCTGGCCAGGAGAACATGCTGAACATCGCAGACGTAAGTCAAAAAAAAGAAATTATCCTGAACTTTGGGCTTTTCACTGAATTACTGGCACTGTATACTGAGGGCTCTCTTAGGACAGAAGCAGAAGAATTAGCATTGTACCATTTCTGAAAGTAAGCAAGTGAGATGGAAGGCAGAAATTTGGGGAAATTCTGCTTTACTTCATCAACAAATATGTTTCACTCAGTAGCTGCTCACTTATAAGCTTTATAAACTGCTCACTTATAAACTTAGTTGCTCTGAAACATTACCATCTGTTTGTGGGCAGATACTGACATTTCCCAGCTTTTCCGTATATTTCAACCATCAAGGAATACTCTCACATCAACTTGCTTGCTAGGAAACAGAAGCTGCACATTTACAGAGGATTCTGGGAACAGATATACTAGGAGGGGTTAATATGCTGAAATAGCTGCCTTTTCAGTTACGTACATTTTGTTTTTAATTTGTGAGCTTCCATCACAAATATCTGAGGAGCACCTGCACTTTCCTTAATGGTTTACCATGCTAAACTGCAGATAACCTTTCTGCCATATCAAGTTACTAGCAAAGGTTATGCATCTGACGCCAGGATACTTTTAAAGGTAAGAAGGTGCCTATTGGTAAGATTCCACAAAGAACTAGAGAAAATTCTCCCAAAACTCCCAGGGTTTTCTTTTCCTTTCATTCTCTCAACAGTGAAAAAATCCCTTTTCTGGAAAATAACACCTTCCCTCCAGAAAGACGAGTTCCCAGGGCAGCTTACAGAGTCAGAATACAATAAGTATGCAACAAAACGTACAAAAAGTAGACTAGAAAAATAGCACAGAAAGCTTCAGAAAAGGTACAAACAAGCTAAGATACAAAGGGCTGTGGAAATAAAAGTGTGTTTGAAAAGCAAGTCGGTGTCAGGCAAACCTCCAGAACAGAGGTGCAGGATTACGTTTCAGTTTTTAAAAGCAATTAGTGAGTGTTGCAGTCGCTGTAGTTAAGAAACAAAAATGAAGTGCCTTGGAGAGCGGACTTCGTATTGAAACTGTCATTCAAGAGGACAAAACACTTCCTTGCATTTGGCTGTAGCAACAATCAATAACTTCCTCCATGCTCTTAAGAGAAAGACATAAGCTAAATGATCATCATATTTGACTACTTTTATGAGTTTGAAAGAGCTCTTAATTGGGGCAGAGCTGATGGCTTAATCTTCCCATAACTGAGGAATGTATGACTGACTCTTTCTAAGATTCTATAGTGTTCTCATCTCTTGTGATCATAATAACTCTGGATCTTTTTTTGGGGGGGGGGGATAAATCATGCATCATCAGCACTTGTGCAACTGCCTGCCAGATTCTTGTATACGGAAACTGAAATGGCATCTTGGGGTGGAAGTGGAGTTGCGTGTTGGACTCCCTAAAATGCCTGGTGCTTATTGCACACTAACAGTCATCTGCCAAGTTCCAGTTAAAACACTTTACTCAGAACTGGCCTGTTACCTGTTTCAGTGCTGACCACAGTCCAAGTATTTCACCTTTCCTGATGTTTAACCATGCTGTGAGGGCATTTTCCACCTCTGAACACTGCATGTTTGGGCACTGCTACGTGGTGTCAGTTAATGTGAGGCATCAAGACTACAGTGGTACCTCTGGTTAAGAACTTAATTCATTCCAGATGTCCGTTCTTAACCTGAAACTGTTCTCAACCTGAGGTACCACTTTAGCTAATGGGGCCTCCCGCTGTCACTGTGCTGCCGCCGCACGGTTTCTGTTCTCATCCTGAAGCAAAGTTCTTAACCTGAGGTACTATTTCTGGGTTTGTGGAGTCTGTAACCTGAAGCATCTGTAACCCGAGGTACCACTGTATTAAAAACTATTCTTTCTTTAAAATCTGATCCTGTGGTCGACATAATTTCATTTGCCAAGGATGAAGGGAAATTTCTGCCCCTTAAACAACTTATTAAAAATTGTTTTCAGATAGAGTCAAATGCCAGGTAGGGGTTTTTTTTTGTATTTCCTTTTTTTAACCAGACACCTTTTAAACCTATTGATAGGACAATAAGGTTCCTATTGGAAGACCAGACAAACGCTAGAACATTAGCAGTGGCAAAGTTTTTATTGGTGGTTGCAAGAACCAATGATCCCTATCTTTTGAACAAAATGCTTGTTTAACCTGGAGGTAGGCTGTCTGAATTGTGCATTGCTTTGTAACGATTTGTTGGGCCTCTGGACCGTAATAAAGATTGATTTGATTTGATAAATGCTAACCAGAGTGTGAGAGAAAGAGGTGAGAGGCAGGGGGCTTGTGAGATCAACACTTGTCCGTGTGTAGTGCTCAGTCATAGTTTAACATTGTGTGTGAACCAGCCCAGTGACTATTAGGGAGGTTTTCGGTATTTCACTTGGAGTGTTGAGACCCACAGTCTGGTTGGGGGAAGCTTTGATGACAATTAGAACTCTCTTCTGTCACAAGAGATGACAGAAACCATAGTGGTATTAAAGCATGCATTTTATGGAGAAGAAGTTTTAACTTCTGCATTTTCATCTCCGTGTAACACGTGATAACTGTCTTGTAAAAGTTCACGCAGCTCACCACTAGAAGTCACTAGCTCGCACAATTTACAGTTGTATGAATAGATCTCTTCTGCATTTTTGCAAGTGCTTTTCTGAAAGCTGGAACAATACCAGTATCACAGGGATTATTTAATATGAGAACAATCTATTATTTTTACATACTTGATTACCAAACTGGGTTGTACAAAAATTACTTTTCATTAAAGTTTTCTTTAACATTTTCACAATAAGATAAAAGACACACCAACCCACACAAAGAATATTGAAAAAGGAAAAGGAAGGAAGATACAAGATTCTCTCTCACAAGTATATTCCAACTTTTGTCCCATACAGAAAAAGATGTGTGTCCCCAGCTCTCACCTGGGAGCATCTGTTTCTTCTCCCACCCTAATTACAACAGATGTAATTAGCCATCTGAATATTCCTAGTAAATTACTGTGGTATAACACTATAATTAAGCATTCAATGGAACTCTTCTTTTCTAATATCATATATGTATATGGACTACAATACATCTGAGACATCAATCATAATCTATCACACATGACCTGAGATATAAGGGAATTTTGTTGGTAGGAAGTTACTTTATTTTATTTTCATTCCAGACCCTCCCAAGTGTCTCTATTTTCCAGGGATGTCCCAGATTTAGAGAAGCCATTTAGAAGTTTCTAATTTGATCCAGAATGTCCCACTTTTCCTTAAAGGTAAAGGTACCCCTGCCCGTACGGGCCAGTCGTGTCTGACTCTGGGGTTGGTGCGCCCATCTCACTTAAGAGGCCGGGGGCCAGCGCTGTCCGGAGACACTTCCGGGTCACGTGGCCAGCGTGACGAAGCTGCTCTGGCGAGCCAGCACCAGCGCAGCACACGGAAACGCCGTTTACCTTCCCGCTATAAAGCAGTACCTATTTATCTACTGGCACTTAGGGGTGCTTTCGAACTGCTAGGTGGGCAGGAGCTGGGACCGAAAGACGGGAGCTCACCCCGCCATGGGGATTCGAACCGCCGACCATGCGATCGGCAAGTCCTAGGCGCTGAGGTTTTACCCACAGCGCCACCCGCATCCCATATTTTTCCTTAGGATGTCCCTATTTTTATTGGAGAAATGTTGGAGGGAATGGAGTTCTCCAACCTCTGAGCTGTCTGAAGGCAATCCTGTATAGGGATTTTTAAAAAAATAATTAATGTTATTTTTTTTATATATATATATGTTGGAAGCTGCCCAGAGTGGCTGGGACAACCCAGTAAGATGTGTGGGGTATAAATAGTAAAATTATCATTATGAGATGGAATGTCCCTATGCTCATTAAAGAAATGTTGGATGTGCTTCTTGTTCTCTTCTTTGTATTAAAAAGGGGGCAATCAATCTATGAGAATAATAGCTGATAATCAGGTAATGTTGTGTATTGTAAACAAGAGGAAAGACAATGAATGTATGTTTGGGCAATGCTTTAAATAAGAGATTTTTTGAAAACCAAAAAGTAAAAGAGAAAACCCACCATACCACCAGGGGGACATTTGCTGCATTCTTGACTGCAGGTTCGTTATGGTGAGAGAAATCGGCTTTTGAAGACATAGTGCAGGATTCAATCAGCGTAGGGAGAGGAGTGTTGCAAATGCTTGTTCTTTATTGTGCAGTAATTGCATCGGAGACGCATCTCTTGTGCCGTGGGGAGACTTCCAGCAAATGGGAATAACGTCATGTCTTATTGAACACAGAACAATGTAGGTATAGGTTTTAAAAGCACTGATGAGTCCTTTGGTCACTTCCTTGCATTATGCACCCAAAAAAATCTTTGTTCCCTAGAGCTACCTAGGCATGCTTTCTCATAGATTGTCTAATGCCATTATGTAAACGGGAGAGAGCGACTCTCAAAGGCTTGCTGGTGTTCATTGATGAATGGTGGCAGGAAAATGTAGGACTAAGAACGAGGCTAAGAATCCTGCGCTGCTTGTTTAAAACAGGCTTGGGTTGCATGAGATGCAAGGCTCTTTACTACACTTCTCAAAAATGTTTGATCATGTTCTGAAAAAAGCATTTGGTTACCATTTTTGTAGTAGCATGCACAAGGAAAAATATATTTATTGCAGGAGAGCAGAGTTAGTCCGTGTGGTGCCTTCCAGAAATTGCAGGACTACATTGCCCATCATCCATGACTATGATTGGCCATGCAGGATGATGGGAGTTGTAGTCCACATCTGGAGGGCATACACTGGCTGTCCCTGCAGGAGATAATTCAATGATTTATGTAACGTTTCAAATATCTTGTGACGGTGAGTGAATTTCTTTGACAATTCTTGATGAAAAATGTGCTGCCTTTATGGAGTTAGCACAGGAGTGAGAGAGACTAGGGAGGAACAAAGCAGCTGCAGGTTCCCTTCTGGAAGCCTGTCCCCGTAAGTCCTAGTTCACCCTACCAAGACATGTGAACCAGGCCTCTAGGTCAACTTCCTGGGCCATCTCTAAATTCAATAACTTCACCAGGGTTAGCTGGAAAAGAGGCATCAGAAAACCATCCAGATTCATTAGCCTCTAGGGGTGGACCATCCTAACCAGAGACACCACCCTGCACCTAAGATTGTGGGGCCCTGGAGTGCGTTTCACTTGTGTGACGTTACGCACACACACCGTCATGTGCCCGATGTGCATGTGTGACATCATGCATGCGACGTCACATCATCGGGAGGAAGCCGATGGCAGAGCCCAGTCCTTTCTCATGCTTAAGAGGAGTCACCCACTGAATTGGGCCACCCTTGGCTCCATGCTTGGCCTTCTCCATGCCCTCAGCATTGAGGGGGCCCAGCCCCCTGCCAGCCGATATTGAGGGGGCCGAAAACACTTCCACCTCTAGCACGTGGCACACCTAATCCTAACTGAACTTCCACAGCCGGATATGACCTAAACCTAATCAGGAAGTAAATCTGATCAGGAGAAGGGCAGAGTTGACCTTCAATTAATGTGTGACTTGAGATGAGTAATGTGCAAACCACAATGAAACTTTTTATTCCGTAGTCTTGAATTTATATTCTTACACTCGTCTTGGGAAGGAGCACTGCTTAGCTCTATTTTGCCATCTGCTTTAGGAAAGCAGATTTTTTTTCCCTTTCTGGATTATCAAAACCACAAGGAAATAATTAACTTTTAATTGCCATATCTCAAAAGCTTTGCATTTACTAGAGATTTGAAAGCTTGACAAATGATGCGCCTTTTGCCCTAAGGGTACCTGCCACATCAATAAGAGCATTTTGTGTGTCTCTTGGTGCAAGTGATTTATTTCTTAAAATTTGTATACCACTTGGTTAGAATCATAGAATCATAGAGTTGGAAGAGACCACAAGGGCCATCGAGTCCAACCCCCTGCCAAGCAGGAAACACCATCAGAGCACTCCTGACATATGGTTGTCAAGCCTCTGCTTAAAGACCTCCAAAGAAGGAGACTCCACCACACTCCTTGGCAGCAAATTCCACTGTCAAACAGCTCTTACTGTCAGGAAGTTCTTCCTAATGTTTAGGTGGAATCTTTTTTCTTGTAGTTTGGAACCATTGCTCCGTGTCCGCTTCTCTGGAGCAGCAGAAAACAACCTTTCTCCCTCCTCTATGTGACATCCTTTTATAGCTTTGAACATGGCTATCATATCACCCCTTAACCTCCTCTTCTCCAGGCTAAACATGCCCAGCTCCCTTAGCCATTCTTCATAAGGCATCGTTTCCAGGCCTTTGACCATTTTGGTTGCCCTCCTCTGGACACGTTCCAGTTTGTCAGTGTCCTTCTTGAACTGTGGTGCCCAGAACTGGACACAGTACTCCAGGTGAGGTCTGACCAGAGCAGAATACAGTGGCACTATTACTTCCCTTGATCTAGATGCTATACTCCTATTGATGCAGCCCAGAATTGCATTGGCTTTTTTAGCTGCCGCGTCACACTGTTGGCTCATGTCAAGTTTGTGGTCAACCAAGACTCCTAGATCCTTTTCACATGTACTGCTCTCAAGCCAGGTGTTACCCATCTTGTATTTGTGTGGTTGTGTAGGGAAACCTCAAAGCAGTGGTGGGACGTGGGTGGGTGATGTAACATTCTTGCAGAATTGTGAACGAGCAAGATGCAGTGTCTGAGACCTGTTTCCCGTCCCACAGTGTGCCCTGTGTGTCGCTGTTGTTTCTTTCTTTCTCGGCCTAGAAAGCACACTGGCTATTTTTAACAGGTGGTTCTGGGTTCTGTCTTGCAGATGACCTGCTATGACAAGAAGCTGAGGCAGACAAGTCCTGAGCAGCTGAATGACCACATGGTGGTTCCACTGCACTCCAGAGTGAACGGCTGGTCTTTACCACTCCACTCGTTCCAGCTGATCACCCTGGTGCTTTATTCATACTTGGCCATAGTGGGCTTTGGTATCTACATTCCTCTTCTCCCAGATGAATGGAAATTGGTCGCCTATGCTGTATCCTTCCCCCTTCCGTTTAAAATCCTGTGGTAAAACTAACAGTGCACATGAACTGCATATGCCATGCGTGGCGAGAGGAATAACCAGTGATTTGCCTAGGCCGCAATTCTGGATCCAGTTACTTCTGAGTAAGCTCCATTTAACGCAAGGAGACTTAGGCTGCCATTCTCAGCAAGCTTACTCCAAAGTAACTCCCTCTGGAATCAGAGGCACTTACTGCCAGGTAAGTAGGGTTACAATTGCAGCCTGCATAGGATTGCACTCTCACTCTCTCATTGTATTCTGAAAACAGAGGCAAGTTGTGAGTTGTTTTGAAATGTGACTGATCTTTTTTGCTATCCAGACCACATGTTGGGGGCGAGCAGGGCTGTTCTGTTTTCACTCTCTTCTCCACCTCTACCTTTTCCACTTCCCCCTTCCTTCTCTCCTTCTGGGTTTCCCACCCTCATGAAATTAGGCCAAGCTCACGGGCCACGTTTTGCCCACCCTTTTCAAGCACAGAACCAGGACATAAATTAGGTGGTTTATGTCCTTAAGGGAAATATCAAAATGTTCATCTCTCAAGCTACTAAACATTTTCATGGGCAACTAATGTCGGCAAACCTGCAGTGAACAGCAACGTTCAGTAGTATTATTACAGCAATATTACAACCAATGGGCCTTTCCCCCAGTTAAGTGTGTGCACAGGATTGCAGCCTTATTTGAAACTTGTGGTTTTTTGTCTTTCAGAGGAGTAGGGTCTTGTATGGACTGAACTTTTGGGGGGACCAAAATGTATTATCCCTCTGTTTATACTTTTAAAATTTGATTGTGATCATTCAATAATATATTTTAAACCAACAGTCCTTTGTAGTGTGCTTAGTGTTGTGTAATGTGGCTCGGCTGCTTCATTTAGCTGCTCTTTTTAAAAGACTCAGTAAAGTTTTTCCCCTCTTCCTCTGTACAGGATGGGGAGTCCAGGGGTCAAGAAGGACACTAACATTGTGAATAGGAAACTCATAAATCCTGTAATTGATACACTGTTTGTGTGCCAAACACATGATTGTTGCTAGGAAGACTTAAGGGTGCCCTCAATTATTCTTGCACATGATGATCCAGTTTAAAGTGAGAATATAATTGTCAAGTTAGAACAAGTGTTCACGTATGGGTGCCAGATGCAGTTTTTGGCCCTTATGCTTCATTTGAGCATCAACTAGAAAAACAATTATTTTAGTAATAAAACTTTAAATCACAAATGAGAAATGAGAACCATTTCCCTGAACTTTAAATATCCTGTTCAAACAGATTTAAACATGACTGCCAGTTGATTTAATGGATTGATTAGTGAATTATAGAGCCATAAGATTGTAGCAATGGAAGGGATCCAAGGGTCATCTAGTCCAACTCCATGAAATGCAGGAATCTCAACTAAAGTACCCGTTACAGATGGCCATCCAGCCTCTGCTTAGAAACCTCCAAATTGCTTGAAGATGAAGTTGTTGTAATGCTTTCTTATAGATGATCTGCTTCTAGGATTGGCATCTTGTTGATTTTGTTTGATCAGGGTGCTCACCTGATGTTGGAATAAAACTTCCATCATCTCTGACTGTCAGCCAAGCTAGCTGGGGCTGATGGCCATATAGAAAGGAATTAAAACATTTGGTGATAGTTGGCTGTTATTGTATGAGTGGGAGCACTTTTAGATCTGTGGGTTCAAGAAGCTCAAAGATAATGGGTAGATTTTTTTTTCATATCATGCATGGCTATTGAAGGACCTTGTCTTTCCTTTGTAAAAATGTTCATATATGGAACTAGTAAACTTTTAAATAAAAACAACTATAGTACATAAACAGGAATTTTCCTGTTCTGGGGAGGGTAAGGAGGGAATCTGAGATTGTTCGGGATTGCCTTTCCTACAAGCAAGGGAGTCTCAAGACGTGTTGTCCAGGTGTGCTACCTTCTCAGAATAAATTATTGTACTGCTTTGATGTCTTCAAGACACTCAGTTCTATTTGTATAGAACTGTGGTGCATGGGAAATTCCTTTTCCTGACATCACTGGCAGAGGAAGAGGGGGGTGGGGGGGAGCGCATCGCCCCCGGCAGCGCGATCCTGGTGGGGTTCCATCGCGGCTGCGCCCCCCTGCCTGCGCTGGGCGCCCCACCCCAAAAATGCACACCCCACCCCCAGGACAGGCGCCAGCCCCGCCCCGCCTGCTTTCCGCCCCCAGTGCCGGAGCATGAAGCTCTGCCACTGCCTGACATGTCCTGGTTTTCAGGTGTAAAAATGGTGTCAAGGGGGAATTTTGCTGAATCTGCAAAATGTCAGGGAAATGTCAGGTCTCCCCAAAGAAAGCTCAACGGCTTTGTGGGTGTCAGGAATTTTACTTTTTGAAATATGGCAAAAATGGTGACGGTGCAATACTGAATCTATGACAATCAGACAGAAACTAGTATTTTGCTCTTCCGGAGTCTTGCAAACAAATCCACTAAAACCAGTAGCCTTTGTTTGTGGCATAAGAGAAAAGAATACCAGTGACAGAGCTTTCTACCTGGCCATTTGAATACTGAAGCACCTAAGCAAATCTGGTGACTTAATGTAACAAATGTAAAAAAAATAATAATCCAGACTCTTCTGTTCTCTTGTTTTTTGACTTTTCCTTAACCTCATTACAATGCAGGTGATTGGCTTAATTTTCGTGCATCACTTAATCACTCATCTTGTTGCAATCACTATCGATCCAGCAGATCAAAATATATTGAAGAAGAAAAATTACAAGAAACCAATGCCAATTTTTGACCGAAGCAAATGCAAGCATGTTATTCAGAACCAGTACTGCTATCTTTGTGAAGCTGATGTGTAAGTCACTCCCATTACAGCACAGCAAAGAAGAGACCTACTTATTTGCCCGCACTGGTTTTCCTTTGCTATTTGCCTCTTGCTGCTTAAACTGCTCCTTTGTACCAGTTTTTTGTCTCTGTGAAATTACGCATATGCGTTCTGGACCTTTGGAAGCTCACTCGATAAAATTTGCCACCTAGGCTAGTGTTTTGCACAACCATAAAGGGCCATGGCTGTCATTTTCCTGCTCATTTCACTTTCTGTTATCACAACAGTGCAAATCCATATCCTGATTTTCTGAAATATTTCCTCACAAGGCAAGCAAATGTACTGCATAAAACTAAATACGCAAGAACAATATAAATACATATAAATGTAACTTAAAACTTTGAAACACCCAATAATGCTAAAATGGCCAGGACATTTCCTGTTTAGAAATTGCTTTTGTTGTTTTATTGTACATCACCTTGAGATGATTGCATAGAAGGCTAATAATAATAATACATGAAAACCCAATATGCTTGTAAAAACATCACATAATTAAAAACAGCACCATCAATTTCAGCAGCCAAATTAAAAACATTTGAAAAAAAAATTAAATGGGATGGGATGTGGCCTGAGTTCAGATGGAGGCCCTCTGCCAAGAAAAGCCCTGCCCCTTGCCTGCCAGCTTAACTGATCCCACAGGTAGGTAGGCGTCAGTCAGGGCGATGGAAACAGATATCAAAGTGTGCAGCGAAGAGGGTGAGGGAAGGCAGGGAGGTGCTGCAGCTGCCTGGTTTCCATATATAGGAAGTGAGTCGCACCTCATTTCGGATCGGGTTGCACTCTTCCTAAAAGTTCAAGTACCTACTCTGGGCGAACTCTGGGAATTTTCTTTGTCTTTGAAGGTTCAAGGAGCCACAGTGGTTCAGAGAGCCTACAGCTTTCCCTGCTCCTGGATAAACTTCCTGGTTAGCTACTGTGATGAACTCTATGTGAGGCTATCCTTAAAGATGGTTCAGAGACTTGCTATTCATATCTGTATTTCTAATCCAGTGCCGTACTTCCACATTCCACATTAAAAAATAAATCTCTGACTTCCTGCATGGCTCTTCTGGTTGTGCATGGATGGCTCATCAGTTCCATGTCCATTTTGTAAATGCAATGTATAAATATTTAGACTTACCATAAACATGAGACAGTCTTTATTTATGTGGTCTATTTTAGTACCTGAATTCTATTGTATTCTATTTAATGTATCTCTTCTTCTCCCCAGAGGGCCAAAAACCAAACATTGTAGTACCTGCAATAAGTGTATTGCGGACTTTGACCATCACTGTAATTGGCTAAATAACTGTGTTGGAAGCCGAAACTACTGGTAAGCTAACAGCAGCTAGCTTTGGAAATATGACTGTAAAATAAAGGCCCTATTTAGGAAGGCAGAAGTGAAGAAGCCACCCCCATCTCTAGGAACACCTGTACTTTTAAACAATCTGTTTGTTTTGCATCCAAAGTATCAAAACTGAAGTGGTTTTATGCACTAAATAAGCATCCCAGAGGAACTAATCCAATTACCTAAAAGGCTAAATGTTTGCCCTGAGTAAATAACTTTGATTGCTTCCAAACTGGCACTTTTCAGAGGGAACATCATCCTTTGTTCGCACACTCTTTATGTAGCATCTAGACGACCTATTTGGCAGCTTCTGGCATTTCAATGTCTTCTGTGTTGTCCTCCTGTCTTCTCTGAGCCCTGGTTTGTATATAATTTTTTTAATGAAATGCAGTTGAAGTATAGACATGTAAGGCTCCTGTGCCTTTAATTAAATACTTACTGTTTGTTGCTTCACCACATTTTATTGCTTCTTGTTGAGCATGGCTGGGAGGGTGTGTGTGGAATTAGTGATGAATAGCCAATTAATTGCTCCTTGAATAGGCTCTCTCAATTTCTGTGCCTTTTGGTATCTGGATTCTTCTTATTCTGTTAAATAGCATATTAATGCTGTTTCTCAATAACAATGGAAGGCGGGGGTGGGGTGGAGAATTCAATTGGTCAGTAAGTCCAGGGGAACAGAAACTGAAATTAGAGTAATTAAGAAAGATTGTTTAGGGCAGGCTTCCTCAAACTCGGCCCTCCAGATTTTTATTTTTATTTTTGCCTACAACTCCCATGATCCCTAGCTAGCAGGACCAGTGGTCAGGGATGATGGGAATTGTAGTCTCAAAACACCTGGAGGGCCGAGTTAGAGGAAGCCTGGTTCAGGGGATAATTAACAAGCTTTTTATCACTCTATAGGAAAAGCAATGGAAGGAGCCGAAACTGCAAGAAATAAACTTTTAAATAGACAGATTTTTTTTTATTTTATTTTTTTTTTGCTGAATGGGACTTTTGAGTTAATATTATAAGAGGATGGCATGGGGAGGGTTATCAAGTTAAAAAAGGGACTGTATGTTTCATTTTTATTCCACTTCCAGCTCATTGTAGAAAAGCAGTGCCTGAGCAGCACTTAAGGGCTCTAGTGTGGAACTAACCCGTCCTATTTTTATGAGTTATACAAGAGTAGCCACAACAAATCCTCTCAAAAACACACTCCAAATGTGACTATATCTAAGAGCAGGCCACCTCTATTGAACTCTTTACTCCACGCCCTGAAATCTTGGCTAGTTCCCCAGCTAGAGGGAGCTACTGGGATCTGGGAGTGTTTTTGCTTTCTGCCTTCAAGGCATTGGGACATTTTTACTCCATGGCATAGAGGTGCATTAATTAGGTATTAAGAGAGCCAGCAAGATCTTAATCAACTGGACGGAACCTATTTTCAAATAAAGCCAAAGTATTGGTTTGCCTTATGAGAAATCAGTTTTAAATCTCCCCCAAGTTTTTATATGCTGGTGTTGTACTGCATTTATTATAAATGAGCTGGCTGAGGAAAAGCTCATGAAAGGCTATTCATCCCTTGTGACACAGCTCTGGGAGCTGTGTAAGTCACTAACTGCATGATAATTAATTTCTCCTCTTCTTATGCTAGCTTTCATTTTATTAATGCAAGTATTAATTGAAGGATTTTATGTTGATGAGGATAGCCCAAAGTGGTCTGATCCAAGGCCCTACACCGTGGCCACCTCCTTTGACAAGCTAAGCATTATTGCTCCAATTAATGCACACCACAGATGGAGAGCAATTGCCTCATGCTAGAAGACATTCAAAGCAGACTTTCATTCTTTGAAAGGTTGTTGCTCTCAGTTTCTTCATTTATTGGCTTTCAGGGTGTCTGGAACACAAAGTGGGGGGGGGGACTGTATAGAAGGAACAATTTCCTAGATGCCAAGATCCAAGTTTGGGATAAGTACTCCTTGGTGAAAGAAGTAAAGTAAAATATGGAAATATAGGTTGTTAGACCTTTAAAATATGCATTTTCAAATGAGTGCCAACGTTTCCTCCTTCCCCTAGCATAGAAAAAGGCGTTTGATAAGTTAAAAATGGTTTACTTACAAACTCTCCAAAAGTCAGATTAATCTGCTTTTCCATGCAGCAGCCAGAAAAAGTTGTATAGGCAGTAAAACTTAGCTTACTTGCACAGTGGTGAAGGCTCTTAAATTATTGGTATAGCAACTCAAGAGCAGCTTGTGAGAGCCATGCAGTCTGAGCTGGAGCAACCAACTAAATCTCTTGGGAACTACTCTCGGGAGGAGAACAATGGCTTGAAATCCTAGTTCCTCCCAAGGTGAGGGGGAGGGACCTAGGCTAAGCCTGGCAGCACAGTTTATTCTGTTATTAATCTCTTCATGCATTGGACAAGCATTTCAGTTATATGAGACTGGTTATCCCACAAATGCTAGGTGGTGTGAGGAGCACTGGTGGCAGCCCCTCTAGCTGTTTCTCCTGAACACCCTAACACTTCCCCTCTGTTGGCTGGCAAAGCTGTGTGTGCCCCCATGGCCTTCCCACCAGCCTCTAAGCTGGCCTGCTGCCACCAGGTGCACCAAAGGACACTGCCCTGTTGAAGTAAGAGTCTTTTCTACATGGAATGAGAGGTGCAATCTGCTACTGTGTCCAGGGTAGCAAAATAGTGTGGGCTGGCCCTCCTGTTCACAATCTGCCCTTCCAATTCCCTGTTCAGAATGATGTATGTCCAACACTGCTGGCTTTCCTCACTGATATTTGATTAAATCCTAATCTGCTCATTCCCTAGGAATCTGGGAATTTGAAAGGTGTCACAGCATCATACTTTCTCCATGGGGAGGGCCAACGGAGATGAGAAGGCAAATAGCTACTTCAGCATTTTGGGCAAACTGTGCTGCGGCAAAATTGAGGGCCAAGCTAAGATTCTTAGTGAGATCAGTCACACAGGCCAGCTGCAGAACCTTTTTCTGGAGAAGCATAGTTCTAGGGAGCAGCATCCTGAGCCAAAATAGGTGGTTTTGTATACTTCCAGCCGTGACAACTGGCCCTGTGTGCCTCCAGATAACCCTTTCTGCTTAGATATCTATCCCACAGAATCCAGGGCAGAGCATCCTGGAACATGTTCTCTTGGGAGTTGGACGTCCCTGTTCTAGGGCATTAATTTAGATGAAGCACCAGCCCAAGCTCTTGGGCCTAGCTGTTGCCCTGCTTGGACTGATAGTACAACATAAAACACACTTGCCACTTCCTGCAGCTGAATGTTTGTGGAAGAAGATTTGGTAGTCATGAGCAAGCTGTTTTTCAGGAGAGCTTGTTTTCTCATGGAGGAACCTCTGGTAGGTTTCTAAAGAATTGCAGAGTTCTCTGGAACACAGTATGAAAATCATTCCTGAGCATGGATGGGGAACCCCAGGCTTGCAGGCCTCATTAGGTCTCCCAGGGATCCTAATTTGGCCCACAAGGCTGTTTCCCCCCAGCCACAACCCTGGATGTCATGACATAAAGCTACAGCTGCAAAGGAACAAGCAGAAACCTTAGGATGGGCTCCTAGGTGTTCATCTACATGAGACCTGCATTCAGCAGCACCTCTTAAATCCATCAAGGGTTAAAATCTAATGGAGGATTCCACTTACAGATAGGTAGCCGTGTTCGTCTGCCATAGTCAAAACAAAATAAAAAAATTCCTTCCAGTAGCACCTTAAAGACCAACTAAGTTAGTTCTTGGTATGAGCTTTCGTGTGCATGCACACTTCTTCAGATACCTGGAGGATTCCACTGTTAAACTAGCCAGGCAAGTTTCTTGGTCAGTTAATGGCACTATCTTCTGTCATTAGTATAACAAGGGAGGTTGCTTTGACCTGAAGACAAATGGGTGGGCTCTCCTCCCTCACTTGGCTGGTGGTGAGAAAGATAAAAGCCAGAGTTGTGTGTGAAGCTGGCATAGAAGCAGAGAGACAGAACCATGCTTGACTTCTGTTGGAATCCAAGGCTGTGACTGGATGGGAGAAGCAGGACCTTCTCGGGTGCTAATGCTCCATTGTAGACTCAGGTTGTATATGTGTGCAAATGACCCAACTATCACAAAGTCTCTGTTGTTCCTCATTACAAGGAAACCAAACCCTGGATAAGCACTGAAACCCATGGAGTCTCACACCTCTCAGAGATTGGGGTGGCGTGAAAAAAATACAATTAAATTCATACATTCAATTTGTAATTGTACAGCCTTCCACAGATTATGGCTAACTGGAATCTTTCTGTTAACATGTTCATAGGTTTTTCTTCAATGCGATTGCTTCTGCTGCTCTTGGAATCCTTCTGCTGATTATGGTGATGATATATGTCTTCATCCAGTATTTCGTGGACCCAGAACGGCTCCGCACATCTCCCCAGTTTGAAAGTATTGTTCCACTGACTTAAAAAAACTTTTTACACCAATGTGACCTAGTAGTACTTTTTCAAGGTAGTGCCTATGGTTTCTTAAACAGAAAGGGGTGGTCATTAAGAGGGAAAACCAGCTCATGATTGGTATAGTACTGACTAGACAGGCATTTGAGCAATGTCCTTCTCTCAACCAAAATTTGTATATGCAAACGTTAGGGTTCATTTGTACAACTATTGTAATTTTGAGGGTGGCCACACAAAGTGGTATAAACATGTACTTGTTCTATAATAAAGTAAGACCCCAGTTGAGAGGACTTTCAGAAGACTAATTCACCATGTAGGAAGGAACATATCATTGAGGTGGGAAGGTTTTCATCTGTGAATTTGTCAAGTCCTATTTTAAAGCCATCTAGGTCGGTGGCCGTCACTGCCTGTTACCACCCTGTATGCAAGATTTCTTATTGCAGGCAACAGTGCCGAATGGTTCACATCAATGCGACATATCATAATGTTACTACTGTCTGAAATCTGGAAATATTTTATGAGAGATTCAACATGTACTTCCATTAGATTCCAGTTTTAATTTTATACATTTCTGAGTTTGTTGGAAATTTCCAATAACAAAGGATATAAGTTTGTAATTATGTTTTCATTAGTAAAACTGCCCAGAGTGGCTGGGGAAACCCAAGCAGATGGGCAGGGTAGAAATAATAAATAGTATAGTAAGTAAGAAGAGTAGTACTGTATAGTAAGAATGTGAAACAATTTCATGCAATATTATTTGCTGAATTTTATTGTGTTATTATCTTCCAGAGTGGGTCATGGAAACTGCTATTCTGAATGATGCTTTGTATAGGGCAGAGGGGATGAATTTATGGAACCAAGAGAGCGGTAGCCCAGAAAACCTTGGGAACCACTGCTTTAAAAGTGTCTTTTAGTCAATATTTCTTTATTCACTGATATCTGGCTGTTTGACCAGCATAGACCCTTAGGGAACAGTTTCGAAACTCCTGCCATAGTATTAGTACAAAAGGGAACATCATTCATTTCATAATTGAAACCAGAATAAAATTACTTCTCCCCATTATTTTTTCTCCAATAGGTGTCACTAGAAATGGCACCTGGCTGGTCTTTCTTCCCGTTGCTCCAGTAGAGACTACAGCAGCTGGCATCCTGAGTGTAGCAATACTAACTGTGGTTTTGGGATCTGCTTCTTTCTTGCTGCTTGGACATTTGTTGACGTTTCATCTTTACCTCTGTAAGTAAAACAATTCTGGAAAACACAGGGTAGGGGAGTGCAAATGAAGGGCTCAGTTTATGCAAAGTATAGGCTTTTATCCCCAATCTTAATGGTGCCCTGAGTGTACACTATTTTCTCACTAAAGGAAATGATGGTCAAAGATAATGTGAAAGCTCACTGAATTTGCTGACACCCATCTAAGCTGCAAAGCTTTGGGGATTTATAGTTTTTAAATCTTAAAAAAGCACAAACTTCCATGTACGTAGTGAATAAAAAGATGAACACATATGAATACATGACTCGACATCGACCCAGGCTGTCTACCATATCTCGAGAAACAAGCACAGAGGGAACATCAGATACAACACACACAGTGGACTCTTTACAGGTAAGATCTTCTGTCCTCCTTAGATTTCCGTAGCATACCTGCTTCTAGTATATATTCATCTGGAAGATCAAACGTGTAGCCCTATTCAGGTGTTTGCCTGAATATGTGTGGAGGAGGCAGATGTGTGCATGAAAGCCCCACCTCCAACATCTGCCATGCCAGTTCCATTTGAAACCTTCCCGCACTGAGAGTGATCTGAAAGAACACACTTAGAATCCTCCCCATGATCAGGAACCATATATTTTCAGGGTTCCCAAATCACAATGAGGATTTTGAGTTCACCTGAATGTGGTTAGAATCCCCCTTCAGCAAGGGCGCTGACTTGGGCCCCAGATTATGGGTGCCCAATGTTGCCCAAGACAGAACAAGACACCCTCTATGAGAAGCTTAGGTTCTCTTTAGGTGGAGGAGAGGGGGGTCCCAGTGCTGTGGCCTCCTCCCCATGCCGCTTAACTCGCTTGGCTGTTCCACTTGCCTTGACACTTTTGCCCGCTGGGGCTCATGGTAGGCCATGGAGCTGGTTCCTCTTGCTCAGTTTATAGGCGGGGAAAGGGTTAACCCCTCTTTTTCCAACGCCTTGATGCAAACTGCACCACCGCTGGGTATGTTCAATGCTTTGAAGCTATGAAACATTCATTTCATGGATATCCTGCCTGATTTCCAATTTGGCCTTTAATCTTTCAGCTTTTGCCGTGTGAATTCTAGACAACATTTAGGACATCTCCCCCTCTTTAACGCGCATTCAAACTTAAATCCTAAAAAGTAGTATCTATCCGGCACAGGAGCAACCCTCTTATAGGTTTGTGTTCACATTCTTAGGATGTAACTGAAGTAAGAAAACCAGATGAAGTAGCACCCTCCTCTATATCAGGGTAAGTTAACAGATACTTGGTTATCATTTTACTGAGCCCAGTGTCCAATGAGCAAGTGAAAATTATGGCAACCAGAAAGAAGAAATTGGGTTTATTTAGGAATTTGCCTTTCATCAAACACCAGGTAAAGAAAACCATAGTAATAACTGCTGCATATACCTGTTTTCCATAGAAAATATTCTGACTCAGTCCTGATTCATATGTAACACAAACCATGGACCTTGTTAAGTTGTGGGCGAACATATCAGACGACACAGCGATTCTTCAAACAGCTTTTGTTTATTCAGAGGCCAGAACAGAACTGAACTGAAGAGCTCAGTCAGCCTGCTTATATAGAGCTCCAGAACAACGTAACTGTAGCAACTTTCTAAAACTATCCAATCACTGAACATCACTTTCGATCCTTCATTTGCATACAAACTATCCAATCACTGAACGTCACTTTCGATCCTTCGTTTGCATAACTATCTACAGTATCCCCCTGCTGGCCCAGGGTGAGAACTTCAGTACATAACAGACCTGGGCTCAGACAAAATGCTAAGCAAACCCAGCTTCGCTTTGGAAAGAGTTAAGGCAGGAGGACTGAGGAGAAGAGAAGAGCTTTGATTTTTCCTTTGAGCACGAGAATGCCTGCTCATTCATTCTTAGCCATGGCTTGGCTTAGTGTTTTATGAGAACTGGCCAGTGGGTTATTTCTGTTCCAATTAAAATCCTCTCAAGCTTCAACTGCTTAGTAGAAAACACAGCCATTATATATGATTGACAGGTTGTGACCATAATGTAAGTAATCCATCTTGGAGTTCATTGCTCAAAACACAAATCAATTAGGGGCAGATGAGAGCCAATTTTTTTCTGGAAACAGAACAACAGAAATATCAATCTGATAGTCCTTCTACCATCATCATAAGGTTGGCATACTTTAGTTGGGAGACTATGCATTCCCAACAGGAATCAAAACAAGGCATAATGTGGACACACCACCAAAATGCCAAACAGCATGGTGTACCAACCATGTCCCCTCATTAACCACATATAGAAGAGGTCTACCCATGCCTGGCAATGGGCAAATACTTCCATGGTGAGGCAACTGCATCCCAGTCCATAGATATAATGATGCAACAACACCATCAACTTGTATGGATGCTTGAGTCTCCTTATCCTGCACATACAGTCTGCAAAGAACAAACCCTTAGACACCCACCCAGCCACAGCGCATTTCAAAGAAGCATGTATGGAAAATTCTAGGAGAAGTTTTAAGTCCTGCCGGAGATTCAGTGTCCCTGTGGGTGGGAGGAACTTTCCTCCCAGAAAAGGGAAGGCGCAGGTGAGACCATAATTATACTGCAGTAGGCGCAGGTGAGACCATAATTATACTGCAGTAGCTCAGAATTAAACAGTGCTGAGACAGGAAGCTGGAGGAAGGGGTTTTAGGTCACATCAGGGAGAAGATGTGGTAATTTTTAAAATATCCGTTTTTCACAAGTTTTGCATAGTTCTGGAAGTCTGCATGCAAACCAGCTGGGATAATTTCAGAAGGCTGCACACGGTCTATTGGCTTGGTTGCTGCATATGCTCATAAGATGCCATCTCTGCTCAAAACATGCCTGCAAGGGAATAACTTAAGTCTTTAATTTTGCTTTGCTCCCTAGAACTCATGCCAATTAACTGCACTTGATCAAGAACAGCATCAGGAACAGCTGGCTTCCTCAGAGATGGCATGTGTAGCATTTCCAGAAGATTACTGTGTTTCATCAATGCGAAATGACCATTGTATGCACTTGATTCAGCATAGCTAAAGGGAAAGGTGGAAAGCCAGTTCCTGCTCTCAGTTGGGTCAAAACTGGACACTGAAATCACAAGAGGAGATGTTCCCTTCCTTATCCAAACCAGCATGCTTCTTTTGTCTCTGAGAAGGTGCTATTATGTGGAAGGCTGTGGCCAGTCAAAAGACCACATGTAAAGAACATGGTGGACTTGGAGGTCATACTTCTAGACGAGGTCTGTGTATACAGAACTGATGAAATTTTGGTCTGGAGGTTCTCCATTCTATGATAATGAAGGGCTTGAAGTGTTTTTCATCAGCTGGCAATGCATTATATGAAGACCAGCTGATAACAGCTAAGGAGGAGAGGGTGAGGGTAGGCAGAGGGTGGCTGGATAGGATTGCAGTGACAGGAATCATTTTGAGGCCCATGCTGATGACCAATGTGTCTCCCAACTCTTGTCTCTATTTAATGGGAGCAGCATGTGTTTCCTGAAGTTGTACTTCAAGTGTGAATGATCTCAGCTGAAGAGCCAGCAGATATTCACAAGGCAAGAGTAGCCATTCACAGGTTCTTCCTTGCACAGAACCAGTAATAGCTACTGTTGTGAATGCATTTGAGTGTCTCTCCCTAGTAAATGGGAAGCTAGTAAATGGGTAGCAAAATATGTAGCAGATCACAGGATGTAGAGAAGATAGCTTGGAGGGTAATCATTTGACATTGCCAAAAAGAGTAGTAAGTCTTAGAGTCAAAAGTATCCTCCACGTGGCATTGGGAAGGCTCCAATAAATTAGACTGATTTCCCCAAAATGTATTTATATAAAGTGTCACCACAGAAAGTCCTGCTTATTAATGCCAGTTGGAAAATACTTTCCTTTTTGTCTCTACGCTGAAAACCAGTTTTTTTAAATAGAAAATGGATTGTGTATTTGATCCTTTTTTAAAATGCTATTTCTTATGAATAAATTATATGATTTTGTGGCATTACAGGAACATTTTAATAAACTACCCCCATAAAACAATGCAAGAGTCTGTCTATCCTAGTTACATATGTAAGATTGGGTTTACTTGACTAAAAATTACAGAGGTTGATTCTCATTTGCACTTTACATGGGGGAGCGATCCTTTAGATTGGAAAGTTTTCTAGGTTTTTAATGTGTGTATGATGAAAGGAAAATGTTATTGAATGAAATGTACTTGTTTTTTTAATCCTCATTCTTTTCATAAAAAGCAGTAAAGATAATAAAATTATTATTTTTAAATTGCCTTTCAAATATGGGGAGGAATATCATCTATGAAATATTGGTGGCATATAAGGCAATTGTGTCATAAAGAGCCTAACACTAGGCTGCTTCGTTCTGGAGGTAAAGGTTGGAAAGCACATTTCTGAAAAATGAAAGTCGCCCAAAGCTTATATTGAAAGAAACACAGGAAATTAATTGCACAAGTGCATGTAGAAGAATAATTAGCCAAGTGGCATTGATTCTGACCCTTTGGAGCTAGCAGCAACCAGTTCTACGTGGCTGCTCTCAGTCTCTGGGAGCTTGCGACCAAGAACATGCGATCAGGGCTTGTAAATGGGGTTTTGCGAGGGTGTTTAGTGAGCTGGTTTGAGGGGAAGCCTGGAGTGCTATGACACAAGAGACCTGGGCAGTGACCTGGAACACCTGTGCCATGTTTGTTTTCCTGCCTCAGGGTGTATGAAGTTACACCTGCAGCAAATGTAAGCTGGTTGCCTTGCTGGAAGAGAAGGTTCAGCAACTTGAGGCCCACCTCTCCAGGTGTAGAGTCATCAGAGGAAGATATTCTAGATGGAGCAAAGCAGACTGTCCTGGATTAGTGATACTGTGGGGGTGGGACGCCCCTAGAGAGGAGGAAGATCACTAAATGCAGGAAGCAAACCCCTGGAGGAATGTGGCAGGACTGTCAAGAAACGTGTTGTGTCTTTGGGGCGGTACAACTGATTCCAGGCCCTCCCCTTGGACCCTTAATTCTGGGCCAAAGGAACAAGGACAGAAGTTGCAGGTCTCAGAACATACACAGATGGCTGGAGAAGGAACAGTATATAGAAGGATTCCTGCCACTGCCCAGAGGAGGATGTGATGTGTTGTGGTGGCAGGTGACTCCTCTACTGATGAGACATAGGTTGCAGTTTGCAGGTGTAACAAGATGTCCCAGGAGGTGTGCTGTCTTCCAGTTGCAAAGATTCAAGATGTGACAGAGAAGTTACCAAGTCTTATAAAGCCCATTGTCCATTACACCTCCCTCCCTCCCTTGTACCCCATGTGGGTACAAATGATACCACCAGACACATATAGCAAGGGACTATGGGTAGGAAGCTGAAGGCACTTGAGGCACAGGTGGTTATTTCCTCACTCCTTCCTGTTGAGTGATGGCCCTCAACAGGATGGCCCAGGAAGAAAGAGGAAAATACTGGAAGTAAGACAGAAGTGCCTGGTGTGCTCTGGACCATGGGGTCACGAAGAGTCGGAAACGACTAAACAACAACAACAACAACTGGCTGTGAAGATGGTGTTGGAGAAATATTGGATTCTTTGACCATGGTTCTCACTTCCATGAAGAAAGACTTCTGGCAAGAGATGGGTTGCACCTCATAGAGGTTGGCAAGAATGTGAATTAAATTAGGATTAAATTTAGGTTTGTTTCATAATGCCCAGCTGAATGCTATTTTCTCCCATCAACTTGTTCTAATCAGATAGTTGAGGGGCAGAGTCCTTTGCCCCATTGTCAAGAACAGGAAGACTTTGCAGAGGGTAACTATGCAACTCAGTCATAACTTTTGATAACAGCAGCCTAGCAACTGGGATTTATAAACAGCAGCTGGAAAACACATTTCTTTCACCATTTTGCTGAATTATTTGTTTTTAAGGCAGGGAACCTGGCACTCATTTTACATGTTTGTTTTTAAAAACACGAATGTCTTTCTCAAAAGCTGATAATACAAATATTCAAATGTGAACGGGGAACTTAATCTTGGAGGTTTGCCCTGTGCAGATGTTGAGGGAAAACACAGAGCTTTATCTTCTCGGGATGAGGAATGATCTCAACGGTAGCTGTGTTTAACAAAGAGATCTATAATGACCAGTAAACATAATCCAAACAATTGAATAACTGAACAGGGAAACTTTTCAGGGGAGGAAAAGACATAGGCTTTCAAATCTGTTAATTTCCCCCTCCCTTCTTTGGAATCTAGTGGTTTGCCCAAAGACAAAACTGAATTTTGCAATTAGCAAAAGCAATCAGGGAAAAAAACTAGATAATAATTAGTATGGAAACATTTGTATCACCACAATGATGTTTATGTTTGCCAGTTCCCAGACTGAAAGTTGGAAATCTGTCAGGCTGAGTTGCCACACTGCCCACCCAGTGTTGCCTGCCTCAAGTTCTGAATTTTTTAAAACCAGAAGATTATGCAGCTGAAGTCTTCAGAGAACTAGAGAAGTCTGCTAGTGTTCCTGAGCAAAGTGACTATTCATAGAAAAGGAACATAAGCCCTTTTGCTAAATAAGTGTAAGAGCTGGTGTAGCATATTGGCTAGGAGGCCAAAGATGCAATAACCCCACTTATTCAAGAGTAATTCTCACTGAATTCAATATGGTTTACTTCTGAGTAGAAATGGTTAAGATTGGGCTATACATGCATAAATCAGAAAGTCCTTCATTCAAATATCTCTTTGGCCACACACTCACTCAGTTGCCTTAGGCCAGAGATGTTTGATTTTTTTAGTCCATGGCTTCCTTGACCAACTACATTGTTTCTGTGGCACCCCTATGGGGCTTAGGAGCCCAGTTATGTCACCCCTTGCCTGCAGAGCTTGCAGTCTCTCACCCTTTTTCAAACACCCTCGCTTGTGGAGTGCTCCCTCAGCCTCTCTCCTCTCCCCTCTCCTTGGGAGTCCTCTGGGCAGCTGCAACTGCCACCCCTGGTCTTTGAGCTGCCCCCTCTGCTCCAAAGAGAGGTGACTTCTCACACTGCCCCACAGGAGCCTGGGAAGCACTCCCTGGCCAGCCCCAGAGGCACCATTCCTCTGGGGGGCTTATAGCCAGAGCTGCTGCAACAAACAGCTGTGCAAGCCTTTGGGAGGCAGAGATGCAAGAAGGCATGTGGGGGGGGGAGAGAAAGAGGGACACAGGCCAGTGTTGCCATGGTACCCCTGACCATCCTTCAAGGGACTTGAGGGTGCCATGGCACACTGGTTGAAAACCACTGCTTTAGGCACGCTACTCTTCCTGTCTGCATTATGGGGCTAATGCTAATCAATCTGGCAGAGTTGTTGTAATGATTGATGCTACAAGGTAATGTATATTACATGCTTTGAACATTCAAAAGCGCTATACAAATGTTGTGCATTTTTGTACTGCTAATATTGTACACCAGTTCAAATGGAGCTAATCAAACCTTGAATGTGTCATTGCAAATGTAAAGTTGCCAATCAGAATGCTGGTGGTTCAAATCCCCACAATGGGGCGAGCTCCCATTGTTCAGTCTCAGCTCCTGCCAACCTAGCACTTCAAAAGCATGAAGTGCAAGTAGATAAATAGGTACCGCTCCGGCGGGAAGGTAAACAGTGTTTCCATGTGCTGCTTGCGTTCACCAGAAGTGGCTTAGTCATGCTGGCTACATTAACACGAGATGAGCGCCACAACCCCAGAGTCGTCCATGACGGGACCTAATGGTCAGGGATCCCTTTACCTTTACCTTTACTAGTCACTTCCACTGTGCTTCACAGTTCAGATACTGACTTTGTTCTGTTCAACCATGGGTTTAGTGTACACATGGGGACATATGTGTAGTGGTGTTCTCTGTTGTGACAAGTAGATTATGTCTTCTTTTAATCTTTTAATCAAAGATCTTCCTCCTGGAAACCTTTGAAGCTATATGGATACATTTGACTTCAAACTTTGTAATTTAGTGTGCACTTATGAAGGATAAAAGGTAAAGGGACCCCAAACCATTAAGTCCAGTTGCGGACTACTCTGGGGTTGCGGCGCTCATCTTGCTTTATTGGCCGAGGGAGTTGGCATACAGCTTCCGGGTCATGTAGCCAGCATGACTAAGCCGCTTCTGGCGAACCAGAGCAGTGCACGGAAATGCCGTTTTCCCTCCCGATAGAGCAGTACCTATTTATCTACTTGCACTTTGAGGTGCTTTTGAACTGCTAGGTTGGCAGGAGCAGGGACCGAGCAACGGGAGCTCACTCCATTGCAGGGATTTGAACCGCTGACCTTCTGATCAGCAAGTCCTAGGCTCTGTGGTTTAACCCACAGCGCCACCCGCGTCCCTTGCCATTGTAATCAGAGCAAAATGAAATACAATCCATCCTGCCTTTTCTTCCTCTTTTTGATTGGGTGATATTGTATGAGTGGAATTCCCTTCCTCTCCTCCTACCTGTAGCCTCTTGCCCTGCCTTCACCAGGGTTTCCCACCTTTACCTGCCACACAACTGGCATTTTACACATTATCCTACTTGTGTAGGGCAAGTGAATGTGGCCTGGGATGGATCCATGGAGCAAATTATGACTTTGGATAGGACTAATTCAGTCCACAGGGTGGCTTTGCCACACTGGTGCCTGGGATATGCCTTGGAAACTGTGTATCTGGATTAAGGAGGCAATAAAATGGGACACCATTTTTATAAACACCATGCTCGTGTGCATGCAGGAGCCACACTGAAGGCACATAAACTGTCACATGGAAGCACCCACAGATAGTTATCAAGTGTTAACTGGTTTAAATTGGCTCCTGATAAATGAAGTAAAGCTTTGGGCAGCAGCAAACAGGCCTCCATCACCCAGCAGGTGAGCCAGCTTAGAATGCAATGGGCCTTTTGCTGGTCCAGCTCTGCCCACTCCCCAACTTGTTTCAGTGGTTAATAATGGCACTTCTGTTCATGGGGATACCCCCAACAATAGCTTCCACCCACCATTCCAAAAACTGCAGCAAGGAGGGACAATTCTATCTCATCCAAACCTGTTCCAACATTTGCTCTACCCATTAAAAAAACTCATTAAAACTGTGCTTCTCTTTAGATGGGACAGAATCCTAGCTTCTTTTGGGGGGGGGAGGGTGTCCTGTGGTGACTGGACAGAAGCTTAAAGAGTGATAGTAATCATCATCATCATCATTTATTATTTATACCCCACCCATCTGGCTGGGTTTCCCCAGCCACTCTGGGCTGCTCCCAACAGATTAAAAGCACAATAGAACAGCAAACATTAAAAACTTCCCTAAACAGGGCTGCCTTCAGATGTCTTTTAAAAATAGGATAGCTGCTTATTTCCTTGACATCTGATGGAAGGGCGTTCCACAGGGTGGGTGGGCGCCACTGCCAAGAAGGCCCTCTGCCTGGTTCCCTGTAACTTTGCTTCTCACAATGATGGAACCGCCAGAAGGCCCTCGGCACTGGATCTCAGAGTCCGGGCTGAACGATGGGGGTGGAGACGCTCCTTCAGGTATACAGGACCGAGGCCGTTTAGGGCTTTGAAGGTCAGCACCAACACTTTGAATTGTGCTTGGAAACGTACTGGGAACCAATGCAGATCTCTCAGGACTGGTGTTATATGGTCTTGGCAGCCACACCCAGTCACCAGTCTAGCTGTCGCATTCTGATTTAATTGCAGTTTCCGGGTCACCTTCAAAGGTAGCCCCACATAGAGCGCATTGCAGGAGTCCAAGCGGGAGCATGATAGCACTTTTTTAATCAGTTGCCTCCCCCTTGTTGCTGAGGATTATATGGTAAACTGCCCCATGATCTTTGGATGAAGAGCAATATAGAAATTAAATAAGTAAATAAATAAAATAAGATTGCTCTTCAGTTCCATGTACAGGAGGGTCCCTGTTTTATACCTATGCAAAACTGTATCTGTCTTGATGTCTTCACAATAGCTAGTGCCAACAACTGGGCAAAAAGCATCCTGCTTTAGGATAACTCCCATGAATTTTTATGTATTTCAGAAGTGTTGGTAAGTGGTAAGCAGAGCATGCATTATGGATGAACTTCATTAATGTTTTCTAATCCCAATGGACCACAGTGGATTGCGCCATTAACAGATGAGTCACAGCAGGTATGGGAAACACTGATCCGATTTTTGTTTGTTTTGGTGTGTTTTAGCGTTCTCACTTTGTATTTTTATGTTGTGAACCACCTTTTGATCTTTGGGTGCAGGATGGTGTAACAAACAAGCAAACATATACTGTAGGTACAGGCAACGCCGTTTTTATGCCAAGCAGGGAAATTGGCATTACTTCAGGGAAAACTGAATACTGGCTTATAGAAAGTAGGCATCATGGCCTACCAGTGCCATGAATAAAATTATGTTTTACATTTTGCCCTGTTTCCAGGAGGAAAACACTAAATCATGTGAAGCCTGTTATTACAAGGATTCACAGAAGGAGGACACAGATTTTTATTTTTTGTAGAGAGGTCCCAACTGGTGGCTACTTACCCATTTCCTGCCTCCTTTCCCACGTGTGTTGATGGCAGATTAAAAACCATGTTCAATCGGTTTTACAAAGTCAATAAAAGTACACCATGTTGCATTGAACCTGTAGATCCCCCCCCCCCGCCCGCCCTCGCTCGGGACATTCGCTTTGTTTGTCTGGACAAATTAAGTGTTTTGCAATGTTGCATTCCTGCAACCTGAGAGATTTCCAATTTTTTGCTACCACTAACTCAGCTGCTGTTAGCAAGTGTAAGAGAAGATATTTCTTGCTTGAATCTCGACGCTGCCAAGTAAAGATAAGAGAGGCGGTTTTGGATCTGGGCTGTCTTGTCGTCAGGCTGGTTTTTGCGGGGTGGAACTTCCCTCCAAAGGGGATGGCCCAATGGTTGCCATCGGTTTGACTTGACTTAATTTTATAACACTGGTCAACAACAAATTTGTTGTCTGCGTTTTTTCAGTTGATTTAGGACGAGTCTGATGCGCTGAATCCAAAAATCACATTGGTTTTGCTCAAGCAGGTCAAGTTTTTGAGCTATGAGTGCATGTCTTTTTTAAATTTTTTGTTCACATGTACGCTTGTGTGAAGCATTTTAGAAGAGGTTGGTGGGGGTAAAATGCCATGTTGAATAATTATTTTGATTGGAAATGATTATTTTAATGACAAGAAGTATTCAGGTCATAAAACCTCGAAATCTTCCATAAATTGGTGCGGCTCCATAAATTGGTGGGATCAACAGAAAGAACTGGAGCAGCCTCAAGTATCCTGATCTTCAATCAGCACGTCGTCCTGTAGCTCATTGTGATGAAATTCCAGTGCCTATCTTCGGAGAACTTCCTGACATTAGTGACGAAGATGCCTCCAGTGTTGAAGGACATGAAGAAGAAGAAGTGGTTCTTGAAGATGATGCTCCACATCCATTTTCCCAAAAGGAGTTGAATTACCTAGTTCGCGACCTCAGCTTGTCAAAGGACTCTGCCGAACTGTTGGCATCCAGACTGAAGGGAAAAAAACCTCCTCTCTGACAGTGCTCGCATCAGCTTCTTCCGCAACAGGCATCAAGAGTACCTCCGTTTTTTCTCAGAAGAGGACTTGGTGTACTGTACAGATATTGCGTAGCTTCTGCTCAAGCTTGGAGTGCCACAGTATGAACCCAAAGATTGGAGACTGTTCACTGACAGCAGCAAGCGATCACTGAAATGTGTTCTGCTACACAACGGCAACCAGTTTGCCTCTATACCCCTGGCTCACTCGACTACGCTGAAGGAGAACTATGAAGCGGTGAAGTATGCGCTGGAGAAAATTGGTTATGATCAGCATAAGTGGTTTATTTGTGTTGACCTGAAGATGGTGAACTTTTTGTTGGGACAACAGTCTGGCTTCACCAAGTACCCATGTTTTCTGTGCATGTGGGATAGTAGGGACCGTGCTCAGCATTACACGAAGAAGGACTGGCCTGTGTGGGAGGAATTGGTGCCTTGCAAAGAAAGGAACGTCATCAACGACCCTCTGGTGGACAGAGACAGAATACTCTTCCCACTGTTGCACATCAAGTTCGGCTTAATCAAGCAGTTCACCAAGGCTGTGGACAAGGATGGTGACTGCTTCACTTACTTGTGCCAGGCTTTTCCAGGATTGACCATGGAGAAGTTGAAAGCTGGCATTTTTGACGGTCCTCAGATCCGTCAGCTCATCAGAGATCCAGAGTTTGGAAACTCAATGAATGAAGTGGAACTGGAAACGTGGAAGGCATTTGTTCTGGTAGTGAAGAATTTTCTTGGCAACAATAAGGCCAGAAACTACGCAGAACTTGTCAACAACATGCTGACTGCTTTCAGAAACCTGGGCTGCAACATGAGCGTCAAGATGCACTACCTATTTTCACATATGGACCGGTTTCCTGAGAACCTGGCTTCAATGAGTGACGAGGAGGGGGAGAGATTCCATCAGGACATGAAAGAGATGGAGACCAGGTATCAGGGTCGCTGGGATGCAATCATGATGGCTGACTACTGTTGGACTCTGAAGAGAGACCTCCCTGCCGCTGAGCATTCCAGGAGTTCCAAGAAACGGAAGTTCAAGCCCCGAAGTTTGAAAAATGGTGAAGCAACATGCAATATACGTGTACTTACCTTTATCAATGCCCACCATTCAGTTTACAGTAAACCTGACCTGATGGAGAGAAACGGATGCCATTTCCTGATTCAGCAGTGCAAAAATACCCTAAATCAGTTGTAGAAATCTAGACAACATTCAAAAAGTAAAAAATTGTTGCCCAGTGTAATGAATGATTTTAGAGTGTTGTACTGTTTTATTGTTGTTAGCCGCCCTGAGCCCGGCTTTGCCTGGGGAGGGCGGGATATAAATAAAAAATTATTATTATTATTATTATTATTATTATTATTATTATTATTATTAAATTCGGGGCTGCGCCACCACGCAGGAAGCCAAGACCCAGGTAGTGCGGTATGTAGGTATGTAGGTATATGTAGTCTACCGCCCTATACTCGTAGATCTCAGGGCGGTTCAGGACATAAAATTACAATATAAAAAGCACCACCTGCTGCGCGCGCGGGGAGAGCGCTCCGGGCCGAGCTCCCCTGCCCGGCGGGCCAGCGGGGGCCGCGGGAGGGCGCGGCGAGGGCCGGGGCCGGCGCCTGGCTGGGCGGAGTCCCGCGTCCGGCCCCTCGACGGCCCTTCGCCAATGCCGGGCGCGCAGGGCGGAGCCGGCCGGCCGCCTCAGAGCCGCGCTCGCCGCGCCTCGCTCAGCCGCCGCCGCCGCCGCCGCCGCTTCTTCTGCCGGGGGCTCCGCGCGCCCGCCCGAGTCCCGGGCCGAGAGGGGGCAGCGCGGACGGGCAGGAGCCCAGCGGAGCGCGGAGGTAAGCGGGGCGAGGAGCGGGACTGCGCGCCTCAGGCAGCTCCGCCTTCCCAGTGCCGGGTGCCCGGTGGCCTTTTTGGGGCGGCGGCGGCGGCGGCGCCCAGGCAGCCGGCCCCCCCCTCCGAGCTCCGCGCCCGGCCGCTGAAGGCTGCGGAGTCCGAGGGAGAGGCGCCGGCAGGCAGCCCCAGCGCGCGCGGGTGGCGCCTGTTGCTGCCTCTGGAGGAAGGCGCCGCTGGCTGGCCGCCTCCCGGGCTGCAAAGCGAAAGCGCCGAGGCGTGCCAGGGAGACGGCGCTGAACACTGCCGGGCTTGGCTCTTGCCCTCTGCGAAGCGAGATCCCGGCTGCCGGCTCGCCGCTGCTGCTGTCTTGGAGCGCAGGCTCGCGGAGCTCGCGGAGCGGTCGAAACAAGCCGGCGCCTGCACGCGAGGAGCGCCCAGAGAGATGGCATTCTTTGAAATTGCAGGAGCCTTCTTGCAATTTCCTTTTGGACCTCTTGCTCGAGATGTGCACCCTTCTGCTCGAATAGGATCTTGCTTTAAAAAACCCACTCCCTTTCTAGATCCTTTCTGCCCCTCAACCCCAGAGAAATCGGAAAGATTTTGCTGGCAAATAAGCAGCATCTTCCTGCAAACAGAAGCTGCACACGTACACGGGGGGGATGTGATGGGGGAATCTTTAGGTTCTTCCTGGTTATGGCTTCTAGATTTTTCTGGTGTTTTTCTAGGTGCTTCGGTGTTACGCAATAGATCTTGAAAACTGGAGTCTGTGTCAGTCTCGCTGAGGACCCCCTTCCCTTTCCGCTTCCATTGCAGTGTTTATCTTTCATTTTCTGGGGAAGAAGGTTCCTGAGGTTGTCAAGCAATAGCTGAGTGGCGGCAGCAGCAATTCAGGATCCTTATGCGTGTGTTTCACAAAGGAAAATAAATTATGCACCTTCCCTGGAGGTAGCAGGTGCAATGGAAATGATTCACACTGGATCCTTCGGTTCCACTTTCCGATTTCATTCCCGCCAGAGGGAGAGCAATATTTACTCATTTCCTCAGCATGTTGCTGTCTGTACACAGCACCTGATCTCAAAAGATTCCTGATCTCAAAAAGATTCCACCTAAACATTAGGAGGAACTTCCTGACAGTAAGAGCTGTTTGACAGTGGAATTGGCTGCCCAGGAGTGTGGTGGAGTCTCCTTCTTTGGAGGTCTTTAAGCAGAGGCTTGACAACCATATGTCAGGAGTGCTCTGATGGTGTTTCCTGCTTGGCAGGGGCTTGGACTCGATGGCCCTTGTGGTCTCTTCCAACTCTGATTCTATGATTCTATGATCTGGCCTGCAGTCCTCAGACCTGACCATTTCCGAGCAAGCCCCTTGCGCCAGGCAGGAAGATTGCAGAGAGAGGGAGCTGGAGGGCTGGGACAAACCCCCAAAGCACAGGGGCTCAGGTGGTCTTGTGTCCTCTGCAGGGGGGGGGGGAGGCAAGATCTGTCGGCACACAGTCCCTGAGGCCCCTTCCCTGAATTTTCCGCTTTCATTCTTTTACAGCCTTTTGATTTACACAAGTCAATAGAAGGGAAAGGCAGGCAGGCAGGATTCTTCCTTGTTATACAGTAACACGCCCCCCCCCCTTCTGCCTTCTAGTAGGCTGACCAGTGAAGACAAAAGCACTGGGGTGATTGGACTAAATGCTTAGGTGTTTGCTACTTGTATCTTATATTTGCAGGGTAACTGAACTATATCTTAGTAAATAACTGTGTATCTGAAGAAGTGTGCATGCACACGAAAGCTCATACCTAGAACTAACTTAGTTGGTCTTTAAGGTGCTACTGGAAGGAATTTTTTGTTTTGACTATGGCAGACCAACACGGCTACCTATCTGTAACTTAGTAAATAACTGTAAAGGGTAAATATATCTTGTGTTTTGATGTGTCATGCCCTATCTGGGTGTTCAGAACCACATCACAGGAAGTGTGTGAGGGGGGCTGCGCATGTCTGCACTGTGTCCCAGCAACCCCCTCCCCCCAAAGTGCTCTCTGTGTCTTCAGTGAGCAGCCATGTTGGGTCTGACCCTCTGACTTGGAGGATCTTTGTACAAGTAAAATAAACGATGGCTTGTTGCAGTGATCTGGGTGCTAAGGAGAGCCACTCTGCACAAGCTCAGAATCTTTTTATTATTATTTCAGGACAGTTGCAGCACTGGAAAACCTCTGGAGATTAGATTATTTTTATTCTGCCTGTTACAGTTTTGGCCTGGTTCTTGCTAAGGTGGCGAAACCTGTGCCTGAAGGGTACCATTTTATAGTGTAGGTGGAGGTTCGTTAGAAGGAATGCATTAACCTGCACATAGAAAACTGGTATATCAAGGAAAAGACTGGCCTAGAGCCCTTCTCTCATTGGCATGCTGGTTTTCTGTGTGCTATTAACCACCTGCTTGGTTTGTTCATAGGGAAAGAAGAGCAGTTTCTCAGAACTTTGTAAAATTAAAAACTTTGTAGTTGATGAATCTATTACAGTACTAGGGAGATCTAAATAACCAAAATTACATTCTTATGCCATTTCCATATGATCTTATTACAGATTAGTTTTTGTCTACAAGGACAAAGTGGTTCCTCCACTCTTTCAAATGACACTCAAGTGTGGTAGTTCTGAGTTCTATTGTCTATTGTGTTCCGAGACAATAGTTATTTCAGAGAGCTGAAGAGTGATCTAAGATAGGCATCATTGCCAATGGTGTGCATGCTCATCCCACTGTAATGTCTCTTCATAGGTTTGTAACTTTTTTGGGGGAGGTAATTCAGAAACCTGCAAACTCTTTTTAACCAGAGACAACACTGGGTGCTTCCATGCCTGCCTTTCATGTGAAATTGTCATATGTACAGTGCTAACTTTTAATGAAGTATCCCAGGAAGCCTTCATCCAATCATTGTCTTCCTACATTTCCCCCACGGTGCTTCCACCTTTTCCCAGGCAGAAGAAGGTCCTCCTTTCCCCAGAATGGAAGGGTTTGTGCTGTCTACACAGTTCTGCATGCCTTCCGTGTTACTCCTCCATACTTTTAGAAGGGGGGGGGGGTGACACATCCAAAAAGGGGGCCTATTGCAGCTCAGCACACATTCATAATAGGATTTCTGGCAGGTGCCATTTCATGACCTTATCTAACAAGGCCTAAATGCATGCCTCTCTGGTCTCTTTAAATGAATGAGAAAAACCATAATGCGGTAGTGCAGTTGTGTATGTGAGTTTATTGTGGGTTTGTTGCCACTCATGCTTGCAATTTAGTTTTGCAGCATCTCTATGATGTCCTGCTTATCAAAATGCCACCCCACATCTCCTCCCTTTAATTTGGATTTATCATTTCTGCAGGTTGTTTTTTTAAAATATGTTAGGTATTCCTCAGATTTCAATGGGGAAGAAAATGGGGTGCCATTTTGATGAGGGTGATACTGTGTGGACACTGCAAACAAACACGACTCCAGAGTATTGATGAATCAACAAGAAACTCACATAGCTGTATTCTTATTTTTATTTTAACCCACTTTGGCTGCTTTGAGCTTTATGGTGGTTACCTGGATCATTATTCTTTGCTTGCTAGGACAATGCAGACTACTATTTTGCTTTGAAGTGCTCGAAATTAGTTTTTGCAGGAGCCGAACAAGTGTTGCCTGGAACCAAACACAGGATGTTAGCTCTGTACTGAAGATATTTTGTGCTCTGTTATCTCAGCCTCAGAAAGGCACCCAGCTAGAGAGGATGGTTATGTAGGATGGGAGAAGTGATGCAGCATGTGAGCATGAGACATGTACAAACAAAATTGTTTAGAGAAAGCTGTCATGACGAGTTCTCCCGAGAGCAGGGAGCCACCTACCTGCCCCATCAGCTGATATAGAAATAACGTCTGATGACTTTCATGTCCTGCATGTGTCTTGCATAGTGCTCCATGAGACCCTCTGAAGAAGCCCCTTTCAAAGGATGGCAGAAGCACTCTGAAAGGGGCTTCCCAAACCCCACCCCTTAATTGTAGTCTCTTCCTAAGTCCCTTTTCATCTTGACCAGCACATTGAAAGGGACTTAAGCAAGACCTGACAATCAGCTAATCCTAGAGAACCCACTCTCCATTTCTCCCCCTTGTTTTGTGTCTCTGTGTGCATCTTTTTTCCTCATTGGTTATCTTGGTGCTGAGATTTGCTAGCATAGGTAGATGACTGAATATGTAATTAGGATTGGTGTCTTGAACTGCAAAACACGGCTTGCATATTCTGCATCCCACTGCAGCTCAGTGCACCATTTGATTCCTGTTTTCTATAAAGTCCTGAAACATTTAACACTATCCTATATTAGAATGCTAACAGTAGCAGTTTGGAGACTGAGGTCACATTTACCCCTGTGATATTGGTATCTATCACAGGATAGATGATCCATCTGTACAGTACTGTTGCTTGTCCTCAGGCTTGCAAATAACCACTAGCCTGCTTCCCTGCTGGAGTGAAAGAATATTTTCTAGCCAACCAGGTTGGAAAGCTTTTGCAAATGAGAGGGCAGTTTATTCTTCTTTTATTTCGGGCTGTCAAAAAGACCCAGCATAAGTGTGCATGAGCTGGTGTGCTAGGAAAGCTGCCTTGTGCCTTTGCATTTACTCCTGAGAAGAGATGCAGGCCTTTGCTATGTTTTGCTCTACCTTGGTCTAACCATTGGAGTTGTTTTATATGTCATTATCAGCACCATTTCTGTCCCTCCAAGCAGCTAAGAATATATGGTCAGGTCAGCTGATTTATTTAGGCAGTTTGAGCTTCTTTCCTCTTGCCTCAGAATAATTCCTGTGTGTTTTGGAAAGAGGCCAGTAAAGTCCATATAGCAAATTGCAATGATGCTGCCATTTTTACTCTTATTTGCAATGTGCTTTTTAATTTACTTTATATATTAATGTGCTTTATGTACTATTAGCTTGTTCTATCTGAAAGATACTTTTTACAGGCATTTATCAGCATAGATACTGTATGGTGGAGTTTATGTAGGTTGATTTTTTTTATTTAAAAAAAAACAGCAACATTTAACCTGAAATTGGTTCCACAGATTTTGTATGTAAATGTGTTATATAATTTCAAATTTTAAACATTTCCATTTCTATTTTGTTGGAGACTTATGGGGAATGTGTAGCATTTGAACAGTCAGTTACTTATTTTAATTTTATAAGAATTTCTGTTACAAAAATGAGAGAAGACTGGCCAGTTTTTAAGGAGTCCTGTAGCACCTTAAAGAGTGAACATTTTTTTGTGGCATAAGGGTTTTATGTTTTCTACTTGTAGGGTAGAGTCTACTTCTTAGATGCAGCTTTTTCCAAGCTGAATCAATAAAGCTTCTGACTGTGGTTTATTTTTGATCAGAATTCACCACAAGACCACATTTTAGGCATGTTGGCTCCTTGGTTTAGGATAGTGACTTGTTTCCTATTTCCTTCAACAGCCTTCATGACGAACAATCTGACATGATTATGCTAAAACAAGAAAAACTACTTTGCTCTTAATGCCTAATGAAAAAACCCAAAATTTGGCAAGATAAAAAGTTCATGTGGATTGTTTGTTAACACTTCCATAAGCTCAAAAATGTTGGGTTTTTTTTATTTAAAAAATGAACAAATGTTCACAAGGGAAGGTTGTGGAAATGCTTGTGTGTGAAATCATATGAATCACCTGAAAACTACATGGATTGGTGGGGTAGCAAGCTAGCTAGGCCAAAATCCTTATTCCATTTGCAGACAGGAGATACAGAAGAGCCCTAGTGACCACAGTAAAGCTGAGGTCCAATTCACACATTGTGGTTTTTCTGGTGTACACCTAAAGCCTAATGTGTGTCTGCAGACACACGTCATACATTTGTCAGATTGCAGCTCCCTTATGAGCGGCAAATCCAGGTTGGTTTTTTTGTCAGACATGAAGCTACCTTGAGTGTCCCTATCAGACTTCCAGACATAGATACCAAACAAATGCCTCATCCCCTGGGACTGTAAACATCAACTATTCAATAGGTTGGATTCTGACAACCAGTATTCCTATCCAGCGGCAACTGGTCACAGACCTCATACAGTGAAACCCATGAAGAATGGCTCCCTTCCCTCTTGCTTGCAACAGCTGTGCTCAGCACAGAGTGAGAGAAACATCCCAGGCAGAGGCAGTCTTCTCTTAAGACTATAGGAACTTCTTTGCTGGATCACATCAAGGTGCAGCTTTGAAAAGAGTTCTGCTTTCAGCAGTGCTCAGATGTCTAGATGCTCACAAGCAAGGCATGGCCTCCACTTAGTGCTTGCCTTCAGCATCACCCCTGAAGATAAGTCAGGCATGTCCACTTTCAACCTGGCAGCTGCAAGAACAAACTGGGATAAGAGACTGACAGCACTAGCTGGGTTTGAATTGGAGGGACCAGACCTGAGAGTCATCTACATCAGCCCTGGGTCATCTGGAAGGGCCAAATATTCCATCAGGTGATAGGCCACCCAACCTTTAGAAACATTTCCCCATCTGACATTGTCCCACAATGTGGTGACTCTGCAAAACTGACTTCTCCCTTGGAAAGCTGGTTCTTCACTCCGGGTTCACCCCAAGGCACCCTTCATGCAATCTTGTCAAGCTTCAACAAAATTTAAATTTGGGTATCAGCAGGACTTTTTTCAGCCCAAACTCACTGGAACTCAGTTTGGCACCTTTCAGAGAAAAAGGGAGGCAGTTGTGGTGAGTTTTGGCCCTTTCCCCCCTAGAAAAATAGCACTAGATATCAGAATTTTATGGTTTCTAGCCCCACACCCCAGCTCCACAATTAGAAAAAGGCTTGCAAACAGGCACAAGCCTGGTCACCTGTGGTGAGTACATGATCCGGCAGCAGTGGCGTAGCGTGGGGGGTGCAGGGGGGGCCGGCCGCACCGGGCGCAACATCTGGGGGTTAGGGTTAGGCGGCGCAAATCCACGGGTTAGGGGGCGCAAATCCATGGGTTAGGGGGCGCAAGTTACTTGCCTTGCCCCGGGTGCTGACAACCCACGCTACGCCACTGTCCGGCAGGGAAGTGCTGCAAATATTGGTGGCTCTTCTTCTTCAGGCTGATTAAGGTAATCACACTTCAGCTTTGTGTTCATTTCCACCTCAGTGTTGAAATGGGATAGAGCACAACTGTTTAATTAACTTGTAACAATATTCCATAGAACTGAATTTAACAAGGTGGGGACGGAGTGGGGGATTAAACGGTCAGATTGCAGAAATTTAATAGAGCCAGGAAAGTGAAATTGACACCCTGAAATCTCTCTCTGATGTCTTCAAGCAGTCACCACCTCGTCAATTTGCCTCTGACACACACACACACACACACACACACACACACACCACACAACAGCTGTGCAGCACCCTAGAGCTGTACAGGGCAGCTGTTCGGAGCTCACTAAAAGAAACAGTGATCCTTTTCTTTATCAGTGCTAATGTTTACTACGAGACCCAGGGATGTTTAAAGTCATCCATGTAAATGCTGATCCTTTGTGACAACATTTGGCTGCAACAGGGGATGATGGCCTGGCTGCTCTTCACTAGTCCAGGGCACACACAACATCTAGTTTCATGCAGGATTTTCAAGCAAATCCTGAAGGCCTTTTGCTGGCTCCTTTCTAATTTGCCATCTAATAAAAACCAAAAACAGATGATGTCCAGTTTCGGCAATGCCTTTATCTGGAAGCTCTTGGGCCAGCTGGGCAGCGTTTCCTTACTGCTCCATTCATCTGCTGCCATTCCTCCAAGGAGCATGCACATTTCCCCCCCTTTCATTCTCACAACAACCCTGTGAGGTAGGTTAGGCTGAGACAAAGTGACAAACTCAGCTTTACTAGCAAGTGACATGGTTAAGCAAAGATATTAATCCTGCAGCAGCAGGGCTTCCTCCTCACTGGCCTGCAGTAGCTCTCAGGATCTTTCGTTGAGACCGGTCAGGTTGTTTCTTATTGAGCAAATCTCAGATTCTTTGCCTTATAGGCGCTTTTGCCTTTGTCACGTTTTGTTTGGTGCTAAACTGCACAGACAAAAAGAGTATTAAGACCGTTCTCGGATGGGCCACAGTTTTATTTGCACACATCAACCGATCCTTTTCCCTTGCATGAAGCACCTCTGTTAAAGCCATGTAGCTCTCAGGGTACTTTGGGATGTTTAGCCAGATATGGCAATGGGAATGTGCAGTCACACTCATAAAGTCCCACAAGCTTCAGTCTTGTCTCCAACCTTTAGCATCTCTATGAAGCTTCTGGGTGGCGGGGGCGGGGCAGAATTGAAAACAACAACAACGGTGTTGTTGTTGTTGTGTCGTTTAGTTGTGTCCGACTCTTCGTGACCCCTTGGACCAGAGCACGCCAGGCACTCCTGTCTTCCACTGCCTCCCACAGTTTGGTCAAACTCATGCTGGTAGCTTCGAGAACACTATCCTGCCATCTCGTCCTCTGTCGTCCCCTTCTCCTTGTGCCCTCCATCTTTCCCAGCATCAGGGTCTTTTCCAGGGAGTCTTCTCTTCTCCTGAGGTGGCCAAAGTATTGGATCCTCAGCTTCAGGATCTGTCCTTCCAGTGAGCACTCAGGGCTGATTTCCTTCAGAATGGATAGGTTTGATCTTCTTGCAGTCCATGGGACTCTCAAGAGTCTCCTCCAGCACCATAATTCAAAAGCATCAATTCTTCGGCAATCAGCCTTCTTTATGGTCCAGCTCTCATTTCCATACATCACTACTGGGAAAACCATAGCTTTAACTATACGGACCTTTGTTGGCAAGGTGATGTCTCTGCATTTTAAGATGCTGTCTAGGTTTGTCATTGCTTTTCTCCTAAGAAGCAGGCGTCAACAGTGTTACCAATATGCAAATGACCCCCGGCTTTACGCCAGCATTTCATCAGAATTAGGAGATGCTGTTGAAATGCTGGACCAGCGTCTGGTCTCAGTTATGGGCTGGAGCTATGGCACTTCCCATCGTGCATGTTGTTTTTGTGTTAATGCTAGTTTGTATTGTTGTGCTGTGTTACTTTGTGCAACCGTTGTGAGAAAGGGTGGGAAATAAATACATCTCTTGCAAAGCAGATATAGTTTCATAGTTGTTTTTTGCAGTGTAGGGGAATGCATGTTATGTAGCATTTTTTAATTTTTGATTACTCTCTGCAAATGTCTTATACAGTGGTACCTCGGGTTAAGTACTTAATTTGTTCTGGAGGTCCGTTCTTAACCTGAAACTGTTCTTAACCTGAAGCACCACTTTAGCTAATGGGGCCTCCCGCTGCTGCCGCACTGCCAGAGCACGATTTCTGTTCTCATCCTGAAGCAAAGTTCTTAACCTGAAGCACTATTTCTGGGTTAGCGGAGTGTGTAACCTGAAGCGTATGTAACCTGAAGCGTATGTAACCCAAGGTACCACTGTAGAGAGCTTAGGGCAGCTGCAGAGCTGGTCCTGTTTTGCCCCCCCCCAGAGTGGTAACAGAGACAAGGCAATTTGGAAAGAGGTTCTGTATAGAACTACAAAACCCCTATGTAAACTAACATGTTGTATTGCCCCACCCCACCCCCCTGGTCCCCAGCCATTATGTGCCCTCTGAAAAATCAGTAAATTCTCTTTAGGATTTCTTTTCCTAAAGGGAGCCTTGGATAACCTGTGTTCTGAGAAGAAGAACTGTAGCAGCTGACAGTAAAATCAACTGTGTGTGTAGCGTAGAAGCATGTCTCTTAATTCAGCCCTGAGCAGAACTGAGAAACAGGCTGCATTAACGCTGATTCTTACTGATGCTTGTAAAAATTGGGGCAGAGATGCATTCACAGTGATGGCCTTAAGCTAATCATCCTCTGAATTAAGAGAAAACAACTATTCTCCTGCGCCTGCCCAGCCCATCCAGTTTTTCTGAGTATGCTTTGTCAAAAGATGGAATGAAAATACCAATATACTGTAGGATACTGTTATCAGGAAATTTCTCTGTGCAAGCCCTCTATCAAATGAGCAGGAGCTGCTGCACAAGGACACACAAACTGTTGCTGATTGAATTTGATGCCCACATCTGCACTGGGTGGGAATGTCTGCAGGAACACATACAGTAGTCGTAGTGGGACCCTCCAGTTTTTAAGCATATGGGGGGGGGGGAACGACTAACCATTTCTTTCCTCTCCCTGTATTCTCTGCAGCCAAAGCAATGGTGGGAGTTTTCACTGGAATACGTGGTCCAGGCTTCCTGTGTGTTCGACCACAAACTTGAGGGGGAAATTGCCAAAACTGAGCAAACTGCTCATTTTTCAGAATTCCCCATCTCTCCTGCCTTTGCATATTGCAGAACTGATACAAATCAGGGTGTAGCTCTTATTCTGATAGATGTCTGAAATGGAACTTTCCGTTATTGCGCATTTCCTGATAGGTTCTTGACTATTGCAGACTGACATTGAGGATGACAGTTCAGAAACTTCAGCCGGCCCCAAATGCAGCAGAGTGGCCTTGTCAGGAACTATCTATGAGGAGCACACTAGTGAGTTGTGACCACAGAATGGGATTATAGGTTTGGTGCTAAATTATAGCATCTGAGGCACAGTTGACCTGTTCCAGAAACAAAGTTAGTTTGGAGGTGGCTCCCCTTCTAGCGAATTCTTTCCCCAAAGTAGATTTCCTGGTTGATTCAATTAGTGCTGTAAGAGAGACATTAAATGCATTTCTTTTCTACCAGGCCTTTTAAGATTTCAACTGAATATTAGTTTTAAACATGGGATTTGTAACAAATATTGGTGTGTGGAGTGTTCCTGTTCAAGGTTTCCTGACTGTCCGGTTCTTTTCCAGGATACCATTTTTTCTGTGTTTTGTGGCCAAAGCATGCTCAGCCCTCGTTGGGTTGCTGGGTTGTTGTTTTTTTTGCTTTTGCCCCCTTAGGTCACCCCAAAACCTTTTGTACTTCTTCAAACCTAGGAGCCACCTGGTCTCTTTCTTAGCTACATAAGGATCCACACTCAGAGAATGTGTTTGCTATTAGCATATATAGGATCCTGTCTCCCGCTTTTATGATATATAGTGTCCTTCCAGCTGCATCGTTCGCTTCTTCTTGGCAGTTTTTATTTGTGTTTTATTGTGCTTCTTTTTATCTAATGTTGTGAGGCACTTTGAGGACCTTGGCTGACAGAAAGTGGAAATTAAAATCTTTATATATGAACTATTTCACTTGCAAAGGTTTGCAATTCTTGTCAGTTGAGTAATACTGGGGAGAAAATTGTGTGACCCTAAATTGCTGCAGTCTCAGCAATTTACATACATTGTGCTTGATGAACCCTGGCTGGAACAAGTATCTGTTGTACAGTGACGAGAATAAATTGTACAACCACTATCCTTACCCGGCCGTTACCCACTTCCACCCTTATCTGTCCTGACATGATCTCTGTAGTTGAACTGTTGATGGACTGGTTATCCTCTGTGCCTGTCTATGCTGAAAACAAGACTTCCATTGTACTCCTGACTATGCTATGTCTGCTCTGTCTAAAATGGAAGCCTGTCACTTGACAGGTGTCATCAGACGTGTCATCTGAATGTCTTCTTCTGGGGCAGGATGCTTTGGGAGGTTTTAGGTGGGAGAGGGCACCAAGAAACCCATACTGTTGAGCATTAGGATTACTTCTGTTGCTGGTTGTGCTAGCAAAGATGATTGCAACAAAATTTAAAAGCAAGTGTCATGGCATTGGGGAGACAGAATCTTCCATGGGTGATAATTTCTAGGATGAAAAGCTCCTGGCAGAAATAGCAGCTATGGTCAATCAGCAGTACACCATGCATTATTAGAGCAGAGAAGTGAATTAGAGCAACTTCCGGGAGTTTGTGGGAAGAAGAGTGATAACTACCATATTTTTCTGTGTATAAGACTAGGGTTTTTTCTTTTAAAAATATGTTTAAAATTGGGGGTCATCTTATACATGGATACAGTCTCCCCCCATTTTCTTTATTTGGAGACCCCCAAAACAGTGCGCATCTTATACACGGAAAAATATGGTAATTGCGGTTGATAAGGTACAGAGACTAGAAAAATACACCAACCCTATAAACATACTGAAATTTTAAAAGCCATGTGGAATATTTGCAGTGGGTGCACATACGTTTTTCTTGCTTGCCAGATCTAAAGGAGGGAAGAGTAGCTCAGAATAGCCACTTTCAAAGTGGCTAGAGTTTTGGGGAGGGGTTTCCAAAGCAGGTGGGGATGTTGTGTGGCTCACCTCGTAAAACTGACCCCTGCTTAGCAGGGCAGATTGCATGATGGCGCTTTACCTGAAGATCATAATTGTTCTAATGTTGGGAGACACTCACAGAGTAACCCTTACTCAGATGTAAGTCCTGCTGAGTTTTGCATGGTGTACTCCCTGGGATGGGTACCCAGGATAGTAGCACCTACAGTTTTTGAAATTTGCTGGGGATGTCGGTGGACCACTTAAACTTTTGTTGTTCAAAAAGATCAAAGTACATTCTGTACATAACACACTTTCCCACCCCACTCCTTCAGTGCTGGCATTGTCAAAACTAGTGATGCTTTATGAAAGTGTGGGCTGGCAAATGCTTAGGGAGAAATTGGCAGACTGTTCCAGTGCCATGTTATGAACATGACAGGCCATTGCCAGGACCTTGATCTGTATTTTCAGAAAAACGAATTAAGTGAGGGCAAAGTGCACATATTCTTGACTGTTCTACAGGCTTCTTAGGTTCCTGAATAGAAATTGTAGGATAGAGCTTGCTTGTGAACATCTGCTTGTAACGTAAGTAGTTTGAGACAGTGGTCAGATTGCTGAATCTTGCCTTCATCTCCCCTACGGTTTCTTGGGCAGTGAAGTGTTTTTAATGGGCTAGTAATGCCTGTGGATTTATTTTCCAGGCTATCCTAAAAAAGAATAACAGGCCGATGGTGATCTTACTGTTGCTCAGATACTGGTATGAATAATTTGATAAAAAAAATATCCTTTTTTATATAAAAAAATACATTTCTTGTAAACAGATTTTGTGGTTTGGACAGCTGGCATGACTGCCTCCCCAGAGTCATTCAGTGCCACCATCACCTGTATGGGTGGCTCTCACTGCCGCCTCCTCCTCCTCCTCCTCCTCCTCCTCCTCCTCCTCCTCCTCATTCTGCTGCTTTTGCAGTTCCTGCTTGTCTGGGAAAGGCTGCTGTGTCATCCATGGCTTCCCCCCTGTATTTGGAGTGTACAGGATGAGACCCCATGGAGCAAACTGGGAGACGGAACAGGGCTTCCCCCTCCCTTCTGTTCATCTGCCTCATGGGCCTTTGCACGGGCCCCTATCCTGCACTTTCCCCCCATATACTGTTGCTCACACGGCCTCACCTGGTGCAGGCGCCTACTTAAGACTGTTTGCTTGGGCTTACAGAAGTAGAATAACAATTCCCTTGAAAGGAACTATTGAAATTGTTAAAAATCTGAATCGTTTTCCCCAAACTGCTAATGATGTTCAAAATTCACCCTAAATGCCATCTTAGGCTTGGCATTCACACATACATACTTTGCTTGATCTCTCCTTGCTTGAGCTCTCAACGCTTCCTGGTTGGCACTTGAATTAAAAACGGAAACTGAAAAGCAGATAAGAGATATGAAAGTTCTGTCCATGGTGTTAGGTCTCTGAAGGCTGAGGCCTAGTCTATATATCTGGCCAAATAAAGTAGGAATGAAGATTTTAGCCAGGGTGTGCATGCCTTTTTTATGTTGTTATTTTTCAGATTACATTAAGTACATTTGAGAAAACAGCTGTTCCAGCAATATACAACGAACAACTTGACCTGGTATTTTTACAGATTTGTGTCATGCTGGATAATAAAGTTTCATTTGATTATTCTGAAAGCTCACACCATATTTTTTCATGGGTAGTGCATGGTTTCCTGCCACAGTCCAAATAATTACCGTATTCAATAAGTATTTGCCATGTGCTGTAGAAAGAAAATGGATTATGCTTGCCTCTGGCTGCTCCAACATGTCATGCCAGCTTCTCAGCCAATGCTATGGACCACACTCCGGCATACCAAGAGCCCATGCTGAGACCAGTGGAAGTGGCTTTCGGGGAGTGTGACCGGTGCAGTTGTCTTCTGAAGCACCGGAGGAGGCTCCACCACTATTGCTCCAATGGGAGGCGGAACAGGGGCACCAGATTTTGGGGCCGCACAGGCTGCCTCTGAAATTTGAGATGCAAAGGTCCGCCACAGAGACCAGTCCCAGTTTTCCAGCATCTGACTATCTCCATTTGTGTTAATAAAAAAGGGCTAAGAGAGCATTGTGGGGGTGGGGGTGGCGGCTCTGGAAGTAGAAGACTAGCCGAGTAGGGAGCAGCCTAGTATAGGACATTTTATGCTTGATATGCTGGTTTTCTTCTGCCTGAGAGTTTTTACAGAGGGAAGTATGCAATAATGTCCTTTTTTACTGGCATCCTGAAATGGTGCAGGCACTCTGCTACCTCAGACTGCCGCATGTGTAGACTGGGCCTCATCCACTCATGCCGACAAGCCATCCCTCACCTGACGTTGAACATCTGTTTTGGAATTAATACTTTTCAGTTGTGAGAGCAGTTTAAGAGAAACAGAACAAAAAATAGCATATTGGTTTATTTTCTGAAAAGGCCCAAAGCAGGGCATTTCTGTTTAGATGTGGTCTGGTTTTTGTTTTAATGCAAGCAGTGGCCTACAAAGAATCAACTTCCTCTTCTCCATCTTCTCTTTAGCACAATGGCTGACAACACAAGTAAACTCACCAAGCATGTGAACAAAACACCTCCGAGGTCTCCTGCAGATTCCGCAAAAGAAAAAGCCGCCAAAAGGTTATCCTGCGACTCAAACAGCTCCCACGACGGGGCCAGTGGGCCAGAGCTAAGTGCTCTTGAAGAGGCTTTCAGAAAATTTGCTATCCACGGGGATACGAGAGCCACGGGGAAAGAGATGCATGGGAAAAACTGGTCCAAGTTGTGTAAGGATTGCCACGTGATTGATAGCAAGAACGTGACTCTCACCGATGTTGACATCGTCTTCAGCAAAATCAAGTAATTTCTCCCTCTGCTTCTTCATCTTACATCTCCCCCCCCCCCCCGATATTTGTATTGCTGAGTTTGTTTGTGAGTAATAATAGGTGGAATATGTTGGTTACATATACCCCAATTACATCATAAACATTGTTTTTAAGTTCTGTAAAACGGGGGGAACACCATGCTATCCTCAGATATTGTTGGACTTCAGCTTTCTCCAGCCCCAGCTAGCATGGGCAGTGATCACAGGTGATGGAACTTAGAGTCCAGCAGTATCTGGAGAGCACCAGGTTAGCTCCGCCATGCTTTACAGGTTTAGATTGCACATCTGAGTTTCTTTTTCTATACTAATTAGCATTCACAGGTTACACATTCCAGGCTAAAATACATAGAGTGATAGCCAACAGTCATACTCAGGAGTTGACACATTGAAATTAATGGCCTTAAGAAAATTAAGTATATTTTAATTGACAAAATGTATGTACTGTTTTAATTAATAACATCAAAGCATAGAAACATATTAAATTATTGATTAAAATACCAATGAAATCAGGCATTAACACCAAGTTGGCATAACATTTATTAAAATATAAATAAAATCAGTAGTTTTAAAACAAATGCACAAAGTTAAAATTATTTGTCTGGATAGACTTGTGTTTAAAAATGCTTTTAAGAGGTGCCAAAAATAATTCTCCGAAGTGTAGGTGCTGCTACACTAAAGCATCAGTTCCTTGCAAGTGAGGAACAAGCATTATGTGGCAGCTGTAAAAATGTCAGTTCTGCAGATAGAAGCAGTTGAGTGGGTGCAACCCTTCAAGTCAACTTAAAGGCTTTATATACTTATAGTAATACCTTGAATTTGACTTAGACCTTTTTAAAAATATTAATTTCAAGGAGACTAAATATGACTAACCTTGTATATTGGCCATTATTAGCTTCACTTCTGAAAATCTCCCTAATACTATTTTTATTCTGGGACAATTACTGTGCACTGGATATTTGTGTGAGAAAAACTGTTTTGCAGATTAGATGTATGGTGCCTGGTATGTACACTTCTGGAATGTTTTGGAGTCTAGCTTTTGCTGAATATTGTTACCTTTCGTTAAAAGAAAAGGAGAGATAGCAAGTGCCTGGCTACCTGATGCCCTGCAGAAGGAAGGCAAGGGGAGCCCAACCACTGCCCATCCCTTCTTCTGAATGTGCTACTTGAACACAAGGCCTGGTTACAGTCTGAAGGTGCTTGATGGAGCAACCTAGCTGAAGCTAAGCTAAGCTGAAGCTAAACTAAGCTGAAGCTGAAGCTGACCTAGCTGAAGCTAAGCTAAGCCTGACTTTGGACAGGGCCTCGATGGGAGTAAGTTGAGGGACTGTAGCTTAGCAGCAGAGCAGTTGCTGGGCAGGCAGCTGGTATTGGGTTCAATCCCTGGCATGTTTCCAGGTGGAAGGTGAAAGAAGCTCTGAAGAGGCTGCTGCTGCCAGCCAGAGAAGATGGACCAGTGGCAGGGCTTTTTCCCCCCAGCTGGAACTCAGTTCTGGCACCTCTCAAGTGGGCGCCATTGCCATTCTAAGAGAACAAGGGAGGTACTCATAGCAAGTCCCAGCACTGACCAGTCTTCTGACCAGGTGTAAAGCAACTTCCTATAAAGGAGAATGAGATAGCAAAATGGACTGTGCTGCCCATGGCTCTGTGCTAGGAATGAGCTTCCTGGATCCCATTTTGCCATTATAATAAGAAATTGGGGGGCAGTAGGTTCTTCGGGTTATGGTTAGGAAATAGTTCCTTGGATTGAAACTTGGTGGTGTAGGAGAGGTGGGTTGAGAATGGTCCATGCCAAACTTGGGTAGGAAATGACTTATTCTGAATGAGCTGAATGCTTGATGAGTGATTCTTGCATTTTGACGGGTGATGTCCATTTCTGCCCATAGAGTTTGCTGAGGTGCACTTAGGAGAAAATGTCTGTGTTTTTACTGGGTCTTTTGGGGAAATGTTTTGTAAGGTCAAAAGGGTATGTGCTGTTACCTAGTAGCAGTATAACATATTTGTAGATTTTATTTAAAAGGTACTCTCCCGGCAAATGTTACTCTATGCAGGCAGTAAGAAAATTCTCACACATGCTCAGTATGAACCAGTGTGGTCTCACAACACCATATACTTCTGAAAATGGAAAGCTGAGTCAGATTCCCTCAGAGCTAATGTCTTATTTCACTTGAGGAACGCTGAATTGGGGAACTCCTTGCTGCAAGGAAAACACTGTTTCACTTCTCAAACCTTGTCATGGAATTTGTTTCAGGCTCTGTATACCCTTATGTTTTTTCCCTTAGCCTGTTGAAGATGATAATATGATGGAGATCAGGATTGCAATGAGAGGTTTATTAAGATAAATGCTTGCTGCTTATATAAATTATATGCAGTTGTTTGGAATCCTTTACCTAATTACTTAGAAGGCAGGTGTTTTTACTAACTGGTAGTGACACAAACCAACACCGCAGTATTATGCAGAACTACTCTGCCTGGACTTCAGTCCTTTCATAGTTTGGCTTGTAGTTAAATAAGTTTGCAAATACTTACAATGCATTTCAGCAACCTATTAAGTCCAAAGCATGAATCGTATCTGTGCCATAAGCTCAAAAACTATTTAAAAGGAAGACACTCTCTTTCTCTCTTTCGCTGATTCTGCACTATGGCAGAGTATTAACCTACTGGGCAGGATTTTTGTTTCACAACTAATCACATCCCTCTGTGGGAGAGATACAGGAGGAGTAAGGAGGAATGTTTTACCTGCGGCCGTCCTCTACTAAAGCAGGGGGCTGGGCTAGAATCACTAGATGGCCATCAAGATCTTTCCCACCTTACCATTATATGTGGACGGTGGTTATTACCAGTTAGGTGCCTGCAGCATGGAAAGAGTGGCTTCAGTCGCATAGGCTCAATGCGTTACTGCAGTGAAGAGGCAAATCTGGGACTTGAGTTCGGTCTGCCACTATCAGCCATCCAGCTCCAAGGTGGCACAGAAGCTGGAACCAAACACAGGCCAGGACACCATACCATATCTCCTGAATAATGCATTTTCCTGTAATTTCCCACCATTTTGAAACAAAAACAAAGAATATATATTAACTAGATGTTGAAACTATGAATTCGCGTGAGTCTCCTTCCTCTCCTATTGTAGTTACTCCTTATATGGTGAGAGAATCACATGCCTAAATGCCCCTCCCATGAAAAAATGCTGCACATTGAAAACTAGCCTGTCAAGAGGGGGTGGGTGGGTTCTGGCCTAGTCTCTATCCTGACATGCTAGCTTTCTATCTACAGAGCCCTTTTATATGTGGAGAAATATTTAGATATACCTACAGTGTAAAATGGCGCAGCCCAGTAACAGCTGGTGCATATGATTCCCCGAAAAGGTTATTTTTTGCTTTACTCCTGCCCTTCCTCTTGTCATCCGGTGTGTAGTAAATAGTTGGATTATGTTGCCATCCTCCGTTTAACAGATGTCAGCAGCCTGGATTAAGCAGTCTCAAAAAAGTGTTAAAATAGCCGTCTGTAGCGATCAACAGATTGAGGTCACATATTTTAATATTACACCATTAGTGCCCCATTAACCAACTTCACCCATCCATTGTAAGATAACACAGTATATGCTTCCATCATTTCCCCTCTCTTAAAGCAACAGAGGTCAATAAGACCTCACTTTGGGTTTTCTGGTTTTACTCTGTGGAAGGAGAAATAGGCAGAATCTGACTGGTTTTTTTTAAAAAAAGTTGTCAAGGAATAAGGATAACAAGGTGATACACAGCAGATTACAGGTGATTTGTGATGCTGAATGAGAACACCTGTGCAGGAGAAGAGAGGGCCACCCAAAGGTGTTCTAACCCTATATGCTCAATGCAATCCTGTTACTCAGAAACAAGTGTGTGGACAGTATCAATAAATAGTTGTGTCAGGGTGGAGCTAGGAGTTTCCTGATACTGTTCTTGTTTAAGAGAGACAATAAAGTTCTTGTTTAGCTTCCTCACTGGTGTGTCCTCTAAATCTTCCATGACAGTAAGTCCTCCTTGTTCCTTGATAAATGTGCTTATGATTGCAGACTTCATTGTTATTTTGATTGTGCAAACAATGAATTTGGTACTAGACAGAGAACTAGGCACCCTAAGAAACTCAGCTTTCCTTAAAAATAATGTAAGTTTCTAGTCCCCAAGGTTGCAATGATGAACATTTGACCATATTTGCTGCTCTCAGAAGCAAGGAGATGACTCTGCACATCTGGAGGGCACTGGCTTCAGGGTTTTACGTGGTTCTTTCCATCCCATAACTAGCAAAATGTGATACAAATATTGCAAAACAAAATATGTACAGACACAAATGTGTGAAAAACTTCATGCAGGTTGCTGGATTGTATCTAACCAAGCTTTACTCAGAGTAAACCCATTGAAATAATGGAGGTGAATTAATCATGGCTATAAATTTCAATGGGTTTACTCTAAGTAGGACTTGCATAGGATATAATCCTCGACTTTCCTTGACTCAGCTGTGCACTCCTGATAATACACTGAAACTGACCATGTGTGTATTTTATATCCTGATAGGGGAGGGAGGAGCCAAAATCTTCTAAGAATAGATATGAGGAGCCTATGACATATTGCTTTGGGCATATAAATTTTCCTTTTTATCGGGGTCAGCAACTGTTTGCGGGAATTTGATACTGCAGATATGCCATAAGTCATGTTGCTTGGCTGGTTGTAGTAATCAAATAGCCTCCTGTATAAATACTTTTTTTTATTTTCAAAGCCACAGCCATGGTGGATGCCACTGAAAAATATGGCCATAAAGTTGCTCATTTGATGCCATTCCTTGACAGAAAAAAATCCAAATATTGCTGCACATACTGGCATGTTGCTATGGCCACAGGAGGCCTGAATGACATCACGCCCTGGATCCCTTGTGAGCATTTATTTAGAAAGATGTCTCCATAGAAACATTTGTTTGTATATGTGTTTTTCTCTGATGTTACCAAGTGTTACATTTTAAATGTGGGTTTCTGTACCAGATTGCGAGCAACGTTAATGTTAACATAAAGAGACACTATAAATAGTGGTCTCTTCACTATTGTGGATGAAGTTGCACTATACCTTTTTAATGTGTTGGGGCTATAGGTTTGTTTTTTGTTTTGGTCTTTTTACTATGTATTTTGAGTTCTCATTTTGTATCTTTATGTTGTAAGCCACCCTGTGATCTTCAGATGAAGGGGGGTATACAAACCTAATAAATAATAATCATATCCCTGAAAGATCTTGTCTGAGATTGGGGGTACTTTTAGAAGCCCATATGGCCTGAAGGGCATTTCAATAGCTGCGGTTTTTGCGCCAGATGTGGTTCTTCCTGAGAAAATCGGATCTTGCCATAGTTATACCTTTTTGGCAGGGCTGGTCCGCTTGTGAAGCAAGGTGAGGCAACCGCCTCAGGTGGCAGGAACCTCAGGGCGACAGATCTGGCCTCAGCTTCTGTCATGGTGGCAGTGACAGTTGTGGCGCACTCCCACCCCCATTCCTGATGTTCATCTTTATTTTCCACCTTGTTCCTTATATAGCTCTTAACTCCCCTCTTCTTCCCTGCCACCATTTTGTGGTTTGCCTCAGGTACCAAACTGTCTTGGGCCGGCCAGAAAACAGAAGTACCATACTGGCCCGAATATAAGCCGCACCCACAAATAAGTCACACCTTTAAAATTCAATGGGGGGGAAAGAAAAAAGAGACAATACCTGAATATAAGCCGCTCCCTTAAAATTGGGTTACAGGCTGAAAATTGCTGCGGTTGGTAGTATTGTAACTCTGAGCCAATTTAAGCCTTTGATCTTGCAAGCCCGCAAAAGTTATCGTACAGTTGCTAAAATTGCAAATTGCTATTCAATTGCTACAATTCCACAGTCACTCACACCTGTAAATGGCAAATGAACAGTCTCAAGATCGCAAATTGGCAATAAAACATTACCACTACACAGTGCGGTGAGATCTTTCAAAAGCTATTAGACAAATCAATGGGTGCGAAGTCTCTCAAAAGCGATTTGCCGTGATAGGTAAATGGAACCTGCAGGTTCAGAGGCACCATATCTTTGTCCCCAGAATCTACTAATCTCCTTTACATCCTGCTTGTTAACTTTCCAAGAGTATCTGGTCAGTGGCTCTTGGAAACAGAATTCTCAAGTATCTGTGTCTTTGATTTGATCCATCAGGAAAGTTCTCATGTTAAGGAATGGCTATTTATAATACTTATTTTTTTTATTTCTGTATTAAAATGGTGCTAAAATACCCAATAACCCTGGCCCACTTTCCAGCTGACCAATTTAAAGCCTATAGCCCTAGTTTTAATCCTGGAGATCCTGGGTGATCGCATTCTGCCTCAATATACTTGGCACCTGCACAGCATGAGAATTGCTTTTGTGTTCTAACCTTGGGCTATACAGTAAATAGATGAGAAGAACACAGTTCTTCTCTCTCTCTTTCTCTCTCTCTCTCTCTCTCTCTCTCTCTCTCTCAAGAGAGAGTTTGCCTTTTGTGCCAGATACTAAGTGGACTGTCTTTTATAGGGTCTATATTCTCTCCTGGGCTGTGTCTGGGATACTGATGTATGTTGACCTGAATCTGGGAATGTCTGCGATGCAGCTGTTCATGCTATCCAAAGCTGTTTCGTGTGCATATAAACCAGGCCTGGATGATCTGAATGCCTGAAAGCAGAAAGCAGGCTGGTCAATTTACGATTGGTTTTCCCTGCTGAAACCAAGTATATAGAGAGCTAGTCCAATGCCAGTTTTCAAACACATTCGAAGTGCCTGAGCATGGGGTGCCAAGGAAAAATTTCCCCGACTGGCATTTTTGCCAGTTCCAGGAGAGGGTCATTAGCAACCAAGGCTGCAGTCAGCCCCAAATTTTGTTGCTGGAAAACAAACTGCCTGGACTTCCACATGTGATGACAGCAGGTTCTGATGCTGTGGTCCAGCAAAGGAAGTGCAACATAAAGAAGCGTATAAATACAAAATTTATAGGAGAATTAATAAAAAGAAGCCAGCCAACCTTCACCCAGTGTACTGAATCCTTTGCTAAAAGGCTGGCTGTGCCCTGGAATGGGTAGGCTTCCCTCACTTTTTTGATAAATTTTCTTCCATGCTATTTTGTCTCCCTTTATCTATATATAGATGATTCTGAAGAACTGCACTCATTTTGGGAGATCCGTTTGTTGGCTCACAACATTAGTTCTTGGACAGAAATGATCACAAGGGCCATTCTAGTCCAACACAGGAATCATTGGTCCAACGTGGGGTTCAAACCCACGATCCTGAAAATAAGAGTCATGACAGAGCTTTGTGCTCGTAGTCACTCTACTGTGACAAGTATAATTGGGGTGGGACTTTTTAATCTTTTGCTTTTAGTTTGCAGATGACAAAGATGTATGTGTGGACAAGCTGGCTAGTTAAAAAAACAACAACACCTTGTATGTTACCAACTTTGGGGGACTAATTTGTGAGGCTTCCAAAGAGCTTTGCTCAGAATATCATGGGGGTTGCACATTATACTGGGTTTTTTGTATCAGTGATGGCCAGTTTTATTTATTTGCACTGCTGTCGTTATTATGTGGGTAAAGTGAGGTGAATTGGATTGTGATGTGCTTCTTATTTTGCAGCATATTTCAGTGGGGGGTAAGGGAGCATGAGTTGTTCTAACCATCACATCAAAATTGCTTCTACTCGTGTAACATTTGCTCAGCAAATGTGATGCTGTGTTGTGGATACAGGTTGACCTGAAGGCTGCTTTCAACTGCAGAGAGAGTATCCATTAATCATGATGCTAGGCTGCAACAGCTACACGCCAGGCAAACAGAAATCCTGAGAGTAGAGTTACGGCACAAGAATGGAAACATTGGCTTGTTAAATGCTAACCAAGCAACAGATGAACTGAGCACTTGGAGCTGCTTGGGACATGATTAAAAGAGGTAGCAAGGGATTTGGGCCAAAAGAGTACAGTGCAACTTATTAATTGCATCTTGTTACAGAATGGACTGCCATCAAAAAACAGTCTTTGCATGCTTTGACAGAGACGATAATTGGTGTGAAATTTATGTACTATATATAGATAAAGGGAGACTTGTATTGCTAAAGGAGCCGAAATTGATGTTACATGAAACCATTCCTCTTTTGAGTTTTCACGTTGACTTCAATGATGTGGTTAATATCTAGGATTTTATTTTGTTTTTAACTCCGGAAGGGGTAGGAAATGCAAGCATGCACCTCTTGCCCTTTTTCATCTCTTGGTATTTTACTTATCCCATTTGAAAGTTGTAGTGATGTGGGAATGAGATTTTAACTTCTAAAACCATGTACGTAGCACAGAAACTTAGTTTTATGCACTAGGGCCTATTCTGAGAAAGTAGAATAGTAAATAGGACACCTCTAAAATATTGTCCTGTTGGGACGTGGGTGGCGTTGTGGGTAAAACCTCAGTGCCTAGGACTTGCCGATCGTATGGTCAGCGGTTCGAATCCCCGCAGTGGGGTGAGCTCCCGTCTTTCGGTCCCAGCTCCTGCCCACCTAGCAGTTCGAAAGCATCCCTAAGTGCAAGTAGATAAATAGGTACCGCTTTCTAGCGGGAAGGTAAACGGCGTTTCTGTGTGCTGCGCTGGTGCTGGCTCGCCAGAGCAGCTTCGTCACGCTGGCCACATGACCCGGAAGTGTCTCCGGACAGCGCTGGCCCCCGGCCTCTTAAGTGAGATTGGTGCACAACCCTAGAGTTGGACACGACTGGCCCGTACGGGCAGGGGTACCTTAAAATATTGTCCTATTTTTGCCATTTCTGCTTGTTGGGCAATTTTGTGAAATCCAGGTCCTCATATGTAAGATATGCAGAAGTAGCACATAGATCAGATCGTAATCCCATGTTGCTCTCTTCTTTCTGCTGGGTGCTGGTTTGCATAGGCAGTAATTGTGCCTGGGGTCCACCATTGGCCAGACTGACCAGGGTTGCTAGCAATCCAATGACACTTGGAGGTCCACAGATGGGCCACCCCTACCCTAGAGCACCATTTCAAGACCCACTGGAGTCCAGGGTGTGTGGGGTCTTCACTCATTTTCAAATGCAGTATCCTACTTCCCTGACCTCCAGATGTGGACACCAGTGAATGCTGGAAGCTCTCTTTGTTTTTGTCTCTGTTTGGACTTCTCAAAGAATAACTATGTGGGGTTGGGTGAGGTGAAGCTCACAAGGACATGGTTTTTTATTTTTTTAAAGAGCTCTTTAATTATAATCATGTTTCCTGCAAAACACTCCCCTGCAGAACAACTGTAGAAAAATCACCATAGCGACCAGTGCCGAGGTGAATTATAGCATCTGTTTACATTTTTAGGTTGCTAAACAGGAGATTAATATAGGAAGTGAAGGAAGCATGGCTGAACTTTTCCTCAGTGGGAAAATGAAGAGGCTGAATAAAACAATGGCAGAAACTGAATTTAGCCAGGACACCTGAGTTAGTTTAACTTCCCTGTTTCCATCACAGCATTTGCCTGGAAACAGAAGCTTGAGGATCTGAATAACAACACCATTGCCTAACTTTTTATGGGCAAGGTGATTTTCACACTACAATGCACTGGTAATATTTGAGGGCTTGTTCATATTATTAATGGTGTTGTTTTTTTAAAAAAACCCAACAAAAATTATGTTGTAGTTGAATATTGTTTTTCTCTAGAGAAACCATTTGGTTTGTAAAAAAAAGTTGTTTCACATTCTCTACTTCCCTGAGGGACAGGAAGTTTCAGGGAAGCTGTTTTAGAGGCTCAGGTTCCTTGTGTGGACTTTGTTCTGGGACATGTGCTGCCTTTTGTTATAAACTACTTATTTACAAAATGTGTGAGTCTCTCACATGGGCAACTACAAGTTTCAGAGCAACACCAGCTTGCTACCCTAATGTTTCTAGAAGTGGTTTTGGCCCGCCACAGGTCTCTTGGCACCTTTAATAAACAAGCTTTACTCTCACATTATTTTTGTTTGTTCCTGCCTCGGGGGATGGAGTCAATTAATAATTTACTTTATTGCAGGAACAAATGACAGGAAAGATGCCAGTTTGATCTGAACAACCCTTTATGTATGTGCTTTATGTGTTTTTATCTTATGCTGGTCTATCATAATTGAGAGAATGAGTATTTGTACGCCCAACTTCTGCAGTTGCCCTATTGGCTATTTAGCATGTGCTACTTATGGATGTAGGTGCTTTTGACAGAATGTCTCCTGATACGATGGGGCAACTCTTTTCTGCAAGATTAGCTGCAGCTCTCTAATTGCCACGCTTTTACCTTATGCTGACCTATGGCCATAATAAAGATTCCTCCTCCTCCTCCACCTCTTCTTCTTTCTTCTTCTTCACCTTTTTTTTAATGCTTCCCCAATTCAAAGCACACATGCATGTGTCCATACACCCTTCATGTAGAAATTTAATAGACCAGGTAGAAGCATTATTGTAATCCTCAATATGCTAGGTTGTACATAAGAAAGGTTTTCATGCTGTGTTCTCTCCCCAGCTTCCCGCCAGTCTGAAGTGCACAGCCAGAATTTTGATCCCTCCTTCAGCACAATTTGTAGAATGGCTCTTAAAATTTCCAGGTCCCTGCATTGCTACATTGGCAACTAACTCTCTCATCTAGGCCTGCTAGAATACTGTGGGTCTGGTTCACTGCGCTTCATTTTTAATATTCTGGGTGTTATAATTTCACTGGCCTGATAGATGTTCCTGTCCTGTAGGTTCGTCCCACTGTTATGGCTCCACTATTTTTAGAAGATGTCTGAGGCTTCTCTTGGTGTTTCTTGCTATTCAGAATGGATGAGTACTTGTCTTCTAGTTGTTTGCAGATTCTTCCTAGGCCCCAGCTCGAGATTAGGATGTAGCAGGCCTGGTTTATGCTAGGTTCTTTCTCGGCTCACTTAATAATGCTGCTCTCTTTAATTAACAACAAAGCCATACCAGCTATGGTACCCTGCAGAAGTTACTTGGCATCCCCACTCCAAAACAAAAACCATCCAGGCATTCATATATTTAGAAAGCCTTTAATTAATGTTCATTTTCCTTTCCTCCTTACTGGACGTGTCTTTAACTGCTACTCACTATGGCAAATGAGGAAAGGTTTTATAAGCTGGAAAAGATTCCAGTTCTTCTTTTATTCTTTTCTAGGCTCTCAGTGTGCCAATGATATCTGACACATAGGTTAGCAATGTTTGTGGATTCTGGAGCACTTTGCTGTTTCACAGAGGAAACAGCCCTATGTGTGCTGTCATCAGGGTATTATATCTCATGGCTCCCTGAATATGTACCTCTCCAATAAATGTGTTTACAAATACACCGAGGGTTTTTGGAAACAAATATTATATTTTAGGTGTACACATAAAGCATTTAGGATATGTACACCTTAAAAAAATGTGATGTGCAAAACAGCTCTTATCTGCAAGATTGATGGAGAGGCTCAGGAAAAAATAATGGGTCTAGCTCAAGAATCAACATCTTTAACTCGAAGGGCATGTTGGAACTCTTAGCGTGATGAGTACAAGAGGTTCAAGCAGGTTCCTTGGAACGCTCACATTTGACATTTATGACCAAGAGCTCCCCAGGTTTTACAGAAATGAACTGCCCCCACTGTTGGAGGCAGTATGCCTCTGAACTGCTGGGGCACTCAGGATTTGCTTGTGGGCTTCCCATAGACATCTGGTTACCACTGTGAGAACTGCCCTGTGATTGGATCAAGGGCGGTATAGAAATTAATTAATTGAATTAATTAAATGCTGGACTAGATGGGCCTTTGGCCTGGTCTAGCATGCTCTTTTCTTCTGGACTCAAAATTTTATATTTATTTCAGAGATTTATATCCCACCCCAGGCAGCTCCTACAACATGGTAAAACAACAGAAACTTAAATAGAAATGGAAAACAGAACAAAACCCATGTGTGTTTGTAAACACCCCTGGTTTGAAATTTTCTGCTGCTCCACAGAATAATGTGCCTTTTGCTCAGCTGAAACAAGTGCCAGCTTGTCCCATTTATGGAGGCTATCAGCTTGTCTAGGTAGGCATCTAGCATAGCAGTAAAGTGCTGTTCCTTGCAGTGATTTGTGGTACCAGCCAAACGTTCATTTTTTTATTCTGATACACTCAGCTGTAAGGATTATAGGCTTATTAAATTAAGGAAATCAGTACATGAATTGTTTTTTTTAGTCAATGGCAGCCTTTTTCTTATTCGTTCATATTTAATATCAATAGAACTCCTAATTTAATGTCCCACAAGATAATGCCTCTCTTACAAATATATAATAATAATAATAATAATATAAATAAATAAATAAATAAATGGAAAGATGAAAATGATGAGCGAGTGGCCTTGTAACAGGACAGCAGGTCATTGTGCTGTTGTTAATCCTGTTCAATTGCTGACTTGCTCTGTGCTTAACAATAGTGGGAAACTATGTTGTTTAAAGAAATGCTGCGTTGTTTGGATGTACTTCTCAGTAAACACAAGAGGCCCACAGGGCAGTGCATATGAGGCATGGCTTGGACGCTTTCAGCAATCCCTCCACTGGCCTGAGAAATGGCTTCATAGCAGGAAGACGGGCTGACTGCCACTCGGATGGTAGCCGCCATCATCAGGTCATGTGGTGTTGCATATCTTACAAAGGGATGTGACAGAGAAATGTGAAGGGGAAAGGGTGCGGTGGGGGTGAGTTAAGAGGGTCAGGAATGGACTTCAGTAGCAGCTTTCCCCCCACTTCCTTCCTCTCAAGGGGTGCAGATAGCCAACGGCCTATAACAAGCCAGTAGTGAGCCACAAAATTCCCAGTTAGGAACAACCTATTTAGATATAAAAACTTTATCAAATAATCGTTATGCTAACAACAACAATAACATGACTGAAGACTCTGAAATAAGATGTACACACCTGCAAATTCCACCATGATTTGAGTGTTTTCAGTACTAGAGTACCTGAGAGCAAACCGTTCATTTGAGAAAGTGATTTCAAAAATGGAGAAAGTATGGATGATTTAAGAGTATACGAACCAAAATATGAGAGCAAACCTGAGCAAGTGAGCTCAAGATGTTGGACATATTATTTCCATAGAAGTCTGAGAGAAACTCTGGAAGCAGTTCTCTTTAACTGCAAGCGTAACAGAAAATTGCTTTAAGGTAATGTTGAGATGGTACCTAATTCTAGCAATGACCAACAGAAGAAATAGTAACTATCCAAAAACATGTTGGGAAAGAAGCAGGAGGCTAATATTATATGTGGTGGAAATACTGTAGAATGTAGAAATATCTAACAGAAGTGGGGAGAGCGCAGACTTGCAGACTTCCCGTAAGGATCTGCCGTTGGCCACTGGAGAACAGGTCCCTGCTCAACTGGATGGGCCTTTGGGCTGATTCTTCAGGGCAATTCTTAGATTTGTATGTTCCCAATGCACGTCTTTTGGATAGAAGAGCGTGTTCCACCTCCCCATGCACTTCCAGAATGGTTGGTTGATTAGGATGGGGAGCCCGTGGCTGGAATACATTTCCTAACATCCCTGACCGTGCTGGCTGGAAGTTGCAGTCAAGCAACATCTGGAGGGCCACATCTGGAGGGCCATTCCTGGCTTGAGCGCTTAGTGGCACAATGCAACAGAAACAGGCAATATCCATCTACAATGCACAGTCTGAGCCAGCCGTCTGAGGCATCTCTAGACTTCTTGCTGGAGCCCCTTTCGTCCTCCGTTGGGCTCCCTCTGCTGGCAGGGCCCACCTGACACCCGAGCCCCACTGGGGCCCTTGCAAGAGCAGGGAGCCCCACCTCCCCGCAAAAAACCCTGTGTTGCTGCCCAGTCCTGCCCTGTGAACGGCTGCTGCCCTCAGCCAGGGCTTGCTTGGAAACTTGTTTAGTCCTGAGAAAAATAAACTGGGCTTATTTACTTCTGAGTTTAAAAATAAAAATAAACCTTGCCCTCTTCTTTAAGCCTCTTCCCTCCGTTCTCCCCTTCTGCATGTTTGTGTTTGTTTGTGTCTCCCTTCTCCCTTCTATAGTTTTGTTCTGTAAAATTTTATCCATTCTTTCTAGTTTGGCTTGGTTTATAAAAGAAAATAAACCATCAAATAACTGGTGTTCTGGGATATACACACACACATTCAACTAAAACTTGATAGTGAATTATATTTAAATATCTAAAAGCATGACACAGAATTGGCTTCTTGTTTAGTAATGTAATTAAAGTTTTAGGGAACATCCTCTTACATTAACTTTGATATCTGTGCTACTAATTACTTCTGCAGCTTTAATTTTAGAGAAAATGTGTTAATTTAAAATGATCTCTATTATAAAATTACAGTTGTAGTAATATGCTAAAGGTAATTTAAAACATTATCAGTTTTAGACTCCTAAATATTAGCAGCTGCCAAGATATTACCCCGTTCTACATAGATCCATCCTTATTTCAGACTTGTAATGATACCAATACATTACAAGTCTGAAATAACATTGTGAAATCACAATGTTAACAGGTGATATACAGCGGTACCTCGGGTTACAGACGCTTCAGGTTACATACACTTCAGGTTACAGACTCCGCTAACCCAGAAATAGTACCTCGGGTTAAGAACTTTGCTTCAGGATAAGAACAGAAATCGCGCGGCGGCGGCGCAGCAGCAGCAGCGGGAGGCCCCATTAGCTAAAGTGGTGCTTCAGGTTAAGAACAATTTCAGGTTAAGAACGGACCTCCGGAACGAATTAAGTACTTAACCCGAGGTACCACTGTATCATGATGTTGAAAACCAGACATTGCTCAGCCCTAGCATGAAATATGAGTTTGTGCATTTTGGCAGATGTTTACTAATAAACAGCTGTGGTGCCTTAATAGCAGCAAATGCGTTGCAAGTGAATGTCAAGGTCTCTCCCCCCCCCATGTCATCTCCCCCCCCCTCCTTCATTCCTTTCATGTTCCTCCAGCAAATTATTTCTCTCTCATCCTCTTCTTTTTTAAACTCCAAACAATGTGGCTTCTGAGGGGCAAAAGCATTGAAGTTTATTGAAGCTCTAAACATTTTCTCCTCATGGGAACCAATCTGACTTCTTTGTCCTTTGATCCCAGACAATTATTTACACAAATTGCCACAGAATTGGACACGATCTGTTTGTGTATAAACTGGGCCTTTAACGTTATATTTATGAGCGAAATGAAGTTTCTCATGAACTGAACTACTTGAGGTGAGAGAGTCACAGCAAGCTCCGCAACCTCCACCCCCCTCTTTGCATGCAGAAAATGTCCGGGAGATTTCTGGGCTGCACCTTTTTCCCTGGTGCATTAGTCTTCTATGTGCAGATATGCAGTCTGAAGTGATGCAGACCAGGAAAAGCTGTATCACACAACTGCATGTTCTTGGATAAATGGTCCTCAGTCTGTCAGCACTACAAACAAGACAGATTGAGGACCACAAAATTTAAGTTCCCATCACTCCTCAAGGTCCAGTGCCCCTGGCTAATTAGTTTGTGGCCCAGTTAGCATGTAACATTAAGCCAAACCATGGCTTAGCTGCAGGTAGCAAGGCGACATGACAACCAGCGGCAAATTGAATTTGTCCATTTTTTTACAAGTCCCCACATGTTCATGCATCACCATAGTTTGGCTTAGTGTTATGTGCAAATCAAGCCGATATGTGTTTGAATGTGTTATACAGGGAGGAGGGAAATGAGGAAATAGGGTGCAGTTGGAATGAGGTAAGATCATGAAAACTGAGCTCTATTCAAGGTGTATGATATATCTGCCTGCTCTTCTATCCTACTTTGTCTGTAAAAAGCATACCTGCTGTATGTTACAATAACCAGACTAATTGTTCCTGGAAGATAATCAGTCTCACTGCAGGACTGCTCAGTAACAAGGATGGAGTAACTTCTTCTTCTTTGGCGATCGCTCATAGCCCAGTAAGGTTGTCTTCTATGAACATGGTTTTAACAGTGTGTCCGTAAGTGACTATGGAGGCCAATTCTAGATCCACACGTCCTTCCACAGTGGGGACACAGGTTTCCGGGCGGGAGTTTGATCAGGGTGAGGGTTTGCCAAACGTGACTTCCTTTTATCATGTTTCTCCCTTTCGTCCTGAGCTCGAGCGTCTTCAAAGCTCATGACACCTTTGGTAAAGGCTGTAACAAGGGGGTTTAACAAGGATGGAGTAATAAGGGGGAAACCACTGAGCCTCTTGGCCCTGCTGATCAGAAGGTCGGTGGTTCAAATCTGTGCAACGGCGTGAGCTCCTGTTGCTCTGTCCCAGCGCCTGCCAACTTGGCAGTTCGAAAGCACACCAGTGCGAGTAGATATATAGGCACCACTGTGGCAGGAAGGTGAACAGCGTTTCTGTGCACACTGGCTTCTGTCACGGTGTTCCGTTGTGCCAGAAGTGGTTTAGACATGCTGGCCACACGACCCAGAAAGCTGTCTGTGGACAAACGCCTGCTCCCTTCGCCTGAAGCAGGATGAGTGCTGCACCCCATAGTTGCCTTTGACTGGACTTAACTTCTTCTTTTTTTACCTTTAACAAGGATGGCTTTACAATATGACTCTTGGAGCAGTGGGTGTGGAGTCACTAATCCAGGTCATTCTGTTCATTTTTCACTCTCATGTGCAAAATAGTAAGTCGATAAAGCCGCAGAAAATTATTGAAAACAGCAGCTGTTGATGCTTTTTGGTTTGGAGAATTTTTTCTGCTTTGTGTTTACTTTTGGGGATGTTTCTGTGGTCTGTTTATATCACAGTTCTTTGTTGCTTGGAGTGACAACACATTCCATACTAGTTGGAGTGCTTTGCTTGGTTATTCTAAATTGGCCTTTCTTGGTTAGAGGTCAATATTCCAGATAGATTCCTTCCAGCACTGTTTCTGTTGAACATGCTGGTGGCTTTTATAGGAGATGGGACAAACTGCCAGCTAGGTTCCTTTTTCTTTTCTTTTCTGCCACAACAATGTGATTTACCAACCAAACAGCTTTGGCTGGGGGGGGGGGTGCAGCTTTGAGGGTGACTCCCTTAATGCCAGCTTTCTGTTTTCTTCTCTTACATATTTGGAACCTGAATACTTGTTCAGCTTGATTGGCAGACAAAATACAGATGTCGTTTCCTGGCTCTGTCGTTTGTCTTTGCAGGCAAAGAAAGAGCAGTTGTGAGAGCAGTTGCAACCAAGACAGTTTCATAAGTTACAAAGAAATGCAGCCCTTAGATTGTATTACAGTAGCCTGTTCACCACTTTGCTGCAAGATGGTTGAAAAACTTCAGCTGGTGCAAAATTCATTGACCAGGTTGCTTACTGGGACAAGATGGTTTGAGCATATAGCACCAATTCTGGCCCAGCTGCACTGCCTGCCATTCAAAGTGCTGGCTTTGACTTATGAAAGGCTTAAAACCTCAAGGACTGCCTCTCTCCATAAGAAGCAATCTGGACCCTGTGATCCTAATCTGAGGCCCTTCTTTGTGTGCTCTCCCCAAGGAGGCACTCCTGGCATCTTCATTAGGCGCCAGGCAAAAACTTTCCTTCATAACGAGGCCCTTAGCTGATTAACATTCTATGACTTTTTAAATGTGTTTGTGGGCGAGGGCTATTGGTTTGTTTGTTTGTTTGTTTGTTTTCGTAATGTTACATATTTTGTATTTTTGTTTTGTAGTTCGCCCTGCAATCTTCAAATGAAGGGCAGTATATAAATGAATAGGGGACGTGGGTGGCGCTGTGGGTTAAACCACAGAGCCTAGGGCTTGCCGATCAGAAGGTTGGCAGTTCAAATCCCCGCGACGGGGTGAGCTCCCGTTCCTCGGTCCCTGCTCCTGCCAACCTAGCAGTTCGAAAGCACGTCAAAGTGCAAGAAGATCAATAGGTACCGCTCTGGCAGGAAGGTAAACGGCGTTTCCGTGCACTGCTCTGGTTTGCCAGAAGTGGCTTAGTCATGCTGGCACATGACCCGGAAGCTGTATGCCGGCTCCCTCGGCCAGTAAAGCGAGATGAGCCCCACAACCCCAGAGTCGGTCATGACTGGACCTAATGGTCAGGGGTCCCTTTACCTTTACCTTTATATAAATGAATAAATAATAGAGAGGTCATGGTTGATTTGCCATCTGACCCTCACTGCTGCAGTGAACACACAGAGAGTGATAGGAGCAACATTCTTTTTTTGTTAATATTTTATTTCCCATTTAGGATGTGTAATATTTTACTCCCCAGCACTGGAAACCTCTTCTGTTTGAAGGCAGCTTTTCTGGCCCTCTTAGCCATGGGGGGATACAATTGCCTACAAAAGCTTCAGGCTGCTCATTCATCCTAATTGACTTCATTTAGCACTGAAATTGGTCATGGTGACTTCTGGCATTGGCTCTGGGTTGTTTGGGGTGAGATTTATGTAGAGGTTTCTATACCTACAAAGCAGGCACAGTTATCTAGCACAATTGGCTTCCCTTGTTGACCCATATAGACTTTGCCATTTTCCCAGAGGCCAGGCATTTCCTATTATTACAGTTGACATCTGAACACAGTTGAGAAAGGTGCTGCTGTTTGAGTGCAGGAGGTGGGCTGTGTCTTTTTAGACTGTTTTATTACTTTAATTTCTAACCTGGAGGAAATAAAATAAATATTTAAACTAATATAAAAATCAGCTGATGAAAACAGATTCTGAAAGCAATGCCTAAATTGATTCAGCATCATAAAGAAGACCAAAATGTAATCTATCAAAAGCCCAGCGGAATAAAAAAATGTAACCCTCTACCTAAAAATATTCAAGGATGATATTCAGTAGGTATCCTTAGGAAGAGAGTTCCAATGGGAGGGAGGGGGCCATAGCTGAAAAGGCCCTGTTCACAGTGCTTTCCAAGCTGACATCTTGGAAGTTATAGATTTTTCTCTTCACTGGAATAGATTTATGCAGTCTGTGCAACTGAAGCCATCAAGCATCCCAAACTATTTTACCACTAGAAACTACCCTGTTAGCAGCCATTACCATACACAGGGAATGACTGAATTGGAAGGAAGCCTGCTGGTAACCTAGTCCAGCACCCTGAAAACAGATAAAGAATATTTCTTTTTAGCCAATTAAGAGAGAGAATTAAGAGGGTTAACTAATATGCCAGTGTCAGCACAATGTCATGCATGGATGTATCATAATGCAGACATATTATTTGGTGCAGAGGATGATATTTTATATGCTAAGCATATAAATATTCCATAACCTCTAAACCTTTTTATGTGACTGTTGAATATATAGATTTTATCCCCTTAAAATGACAATTTTCCCCCAGGGGAAAGGGGGGGGGGAATTATCTTCCCCACAGCTTCAGAATTTCCCGGTTTTATTTCTCTTATTTACACAGCTTTATTCATTTTGTCCTGTTGTGGTGCTTTTCATCTTGATTTTCATTTTCTGGTCAGAACTACTGACCATTATCACTGAGTTTATATCCTCAAAGCTTGGTTTAGACTTTACACCATAATTGTTTTTTCTCCTGTGTTTCCTTTTCTTCTTCACAATGTGGTGCATTTCTTAAATGGCTTATATTTGAATTTTGTGTTTCTGATTGGCTCTCTAGTTCCATTCATTATTTTAAAGGAAAAAGCACAGGCGAATGCTCTCCCCCTTTTTGTTTTGTTTTGAAAAGCAGTCTACATGTGATCTAGCATTTCCAGGCTGGAGCCATTCTCGCTGTCATACTAGTTCTTGTTCCTTCTGTTGCAAAACTATACGGTGTGTTTTTCTGAACATTTAAACCTGCATTTTAAGAAAACATAATATTGAGAGATAAAAATACTTTGATGAAAATGGTGTGATCTTCTCCCCCCCCCTCCTCCTCCTTCTTCTCCCCCCTCCTCCTTCTTCTCTCTCTCTCTCTCTCTCTCTCTCATTTGTACAAATCACACAGAATAGCCTGAATTTAAAAGCATTAGCAGGAGACCTCAGTACTGAACTGCCAGGGTCTTTGCAAAGCTCTGTTCACATTAAACTCTGTTCAGCTATAGCATTAAACCTCGCTTGGATGTATTTTTCTTAACCTGGTTGCTCTGCAGACGATCCAGTTTTCATTCATCTTTTCTACTTCCCAGCAAGTCACCAGATGTTCTTCCACCCAGTTTTAGCCAAGGTTATGTTCCAATAACTCCTTAATTCAGACAGGTTGGTTTAATGAACTGGAATTAGCATCTTCCCTGGATGAATAGCCCACTTACAACCTAAGTTCTCCAAACACCTGGGTGTTGTTATGTGATATAACATTCAGTCCAGTTTGAGTAAAATAGGTAAAGGTACCCCTGCCCGTATGGGCCAGTCTTGACAGACTCTAGGGTTGTTCACTCATTTCACTCTAGAGGCCGGGAGCCGGCGCTGTCCGCAGACACTTCCGGGTCACGTGGCCAGCGTGACGAAGCTGCTCCGGCGAACCGGCACCAGAGCAGCACACGGAAACGCCATTTACCTTCCCGCTAGTAAGCGATCCCTATTTATCTACTTGCACCTGTGGGTGCTTTCGAACTGCTAGGTTGGCAGGCGCTGGGACCGAGCAACGGGAGCGCACCCCGCCGCGGGGATTCGAACCGCTAACCATGCGATCTGCAAGTCCTAGGCGCTGAGGTTTTACCCACAGTGCCACCCGCGTCCTTGAGTAAAATAAATTGCCCTAAATTAGAGATGTGTGTAGAACCATGGTGAGTATTTGGCGAAGATATTGCTCAATATATTTTAGGATTTATCTTAGAAACTGAGTAATTAGGTCAGGCAGTCACTGCCTAACTGGCTTATGCTCGTGCTTCTATGTGGTACGACTATTGACGAATAATTCTGAGCCTGAGGCAGATTCTGTCTCTTTCAAATCCCTGAAAGTGTAGAACTGGAACAGAGTATTCAGCCTTTGCCTGTCCTCAGTTCACCTTCAGTTCCACATCCTATAGGAGAGTTGGATTTTAGCTCCACAACATGGGGGGGGGGGAGAGAGAGAGCATGGAAGGCTGAGAAGCAGTTCGTGAATTTGTGTGACCATGTTAGATGCCACTACAGAGAAGGGAGATTCCCACTAAGAGTGAGGAGAGATGTAAGACCATTTGGAAGTGAGGCCAGTTTGGAAGTCCCCACAATAGTATTTTTTATTATTATTTTTAACTTCCAATTCCGGGGTCAGAGGAGAGAGGGAGGGGAGCTATTTTAAGTTTCCAGGAAAAGGATTCCAGGACTAAGGATGGCACAGATTGGTTTAGCAGTATGCCTGTAAGCCAAACCACAGTTTAGCTGTGGGAAGCATGGAAGCAGCAGGACCAAGGAAAGGGGTTTACATTCATTTGCAGTAAACCATGTTTTGGTTTAGTGTTTGTTATGCATGAGTCTGGTCTTATCATTATGTTTATGGGTGGGTGGGTGGGTGGAGAAAACCCATGTGTGTTGAGTAAGTCAGACTGGTTTCCCCTGAGTTTTGAGCTGAGAAATGCAGTATGTTTCAGATACTTTTCAAAAGCCATTGAAACCAGAGAAATGACAAGGAAGAGAATATACAGAGGACTGATTACTAAAGTAACAACTCAGCTAAAATAACTGTGTCAGTGGCTGGTAACGGATTAACTGAATAAAATGTGTAAGAAGTATGACAAGCTCATGTGTGGCTGCTTGGTGTGAGAAGAGCAGGGGTTTTAAAACTCCTCTGTGAAGTTGGCGAGTTGTGTAGCTGCAGCACAGAGCTAGGGCACAGCTCCTCTGCTGAAGTCATTTCTCTAAGACCAAGGTCATGACTTAACTGCTCCTCGCAAATCTCTTGGCATCTGCACAAGAACAGGGATGATACTTGATTAGCCTCAGGGCAGATTTCCAGGTGGATAAATTACCTGGCAGTCAGTGACGACACAACAAAAAATTATCCTTATGCATTGTAATTTAAGAACACAGCAGAATGGGAAAGGTGTGACCTGTATGTTTTTTTGTGTGAACACTGTTTGCTTAAAAAAATGGTCACAAAATGCTCAATATGGCCATTTCTGTTGCATATCAAAAGTCTCCCCAAAAGACCTCCTGGCACCCTCTTTTATTGCTGTCATCTTGCCATTTTACTTTCTAAAAGCCAGTTGCCCCAATTCAACTAAAGTTCCTTGTGCCTAAGTATCTTCTTCTCATTTTTTGATAGTAAGCCCCCCAACTGAGCATCGCGGAACTAAATTCTAACTAAACCACCATAAGATTGTGTTGTAGGTCCCACTGAAAGCAACGGGATTAAGAAAGTTGCAACAAGCTTGTTCCATTGGACAAGGTTACAATCCTATGTCTCTTACCAGTAAGACCCATTGAACTGAACTCACTGGAATTTATTTTTCAGTGGACAAGAATAGGGTTTCACTGTAAGGCCTGTGATTGCCTTTAGCTAGATCAAGGCCAATATTCATGCACGTAGTTAAGATAAAAGAATGATCCAAGAGCACAGCTGAAAAAATAGTAATACTATTTAAGACAGCTAAAATAAGTTCTTTTTGAATACAAATTTGAAGCTGAAGTTGGAGCACTGATGTTTTCCCTCTGACGGGCAACCCACAGACTGAGGGACAGTGGAGTGGAGTTTGTGTGTGCTTGCCCTTGCCCCTGTTCCCATACTAAGACCTCATATGTTCACCTAGAGCTTCCTGTAGTTTTGGGAAAATTAGCAGAGCAGCGACGTCTTCCCAAAGTGTTCCTAGAGTGGCACTACACTGTTAATAACAAAGATTGATAGCAAAGGGGAAGGTGCCTCTCACGATCTACTCTCTTTCTGACATCAAATGGATCTTCGACTTCTCCGAAGCATAGAAGGCAACCAGTGGGGACAGTAAAACTGTTTTAGAGCCGAAACTTAAGTTTAGATGTTCTGTTAAGAGATTTAGTGGCCCACATAGTAAATACTGTTTGTGCAGTAATCCTTACAGGTACATTGAGATGTTTCTGTAACGTCTTCCCATTTTTGTTTTGTCTGCTTTAGGGGGAAATCCAGGACAATTACTTTTGAGCAGTTCAAGGAAGCACTTCAGGAGCTGTCCAAGAAGCGTTTCAAAGACAAGAGCAACGAGGAAGCAGTGCAAGAAATGCACAAGCTCATTGAAGGGAAGGCACCCGTCATAGCTGGAGTCACGGTATGGGAGCCTGATGCTCAGTAACTCTGACATTCTTTTCTAAGGCCTCTCTTCAAATCATAGACTTCTCATTTCCTCTCACAAGAAGAGTCCTGAAGTTTTGATCAACCCAGCAGGATGCTCATCTGGTTTCACTCTAATGTTCTCGGTGGCAGCTTTTGCTAAGCCAGAACATTCCATAAGAGTTGTAGCCTAATGACCAATATTCCTGTTCACCTCATGCTTAAAGATTTTGATTTCTGCTAGAAACTTCTTCTTGTTTTCAGTTAAAATGTGCAAAATGCAGAAATTCTGTCTTTCCTACTGCATAATTCTCAGAATGTGGGCTTTCTGGGTCGTAGGACTTTGATAACATGACACTTGCATATGAGCCATGGAACAGTTCAGAACAAAGATAGCAGCCTTCACTCTGCACCAGGGCATTGTGTGGCTCCCACTGTATCAGCAAATATCACCCCCACCCCACCCCCCACATAACATGGCTAAATGAAATAAAAAAAATAAAAAATAGTTCAGTAGCACCTTAGAGACCAACTAAGTTTGTTCTGGGTATAAGCTTTTGTGTGCATGCACACTTCTTCAGATACACTGAAACAGAAGTCACAATTTAAAAAAAATAATTGCGTCAGACCAACACGGCTCAATCTAGAATTGTGGCTAAATGAGTGAATGATGCAAGGGTGGAAATGGATGAAGCCAGCTTCTGACTGTCTTCAGCGAGAATAAAATCAGCTCTTTCACTCTTGCATCTTTCCTATTCTACTCCAAGCTTAGTGACGTGTGTGTGTGTGTGTGTGTGTGTGTGTGTGTGTGTAGGCTGTCAGTGATGTCAAGGGGGGGCATGGTGCAGAGCCTAAGATTGATCAATGAAGGAGGACAACCTGTTCCAGTGCCTGGGAATAGAATCCCCCTAACTCATGTAATGTGGTCAACACCTCTTAGGACCTGTGGACTTCAAAGCGTGATGTGTACACAAAGGTGCCCCAAATTCAAAATGCAATCTTGAACAGTGTTTTCTGTGAAGCAGTCACTCCCACCAGAGGCCTCTGACTGCACAGCTACTGGACAAGCTGAGATTTGACTTAAGAATAATGTGACATGTACATGGTTGATTGCTATGGATTAGGAAAACTGCAAAGAACTGAATCTGTGGTTTCTTAAAGGCTGACCCCACTGTTGTATCGGAGACCTTTGCTGTTTCTTTGATGCCTTGGTTGATATATGTGCAAAGCATGGTGGACATTAATCAAATTTAGAACAGCTGGCACTTGAACTCTTCCATCCAACCTATAAATTTCACAGCATCCACAATGAGCAGTGAAAAAGAAAGGAATGGAAACTCTTACGCCATTTGAATTGTTATCTCCAAGGTTCTTTTGAGCACGTCCAGCAGAGCCACGGATTTTCCTAGCTCAAATTCCATTTTTCTTTTGAAGTAGATGCCTTTAGAGGCAGAATGTTCAATCACCCTGTCTCCCAGAATGATTTGTGCTAAGAAGGCTTGCAGCCACCAGCTTTGAAAAAGGACGTGGCAGTGTTCCATCATGCCTTTGGGTGGACTTTGGAAAGCCCAATGTGTACTCAGTTAGGAGCAATTTGGAAGGAATCCCCAGTCTTTAGGGCAAGCCCAAGACATTTTGGCACCTGAGGCAAACCACAAAATGGTGCTTCCTCCCCTGGCCAGGCAAGAAGGGATGAGTGAAGATCCTACATCGGGAAGAAGGGGAGGCTAAAGATCTATATATGGGATCTGCTGCCCCATGGATCCTGCCTCATAAGGCATTTGCCTCGCCTTGCCTCATGGCTAGGTTGGTCCTGCATCGCTTACTGTTTTCTCGGCACTGGCAAAATTTCTACTGGCACCAGTCCGCAGTGAAAATAATAGCATTTGCTCAAGTATCAGATATCCCTTTTAAATTTCTACCACATGCTGAAGGGGCAAATTGTTTTAGTTTTTTTTAATAAATTAATTATTTTAAACCCAAATAATGACTTTCCTTTTCAGTATTGAAAGCTGTAGGGGAGCCAACCTGGACATATTGGACTGTGTGCATGGGCACCTCCCATAAATGCACTAAAGAGAAACGCAGTGCTTTAATTCAAAAACCTTTGAAGTCGCCTCCTATATGATGGTCAGATAGTAAGAAAGTGCTGTGCCAAGGCTCTCTGTACCACACAGGCAGGCAGGGCTGACCCACCAATGAGGCAAGGTGAAGCAGACACCTCAGGCGGCAGACCTGGGCCCAAGGAGCATGCCGCTTGCTGACTCCTCTGCCTGTGCAACTGTGCTTCCATCTCTGCTGCAACACTTACACCACCTACTCCTCTGTGGGCATACCAAAGCCATCCCCTGTGGCAGTGGCAAGGGGGGGGTGCGCGTGGTGGGTGGCAGGGCACACCCATTGTGGAGGAGGCAGGGGCATGGCAGCAGCGTGGTGTGTCCGTGGAGGAGGCAGCAGCGCATGCTTGCAGTGGGGTGCAGTGGCAGTGGGGTTTGCCTCAAGCAGCAAAACGTTCTGGGCCAGCCCTTCAGGAAGGTTAGTCTTCCCACTAGGGCAGGATGGTTAAGGTCTAGCTATCAAGCTGGAAGTAGTTTCCTTGTCCAAACATTCATGCTTAGACGTGGCCAGCTCTCCCTGTGAACTGAGAATGTGTCCCACAATCCTCTGCAGTGATGTAGAAGCAACTCTGTTCACATTAAAGTCCAGTCCTAATATCCTACTGTAATTAAACCTGTTGCTTTCACTGAAATAATAATATATTATTCACACAATTCCATCTCCCACTTTCCTTTCCGTCTATTTTTAGATAAGACCTTTCAGACAGAGATCACTCATTTTATGCTACATAGATGACACTATGCATTTTTTTAAAAGCACATTTGGATTGATTGCATAATTTGTTGTATCAATCTATTTTTTGTTGTTGTAATTCTCCAAATAAAGTCACAAAAATAAAAATGCCCAAGGATGACACCATTTGGAAGTAAAGGGGATAAATTAAAACTGGGTTGAAAACTTTCCAGCATAGTTGCCAAGAGGTCAAGAATACCTCACAGTGTAAAGAACATAACACTTACAAGAACAATGTCAAGATTTTTACAGTACCCCTTTTCAGGGTATCCAGGGCAGTTTACAAAAGAAAGATAAGACATAAATAAAACATAAACATTAAAAACCATTATTACATTAAAATATATTCAAAAGCCTGTGCAGATAAAAATGCATTTGCCTGGTGCCAACAATGTTAACTGTTCAGCATCTGGCAAATGTGTGTTTATTTCCCCAGGCCCTCTGGTTTGGGGTGCCACCACTGACAAAGCTCTCTGTCTCTGGTCACCTTGCCTTGGGTGGTGGAGGGAGCTAGAGGAGACCCTTAGACAATGACCTCGGTACAGGGGCAGGTGAGTGTGGGCACAGCTGTTATTTCAGGTACCCAGGTCTTAGGCTGAGTAGGGCATTAAAGGTAAACACCATTGCTGTAGTTTTCTGCCTATGCTTTGACCACAGAGAGGACACCTGACCCATTTCTTGGTGCAAGCCGGGTTATGTTTCAAAACTCATCCCAGAGTTCTATTGATTCTAGACACAGGTCTTCTAAGGAGCTAAATCTCTTGGGATGTTTACATCACGGGTGGTTCAGCTGTCAAACAACGTGGGCATTTCAAGAAGCACTGCCTACTGTATTTGAAAGCACCAGCAAAACTGCTGACTGCCATTTGATCATATGTTTTAGAAGTGCTCATGTAGACCAGGGATAGAATTTACTCCCCCCCCCAAACTTATGAATATAAACATCATTACCCCACCACCACCAGATTTAGGAGGACGGCTGAAACATCACATGGCAATTCACATCTCATTATGCTTGAGGAACTGCTGGAGCATGGAGCTATAGAGGATTTGAATAAAACTTGTCAGCACTGTGAGGGTTCATTTGATCCCAGTTATTGACCAAGCATTAAAAACCCCCATCCTGTCTTGTTTAGGGTAGCCAAAATCCATGAGCCAGTCATGGTTGATGGTCTGCAAGGACAAAGCAGAACAGAGGTCCTCAGGACCGTGAAGTTGTAGTATCTTGATTTACATATATATTCATGCACGTGTGTGTGTGTGTGTTATTTACATTGTTAATGCTCTCTTCTGTCTGTCTTTCTTTCTCCCCATTAATAGAAAGCCATTTCATCTCCGACTGTCTCACGGCTTACAGACACAACACGTTTCACTGGTTCCCACAAAGAGAGATTTGATCCAACTGGGAAAGGCAAAGGCAAAGCAGGACGTGAAGATCTGGTGGATACGTCTGGCTATGTATCTGGGTATAAGCATGCTGGCACATACGATCAGAAAGTGCAAGGAAGCAAGTAAGCCTGAAGGTTCAAAGCACCTGTGAGGGGTGAGCAAGACGAGCCTCACCTGTTGCTGTAAATGCCAAAAAGACTACGTTGGAAAGCTGTGTTGTAGGATCCACTTTTGACATCGACTGAGACTCTTGCAGTGAAGCACCACTTCATTACATTCCTCATGCTTTATGGCAGTGAAAAGGAAGCAGCAGAGCATTCTGATCAAGAAACCACACCAAGGGCTCTCTCACCACACCTCGTCTGTACTGGTAGCAGATCGCAAACATTCCTATATGCCTAATTCTCTGTCTTGTTCTGCTGTCTTTTTTTCTACAGTGGAGGCTACACGTGCTAGTAGCTTTGCTAAAAAGAATCCAATTGCTCAATTTGATTATTTATTATTGAACAATGTCTTAATATGGAACAGATGCACCTCAAACGTAAGAATTCAGCCTTGAACTGAAGGGAATTAAATGGCTATTGACTTTTTTTGAAAAGGTGCTATCCTGTAAAAGCCAATACATTTATTTCAACCATTTGCGAACAAGAGCAGAAACAATAATTTAAAGCAACTTTCCCCCTCCATTAGTAGAAAACTGAGACCCCACTTGTCCCTGTTCTCAAAGAAAAGGGAAATTGCAGCTCTCTCTCCTGGCCTTCGCAAATTTTCTTTAAAGAAAAAAAAACCAGAAACCAAAACACTATGTGTCATTGAAGTTATGTATTACTATTTCTTTAAGATTGCAACAAACATGAAATACGGCAGTTCAAACCCCCACCCAAATATATATTTGAAATACTACCAGTTGAAATTATCTACTTTGTCTGGATCACTACCTTAAACAACATTTTGATTCATTATGTTGGTTAAATAGTTCCAAAATAAAGGAAATTTGTTGTTTTCTTGTTCACTCAGTGTAAAGCAGACATAATTTAATTGTTGGATTGTTTGCTGATGGAATACAAAGGTAGAAAAGATTAAATGCAGATTCATTGTTTTACAAATGATGTCATCAACCATCATTTTCCAGTGAGCCAGAGTCTAAATAGTGCTGTAGTGCTGAAATGTTGCTTCTTTTAAGGGAGAAAAAGGATGTAATTAACATATTTCCTGAAAAAGGACAACATACGTAATGTATTTATTTATTTGAAAGATTTCTATGCGTGTATGCTGAAGAGTAACTGTCTAGTCAATAAGGTGATTTTTATGTGTCCTGTCTTTATTATTGAGTAAATACCACACTGTGTTGAACTTACAATCCAGTAAAATAATAGCTGTAATCTTCACTTGGAGGTTTGCCAGCAGTTGAGTCCTCAGTCTTGTTTTCTGTGGAATACAGGTCAGCTGTATCTCCTCTGTAGAAGAATAGAGATTGATCAGTTTTACTGCCATTCTTAATAGCTGTCTCTTTGACAGACCCAGTAAACGCTAAAGAGTTGGCTGCACTGATTTGCTTTACAGTAACTCTGACTGTTCCTTCGCACAGGCCAGCACCTTGAAGTTGGCCCTTGTCCGAGCACTGGCCATCTGTCATTTGCAGTTGTCTTTATCCTCATTGTTAAGGAAGGTATTTATTGTGACTTACAACCATGCATTCTTCAGCATGCACTACAAGCATGAATCCAAAATAATAATAATAATGTTGTCAAGCACTGCCGTTGTATGCCTGGAACCTTTGTTGAAATGTCAGGTTTGGGAAGAAGGAAGTCTGTAGAATTTTTGGCATGTTTTTGCAGGATGGTGGTTTTGGTGGTTGCCAGAAAGGGTCTGTGAGTGTGCCAGGCCTGTTGGTATTGAAATAGTGATAGTTGGTGTTAGTTATATATCCATCTGCTTTCTGGGGACAAGCTCAGTGTCTAGAGTGTTGATAATAGAGCTGTTTGCTTTGATGGAACAAGGAGCACTGAATAGAGCTGTTTGCTTTGATGGAACAATGAGCACTGAATACTTTAATTCAGACCCTCTGGAACCCATTTGTCAAGCTTAAAGCAAGGCTAGGCTTATGGGGAACCCCATGTTATTACACGGAACTTCATGACATAAATAGAATATTCAGAACAAATCCAGCTACGTCCTCCAGTGGCAGCTAATGTAACACAGTGGATGTGAAAGACTCCATTGATGTAATATGAGCAGATAAGCACACCAGGAAGATACCTGATTTGTTGATCCAGTCTAGCATGTCTCTTGCGTATTTTGCTTTTCGGGAAACATTTTTTGTCCGAAAACCTAGCAGCTATTTGCTCACATGAATTAGCCATGAACACGGATTGCTCATTGTAAGGCAGAGCTTAAGGTAACAATAATGCCACCATGTTCTGGGCAAATAGTAGTTTTGTTTTTGATAGAAACTTCCTTTAGCACTAAAGTCTACTGCAGAACTCTCATCAAAAGATTTTAGAGCAGGCATTACATATCAGGTGGCCTTCTAGAGCCAGGGAAAGCTACTTTTAAAATGAGCGATCCATGTTCATTTTTCATTTATTTTAAAACAAAAAGAGAAGAGATGCTACCACTGAAGCGTGGATGTCTAAAAAGCAAGCAGTTTTGTGAAACAATGACCTGCTCTTCTGACACCCCAGTTTCTCTTCCTTTCCCCATCCCCATTCCTTGTTCTGAAACTGTTGGCTTTTTCTACCACTGTGCCACTAAAGGAGGAGGCTGTGTCAGAAGAAGCAAGGCATAGGTGTCCATGCATCAGACCACAGTTTATGAAAACAGGACTACTTCCTCCAGTCCAGTCACCTAATAACACCATTCCATTCATGTCTACTCAAAAATAAGTCCCACTGTGTCTTTGGGGTTTGCTCCTGGGTGAACGTGCATAGGATTGCAGCCTAAGTCGCTGTTTGCACTTGGAATATTCTCACATCAGCTGCCCTCATCCCTGTATATTCCTTGTCAGTGACTTCTGCCCCCTTTAAGTATTTATTTAAGTGCAAAACATACTGTAAACGTGCAGTGATGCCGGCCTTCGTTATCTCCTTTCCATACAAAAGGTTATCATCAGGCCCTTTTTGAGCTCTTATAAATAGGGGGAAATGTGAAACAGTTCTCCAAATGTGGAAATGATAGAGATCCGAATCTGTAGGTTTTTTTTAAAAAAGCTATTTTACTACCACAATGTGTTTACAATTCTTTGCTGATTGAATAAATCACATTAAGCACATAGTGTTCTTTTTGCTATGTGTAAATCACTCCAGGGTATATTATGTATATATAAATATACATATGTGCAGTTTTATACAGCCTCTTAAGGGTGCACACTTTTGTAGCATCATGCACACTGGGACTGCCTTGTTATCTGCTGAGACCTGGGAAAAGGCTCCATGTGCCCAGAATGTAGCCCATTCCTCACCCAAGAAGGCAACCCAGCTGTCTATGTCTGCAGCTGCATATGTATATGGGACCCTCAATGAGTTTCCGATTATTGCCTGGATTGCCCTTCCAATTTTATAGACATACAATTTATGGAGTCAAGTCAATCTTCTTTCCCCCCTGCTTGCATTCCTGTGCATGTCACTGGAATTTGTATTGGTAGTTGTGGGCTGAATCTGACTTACCGGCCCTACTCACTTCCTTTGTGTTTAGTTGACATCTGAAACAAGTCTAGAATAAGGTGGGCAATTTATCTGGCCTCCTAAGCCCATGCATAGCAATTCAGGCAGAAGGGCAGGACTCAGGGAAGAGCAGCAGGGACACTTTAAGAGGGAAGGCCTTCCCAGGATCAGGGCCTGCCCACCCATGAGGCAAGCTGGGGCAGCTGCCTCAGGTGGCGGAACCCTAAGAGGTGGCACCCTCATAGGCTCCCCACCACGTCTGCCACCGCTAGAGAAGTGCCAGTAGCGGCAGCAGCAGCTTCCAGTGTGATCTTGCAGAAATCTCACCAGACCTTGTGTGCTCTGCTAGATCTTGCTGGAACCCACCGTTCTTGCCGCCGCTTTGTGGATGCTGCCACACAACCCAGCCGGGTGGCCCCTTCCTGTTTTGCCTCAGGCCAGCCGCCCCTGCCCAGAATGGAGCTTTTTATTACCAACTCTGCCTTAGACCTTGATGTATGAAGTCGCCTTATCCTGAGGGAGACCATCAGTCAGTTTGGACTCCAGCCCACAGCAGTTTACTTTGATCAGGAGGCAGCTCTGCAAGTTCTTGGGCAGAAAGTGGCATTTTCTACCGTTGCCCAAAGATCCTCTTAGAAGGAGATGCCAAGAAACAAACTTGCATCGTTTTAAATGTCCAAAGCAGTTGCTATCCCAAGCTTTAGCTTCCTCTATAGGGGGGATGCTTAGCTATGCTTTTGTTTTTGTGTGTGTATATAGTTTATTCTTAAGCCTCCCAAACGAGATTACTTTGCAAATGACTTTGAAGTCTCCCAAACATAAAACTATCATTCCTGTCTCAGTTTCCAGCAGTTTCCCTTGGGCTTCCCTAGGGAGTAGCATCTTGTGCTGTTTGACTCCCCATGCCCCAACATACAGTAAGCCACAACTTAGGCACATTTAACTTGTGTGCATTCAGCTTTACATGCATGGCTAAAAATGAATAAATGAAACGGGGTGAGGATCCAGGAAAAATGACTTTGGCAATCCCAGCCATCAGTGGGTTTTGACTATAAGTGATTTTGGCTTTAGGCACGATCCCCAGAACATATCCCCTGCATAAGTTATGGGCTTACTGTATCTTAAATCAGAATTTTTTGAAACTCCCGTTTACTTTGTGGGATATTGTTATGAATAAACTTTCAACTCTTTGTGCCTGAGTGTACTCTACAGTGTGTCTTGCTTCAAGTCTCCCTATGCCTTACATGTGCAGCTGCGAAGGACACTTGTGAGTGTTTCATGCCTATAGATAGGTTCTGCCACTACTGGTTTAGAAGCCACTGTCTCAAACTTCACAAAAAGGAGGAAAATTTGCAAACTGTGATCCCCTTTTTGTATGTTAGGCTTGCATTGCAAACTTTTAGTGTTCATTGTTAGCTACTCAGTCGTGGGAGCCAAGATGTATGTGTGCCTGCAATTGGTAATACTTGCGTATGGGTGATAAATGTTAAAAACATCGGTAGACTACCTAGAACAGATCTTAGTTACATGTAAGTGGCTTGTCATAGTCTATCCCTCCTTAGATCACCATTTGGTTAAAAATGAGAGTAGAGCACACTGTACTTGACTTGCACCTTTAATTCACTGGAAGTCCAAAATACCTTTTCTCCCTCTGAAAGGCCTCGTCTCCCTGTTTTCTGACTATGTACTGCTGTTCAGGTGGCATCTCAGGGTGAATAACCAAATGCCCAGAGGACCTTACTCGCTAAGCATATTTTGAATTGCAAACTGGGCTACTTTCTAAATCAGTATTTGTATTCTTTAAAATCTGATCCAAATTAGTATCTTACTTGGCGGGGTAGGAGAGCTGAAAACAATGTCAATATATGTCACATCTGGCAACCAATGCACCTTTTGGTTTCAGACACTACATGGGTAGACAGTCTAAAAAGACTAAAAAGATTCTGACCAAACTAAGACTAAAAAGATTCTGACCAAACTAAGCCGCCTGGTGTATATTTTGCTTTAGGGGGCTTAATTTGGTCAGAATTGAGTATATACTTTCAGATTTAACATGAAATACATTACTTCTGGTAAATGAGCCACCACAGCCACTAGAGGGCCATGAAAATTTGTGTCCTGGACTTTTGGGACTTTCAACCCATGTACTGTCTGAAACCCAAGGGGCGCATTAGTTGTCAGGTGTGAATTACCCCCCAGCTCTCCTATCCCACCAAACTTTGTGTGCGTAAGTGGCTTAAATTTGCGTCACGCTGCCCATTTAAAAGCATTAACATTTATCTAAGCAAGATAATGTAGATCAGATTGATTGTTGCCCACTATGTACACCTTATCCCCCAACAGTTAGCTTAACTGTTCACACAAGCCACCACTTTGGTGTATGTGTGAGAGCAAAAGAGGCTCCCATGATAGCTACTGTATGTTAGGATGCTTATCCACAACTGTCAGCATGTCGGTTTCACAAACGAAGCAGGAATGGATATTCACAATATCTCTACTACAGATGGAGGCTTGAGTTAACACCTTTTAGAATCTGGACCATAAAGAAGGTTGATCGCCGAAGAATTGATGCTTTTGAATTATGGTGCTGGATGAGACTCTTGAGAGTCCCATGGACTGCAAGAAGATCAAACCTCTCCATTCTGAAGGAAATCAACCCTGAGTGCTCACTGGAAGGACAGATTCTGAAGCTGAGGCTCCAAGACTTTGGCCACCTCATGAGAAGAGAAGACTCCCTGGAAAAGACCCTGATGTTGGGAAAGATGGAGGGCACAAGGAGAAGGGGGTGACAGAGGACGAAATGGTTGGACAGTGTTCTCGAAGCTACCAGCATGAGTCTGACCAAACTGCAGGAGGCAGTGGAAGACAGGAGTGCCTGGCGTGCTCTGGTCCAGGGGGTCAGGAAGAGTCGGACACGACTAAACAACAACAATAATCCCTTCATTAGTTAGGAAAATCCCCTCCTCCTAACAGTGAATAGATATATTTTTTCACACCTTTAAGATGCCAAAGTATATTTCTGTTCCCTCCAGTGTTATGAAAAGTTAAAGATAAGGAAGCAATAATCCATGAATAAAGCAGGGTATATTTTGCTAAAAGGGAAATTACTTCCCGTAGCTGTTCTGTTCCAAGCAATCTAGGGTCATGGGCTAACAGATATTGATAGAACTAGGGAAAACTACAACAGTGGTTCTGCTTTTAAGGGGGCAAATCTACAAGACGTGCTTAATATACTGAGAATATGAACTGGTTGACATATGACCAAGAGTTCATGTAATTGTTTCACTGTGTTGTTTGTGTGATATAAATGTGGAGCTGTACATTGGAGGTGTGGTGGAACAATCTACCATTCTGCATGGATCACATCAATTTGGACATGGGAATGAACTCTTCCATCTCAGAAGCCCCAAGTGGTGAGGGAGATTGGGAGGGCTGACGCTGCGCATGCAACATCACATGTGCAACGTCCCGACGTCAGGACATTGGGAAGAGCCAGGTGTGGAGCTAAAAGCTATGGCAGCGTGGCTTCAGTGGCTGGTGACTCCTGCTGCTGCTGCTGCCACAGCCTGGGGGCTTCTTCCCTGCACTTTCACCTCTGTGGCAGGAGGAGGAGAAAGATCTGGCCAATGAAGTCACTCTGCGCTTGGCCCTGACTTTTTTAAACATTGCCCCCCCCCCAAAAAAAACCCACCCAGGGTTGGGTCTTCAGGAGCCGGCACCCCTGTTCCATCTTTGCTTCCTGACAGCAACCATCTGTCTGAGAGCAGCCACACAATCATTTTGATGTGTAGAAATCCTTGTGTGTCATTTCCCTGCCCGTGGCCAGTTGGTTGTGGCAAATAGTTCTGAGGAAGAGCCAGATAGACTTGAAATTGCAGTTTAGGTCCTGTGCTCCCACCAGGAGACATGAATTCAAGTCTATCCTGGAATTGACTGTAAGATGCAAGGATGCATAGAAATGAAATGTAAATGACAGCAAACTTTTTCAGGGTTATATATACTAAATAGACTCCACAAAAGTTGAGGCATATGACAAAATGTCTACTTATTTCAGTGGTCTCAGGCTTGCATTGTGTGAGCATGATCCATGTGAAGGACAGATCCTGATACTGGCAAAGGGCAGAAGGACTACTCCAGAAATGGCACAGAGATTGGGGGACCATTCCATGACTAAAATCTTAATGATTTTTGTTATGAAGTGTCTTGACACTGGAAGGAACTGGTTCTGGCTGCAGTCTTTGCATTCTTTTAAGGAAGGCTTGGTTATGTTTAAAATCGTCAGTGCAAGTCAAAACTTACTCAAATCAAATTTAAAATGAATAAACAATAGTTGGCAGGGAGGAGCGTAGAAACTTGCATGGTTCGTAAAATTCTTAAACTAGCTGTTATTTTTAAAGTTAGATGGGTTTGTATGTATTTTAAAAGTAAAGATTGAATATGGGTATAGTTGATAATTAGGGTAAATGTGAACCACAAAATGCAGCTGTTGCTTTTTCTATGCTAAACATCCACTGTGCAAATGCGATTAGGCTATTAGATGACTGGTGTATGGAAGCCATTTCACAACTAACACATGCCAATTTTATCACGTGGTTCTATGAGGTTTCGGCGGTCATATTTGCAGACGAAAGGTGCATTAGGCACACTTGGCAAAGACATGTGTCAACCATTACATGTGTTCCACCACTGCCGCCTCTTCCCTAACTTGGCTCATGGGTTGGGGGGGCATGTTCCTCAGAAGCCCGACCCTGTGCTTTCCAGATGTTCTGAACTTCAATTCCCATCAGCCCAGGGCAGCATGGTACTTTTAAAGTTATAGTCCATAACATCTGGAGAGCCTAGTGACAGATTCACGCCTCTGGGTTGTATCTAGAGTAACCATGCACGTCTCCTCCGAGGTAGGCCTTGTTGAGTTAAATGGGACTTACTCCTAAATAATGCTTACTTGGGAGTTAACCCCATTCAATTTTATCAGATGTACACCCAGTTAAGTGTGCATAAATTTGCAGCTGCATTTAGGTGAACTTTGGTGCCACTGAAATAAGTGTAACAGCCTCAGACTGGATCCTAACCATTGTCTTCCAATCACCATCTTTCTCCCTCAACTCATAGCTAAACACAAGGGAAACTGGTGTGTTTGGGGGTCACTTCTGGTTTAGTGGGGCACAGGAGGCTGGGCCAGCTAGGGCCAACAAGAGCAAGGACTCTCTCCTAGGAGCTGCTTGTGTGTCTTCTGCAATAAATTCGGTTTCTGTGTCAGGTGTAGATGTAGAAGGTTCTCGGAAGGTAGCAAGTTACAAAACTCCTGCTCTGCTGTGTTAACTGGAGAGGGATAAGTAAATCAGTTTATCCTTGTTGAAATGTAAATGTTTCCACGTACTTTAAGCACAAGAGGAAGATTATATATTTATATTGAAAACTATTTTTGACTAATACTGTGAGCATGTTTTGTTGCCTCTTTTTTTGTTTTGCACAATTTAAGGAAACACAGGTTTGGCTTACCTTTTTTGTTGAATATATATATATATATATATATAAATATTGGCATATGGCCAGGGAAGGGTTATTGGATAACTCCCAACCCTGACCATTTGCCGTGCTGGGAGATGCTAATGGGAGTTGAAGGTACCACATTGGCTACCCCAGCATATGACAACACGTGGTTTGCTTTCCAATTGCTTCCCTCTTTGGCTACCTAGAGATGCAACTGCATCAGATGCTTGGCTACTGGTGGAGAAGGTGAACTTGCTGTTATCTCTCCCAGAACACTAGACAGCATAATAAAAGCTGGCATGGACTCCACCTGTTTCTTTTTCCTCATTGACACGTCATGCATTAAAACCAGTGAAATGGTAACCTGTACAATGTATTCTCAGATCTCAGAAGGCGTAACATTTGGCTGCTCTGAGCGCAGTGGGCCACGCCCAGAACAAACTAGTCAAACTTAGAGCAGCGCCCTAGGGCATGTTTTTTTTCTGGAAGTCACTCAAAATGAAACAGGGTGTGTGCCTTGCTGAGTAAGCCTGCATAGATTTGTACACCAGCAGCAGCCGCTCTCAGGGGAATGCTTTTTGGAGGTGCAACTTTTGTCAGGATGCAAGCGTAGCGGGTGGTTAATCCCCTTCTAGCAGTGTGAATTCTTACTGGATTCTCCCCCCCCCAGCTGTTATGATAGTAACATGTTAAAACACAACCATGCATTTTAACATAGTGCCCATTTTGCCAGATTATGAGTGTTGTCCGCACTGAGATTCAAACGTTATGAAAGTCCTATGTAAATGTGGAGTGAGATCAGTTACTGAGAATTTCTAGTTTGGAAAACATCTGGCGTAACTTCAGACTTAAGCTCTGGGGCGCAGGATGAGGGGCTGATGGATGTCATGGAATTCACCAGCCGGGGGAGCCTTTGCAGTTGGAGGCTTCATCGCTGCTGCTGGACCACGGTTGGCCCCCAAACAGGATGCTCTAGGGCAGGGGTTGGCAAGGTTTACCAGGCATGGACAGGATCACTCCCGCAGAGATCCTCTGTGGGCCAGGCCTGCACAGTGCGACGCCGGAAATTGCTTCTGCCCATGCCCAGACGCCAAAAATTGTGCCTGCGCAAAGTGATTTTCGGCATCTGGGCATGCACAGAAGCGATTTCTGGAGCCGCGGAAGAGAGTCGCCACGCCACGCCGGTTTAGCGCACCACGTGGGGACTTGCTGAGCGGGCGGCTCTGTTTGGGGGTGGCTCATGGGCTGGTTAAGCCACCCTCATGGGCTGCTTCCAGCCCATGGGCCTTAGGTTGTCGACCTCTGTTCTAGGGGGTGAGCAGCCTTTGGTCTGCGCGCTCCAAAGCCTCTCCTGACGTGTCCTCAGAGAGGCCAAAGAAACTGTGTCAGTCCTGGAGCTTGACTAATTTGCTCCCAAATGTGAGGGGAGTTGGGAGGAATTTTAAAAGGCAAAATGAGGCTTTTAGAATTGCCCTGAAAATGGCAAAAGAAACAGAAAAACTAACATTGGCTGATGAAATTTCACCATATGCTGGCCAATCTAACAGTGGAAAGTAAGGCCCAGGCAAAATCTATTCTGATTGCAGGTCTTTATTTTTTATTAATTTATAATACCAGTATTAAATATTTACTCAAGTAAATTAAAAGAAACTTGAAAGTGAGTTATATACTACTAGTTTGTACTAGGCTTTTTCAGGAAAATGAAACAAATTTATATATGTGTGTGTGTATATATGCAATATATTTTTACACAATTTATTAATGCTAGAAACTCAAATGTGTATCACTTTATCTGTGTGAATGTTAAAATTGTGATAAGTGTTCCAAATGCTGAAATCTTCTGCTAGTTGTCTTTCTAATTTCTAAAACCACATTGATGGCTTTTGTCAAGTAAACATTCTTCATTCATTAGAAAAAATCAAGTTCATCAGTTGTTCTAATAGTGCTGTAAAAAGCTTGGTTTGAGAATAGATGTCAGTTTTCATAGTGTTTTATAGCTGTTCTTTAAAAGCAAACTTTCTGTAATATATATATTATTGCTGTTGAGAGTATAGAATTGTATCTTAAGTTGGTAAAGTGATCAATAAATGTATTAATATAAACGTCTTAATTTGCTTTTGCAAGTGTCGTGTGTGTACATTTCTAAGAGAACAGTCTTAATGTGGTCAGATCACTGGGTAGCTCAGTTCAACATACCTTGATGGTCAGAGCATTTTTTGCTGCTTTGTGTCACATGCACTACTGACTAGAACGCCCTTCATAATTGCATGGCATCCCACCCATATGCTATTTCCTCATGGGTGGCTACCCTGTGTTGCTGGAATGCAATTCCCACTCTCCCCATCTACCGTGCTGCACAGGGCTGATGGGAGTTGCAGTCACCATTGGGGGGGGCACAGGTTGCATGACATAATTGACATTGCAATGCTAGTGGACAAATACCATGGCCACAAGTGGCTAATTGCAGCCATCACCTGAGAAGCAGCATTGGAGCTCATGTCATTAACTTTCACCTATCTCCAGAGGAAGAAAAGATCCAAGTGCATTATCTGAAAGCTGATTTCGCAGGCTAGCTCCTTTGCTAGATCCCATTCACCTTCTGATCTCATCTACTGGAGTATTTTTAGGCAGCTTAGCATACCTTGCAACTGTACAGTTTAGGCGGCAGCTGCGTTTATCCCGCCTCATACGGCATTCAAGGTGTTATGTACTGAGTTGAATAGGATCCAAACTGCAGCAGTCTGATTGGTCCTAGAACAATAGGCTCCAAAAGGCAGCAGTCTGATTGGTCCTAGAACAATAGGATTCAGAATGCAGCAGTCTGATTGGTCCTAGAACAATGCAGCAGTATGATTGGTTAGCAGGAACCACCCAATCATGCTCCAGATAGAAGTGAATCCACAACCTGATTGGCCTACAGTAGAATCCTGGAATTAGCCAATCATGTGCAGCCCATTGTGTAAATAATGTATATAAAGCAGATACTTTGAGGGGACATTCATTCATTCCTCCTCACCACTATGAGCTGAATAAAGAGCATGAAATCACTTTGCGACTCCGAGTATATTTCACTGGCGACGAAGGTGGGATCCCGCTGAGCTGACTGCCACACACAGCACCGCAGCACCGCCACCTGCCGCACCGCTGCCTCGCACCGTGTATCCAGGCACCTACTTTCTCCACAAAGCAGTCAACAAACACTTCATGCACCATTACATTTCGCTCATCATTCACACCCAGCCAGTTCCCTGCTGTTTACAGTGGAACCAACATCATACAATACTACCCAACTTGCCTACTGGGCTAAAACTCAGATCCTTAGAGCATTAGAACTCTGGCTGCATTAAGAAATCCTTACATGAAGTCCCTTCGGTGAAACCTCTTAGGAGTTTCTTTTTCAACACAGAAAAATGATGGTTTCTAAAATGAACAAAAGGTGCTCACTATGGCCATGAAACCCTTTCCACACAGACAGCAGGGGGAGAAGCGAGATCACTTCACTGGGGTTTGCTCTCAATGTGCACACCACCTGGCTCAACGGAGACCACTATTGTCTGTAAAAACATAAGAACAGCCCTGTTGGATCCAGCTCATGGCCTGCCTAGTCCATCATCCTGTTCTCAGGAACTGGTATTAGAAAGCGTTGTTGCCTCCAGCTGTGGAGCAGAGCAGAGCAGAGCCATCGACTGCCCTCTCCATGACTTTGTCTGTTCACTTAAAGCCACCCCTGATGGTGGCCATCACAGACTCTTGGGGGAGCAAGTGCCATAGTTTCAATTGTGCTCTGCATGAAGAAGTCATTTCTTTTCTCTGTCCTGGATCTTCCAAGATTCAGCTTCATTGGCAGCCCACGAAGTCTAGTGTCAGGAGAATCATAGAATCATAAAATCATAGAGTTGGAAGAGACCACAAGGGCCATCGAGTCCAACCCCCTGCCAAGCAGGAAACACCATCAGAGCACTCCTGACATATGGTTGTCAAGCCTCTGCTTAAAGACCTCCAAAGAAGGAGACTCCACCACACTCCTTGGCAGCAAATTCAGTTTTCATAGAGAGAGGGAGGGAGGGAAAAACTGTTCTCCTCACTTTCTCCCTGCCAGGCATAATTTCACACACTTCTATCATGTCACCTCTTCCTTGACTTTAATCTAAAGTGTCCCAAATGTTGCAACCTTTCTTTGCAGGGGACTTGCTGTGTATCTTTGATCATTTAGGTTGCTGTTTTCTGAACTTTTCCCAACACTGCAGTATTCTTTTTCAGGTGAGGCAACCAGAAATGTATACAGGACTTCAAATGTGGTCACACCAGAGATTTGTATGATGGTATTATGATAGTGGCAGTTTTATTTTCAATTCATTTCATAAGGAGCCCTAGCATGGAATTTGCCCTTTTCTCTGCAATTCTAGAATGCCTTATCTGGAAAACAAGATAAAAAAAATTGTTGGAAGTTTTAAAATTAAGTGCATTTAGAGAGGCTTTTTATCTGGTCTACTTACATTTATTGAGTAGGAAAAGCATATATTGCATGGTTTCATTTTAAAACACACACATGTGCAAACACTGCACAGCCAAAAGTCTGTTCTGGAATGTAACAACAACAGTACTACTATTATTATTACTATTACTATTTTTATTATTTTATTTGTACCCCGCCCATCTGACTGTGAAAAGGTGCTGTTTCAGCAGGGAACATATTACCATAGGAGATGCTTTTTGTTCAAAAGTAGTACAAAAGGAATTTGAGGCAGCAACTATGTGGCTCTGGGTGCCATCCTACAGGGATCAGTTGGACTTGGAAAGGCACGTTGACTGGCAAATCCTTTACTTGCCATTCCATCAGCAGATGCAAAATTTCAGTGGTTTGAAATCCAAATAATTGTCCAAAACGTTAAAGAAAACAAAAGGTCACTTCAGTAACATAGGACACACACCATGATATTTCCCACCAGCAGAAATTTGGAACTGCCAGAATGCAGAGAGAAACTGGATCTCAGTGAGCAATCAACCTAATTAGTTGATCAAATGGTATCAATGAAAATGTGGACAGTATTGTTGAAACAGCATCTTTTTAATGGAATATGGAAACGGCAGCTACTGATCTCATATGCCAAAGGTTAATTCTTGATCCACAGATAACACATTCAAGGACAGGATAAGTGAAAGAATAAGCTAGGATTATTATTTTTAAAGCACCTGCAACAGTATGAGAATCCCTCATCCCTTCTAAGGCTGCAGTCCAAGAAAACATGGACAGGATTGCACTACAAATCACATTACTGCTAAATTTCATTCCATGAGCAGAAGTACTCAAAGTTGGAGCATGTCTTAAGGCCATGGTTTTGCAGCTCTTCCTAAAGTATCAGCACACAGCTCTGCAGCAATAACTTGGTCAATGATAAACATGATCCCTATTTGAAAAAGTTTGAGGTGAATAAAAAATTCACAGTAGAAGAGATCAATTTTATTTTACTTAAAAACTCCATATAAATTGCCATTGATCAAATAATGCATTAAAATCATTCAATAATTCAATATATTCACTCCTATATTCAAAAACCATGGGGAGGATGTCTAAAAAAATGAGGTACAAGAGAAATCAGCCACAGTGTTAAAAGCTGGTTGGTTCATGGAAGTAAATAACCCCAAGGGTTTGTCATCCTTTATAAATCATTTACACTCACATGCCTTTCACTGTTATTAACATCTGCTGATGTTAATTTTGGGTGATGTTGCTAGGAGGAAGTGTTTTCTTTAACTGATTGTAGTTCCAGTGTAGTTGCTCCACTTCCACCTTGTGTCGGCAACGTGCCTCTTCCAGTTCTTTTAAGAGACGTTCATTTGTAGAAACCAAGGTTCTGCAAGAAAGTGTTGCATTTTTTTAAAAAAAAGAAAATCAATTATTACATTACAAAATAAACTATGGAACCTACAGATGTGAAGAACAGCCCTGCGTGCGCACAGCTGCACTCAAACCTGGAGAGATCACAGATAACATATTTTGTTGCTTGAAAGCATGTCTTGGCTGCTGGGCTGTCAAAAGGGAGCCAGTTCTTTCTACCCCTTTGCTCCACTGGTTCAATAATGGGGAGGGAAAATCCCTTTCTCTTCTACAGGATAACAAATAGAATGCTCATGTGCATTTTTTCACATGCCTTAAGGTAGCCTTCTCCTTACTTGTCCATTTTGTTTGAGACCTGTTGGTACTTTCTCTCTCTCTCTCTTAACACCAAGGGATTGCAAATGCAAGAACAGGAGGTAAGGATGAGAAAAATGACAAGTCTTTTTTTGAGGAGGGCACTCAGGGAGGAAAAATTGGGAACCAAGTTTTTGGGGGTAAGCAGGGTGGAAGGGAAGAGAGCCTGGCGTGAAATTAAACTTGTATAAGAACAGCTGGTTCTGGCGTTTGTGATTCAGACCCTGCCTCGACCTTTCACTCAGCTTGTCTACTTTGTGCAATCCCTTCTCTCCTCCTGGGTCAGCCCTCCATTTCCTCACTTTTCTCAACGTTTAGTATTTAGACGTTGAGCACTGGAGGCTCCAGGTGGCCAGCGTGGCTGAGCAGAGCTTGGGGTCAAGCAAGGAGGAGCACTTCTGTGTGGAGGGAGATGAAAGAACATGTGCTGGAAGCAGCTTGGCAAAGACAGTGACCATACATTGGGAGCAGCGGATGCCACTGAACACAAGAACAAATTTTTAAATGGCCAAACATTTGAAATCTTGAGAGCTTCCACTTAACATCCAGTACCAAGCTTCTACCTGTGGCTTTCCTGCAACATCTTTGTGAGTTCCTGCATCTTGTCAAAGTGCTGGAGGCGCTGTTTCAAACTGGCATTTTCATCAGCCAACAGCTTGTGGTGGTTTTCAAGTTCTGGAGAGAGAAAGAATATATAGCCATATGCAACCATCTTACTTAAAAAAGGTGTTAGCACTGCATGACAGGGAAGTATATATGAAAAACATGAGGAGAAAGGGCTTGCTTGTTGCACTCCCATTCGTTGCATTTCCCCGAGCCATATGAAAATGATCAGAAGGAATGGGTATTTGTCAGCTGAGCCAAGCAGTTGAGTGTGTCATGGATCCAAAAGGCAGCACACTGGCTGCTTGTGAGCTACCAACCCCAATTCAAGGTTTTGGTGCTGGTGTACAAAGCACAAAGCTTGGAGGCCCAAGTACTTAAAGAAATTCCTCCTCCAGTGCCAGCCAACTTGTGCCCTGAGGTCAGCAGGGGATGCCCACTGATGGGTACTGAATTATGAGTATTGATATAAAATTGAAGCATGTTTAACTCTACTTGTATAAGTTATAGTGATGTATTTTAAAAAAAGTTTTAATCTTTGCAAGCATTGTATTTTAATTATATTGTCTACCACCCCCAGTTCCCATGAAACAAAGAGTGGGGTTAAAAAGGGGACCAAAAAAGGTCTTTGGGGTAGCAGCTGCCAACTGATGAGATAGTGACCTTTTCCTATGAGCAAAGCATTGGGATCTCAACACAATCTAGCACAACAGGACTGAGACAGAGAGCGAAATCAGTTCAGACACGAGGGTTAAGAAATTTTGGAACTTTTGAGATTTACTCCTCTGAAATGCCGTTTTACAAACCCCAATAATGCATATATTTGATATGCTTTTTTATATCAGACCTCAGGTGGAAAGTGTGGGCACCTTAATCTGAGTGAATTGTACACAGTTATCATTCTGAAAACCAATCAGCAGGAATTTAAGGGAATTATAAATCTGCTCAGCAGGCTTCTTATGTGACCGGGTCTCCGTGTGACAATGTGCTTGAATACATGATGGCAATATTTGTGTTTGTTAGTGTGTTTTAAAAGACAGCCCAATATGCAAGGTGAAAACATCACAGCCCTGCTTCTGGTGACCCCCCCCTCCCCGCCCCACTTAGCTGGCCTGCTGGCCCTGCCAGGTTCATGGTCCTTTCCCGCCACCACCAGTTAGACTGTGCCCACAGCATCTTTGCCTGTACACTAGGGATAGGCTCATTTCTCCCTCTATTCATAAAGAGTCTGCAGTGATTAGTGCAAGGCTAGAAAAGACCAAAATGTACATGCAAAGTTCCATATGCCATTTGCAGGATCTCTGCTCTAGGTTGCCCCTCCCCCAACTGCTATCAACTTACAAAGTTGCCCTTTATTGGATGGAGGATACAGACTCTTCATGTGTTCAAACAAACGCATGGACTGCTTCATTCAGATATATATTTTTAGAAACTTACTGATTATCTGCAGTGATGCTGCCTGAGTGGCCTCTGCATTCTGGGTCCTTTGTTCCATTTTGGGACTGTGCCCTTTCAGAGCTACATGTTCTTTCACTAATTTGTCCAAATTATGCTTCAGCATATCCTAACACAATGAGGGAGGGGAGGTGTAGAAAGGAAAAAATGATGAGACAGAGAAAATGAATAAAGTAGCTATTACTTCACCAAACCTTTATTAGGCATTACAAATGATTAAAGTAGCATTTCAGATTCTGTTATATTGTCTACATCATTTTGCTTGAAGTAGTTTTGGAGAGTTTTTGTGAGACTATCTCTAATTTGTTTGTTTGTAGTTAGGATGGGACTGAAGAACCATGATGAAGAACCCTCTCCTATTTTAACGGTGACTTCTACTGGGGTGTGATCTGTGATTTTTGTGTTACCTATGTTTGTTGATTCCACTGAGGGGATCAGACCTTGTGTGAGAGAATGCTGTCCAGTCTGGACACTGTACCATGGCGTCCCGATTGGAATGAATGGCTGGTGTCTCCTGGGTTTTGCTCACCCCAAATGTCATAGAGACCCGTTTTTTAGCATTTTTAGTTGCTGGGGGTTTCCTTCAGAGGAAGGTTGCCCATGGGGTGGTAGGGTGGATGTCTTTCAGGGATATGCCTTTCATATTTAGATTGAGGTCCCCTCCTAGGATTGCTTCCCCTTCGGAGAAGGAGAGGAACTTGTTTAGTGTTTTTTGGGTGAATTCTAGTTGTTTCGAGTTTGGGGCATACATGGAGCCAATTGTCAGTTTAAATTTGCCATCTAGTGTCCCTTTAGCAAAAATGAATCTGCCTCTTTTGTCCTTTAGGACTGCTGTGGCTTTGAAGTTCAGGTCTCTACTAAGTATTATGGCTACTCCATGGGCCTTCCCTGATACTCTCTATAATCTATCCCCCACTCTTTAACCCAAATCTAATCCTAATCCCACTAGTCCCCCACCCACCACACTCTAGGTCAGCGCAACCCCATTGGTTCATTAAACTACACAAAGTGAGAGACACAGGACAACCCAGACGGGTTGGCAAGGAATCACCCTACATTTCAGACTCTGTTGACAGGCCTACATTAAGACCACTCACACAGGTGAGGATGAGAGGCTCCTCCGCTGGCGTCGGTGCAGGGAATCCCCTGGCTGAGACACAGGTCAAGTAGCTCCCTCAGCTGTGCGGCACGAGGGGCTTTGGAGGGGAAAGGATGGCCGGCAGCATTACCAAGGGAGTAGAAAGGGGCAAGCTGGTTGGACCAACGTCTTCACCTGCTTAGCCATGCATGGCACCTGTTGTTCCCATTAACCCTTGCTGACTTTTTCATTCTGTACCAATTTGAGCAACCAAGGAAGTGAAAGAGGAAGAAGATCTGAGTTCAAGTCCTCCATCCAGCAGGAGCCAGGACATTTAAAGGCCAAGGCCAAGGCTTCATGCAGGTGTCCTCTTCCTGTCCCCCTGTTCTGACAGGGCCACACTCCCAGGGAGCACTGATCTGATGTCGGTGGTAGCAGGTTAAGCATGTTCATATGACTGAACCGGGAGGAGTTTGACCCTGTCTTCTGAAGAGGAATTAACCCTATCCTATAAGCTCTGCGGACAGAGAAAAAGTAGTCGGGTGGATGTGAGACAGAAATCCAACAAGATGAGGAAAGAAAGAGGGATTTGTAGTGACTAATTGGCAAGACAGACTTGACTGTATTTAGCTCAAGCTGCTGACCAGTAAATTACAGTAAAATGAAGAACAAGGAATTCACCCAATATTAGTGGCTTGAAATACTGTCCAAGTGCACCAATAATTCCATAAAGGGGCTATAAACCTTTCAATGATATGCCCTGCAGAGCTCTGACAGAAGCAAATGTCAAGCTCCAGCTGCCAGTGTGGGGGCAACCTCTGAGCACTCCTACCTACAGATTCTATCCAACAGCTGCTCCAACTACTGTGGGATCCCAGTGATCCTCTGAGCTAAAAGTAATCAGAATAGACCCTGCGGATCAAGCAACAGCTGCTACAAACGCAACACCAGAGGACAAAATAAATTAGAATGGTCTGAATTTCAGTGTTTGCTTTGTATCTTGAAGGAATTATAGAGCTTCTATAGTTAAGGTGGCTTAAACGGAAAAGAAAGAAATCTCTGATTTGCAGACAAGTTTGGAGAAATTCTGCCCTGAAAAGTAGACCACTGCTGCCTGGGGAGAGATTCATTAGGCAGGATTTGTGCTTTTCGTGGCCTTTAGTGACGGATGTATAAGCTGAACTTCCACAAAAAGGACAGAATGTGACATTGAAAACAAAAACTCAACTTTCCTTTTAAAAATAAAGCAAATTTCTACCCCTTAGCCTAGGAGTACATCGGAAACCAGAGTGAATTGCTGAACTGGTCACCAAATTGCTGAACTCTTCCCTATGACTGGCAGAAGCAACATTAAGCAAAAAATGATAGAAGACAAATCTGGTAATCAGCAATACAGGAAAACTAGTATAGCATCCTGCATCCTAGGTCTTTTGGATGGGTTTTAAGTTCGAATAAATGCATTTTTTAAAAAATCTGAAACTGATTGTTGGGAGTTTGACAGCTGCATCTTGCCACCCTAGATTAGAACACTGTTTATATGTATGTACATACCTATATGCACAGGGAAATCATGGGGTCGCGGAATACTGCATTCTACTTACCCTGTCTTTCTTAGCACTATTCAAGTCTGATGCCAAACTATTGATCTTGGCATTGTACTGCTCTTCTTGATCAGAGATACGCTTTTGCAAAGCCTGTCTCTCTAACCGAAGGTTATTCAGCTCTTGGTGTTCTGCAGGAGGTATCTGTTGATCTGTGGGTGTGGATTTCTGAATTGCAGACAAAACAGTTTCTGCCTGAGCTAGGAATTAAAGGAGATTTTTCTAAGTTCATATTTAGTGACCAGGTTTTTTTGGGGGGGGGGAGCGGAGGTGTAATTTCCTTCAAACTACCTGCTCAGTCTTTACAAATTCACTGTTCCAGTAGAGCAGCATGCAGGTGGCGCTGTGGGTTAAACTACAGAGCCTAGGACTTGCGATCAGAAGGGTGGTGGTTCGAATCCCCGCAACGGGGTGAGCTCCCATTGTTTGGTCCCAGCTCCTGCCAACCTAGCAGTTTGAAAGCACGTCAAAGTGCAAGTAGATAAATAGGTACCACTCCAGCGGGAAGGTAAACAGTGTTTCCGTGCACTGCTCTGGTTCGCCAGAAGCAGCTTAGTCATGCTGGCCGCATGACCCGGAAGCTGTACGCCGGCTCCCTTGTCCAATAAAGCGAGATGAGCGCCACAACCCCAGAGTCGGTCATGACTGGACCTAATGGTCAGGGGTCCCTTTACCTTTACCTTAACCTCAGCAAAATTGATCCTAACAGAGCTGCTTTACTATGAGAGCAGAAGGCGATGTCCGATGGACACGCCTTTGTATTTTTAAGTTCACAAAGAAATTCTGCTGCAGGAAAATTTGTTATTTGCTCTTGTGACCCATGGCCCTATTATAGCATCACTACTGAGCCACTCAACCACTGGTTCTTCAGGCCCCAGTTCAAACAGAAGCCCCTTTTCTAATTCCTTATGCTGAGCCAAGTACCCTCAAGTCTAATCCTATCTATTGAGACAGGGGGTCACACTGCAAAATACAGTATTGCTCACATGAGACCTCTTCAGACCATTTTCTTCCTGTGATTATTTCCAGGCAGAGAGACTAGGCGTTGAGATCCCCCACTCCCTCCCTTGCCCCACTGGGCTTCATAGCATGAAGAAACCGAGGTAACCAATGCCAGTTTGGGAAGATGCCTTCACCCAGGTAAGCGCAGCTCACCTTGCTTCTCCTCTGGCTGACACTCCTCCCATCACTGTCCGGAGTAATCTCCTGCTTCCCAAGGAAAGGGACCACTCTTGTGTTGCTACTCACATGACAACAGGTGTCCATCCCAGCAGGAGTTCAGAATAACCTCATGAAATGGCACAATAAGCCTTTAAACTGGCCAGTCTTGCTCCTTGAGCAAATGCAGTGAATGGTGCTGAAGAGGCCAAAAACACGTGAGGAAAAAAAAAAGCCTACCTCTCATTTCCCCACTGGGACTATTTCTGCCAGGTGAAAAGCAGCACACATCTGTCAAACCTGCTGCCGGGGTTGGAGAAATCAATGGGGAGAACCGAGCTATCGTTACCTGCAAGTCACCTTGCAGGAGGAAGGAGCCAAATTATCACATCCCCAACAAATGACTTGTACTTACATAAAAAAGTTTGGTTGCAATGAAGTGATCTGCAACCATTCCAGTGTTTATCAACCAAGTCTAGAAGACATTCAAGTCCTGTTTCATATAGCACTTCATCCGCCAGCTGAACTGCTCCTTGAGGTTTGCACTTCAAAAAATAAAAAAATATTTACTTTAATGTTTACATGTTTTTTAAAAGAATTCTTACTGCTTTTAAGTGCTTTTAACTGTTTTAAATATGCTTTTGTTTTATTTTTAATAGTGCTATTTTACTACTTGGTGTCTGCTACCCTGGGCAGGATAGATTAACAGGCACTGCACACAGAAAAATGTTGTGAGCTCCCCACACAGCTTAAAACGAGGAGCTGCATGCAGCCTGCGGCCTGGCACAGTGAGCAAGCCTGTGCTTTCCCACTAGTGAACAAAGTAATGTATTCTCACCTTATCCATAATGCTCTGGGGTTCAGAACTGCCTGGATTGCTGATATGCATATGTGCTCCAATTCGCATATCTACTCCCCAGCACTCACCTTTGTCGGATCAGTGCACAGGGCTCTTTACCGGAAGTACGGTAAATGGCATATAGACTAGCTTATTAGTCAAACAGCTAAAATCCAAAGGGTTGCTTAGCATTCTGCTGCCCCCACTCACTCCTCTGGTAGTGATCAGATGCATATGGTTGCCATGTTTAGAAATGATATTTTCAAGCTCATGGGCAGAAGAATAAAGATACCGTATTTTTCGCCCTATACGACACACTTTTCCCCCTCCAAAAATGAAGGGGAAATGTGTGTGCGTCCTATGGGGCGAATGCAGGCTTTCGCTGAAGCCTGGAGAGCGAGGGGGGTCGGTGCGCACCGACCCCTCTCGCTCTCCAGGCTTCAGGAAGCTCTCAGCAAGCCGTGGGAGAGCTGCGGATAGCAGCCTGTTCTGGGGGCTGGGGTTGGGGGAAGCTCGGGCTTCTCCCGCCCCAGCCCCGCATCTGGGGGGGGGAATAATTTTTTTTTCTTTATTTCCCCCCCAAAAAACCTAGGTACGTCCTATGGGCCGGTGCGCCCTATGGGGCGAAAAATACGGTAAATCTACTCTCTGGCCATAATGCTCTTAATCAATGAAACTGTTAGTCCTAAGCTATATGCAAAGGGAGGAACATACAAAGCTGCTAGTAGATCAGAACGCTGGGTTAGAAATGGAACAAGGAAAAGGAAGAAGGGTGGAACAAATGGAAATGGAACCAAACACACAATGATGCAAGGAGGCAGGTGTGCAGCAGGCAGAAAAAGCAAGAGGCAGGTTAACTCAGCTAACAGAGTTCAAGCATTGGAGGATCATGGTCCCTAAATCAGAAAAAGAGGGAAGCAACTATTTTAGGGAATATGACAAATGGATCAAGAAGACAATTGGGAAAAGATTCTCTTGGCCCTCTGGTCAAAGCCATGGCACCTTTTCCAAGCAATTTTCTTGTCCCATTATTAATCCATGTTCATAGAAAATAGTTAAGTCGCCAAGTCAGCTATGGCAAGAAGAACTGCAACCAGCCAATGAGTCACAGAAGGTTTATGAAAACCTCTTACAGATTACAAATTACTAATAATGTATGACTGGCTAGTAAACATTTTGTGGGTTACTGACTTATGTAAGAAGGCATTGCTATCCTTGACAGGTTGCCTGTACACAAATGCCTTTGAAGATGATTAGCTCTTGACTGGCTCACCAATACACATAAATGTATTGGGGCACTCATGCCTATCAAATAATCCTGAAGCAGTGAAGACAAACAAGGAGGGGATTTTTCTGAAACATTTCAGGAGAATTACAAACCAGGAATAAAAACTTAAGGTACGTTGTCTATGCCAAACTTTTTTAAAAGGGGAAATTACTGAGCTGTGTGCCTGAGTCATGAGGAACCACTTAGGGCCACTCCCACAAAGACAGGAGTGATCTAACAGGGATCTAACACATCAAACAGTATTGAAGATATCCTAGACTCAAGTTGTTAAAGGCTTTGTAAATTAATACATTAACTTTGTAGTTGGCCCAGTAGCATATGGGCAGCATAATTCCAGCACAACACTGGAATTATGTGCTGGGAGATAAACATTGTTTCCCTATGAATACACAGATAGCTACCAGAAAAAAATGGGGAATTACTTCACTAATGAAAAGGAGATGAATATGCACAGATTTCAGAAAGGAATTGGGATCCTATTATGGAGGAGTCAGTTACCAGAATAAGTAAATATAAGGGAAACTTAGTGCCTCTTTAAATGAAGTACTAACTTTCATTCGAAAAACACACAGCAGGAAATGGAATGCTGATAAGGGGGGGAAACTTAGCCAGTCCATGCTAGTATCAGTGATCAGGTGCAAACACATATCCTTAGGAATCTTCAGTGTACCCGTTTTGTTATAACTGATCCACTAGAGAAGTTGGCTTGATCTCAAACTGACACATTTTTTTTACATTATCTCCATTCTTTAGGTCTTTGCTCTTTAGCCTTTCCCGTTCAGGTACCTTCTGGTCATGTCCCGTTGTTGTTTTTTGAGAAGTAACTACTATTTCATCTGGTGGGGCTTCTGGTGGGGCTACAAATGGAAAAAGTATTTGAACATAATGGTTTCAGTCTAGGTGAAAAAAACACTAAACCATGAAATAGCAGAATTCTTAATAATAATAAAAAGCATTTATATTCCTCCCCTGTGAGGTTGATTAGGCTGAGAGGCAGTGACTGGCATCATAGCTGAGTGAAGATATGGACTCGTCCCACAGGTGCTAGCCTGACACTCTAACCAGAACACTGCACTGGCTCCCATAAACGTTCATAACAATAAGATAATCTCAGTATAAGCAAACTATATAGTTGTGTACATTATGTCATGTGCAGGAGTTACATCTGCTGGCCGCTCTGTGGGTCAATGGAAACCTGCTGGATGTTTCAATATGTAGGTTCTCATAGGCCCAGTTCACACATAATACTAAGCCAGAACACAGGTCAGCACCAATTAGCAAATGCATGGGCTCCTGGACAGGTGATCATGTCTACTCTGTTCCTACCTGGCCATTTGCTGCTGCCCTGTGCTGAATTAAGTCATAGTTTGGCTCGTGGCTTAGCTCTCCCCAGAGAAACCGTGAGATACAGCTAAGCTCATTTTCTCTGCAGAGAAATAGGTTCAACTGAAGCTGAATAAATGAAGTACATAAGTAACTAGTGAAATGCTGGGCTAATCCACATGGCGGCACTCTTATCATAAAGATGGTTAGGAATTAGCACATATGTTTGAGACACAGAGTCCTGGATCTAAGACAATCCCTCTATTTCAGAAAGACAACTGCCACAGCCAACAATCTTTGCTGAAAACAGCAGCCAGACATCTAGCTCCCACATTCCTCTTTATACAATCTAGCAGAACTGATCCATATCTCATATCCCTGAGTTTCCCTGGCCACACATCATTGCTCCACATCATTACCTGCCTCGTGGGTAGGGAGTGGAGAGTCATGGATACTGACTAAGACACCAAAACACAGGTTAAGACAGGGCTGGGAGGGTGGGGGAGGTAGATGCATGGCTGCTGCTGCTGCTTTCGGTGGCAGCTGTATATTTAGATGTACAGCAAGGCTACAGAAACACTTAAAAAACAATTTTACCTGGATGAGGTGTAAAAATAGCATGGCTTGTGATCTTTTCATATGCTTCAGCCTCATTGTGGAACTTCAAATTAGGGTCTGTCTTGGGCAGCTCTTGTGATTTAGCTCCTAAGAATGAAACTCTAACGCCGATTTTCTTTTTCTTGTATCCTTGACCAAGGGCACCGTGAGAAACTTGTAGAGTTGGCGAAGTAGGCAAGCTTCTATATTCTGGAGGGGGAAACCCAAATTATTGCAACATACTGACATGAAAGGAGACTAAGGACCAGTTTATTTCGGTCAGCAGAATCACAGAGCAAGGCTGGTCCAGGACTAAACCACTTTAATCGGCAGGTGACAGAGCTTGCTGACAGAAACTTCCTTGAACATTTAAAGTTTTATTTCCCTGCCGAACAATATGTCCAGCTTAACCTTTCAGGTGCAGTGCACAGTTTAGGCCACAGCCCAACCGAGTAGTCGTGTTTAAGGCCATTTATTCCCAAAGTACTGAAGTGTGAAGGCTGAAATACAATGCCAAAGAGTTCAGTCCCACTGAAGTCAGCAAGATTTACTTCTAAATAGTTATGCACAGCACTGCGATGTCACTCTCCATGTTGGATTCTGACCATTAACTGTAAAAAAAGGTTACAGATAGGTAGCCGTGTTGGTCTGCCATGGTCAAAACAAAATAAAAAAATTCCTTCCAGTAGCACCTTAAAGACCAACTGAGTTAGTTCTAGGTATGAGCTTTCGTGTGCATGCACACTTCTTCAGATACCTGAAGAAGTGTGCATGCACACGAAAGCTCATACCTAGAACTAACTCAGTTGGTCTTTAAGGTGCTACTGGAAGGAATTTTTTTATTTTGTAAAAAAAGGTACAAATCTAAAGCCAAGTTGCAGTGCAATTAAGTGATACGTGTTTGCCTGTATGCTGGAGGAGTGTTCCATATAAAAACACAAATGGGAGGATTATAGCAATATTTGTTTTAGCCACTTCACTTCTGTTGCTTGTCAGTAAAACCTATCTATCAGCATGCAAAGTGACAGCTGGAACAGATGCCTATGGTATTAATGACCAAACTCTGCCATTTAATTAGCACAATAACATTTGTTATAACGTACCTTTATTCATTTCTGAGGCTTTCAGCATATTTCTATTTTGTAACTGAGCAGCCTAGAAGGAAAAAGAAAAAAAGGACTCTTCTGCAATCAGGATCTCTGGACTCAGCTATACAGCTGCAAATAAAACATTTTAAGTGCAATATACAATGAGACACTAGATGGCGATGGTGAGCCTTATGGAAAATTCTATGTATTTTTAAAAACGCTTTGAAAGGCATTTTCGAAACGGTTTTTATATGTGTGTAGATTCCACCTCTGTAGCACAACCGACACCTGACAAAAGCAGGGCTTAAGTCTGAACCCACCAGCCGAATGGCAGTCCTGTTTGGATCTTCCTTTGCTGTATGGCTTGGCATCTGCTGCAGTAATTTGGAGCCCATGTTGCTGTCCTGTTGGCTTTAGGGCTTTTTGAAAGGCGGGAGCTGTTCCCATGAGAGTGGGAGAGGTACTCACTCCCTCCTTTCTCCAGCGCTTGTCCCCAGTTCACACCAACTTATGTTTTGAAGCCTGGCCTTACTCAACTTGCTGCTCTTTAATGCTATAATGCTCTGTTTTGTACCTGGCCCCAATGGAGACTCCCACTGTCTCACACCTCCTCTTTCAAGCTCTTCCTGGGTGGTTTGTAGCCAGGCAAACAGCAGTAAACCACCAGGTCTCCTGCTGAGGTTCCTACCCCTCTAAGAATCCCTTGTGAACCCTGCAGTCCCTTGTGCATGCGTCAACAGGGAAAATAATTTGGGATGGGGAGGGCAAAACAGAGAAGCAGATACAACATTTAAAAGCTTTTGTAACCAAGCTAAACAGCTGGGTTTTTAAGAGCTCCATCTAAACCATGCTGGCTTTCACACTGGTTATGTTAAAGACAACCAGATCCTGTACGGTTTGCGTCGAGAACCACACACTGAGTTGGAGGCATTCTTGACATGGGAAGAATGTATGACACAGGATTTAAAATGTTTTTATTTACCTTGGGCAGGTTTTCTTGCTTCCAATTCTGCAATAAGACAAGCCGTGGTGGAGACGCTCCTGCCTTCCGATGCCTCTTAGTATTATCTTCTATTTTGTGAATACCTCAAGAAATAGATTTAAATAGTAAATTAATGTACAGAAACCATACTATATACCGCAGCCCTATATAGTTTCCATTCCAAGGTCGTAACTTTTATTATAGCTCCGCCTTTGTGAGTTTTCTGCTTTGTGTGATTTGCTGTCCTTTCTATTTTCTGCTGTGAGTTTTCGCTCTTTTTGCCTTCCTACGGTTGTTTACTTTTTTAAAAAAGCTTTTTTCTGTCCTTTGTTTTTGGTTCTTGCCTCCTGAACTAGCTGCCTTAAGGCTCCATCAGCTTGGTTGGAACTAGAAAAGTTTTAGTAGTGGCCCCATATAGTAGTGGCCCCTTTTTAGTAGTGGCCCCATATATTTGGAACACTCATGAAAAGTAGAATATTCCACCCTACATCTGTTTTTAGGCAGACCTTTAAAAACTGGTTTTTAAAATGTATTTAAAAGTATCTGGTTGGCTGCTGAGGGACCAACTCCCTTCTCTTGCGGGGGCCCAATTAGTGCCATTGTCTTCCGTTAAGAGTTTGGGTGTAATCCTTGACGCCTCCCTTTCCATGGAGGCGCAGGTTACAGCAACAGCCAAGGCGACATTTTTCCACCTTCGCCGCATCAAACAGTTGGTCCCTTACCTCTCCCGCCCCGCCCTGGCCACAGTGATCCATCCGACAGTCACCTTCAGGCTTGACTACTGTAATTCGCTCTACGCGGGGCTGCCCTTGAAGCTGTCCCAGAAACTCCAGCGGGTACAGAATGCTGCAGCGAGGCTCCTCACGGGGTCTCTGCCATGGGAGCATATTCACCCAGTGCTTTTCAAGCTGCACTGGCTCTCAGTGGAGTACAGGGTCAGATTTAAGGTACTGGTTTTGACCTTTGAAGCCCTTCACAGCCTAGGACCCTCGTACCTACGGGACCACCTCTCCCAGTATGCCCCACGGAGAGCCTCAAGGTCCATAAATAGCAACACCCTAGTGGTCCCAGGCCCTAAGGAAGTTAGATTAGCTTCAACCAGAGCCAGGGCCTTTTCAACTCTGGCTCCGGCCTGGTGGAACACTCTGCCCCATGAGATCAGGGCCCTGCAGGACCTGATTTCTTTCCGCAGGGCCTGTAAGACAGAGTTGTTCCGCCTGGCCTTTGGCTTGGAGCCAATTTGATTCCCTCCCCCTCTTTCTTTTTTCTTTTCTTTTCTCCTCCTGCGATGAGGTTTCAATATTTTAATGTTGTATTTTAATTTTGTTTTTAAGTTGTATTCATTCAATTTGGTTTTATTATTGCTTGTTAGCCGCCCTGAGCCCGGCCTTGGCTGGGGAGGGCAGGGTATAAATAAAAATTATTATTATTATTATTATTATTATTATTATTATTGCTGAAAACAGGGTGCTGAACTAAAAGGACTTGGGTCTGATCCAGTCGGGCTCTTCCTACACTCCAAATCCCAACCTTGGCTCAGTGGGGTAGAAATACAAAGGCAGTGGTTGTGTGTTTTGAGATGGCAGACTGCAAAAAAACTTCCATTTATCTCAACGGTATTGCAGGATGGTCTAAGGCTCCAAGCCTGCATTGTGACATCATCACATAACATCAGAATGGATACTGAAGAGAGGGATTTCTACCAAACAAGTAATAAATTCCCAACTATGAAATAGATCGGTGAGCATTCAAAACTAGTATACAAACCAGAAGCCTGGGGTTCAACCCTGACATGAACTAGCCTGTTATTGAAGACAATATGAGAAAAGTAACAAACAAACCACATACTGTTTAAATCGTGGAATTCAACTTTGGGGTGACTTTCGGTCGATCCAGTTATTCCTGGAGGCTTACTTAAGTCCCATTCACACTTTGTAATGAGGTTCAGGACAGCCTCATCATCCTTATCCATCACCAAGCACTTTTTTGACATGAAGTTAATGTATTCAACTCTTGGATGGGCAGAACTGCAGCGAGAAAATGGCATGCTTTTTATACCTTATTTAAGTTTTCATTTGAGAGGAAAATGTATCTTAAGAAACAAAACATGAGCGCTCTTCAGGCACTGCTGCCCTCAAAGGGTTGCAGGGATGTTAGCTTAGCCCTGCCCCCCCCCCGGGCCATGCATCCAACACTCAGGTAACCTGAGTGAAGCTCTCAAGTGGGGAGCCTTGTGTGCCCATAGAGACTTCCTGCATGACTGAGGAGCTTGTGGGGAGCCTCCACAGACAGGCAACTCTCTCTGCTGCAGAAGATCACTCAAATCACCTGCGTAGCCAAGAGGACTTGCACACCTCCAGGAGAGAGACTGAATGTTGGCCTCCACAGGGCTGCTGTACCAGGGTTGCTTTTTATTTTTTTATTATTTTTTAAAAAAAGAAATTTTATTAAGAGTTTTTTTTATATAGCAATAGAGAAGAAAAACAGCATATCAAAGAACAAACAGAAAAAGAAAAACAAACATAAAATTTAGCATTGTACAATAACCAACTTTTCTTCATTTTTTGGACTTCCTCACGTCTCTCGCTCCTACTTTCCAAATTTATAAAACTTTGACCAGCAATTTGTCACCTTATTTCCATTCTTATTATACACTTTTCCAATGTTTTGTCCCTAACTTTGAATATTTTTATCTAGGTCTTAAATATCTGATCTTACCATAATATTTATTCAAAAATTATTTTTCTCCTAAAATTCACTCATTTTCACAGTCTTTTCACCAAATTTTTTGGTGCCCTGTTATTTTCAAATCCCTCATCCTTCTTAGCACTCATATAATTTACATTGTTTTTGTAGGTAGTCCTTGAATTTCTTCCAGTCCTCTTCCACTGCTTCCTCTCCCAGGTCTCGGATTCTGCCAGTCATTTCTGCTAGCTCCATGTAGTCCATCAGTTGCATCTGCCATTCTTCCAGTGTGAGTAAATCTTGAGTTTTCCAATATTTAGCGACAAGTATCCTTGCTGCTGTTGTCGCATACATAAAAAATGTTTGATCATTCTTTAACACCTTCTGGCCAACAATACCCAAAAGGAAGGCCTCTGGTTTCTTAGGGAAGGTATACTTAAATACCTTTTTCAGCTCGTTATATATCATTTCCCAGAAGGCCTTAACCCTGGGGCAAGTCCACCAGAGGTGAAAGAACGTTCCTTCAGTTTCCTTACATTTCCAACACTTATTATCTGACAGGTGATATATTTTTGCTAGCTTGACTGGGGTCATGTACCACCTATATATCATTTTCATAATGTTTTCTTTCAAGGCATTACATTACTTCAGGGTTGCTTTTTAAAGTGGTGACATCCAAAGACGGCCATGGAGAGCTCATAATCTAATTCTAATTAACACACTTTTGACAAGGGAAAGTAGGTCAGTTAGCCTGATTAAGGATTAAGACTCAGAAGATCTAACAGAGGTTTTAAGCCTTTCAGAGACTTCCTGTGCCACAGAAAGCAAACATAGTTACAGCTCAAGCTGTAAATGAAGTCAAAGTACTTGGATATTCGCCACGTCTGCATAGCACATCCCTACATTCATGGCTTTGCCTGAAGGATGAAATGGGTCTTCTTGGAAACAGGAACTGCATGGCCTGGAGTGGATCGGTGCCAAGGAAGACCAGATATGCCGATACTGTGCCTAACTCTGTCTTCGGCACAGATAAACAACGGGCATGTTTGCTGCAGAGTACAAGCTGCACATGAATCTTTATTGAACACTGTGTATCAGTTATCATCCCGTTTTCCGGGTCCTCTAATTGGCAGTGGGGTTGGGGCAGCACAGTAACAGAAAGGGGCATTCCCAAATTCCTGAGGCAGCCCTTTGGATCCTGTCCCAATTTCCAGATATTTCCATAGTCACATGATTACAGTTGCTTGAACCCTTGTTCTGATCCTACCTTTCTGTTTCAGTCCATCTTGTTACCAGTGGAGGCTTCCTGAATCTATAAGCATGATCTGTAGAGAAATGTAAAAGGGATGCTTTTCGCTCACTGTCTCTCACAGGACGATCATCTAAAAAAAAAAAAAAAAAAAACCCCACCCAAAAGGGAAGGAAATGTATTTATGATTTATGATGGTCTGCATGCAAGGAGAACATTTGCAAATTCAAAACTAGAATATTCCCAAATTTATAAGATGAAAGTTTTTTCTGAAAAACCCCCACACAATTGTGCGCCTTGTTGCAACTGCCCTTGTGCCCCCCCCCCAACTACACCACCATCTTGAAGAGAACAATGAGCGCAAAGGGAGGGTGGTTTCTGAGATTTTGCAGGTACAGAGAGAAGACTTCAAGGGCACCTCTGCACCCACAGGGACCATGTTGGCAACCCAGCTCCAGAGGGTAGAAACTAAACCAATGGGTTCAAATTCAAAGATGAAGGCTTAGTCTAGACATTAGGAAGAACTTCCCAATAATATGAACAGACTGCCTTGGAAGGTGGCAGTCTCTGCTTCGTTAAGAGGTTTCCAAACAGAGGCTTGATAGCCACTTATCAGGAATGTAGTAGATTTCCTGCACTGGCAAGAGGCTAACTAGATAACCTCTGATGATTCTCTTCCCTCCCCTCATGCCTAAATCTGGTGCAATCGACTGGATTAAGTTCATGGTGACCCTACATACAACATTCAAAATATGTGCACTGACCTATTTTGAACATTATCTGGGCTTTAATATTTAAGTTTCTTTTTTTTACAAACTTTATTGAATTTTTTAAAAAACAATTACCAAGCATAAAGTGTTGCCTTCCAGGACAAAATACATGTACACGTATTTTATAGTTCTATTCATTTAACTTTTGAAATATTTTTCAAGCTGTGAGTCACTATAAGTCATGTGGGAAAGCAGAGTATAAAATAATCCAAATAATTCAAAAAAACTTTTCCCCAAAACTTGGGGAGAACGGCACAATGAAAAAGAGGGTACTGATTTGCTCCCTCAGTCTGTAAAACTCAGGCAAAAATTGTCAGAACAATATCCTAGTGGCACAGAGACAAACGCCACCAAGAGATGGTTGTCCATTTAGCCCTCTGAGCCATAGCCCCTTCTGGTTAATAATGAAAATAAAGGGTCCAGGTATCTTTCATAAGACTGCAAACCAAGAAGGGGAGGTACTGCAAGTAAGAGAAAGAAATGGGAGGTGAATGGTTTCTTTTTAATTTTCACACCATAAAGCAGCCCTATGCACCAGGGGCATTGCATGGGGGGTGCCAGAGGGATGTGGCCCCAGGTGCAGGTTTTTGAGGGGGTGTGAAGCAGGTGCCTTTATGCAGGTACCCCAAGTATGGGCTGGCACTCGTCTCCTGGTGTTGGAGGAACCAATGCTCATGGAAAGGAGAACTGGGCTGGGCTGCACTGGGGGTGCCAGCGTGGGGGTGCCTGGTTTGGCCTGCCAAGTGCCATGTCAGCTGGGCTCCCCCAACCAGGGGCAGCCAGGCGGCACAGTGCAAGCCTGTGGACTACAGTGTGGGGCAGGATCACTGCAACGGGTTCAGAGGTGAGGGCTGGGGTGCTGCAACGTGCTCCTTCACCCTCCATGCCCTGTCGCATGCGCATGTGCGCATGTTGCCCTATCAACGCATGTGCGCCCCAGGCGCTGTGAGCTCACGCAAGACCGCAGCTATGCACAGTAACTCAGAGCAGAGCGTTCAGCGCCGCTGCTCCGGTTTAGTGCAACAGTATCTACAGGTACCCATGATCTGTAACTTTCAGAAACAATTGAAGACATTTGTTGCACCAGGTAGAAGGGTCTCCCTGAGTAGGATTGCCAAGAACTGCATGGGTTTGTGTAAATGTAGGTAAGTATCCTGTCAACAGAAATTAAGCAGGAAACAAAGAAGAAAACTATTTTCTTATCCAAGTATTTATGTATATAGCTGCCATGTAGAGCAAGGTGTGCGTTATGAGGACGTCTAATGATATCACATTTACAAAAAATATTGAAATGTAACCGTCAAACAGAATAAAGCTCCCTTTCATACACAAACTACTATGACTGTGACATTGTTCAAATGATTGCTTTATGGTCTTGGTTTGGCTCTTTAATCATTCAGAATCAAGACTCTGTAAACTGAAGTCACCTTTCCCTTCCCATCGAATCTATGATAATCTAACAGTGCTAGCTTTTCCGATTCCAAATGAATGGTAGAACTCACAGGAACTTTGATAGGAGAACCATGATAAATTATCCTACTGGACCTACTCCCTCCCCCCCTTTAATTTATTACATGTTTTTGCCATTGCGTATACACATGCACACTGTAACTAAGAAAGTCAACCTCAAAGTCCTGATTTCTTTACACTGCTCAGAAATTTTTACCTTGCAAGGGAAAAGAAGGCAGGCTCTTTGCCAAGATTCAACAGCCATCAAGGCTGTCTGTTACCACTTGGAGGCTGGATTTCTGCCTCCCAGCCACCTCTCCCTTCTACTTCATGACTGACAGTTCCCAAATCCACCTTCAGGTGAAAAGCATCTTAAAGGCACTGAAGTATTTGTGAGATGGGAGAAGACAGGACAACAGAGAACAGGAAACAGGATTGGGCCCTTTGAGCAAATGCAAAGAATTTGGATACAATTTGCAAAGCTTCCCTATGAAAAGGCAATAATACTACAAATGGATTTGGTATAAGGTATAGAATCATAGAGTTGGATAGAGTTGGAAGGGACCCTGCGGATCATGTCATCCAACTTCCTGCAATGCAGGAATATGCAGATCAAACCTGCAACCTTGGCATCATCAGCACCACACTCTTGTCAACTGTCAAGTCTTGTCAACTTGTCAAACTATCTGTCAGTTTTTCAGAAAATGCATACATAGGAAACGAGAAAGAAGGTAAGCAGCAAAAGGGAATTATGGCACTTCGTTTAAACAGAGACTTTGGCCACACAGCAAAACAAAAACAAGAAGAAACAGCTTGGCCACAAAATGTACCCTCAATGAGTAGCAGCAGACATCCTTGTTTCCAGATGAGGGTATGTGTATATGATACACGTGCTTTCAAAGATCTATTTACTGCATTCACATTCTACATTTAGTTGCTTGCCTTAAAAAAGTAACATGAGATGATAAAAAATACTGGGAATAACTGTGCAGCCACTGAAGGAAAAAAAATATTCTCATCACTTTTTTTTTTTTTTTTTTTTGCAATAGGTACTAACATGGCTCTGTTGTGTCATCTTACTCACCCAACTGCCTGAGATTCGGGAGCATGTGGATGAGAAAAAGACGATAATCAGATTCATTTTTAACAACAGGATTCAGCCGGAAATCCACTTCCTTGAGTGCAGTCAAGCTGTGGAGTCGAAATACTTCCGACAACGAGGAAATGTAATTGAAATAAAGATTGAGCTTTTCTAGGCATGTAAGATGTTGAAGGCCCTGTTAACAAATGGTTAAATAGCAACTGTATGTTTATTCCCATCTTACAACTCCAGTAAACTGTGTGTAAATCAGTATTTATTGCTTGTAGCCACAGACCATTGCAAACAGTACTAAGCAAGTTAAATAACTGAAGCTAAGATCTAAAAACATGAGCCACAGAGCTGCCCAATTTTCATTTAACAAAATAAAGCATAACTAAAATAAACCATTCGGTGAATTATTTCTGCTTACTAAGATTAGTGAACACTTTTGCAATCCACTGACACTTTCTTTAAAGCTCAAACTTTCCTAACTGCAGCAGCAAATAATGCTACTTGATACACTCATATTGATCTAAAAGCAAGTATCACACACTATCCTATATTGACCACATAAAAAGTTAAAGGGACCCCTGACTGTTAGGTCCAGTCGCGGACAATTCTGGGGTTGCGGCGCTCATCTTGCTTTATCGGCCGAGGGAGCCGGCATACAGCTTCCGGGTAATGTGGCCAGCATGACTAAGCTGCTTCTGGCGAACCAGAGCAGCGCACAGAAATGCCGTTGACCTTCCCGCCGGAGCGGTACCTATTTATCTACTTGAACCTTGATGTGCTTTCGAACTGCTAGGTTGGCAGGAGCTGGGACCAAACAACGGGAGCTCACCCCCTCACAGGGATTCGAACTGCCAACCTTCTGATCAGCAAGCCCTAGGCTCTGTGGTTTAGACCACAGCACCACCCGCGTCCCATTGACCACATATAGTGGAATGGAAATTTCACTCTGAAAGAGTCATATAATGGATCAAACAATAAATAATGGGCTAAGTACTCTATGCAACCACATCCACAGATATATAATCTATATCCAAAAGAAGCAGTTGCTTAATCTGAATAGGGTACCTTAGAGCAGTGTTTTTCAACCACTGTTCCGCGTCACACTAGTGTGCCGCGAGATGTTGCCTGGTGTGCCGTGGGAAAAATTGAAAAACTCGAAAGATTTAAAAATAAAGTATTTTATAATTTTTCATATTTCTGTTTACTTACTATCTCATAACAAAGTAATTATAAAATACTTTCTTTGTGTTTATTTGATTCCTATTCAAGAGAATTACTTTACATATAGTCAATATAGGCACAGAGTTAATTTTTTTAACATTTTCTAATGGTGGTGTGCCTCGTGATTTTTTTCATGAAACAAGTGTGCCTTTGCCCAAAAAAGGTTGAAAAACACTGCCTTAGAGAATTGTTAAGTTATAATGCCCCACTACTTGCCCCTCGACACCCCACACCAGGTGCCAGAGAGCCTTCCTTCACCTTGGGTGCATCTAGCTCAGTACAGTGGTACCTCAGGTTACATACGCTTCATGTTACAGACTCCACTAACCCAGAAATAGTACCTCGGGTTAAGAACTTTGCTTCAGGATGAGAACAGAAATCATGCTCCGGCGGCGCAGCAGCAGTGGGAGGCCCCATTAGCTAAAGTGGTGCTTCAGGTTAAGAACAGACCTCCAGAACGAATTAAGTACTTAACCCGAGGTACCACTGTATTGTCTAATCTGAATGGCAGTGGCATGTTTTATAACCTATGCTGGACCACTGAAATATGGTACCTTCCTTAGATATCGTGGGTGAGCTTTTATCTTTTTACAGACTGTTTATAGTTGTAAACCACAATGTAAAACATACAAAGCCCCAATTATGCCTTACCTCCAAGGTAGTCAATGCATTGCGTGAAAGGTCAAGTGATTTTAGATGAATAAAATTTTCCAATGAGTTTCCTAAATGACTAATCTTTTCATGGTAAGTTCCAGGAAGAGACAATGACCGGACATCAGCTAGAATGAGAAAATTATTGAGAGTTTAATATTTCATTGCGGTGGCACTTAAGATAAGGAACAATGTATTTCATGATAATAGCGTGGATCAAAGTGTTTAGAAGAAGTGTCCATTAAGGAAGAAAAAGAGAATAGGAAGGAAACAGGGTGGCGGAAACCAGACTTGCACTGCACTGACAAAATATTAAGTGTAGCCTACATTTCAGACTGCAACTGAAGGTGGCTCTCAAGTCCTAAAAGGCTAAAAACAGAAAGTTGATTTTCTGATGGCTCCAGAGAACAAGAGATAGAAAACTGGCAAAGTGCAATATTGGATTGGACTGATTTTTACTTTTAAAAAGGCATATGAAACTTTTGAAGTTGCACAAAATCTTTTGCCCAGTTCAAGAGTTGGAACACAGATACAACAGAAGATGCTATCAATAGCAGACTCTGCATGTAACCAATCCAGGCATGCATACCTGTGGTACGACAAGGCAAAAGTTCACAAGGGTTTTAAAAATCATATTGTCAGGAAAGCATTATATAATGTCTGGATTAGATACAAAGATTTGTTGGAAAGTAAAACCCCAAGGTGGTTGTCGCCAATGGAGGCAAAAGCTGTTAAAAAATTAAACATGGAGGTCAATTGGCCGAGATATTGGGAAATTTTGGAGCAAGAGGGAGATAGATTGAAATTGCAAAGTTTTGAGAAGTTAAAAGGGAAAGTGAGAGACTGGCTTCATTACTATCAGATAATGGAAGTCTTTAAACTAGACAGGAAAGTCAGCTTCCAGGTGGAAAAATCAAAATTAGAAACTGAATTGTTAGAGCCCAGTACTAAGAATTTGTAAAGAATGTATAACTTGCTGTTGAAATGGAATACACAAGATGAAATGGTTAAATCTGCAATGATTAAATGGGCGCAGGATATTGGTCATGACATTATGTTTGTTGACTGGGAACTACCAGGATGAAATTCACGGCATGTAATGCCTTGAGAGAAAATATTATGAAAATGATTTATAGGTGGTACATGACCCCAGTCAAACTTGCAAAAATCTATCATTTGCCCGAGAACAAATGTTGGAAGTGTAAAGAAACAGAAGGAACATTCTTTCACCTTTGGTGGACGTGCCCAAGGATTAAGGCTTTCTGGGAATTGATCTATAATGAACTGAAAAAGGTACTTAAGTACACTTTCCCTAAGAAACCAGAAGCCTTTCTCCTGGGCATAGTCGGCCAATTGGTGTCAAAGAAGGATAGAACCTTTTTTATGTATGCTACAACAGCAGCAAGAATACTCATCGCAAAGTACTGGAAAACACAAGACCTACCCACCGTGGAAGAGTGGCAGACGAAAGTGATTGACTATATGGGTTTGGCAGAGATGACGAGCAGAATCCGTGACCAGGGAAGAGCAACGGCGGAAGAAGATTTGACAAAATTTAAAGACTATCTAAAGAAATACTCAAAAATTAGTGAATGCTAGATTGATGTTGAATGAGAAAAAAGGGGTTAACAGCGATAATGGTTAAGTTAAAGAAAATGAGTGTTATTATAATTAAGTTGAAAGTAAGGGAGGGATTTGTTAATTAATTAATTCGACACGAGAATGCAGAAAGGGAAGGTATGAGGAAGTCGGGAAAGTAAGGAATATGAAATTAAGAGTTTGAAATTATACGTGTTGTATGTCTTTTATTGTTATGTTTTGTTTGTTATGATAAAAAGCTGTGGAAATTTTAATAAAAATTACCTATTAAAAAAAATGCATGTAACCAATCCAATAAATATATTGATCCCATAATTAATGGTTCCTTTGAGTCTACTGCATCTCTGCTCTGGTCTCATCTCCTTCCAAATGGTCTCACTGGGGACAGGCAGTTATTGTCATTCTTTGCATAACTAGGGCATTGAAGTACTTCCAAATCAAATACCTATCCAGCTTCAGAATAAATTCATGTTGTTTCTTCACACAAGTGAGTGCTTTGGCTTTGCCTTTTACCAGTTGGGGTACAAAATACACTCCTCTGAGGCTGGGTGGAAGAGAGTTTAATTCTTATCCCCCCCCCACTCTCCAGGTGGTTCCCCAATGTTACTAGCCTCCAACTCCCATCATCCCCAGCCAGCATGGCCAATCATGAGGGATGATGGGATATGGAATCAGGCAACAGAAAACCAGTTTAGTCATCTCTGTCCTAAATTATTTCAGGTGTAAGGATGAGCTATCTAATAACACCTGGAGTAGCACATTCTACATTTATTTTCAGTATTATTTCTGTTTTAATTCAGAAAAGGAAGTGTATGATGGGAAACGCTGCTGCAAAATATTGTTCCTTTCTCTTTTGAAGAAATTCTGAATGTGCATTCCAAAAGTGTGGGCTGATGCGGACTTCCGGGTTGGCGCCATCGTTTAATGGCGGATTCCCTCCGAGCTCCGGAGGGAATCGGCTCTGTAGAGTTTGGGTCTTGCCGCTGCGGCGAAGCGGGGACCCTTAAAATCACAGGCGCGAAAGCCTGTGAACACAGAGACTCGGCGGGCACCATATGCGCCCCCCCAATCCGTGGAGCCTTTTTAAAGGCTTCGGAACGGGGACGGGGTGCAGCGCGGTGCTGAGAGTACTCCCTCTTCTATGGAGTGAAGCCGCAAGCCATTGACGGAGAGCATTGACTTTTTCCTTGGATCAATCGGACTTTAAAACATCAACCCGTGAGTAATACGGAGAATGGAACTTTAAAAAAATTCTTTTTTGGATCAGGAACGAGCGGGGAAGGGTTAAAAAGGAAGTCCACCCCCCCTCTTTGTAAACAATCTAAAGCAAAGGACCTGTTAGCTAAGGTCGAGAGATTTTTTTTTTTTGTTTTTTAGTATAAGATTTTAACTTCACGGTTCTGACATTATAAGAAGATTTACTGGAGGATAAAAGATAAATTTTGGGAGCTGAAATTTCACACACACACCCCAGACCCGGGAGCATCCCGCGAGAAAGCCTGCTGGTGTAATATTGAAGAGTTTGACAGCTGTCAAGTTAGCTGTCAGACAGTTAGCTGTCAGCCGGAAAAAGATAACTTTGTTTCTGTTGCTTCTGCTGGTTTATTTGTTACAACTTGTTGAAAATAAGGAAGGGCTGATACAAAATAACTGGACTTTCGGTTTTGAGCTTAAAGGAATATTAAGGAACTAAAATCCCCCTAGAGGGGTTTTAGTGACATTACAGGAATGGCTGGAGGATGGAAAGTTCAAGCAGAATTGGATAGAGCATTTGTTCTCTTGGGAAAGTTACAAGGTCAATTCAATGTTTTGGCTACAGAGGTTTCAGTACTACGCTTGACAGTAAATAACAGTGTTGAATCTGATAAGGACTTGAAACAGGAAGCCCATCCAACTGAACAAACAGATGAAACTGAAAGTTTTGACAAAATGGAGCAATATATTGCTTTAGAAGAAAATGAAGGAGGAGCTGGAATTCTGCAGATGCCAAAGGAGAGCTGCAATTTGAGGCCTGACATGATGACAAAAAAGGAAAATAAAAATTTGATGTGGAAAGCCTGGCCTGAATTGGAGACTGAAAAATGGAGAGATCTCCTTTTGTGGAGATCTGAAGACCTGAGGATTACAAATTTGCTGAAGGTGAAAGTTGGAGCTTTGGGGACATTTGGATTTGAAAGGAGTATCAAACAAGAGTTGGAGTACCCCACAGGCTTTGTTTTTAAATATGGAGGTCTGGCTGGAAGCAATATGGATCCTGTTGGGCCGGAGCTTCTCCGAGATTTGGGGTTTAATATCAAAGACTATCAAAAAGACCGGCAGAGAGGAACTGAGAGAGATTTAAGTGCCTCGGACGTGAGATCTCCAGGCTAAATAACATATAAAGACTGATGGATATTGGTTGGGGACTGGAACTGGGAAAAGGGTGGGTGGAGTTTGGGAATCCAAAGGGTATACAAATATAATTTGCTTTGTTTTTATATCTTTGTTAGTTGTATGGAAATTGGGAAAACCGTGGAAGGGAAATTTTGGTCGACTTTAGGAAAAAGGTTTAAGAATAATTAATGAGGTATAAGTATTGATGTGTAAATTTGGATAAGTTAAAATTGGTTTTTAAATCAAATAGAAATAAGGTTTGCAAAAATAAATTGAGGAAATGGAAGAAAGAAGAAAAGTAAAATAACAGCAGGTTAGAACAAATTATTAAGTTAAAGTGGAGAAATAAGTTAAGGACTTGCTGAACTGACAATTTAAATTGGAATACAAGAAGGGGAGGTGTGAGGAGGTCTGAGAAATAAGGTAAAAGAAAATAAGTAATTGAAACTTTATGTGTTTTTAATTGTTAAGTTTTGAATTTTTTGTATTTTTGTGTTGTTTTTATTTTGTTTATTTTGTTTTCGATTTTTATATGTATGCTGAAAATACCAATAAATATTCATTAAAAAAAAAACCCCAAAGTGTGGGCTGATGCAAATGTTAACTCACTCTTGGGGGTGCCCTTTTGAACCCCAGTAATGAGTGTCACCACTTGAGCTCGTAGATGCCCCAGACAGGAGGCACAAAGGTTGCTTCTGCACCGTGCAAGGGATCTCCTAATAAGACAATGAGAGCCCCTCCAGGGGTTAAGGAACTACAACTCCCCTAACTTGGTGTTTGCTTTATTTAGACACCACTTTATTTGATATTATAATGATTGCAAGGCTTTCTGTTTTTTCATGCTACTGTGGTTATTGTGTCCTGCTCTGACATAAACATTTGCTGTTGGAAAAGCGGAATACCCTGCCGGGCAGGGGGGGGGGGGGAGAGAGGAGAGGCTGGGATATTATATTGATATTATAATGATTGCGAGAGACAAGAGGAGCTGGGAGGAGCAGCAGCAGCAGCAGCACGTTGTCTGCGCCTGCGCGAAGCCTAGGACGGTTTCCCCGTGGACACATAAGCGCTGACACATACACCGCCCCCTACTGGACAGAGGACCGACCCGCCAATCAACAGCCTCCGCCTCTCCGATAGGACAGCGCGCACCCCTTGTCCAGCCCCCTCCGCGGGCAGCACACCAACCCGCCCTTTTTGCCGCCTGATTAACGGATCCAACAGCCAGTCAGGGCGCCTGGTTTGAAAGCTCCGTCTGTCAGTCCTCTCCCGCCCCCGCCCCGCTCGTCGGTCACCGAGATTCTGGTGCGTCAGGCAGACTCTCTCGCGGATGCTTTCCTCCGTCAGCGGAACCCCGTCCGCCGCCATCGCTTTCCGTGCGCCCCGCTTTAAACGGACGCTTGCCGCCCTGCCTGAGGGGAAACCAGCGCCGCGGCAGGGCGCATGCGCCGGGTCATGCTGGTCCCGCGCCGGGAAGAGGCCAATCGGACCCTCGGCTTTGGGGAGCGGAGCCGCCCCCGGGGAGGCGCCGCCCACTCAGCCGCTGAGGAGTCGGCGCTCAGTTGCCGGGCAACGGCTGAGCGAGTTCCGCCTTCGGAGCCGCCGGGCGGGAGGTGGGCGCTGAGGAGGCGAGAGAAGCAAGAAGCAGCAGCTGCGAGGAGCAGGGCTGGATCTGTGGCACAAAACACAACATGTCCCAGAAACACCCAGAAAGTACAAAATAAATGCAGCTGCCTAAGAACACGAACCAGTCCCAAAATAGGATATAAAGGAACCTCTTAAATATACATGTACATATGTCGGCCAGAAGGTGCTAAAGAAGGACCGAACATTTTTTATGTATGCAACAACGGCAGCAAGGATACTCATTGCTAAAAACAAATGAAACGGATTTGTAAAAATGTTACATGGAAGAAGAAGGAGAAAAAAAAAAATACGAGGCACTACACTTCTGTAAAACAAGAAAATCCTTAATAAAAAAATAATAATAAAAAAAAAACCTGGAAAACTCAAGATCTACCCACACTGGAAGAGTGGCAGATGCAGCTGATGGACTATATGCAACTGGCCGAGATGACTGGCAGAATCCGAGACCTGGGAGAAGAGAGGATTGAGGAAGACTGGAAGAAATTTAAGATGTATTTACAAAAACATTGTAATTTGGTTGAATGTTAAGAAGGATGCTAGATTATAAAAAACTGGCCACCACTAAATTAGATTTTGAATTTGATGATAAGTGAGATTAAAGAAAACATAAATTTTATGGAGAATTGCTAGATTATACTTAAATGAGTGGATATAAGATCGTAAACAAGTTGATAATTTGCTTGGAAAAACCTTTTAACGATGTAAATGGGAGCGGGAGACGTGAGGGAGTCCAAAGAAGTGATGAAACTACGTTGTGATAGAAGTAAGATTGTTTATTATTGGTGCATTTGTATTTAAAAAAACTCTAATAAATATTTATAAAAAAAATAAACAATAAACAAGTTTAATATACAAGATAAAAAAATATACATATATACATGTACATATGTGATGAGAGACATGAGCCCACTTTTGCCGGGTGATACCTTGGTTTAGATGGGATGCGGGTGGTGCTGTGGTCTAAACCACAGAGCCTTGAGCTTGCCGATCAGGAGGTTGGCGGTTTGAATCCCCGCGACGGGGTGAGCTCCCGTTGCTCGGTCCCTGCTCCTGCCAACGGAGCAGTTCGAAAGCACGTCAAAGTGCAAATAGATAAATAGGTGCCGCTCTGGCGGGAAGGTAAACGGTGTTTCCGTGCGCTGCTCTGGTTCACCAGAAGCGGCTTAGTCATGCTGGCCACATGACCCGGAAGCCGTTTGCAGACAAACACTGGCTCCCTTGGCCTATAGAGCCAGATGAGCACCACAACCTCAGGATCATCCACGACTGGACCTAACTGTCAGGGGTCACTTTACTTTACCTTGGTTTAGAACCATAATCCGTTCCGGAGGTCCTGTTGCAAACCAAAACAGGTTGTAACCCAAGGCGCCAATGGGGCCTCCAAAAAAAAAAAAAAAAAAATGTTGTAATCCAAAAAAAGGGAAACACTTCAGGGTTTGACGTGGTTGTAATCCAAAACGGTTGTAAAAAACAGTTGCAAACCAAGGTACCACTGTATCTAGTATTATTTGAGATGAGCAATCTCTTTAAAATGGGGGGGAGGTTATTGGGTTGATTATGTATTTTGCAATTTATATTGTGATTTCATCCTGTGAGCTATTTTATTGCTTTGGCCTGTAATTATGAGAGGATTTACTGGAATTTCATTCTTTTGCAATTGCAGCTGATTAACAATTTGTTATTTACACCTTAATTTTGCCTTTTTGAAATTGAGTTGTGTTTGCAAAGTATACTGAGTCCCAAGACCATAGAAGCTGCTCAATCCTTTCCTAAATGAATAATGAAAACTGGATTATTTATAAAGAACACCGTAGAAATGCTTTCGAAACAATGGGAGTACAACAACTTCAGCACAGAGCATGATTCTTCCCCTGCCAGGACCTTTAAAGGGGAAAGTGGGATGTTCAGTTTTTATGGAAGTAAGAGGGAGAAGGATGTGTGTTACAAATGTCTTCCGGATGTTCTTGTACGAAATCTTGATTTTCATGAGATCAAAAGGTACAGAGGGAGGATGCTCACAAACTGACTCTTCTTGGGTGGAGATTTGATGTCAGAGTTTTCCTCAGCATTTAGAGCAAAATGTTAATAAACTTACATATTACAAAACAACAGATGTGTTGTAATCAAGCATAAGAATTGAGTGATGGCAAAAGTGTTTATCACTGGGAGCTGAGAAAGATTTTGTAATTTCTTGAAGACCATAACTTAAAACGGGTCTCTTTCCCATTGGTTGTAAAAACAAGTAGCATACTCTGAATGGTCCGCAAAGGAAAGTTGAACCTAGTGGCGATGAATTTAAGGGCAGGATTATACATACACACATTTAGATTATTCAATTCTTTATTACTCTGTAGCCTGGTCTTCCCATACAGCAGAATGAAGATGTAGAATCTCAAGGTAGGTAGCATCATTTCTGAATCAACCCTTTAACTTACAAACTAGACTACCACGAACAAAGATTTTAGACTTCCCCCTCCCTGCAGATGATTGCTTCTTTCCAGAAGAGGTCAACAGGCATCAGGTACCCTCTCGTGACATCACTTACATAGGCCTTTTAATATTTTTGGCAAACTCTTTTCACATCTTCAAAACATGAGCAGATCATTCCTGTTATGCATGGGGAAACTCTCCTCAGGGCATTCTTGGTCCACTGTTGACCAGTCATCAAAGTTTGGTGGCAGTGTCACCCACCGACCCACCTGGAACAGACCAGCAAGTGGATCCATGTCTTTTTCAGAGCTACAGTTGCCAGAGAACTCTTTCTTTGCGGAGTTGTGGTCTGGGGCCTTGGCAATGTAATCCATTGATTAAATTCTTCAAAGTTCTACCTTTTGTAGGTACGAAACAGGCAAGAGAAAGTTAAATTCCCAAGACCACGGCAGATAAATCCTTGAATTTGAACCAACATTGATCAGATTTGTACCCTACATTTTAGCAAATGGAACACTGGACTGTATATAAAGTGCATTTCTGAATAAAAAAAAAGGCATACAATATTTGAACATCATTTACCAATAGCGTTAAATTCATTGCACCCCTAAATGACAAACTCAGTATGTTTTTACAGTAAGAATACAAATTGGCATCCCTTTTATTAAACAGTTAAGAAAAGTGCTTTTATTTGAAGTCTGTTCTATGGGTTTTGGCAAGGTAACAGGGTAATAGTTTTAGAATAATGTGAGTTTTGAAAGAATGATGATGAATCTGTTGTCATGTGAAGCAAGCACAGACTAAAGTATTTGGATGTTCTGCCAGTTTTTAGAAATATCTTCCTTCCCTTTAATTTTAACATAATGATAGCATTCATAGACTGTTTATGCTGCTTTTATTAGGGTTTTACAGCAAACATGTGCAAGCTAAAAAGGCAAATCATTAAATTAAAAATTGAAGCAGGAATTTCAATAGAGCAGATTTCTCCTCTAAGAGTGGTATCGTATAACTAAAGTACAACTTTTCAAAACACTGTCTCTTCAGTACTGTATTTTTCGCTCTATAAGACGCACCAGACCATAAGACGCACCTAGTTTTTGGAGGGGGGAAACAAGGGAAAAAAAAAATTCTGAATCTCAGAAGTCAGAACAGCAAGAGGGATCGCTGCGCAGCGAAAGCGATCCCTCTTGCTGTTCCGGCTTCTGGGATAGCTGCGCAGCCTGCATTCGCTCTGTAAGACACACACACATTTCCCATTACTTTTTAGGAGTGAAAAAGTGAGTCTTATAGAGCAAAAAATACGGTAATTTTCAAAGCTTTGAATGCTTTGCATTCTGCATTTTGTTTCATTGTTTTAGTTGCAAACATGCATGCACAGGGAGATTGTTGTTGTTGTTTAGTCGTGTCCGACTCTTCGTGACCCCATGGACCAGAGAACGCCAGGCACCTCTGTCCTCCACTGCCTCCCGCAGTTTGGTCAAACTCATGCTGGTAACCTCGAAAACACTATCCAACCATCTTGTCCTCTGTCGTCCCCTTCTCCTTGTGCCCTCCATCTTTCCCAACATCAGGGTCTTCTCCAGGGAGTCTTCTCTTCTCATGAGGTGGCCAAAGTACTGGAGCCTCAGCTTCACAATCTGTCCTTCCAGTGAGCACTCAGGGTTGATTTCCTTCAGTATGGAGAGGTTTGATCTTCTTGCAGTCCATGGGACTCTCAAGAGTCTCCTCCAGCACCATAATTCAAAAGCATCAATTCTTCGGCGATCAGCCTTCTTTATGGTCCAGCTCTCACTTCCATACATACTACTGGGAAAACCATAGCTTTAGCTATACAAACCTTTGTTGGCAAGGTGATGTCTCTACTTCTCAAGATGCTGTCTAGGCCTGTCATTGCCCTTCTCCCAAGAAGCAGGCGTCTTTTAATTTCATGGCTGCTGTCACCATCTGCAGTGATCATTGAGCCCAAGAAGGTAAAATCTCTCACTACCTCCATTTCTTCCCCTTTTATTTGCCAGGAGGTGATGGGACCAGTGGCCATGATCTTCGTTTTTTTGATGTTGAGCTTCAGACCATATTTTGCGCTCTCCTCTTTCACCCTCATTAAAAGGTTCTTTAATTCCTCCTCACTTTCTGCCATCAAGGTTGTGTCATCTGCATATCTGAGGTTGTTGATATTTCTTTCGGCAATCTTAATTCCGGCTAGGGATTCATCCAGCCCAGTCTTTCGCATGATGAATTCTGCATATAAGTTAAATAAGCAGGGAGACAAAATACAGCCTTGTCGTGCTCCTTTCCCAATTTTGAACCAATCAGTTGTTCCATATCCAGTTCTAACTGTAGCTTCTTGTCCCACAGTCTACATTCCAATCCCAAAGAAGGGCAGTGCCAAAGAATGCTCCAACTACCGCACAATTGCACTCATTTCACACGCTAGCAAGGTTATGCTTAAAATTCTACAAGGAAGGCTCAAGCAGTATGTGGACTGAGAACTCCCAGAAGTGCAAGCTGGATTTAGAAGAGGCAGAGGAACCAGAGACCAAATTGCAAACATGCGCTGGATTATGGAGAAAGCTAGAGAGTTCCAGAAAGACATCTACTTCTGCTTCATTGACTGTGTCGACCACGGCAAACTATGGCAAGTTCTTAAAGAAATGGGAGTGCCAGATCACCTCATCTGTCTCCTGAGAAATCTTTATGTGGGACAAGAAGCTACAGGGAGATTACAAGGGGTCAAAAAAAATGGATGTACTGTGCTATATTAGAAGCAAAAAAACTTGTTTTGATTAATTGGAAGAGCCGCAAAAAGATTCCATTGAGCACATGGATTGCTAATATGGACAGATTAGCTACCTACAAACGAATTTAATGTCGATGCAAATTAAGAATGGATAAATATGAATAAATCTTGAATGAATATTTAAGCGATAAGGCGGATAGTGATGGGAAGTAGGGGGAGGAGAGGGGGTGAAATATTGTTTAAAAGGTGTAGTCATAGGTATATCAATGTATTGAGAGCTGAATTGTCAAATTGTGTTATTAGTGTTATTATGGTTTTTGTTGTATGTGTCTTTTGCGGTTGTTTGTATTGAAAAAAATGATTTAAAAAATTAAAAAAAACAAAAGCATGCATGTGCTGATTGTTTAAATTGTATACTTTTAAGATAGGCAACTAGCTGGCAGTCCTTTGACTCAATCTATCCCTTTTGCACATCAACCATCTTATCTAGTATGAAATGAGACACACAGAGAGGGCTCTTTTTTAATTCCCCTTATCCAGTGTGAATAGCAACAGAGACTGCTGGTTTCCCCTCTGTTTCTGAATCACATGAACAAGAAACATGCAAATGGGAGCAGGTTGCTGAAGTGCTTAAGGGAGAGCTCTACCAAAGCTTCCATTATTCACATAGAGTTGGGGGGCTAAAGACCCCTTTTTGCCTGTATGATGAGAGTAAGCAACTGAGTTGAATAATGGCAAGAGGACTCTTGGTTTTCACATGGAGTTGAGGGACCTCTGCTTAAAATTCTGTGCATTCCTTAGGTAACAGGTATAGTTCCACTCTAAGGCAAGCTCATGTGGGCCATATTACTAGTAGCCGTGGAGGTATCTCAGTAGCTTAGTGAGAAAATCTTAAGGTAAAGGGAGCCCTGACCATTAGGTCCAGTCGTGACCGACTCTGGGGTTGCGGCGCTCATCTCGCTTTACTGGCCGAGGGAGCCTGCGTACAGCTTCCGGATCATGTGGCCAGCATGACCAAGCTGCTTCTGGCGAACCAGAGCAGCGCACGGAAACACCGTTTACCTTCCCGCCAGAGCAGTACCTATTTATCTACTTGCACTTTGATGTGCTTGTTTCTTCCTTTCTCAGGCCTCAGAAGCAGCAGCATAGCATGTGCTACCATCGCCCGGGGCATGTGTGTGCCGGGGGGGGGGGGGAGGCACGGAGGCAGCCTGTTGCGGCAGCTTCAAATCAATCCGATCAGACTGATTTGAAGGGCACACTCACTCCACCCTGGCAGCCCTGTGTGGAATTGCAAGGCTGGGGTGGGACTGTCCAATCCCAGCCTTGCAAAGCGGTGCAGGGGGCACACTCATGCACTGGAGCCCTGTGGAAGAGAGGGGTGGCAAAGCTGCTGCAGCCTCCCCACTGCTTCCACCCCCTGGGTCACGCGCTCTTCCTCCCTCCTTGATGGCCCAGGGGAAGGGTGCACACGGCTGTCCCTTCAGTGGCCATAAGGAGAAGGAGGCACTGCTGTCACTCCCTTGAAGGTCCAGCCTGGGTATGTGAAATATACTCGGAGTCGAGAGTGGATTTCATGCTCTTTCTTCAGCTCATACTGGTGAGGAGGAATGAAGTTCCCCCAGAATGTCTGCTTTATATACATTATTTACACAATGGGCCCCACGTGATTGGCTAATTCTGGGATTCACCTGTAGGCCAATCAGGTTGCGGAATCACTTCCACCTAGAGCTGGATTGGGTGGCTCCTGTGGACCAATCAGACTGCTGCATTCTGAATCTTATTGTTCTAGGACCAATCAGACTGCTGCATTTTGAATCCTATTGTTCTAGGACCAATCAGACTGCTGCCTTTTGGATCCTATTCAACTCAGTACATAACACCATGGCTTCCCTCCATGTAGCTCCAAGCGTGAGGAGGGAGCCTGCTGTTGGGGGTGCCTGGTTGCGCCCCATCATAAAAATGTGCCACGCTCAGGCCACACTCCCACCAGCCCCCCACGCTACGCCACTGCTCAGAAGACAGGCTAAAGAAAACACCACTATAGCGCACTGCTTAACAGAACTTAACCACACTGACATTTGAGCAGTGAGAGGCGATGTTAAAGGCATGGCTGTGTTAGGAAGGAAAATCAAGAGACAGGAATTGAGAATCATTAAGCAAGCTAAAATGTGGTCCAAAAAAGATAAATGGCTAAAAATAACTTACCTCGAATTTCGGGGGGGGGGGCACTAAAGATGTTAAAACATTTGAGATTTGGAAACATGCCCCACAGGGTTCCTGGAAGCAAAGTTATCAGTCACAACGGAGGAGGGGGCAAGGGTGGACAAGACAGAAGGATTAAGGGGGTCTAAAAATAGCTTACACCCAGGAACATAGTGAATGATAAACGCCAAATTGCTCCCAGACGCTGCGAGAACTAATAATACGTAGTTGGAGAAGGGAATGTGATTCCCCACTCCTCCTTCCTTCCTGTAAATTGGGGTTTGCGAGTTCTTCTGTTCTCAGCCTGGAGCTCAGGTGTTGTTCAGTATTTGCAGTTCATTCAGTTTCTCTAATGATGGGCTTTAGTTTCTAACAGTATTTGAATTAGGAAGTTCTAAAACAATTTTTTGAGTACGCTTCATCTACTTCCTTTGCAATTCAAACTACCTTGAAGAAACGCAGAAGGCAGGTTGTGTGTGTAACTACCAGATTGTGATATTTTGCAAGAGCTCATACACAAAACCATAGAATTGTAAAGTTGCAAGGGGCCACTGGGATCATCTAGTCCCCCCGTAATGCAGGAATCTTTTTGCCCAGGGTGGGGCTCAAATCCGTGACCCAGAGATTGAGATTTTCATGCTCTACTGACTGAGCCATCCAGTTGCCCTGGACTGAAGGAATTTATTTAATTCCTAGTTATTAGAAGCATGGTCAAGGGGGTCATTTAAGGAAGAAGGGGGTCAACTATCTCTCTCTCCCCCCCCCCACTGCCAATGTTCAGTGCTTGTGTTCATCAGGAGCATCTATATCTCTGACCATCTCACTACATATGCTTTATACTGGTCTATTATATGAACTGATGGCACACATTCTTGTTGCTTCAGAAACTAGGGGGCTGGGCTGTTTTTCCTGCAATAACATCCCAATAGAACTTATGCAACAGAAAAAGTAAATGATCACAACAAATGTGCTACTTTTCTACCATTGAACTTTCAAGGTATCTAAGAGTGGAGATATGGGCTGTTCCAAATCTTCTTGTGTCTACCTCCCAGAGCTGGCCCAACCTTGAGGTAGGGTGAAGCAGCTGCCTCAGGCAGCAGAAATGCAAAAGGGGGTGTCCCTGCAGTCACCTCGCCTGCCCCACTGCTTCCAAACCACCAGAGAAGCAGCCCAGGTAAGGACGGAGGTGGCGGCAGAGCAGCTCAGCCTTGCTTGCGTGTCCCTCCCACCCCTGAGGGCAGAAAGAGACAAGCAGCAAAGCCTTGTGAATCACCCCCCTCTCGCAGAGAGAGCCACTAAGAGGGAGGCGTTCTGTTGCACCCCAGCAGCATGGCGAGGCTTTGCAACAGCTTTTCCTTGAGGAGAAGTCCTTACAGAGCCTCACCCCCCCCCAATTGTGGGGGACCATAGAATCATAGAATCATAGAGTTGGAAGAGACCACAAGGGCCATTGAGTCCAACCCCCTGCCAAGCAGGAAACACCATCAGAGCACTCCTGACATATGGTTGTCAAGCCTCTGCTTAAAGACCTCCAAAGAAGGAGACTCCACCACACTCCTTGGCAGCAAATTCCACTGTCGAACAGCTCTTGCTCTCAGGAAGTTCTTCCTAATGTTTAGAATGTTTTGCCTCAGGGCTTAGAATAAGAATAGGAATAACAACTCTGCAACCATGCACAGGGAAACGTCACACTTTCTGAGTTTCCTTCTTCTTATATATCTTCTCATGCCAGCTACGCCTGAAATGTCGTCTTCTGTGAAACTATACAAGGCTCAGGAGCCCTGGATTCTTTCCCATCTAGAGCCCCTTCATACGTTAATGTCTCAACCCGTTCTGAGGAGCTGACATTGGACATAAACAGGAGAATGAGAACTTTGACAGACCAGCTCTAGAATAGAATGGCCTTGAAGCTGTACTGCCCCAGCAGGTGTTTGGTTGACGCCAATAACCCTAAGCCTTCATCTACTAATGATAAAGGCTTATATTTAAAAAAAAAAGGAGAAAAAAGAATATCTTGTTTCTGCCATATAGTTTGGCACTCTGATCAAATACTTCTTTTTCAAACAGACGGTTGTTGTAATGTTTGTCCCAGGGACATAAGAGATACAAATTATTGAAGCATTGTTTTCATTAAGCCACATCTGTTGGCGTAAGAGAATGCCAGCCACTTGCAGGATCTCTTGATGAAGAGTCATTGTGTACTTCAATAGCTGGCATGTTCTTACACCACAAAAATAGTCCAATGAAATCATAATCCTTTAACTATTTTGTATAATTTTCCCCCAATAACTCCTCTAGGGCCTCATATAACCTCCTGAGGCTTTTCATAATTCTGTGCCCTGGGTTCTCTTCCAAACTCACTTCACTGTGTTATGTAATATCATGGAGGCCTACAATAGTTTTGTTATTTTTGATAACCTTAGATGACCTGAAGTCTTCTCCTCAGTAGACAAGGAAAGAAGAGCCAAGACTCCATGGTATGCAGCTGATTTAGATGGGACCCCTGCAGGCTTTTATCTACTACAACTATGTGGGAAATTTGCATTAAAATGCTGCACTTATCTCACAGATTCTGCAGTTTCTAGCAAATGGATTCTTTCACCAAGTTTTTTGGTTGAGTCTAATGTCTTTTATTTTATTTTTTAAAAATCTTCCAAACGATCCCCATATTTCAATTCAATGTGTCTTGGCTTTTTTAGTTTAGGTTCCATTGTTTTAATTAGTCTTACATGATGCCATTAATCGATTCAGATTTCTGCATTAATTAAATACAGACAAATCAAAGACATCACAAAATCCTGTGGCACCTAAGAGCAAGAGGAAAAGTAATGAAAGGGCATTTGGGAATAAAAAGGGATCTGAATCTTTTACTATGTGATGCCAAAAACGTGATGTTTCAACTGGTCACCCTACATATCACTGTAGGAACAGAGAATGGCAAAAGGGGGCTGCCGTCCGCGGTGCTGGAAGCAGACACAGTGTACATGCAGGTGCCACAAAAAGTGCCAACTTCCTGTCTAGTTTGGGGTGGCTAGGTGCAGCTTGTTATGTAATCTATTCCTACGGAAGCTTCCTTTTCTACACAACTATTAAAAGTGCAGGAACCCTGCTCACTTTCTCACCTGGCCTCTCTAGTCTAATTTTCCTCCTTTTCCTCTGTAACATTTGGTCCAACATATCTATAAAGGGACCCCTCACCATTAGGTCCAGTCGCGGACGACTCTGGGGTTGCGGCGCTCATCTCGCTTTACAGGCCGAGGGAGCCAACGTTTGTCCGTAGACAGTTTTTCCGGGTCATGTGGCCAGCATGACTAAGCCGCTTCTGGCGAACCAGAGCAGCGCACGGAAACGCCGTTTACCTTCCCGCCAGAGTGGTACCTATTTATCTACTTGCACTTTGACATGCCTTTGAACTGCTAGGTGGGCAGGAACAGGGACCGAGCAATGGGAGCTAACCCCATTGGAAGCCACTGCCATTTAGCAACAAAAGTCACAAAGCTGAGTTGTAGCTTCAGGATAAGGTATTACTCGTTTTTGACTCAGGTTGATACATAACCCACATTTTGTGCTCATGTCCTTGCAAACAGTACCTCACCTTTCATGGATTCATAAACTGTCATTTTGTTGAAGAGAATTGACTGGGAATATGCCTTTTCCTTTGCCTCCGTCAGCCTTTTATTGTGTACTTAAGTTTTCGATTAGGTTAGACACACCATCATTGATTTTTATGCAACTTAATGTTGTTTTAAAATCATCTATCATGCTTCAAATAAATGCAGAGTACATGGTTCCAAAGTACAATACCTGTTATCAGAATAAATGTCCTAGTGAAACGTCTTTGTGAAAGAGTTCAGATACCTTCCTGGCTCAGAGTCCTTTCACATGTGACACATTAAAACTGGGGTGGGGAACGGTTTTGGCCCAGTGGGCCAGATTTTTATCTCCCACACCCTCATGGGCTGATTTTGAAAGTTGAGCAGGACAGCCTACCTCTTAATCACCATGACAACGTTGGCCTGCAGGGGTGTGTCCCAGCAGAATCAAACTCTCTGCGCATCAGCTAATGTGTTAATTAATAAGTAATAAAATAATAATGCATGGAGAGTTAAACCTTCACCCATCTCTGTGGGCCAACTTTGTAATGAACATTCCTGAGTAAGCTTAGCAACCATGGATCGGGAATTGGTTAAGTATCAGGATGCAAAGAGTAAGAATAAATGGACAATTCTCTGAATGGAGAGGTGTAGAAAGTGAAGGCCTCCAAGGCTCTGTATTTGGACCTGTGCTTTTTAATATAGAATCATGGAGCTGTAGAGTTGAAAGGGACTCTGGAGCTCATCAAGTCAAGGCCCGTCCAAGGCAGGGATCTCAACTAGATCATACATGACAAATGGCCATCCAATCCTTGCTTAAAAACTTCCCAAGGAAGGAGAGTCCACCACCTCTCGTGGGAGTCTGTCCTACTGTGAAACAACTCTTACTGTCAGAATGTTTTCCTGAAGTTTGGTTGGAATCTTCTTCCTTGTAACTTGGATCCATTGGTTTGGGTCCTGCCTTCCAGAGCAGCAGAAAACAAGCTTGCTCCATCTTCCTTGCGACAGCCTTTGAGATCTTTGAAGGTGGCTATCATATCTCTTCTCATACAATTCCCTCAACTTTTCCTCATAAAGCTTGATTTCCAGTCCCTTGACCATTTTGATGGCCCACCTGTGCACACATTACATCTTGTCTATATTCGTCTTAAATTGTAGTACCCAGAACAACACAAGATTCCAGGTGGGATCTGATCAAAGCAGGACTATTAAATCCCTTGGTTGGAACACTATACTTCTGTTGATGCAGCATAGAATAGCTTTTTTTTTTTTTTGCCTTTGCATCACAGTGTTGACTCAAGTTAAGTTTGTCATCTACTAAGACCGCTAGATCCTTTTTACAGGTAGTACTGGCAAGCCAGCTGTCCCTCCACTTATATTTGTGCAGCTGGTTCTTCTTGCCTAAGTGCAGAACCTTACATTTGTCCCTATTGAAATTCATTTTGTTAGCTGGGCCCAGTTCTCCAATCTGTTAAGGTCATCTTGAATCCTGATTCTGTCTTCAGCGGCATTGGCTAACCCCCCCCCCCCCCCCAGTTTGGTGTCATCTGCAAATTTGATGAGCATTCCCATTATACCTTCTTCCAAGTCCTTTATAAATATGTTGAACAACCTTGGGCCCAGGACAAAACACTGTGGCACCCCACTTTTCCCTTTCTTCCTGGATGATAAGGAACCATTAGTGAACATTCTTTGGGTTCAGTTTTACTAGCTTCTTCAGAAGAATTTCACTGGGGACTTTGCCAAAAGGGTTACTGAAATCAAGATACACTGTGTGCATGCAACCGCATTTGGAATACTGTATACAGTTCTGGTTTTCTCACCTCAGAAAGGATATTGTAGAGTTGGAAAAGATTCAGAAAAGGATCAAGGGGATGGGGCGACCCCTCTACGAGGAGAGGTTGTGGTGTTTGGGTCTTTTTTGTTTAGAGGAAAGGCAAGTGACAGGTGATATGATAAAAGCCTATGAAATTATGCGTGGCATGGAGAAAGAGGGTAGAGAAAAGCTTTTCTCCCTTTCTGTTGCAGAGTTGGGAAATGTTCAGAAACGGGCATACTTTAAATGTGATAGGCTAAAAGCCTTACGAAAGATAAAGTTTTCACCAGCCTATGGAACATCAACAGAAAGGAAGCAAGAAGTTCTGGAGCCAAGGAGCCATGGAGAAGACTCTCCCCTTGTCCCAGTCTCTCTTGCTTCAACTACTGGTGGGAGGCGAACCATTCCAAATAAGTTGCACGGGTAGCAATTCTTCCACAGGGAAAGGTCTTCCTGTCTTCACTTTTTAAATTAAACAGACTAGGTTCCTTTGATCTTGGTGTGTAAAATAGATTCTCCGTTGCTAATCCAGATCTAATTACCGGTAATCCTTCTTTAGCTCAGCTGATGGACGTTGCTTTTCTAAACTTGAATTGCTATTTCTGGGAACTACTGTACCTTAGACCAGGGCGATCCAATGCACAGCACGAGAGCCGCATGCTGCGCTCAAGACCTTTTTTAGCAGCCCTCAGCAACATTTGATACCCCCTCCCGCAGCCTTTGTGCTGCCTTCCCAAAGCCAGTTAAGCAAGATGCTGGGCTTTGGGAAGGAGACATGAGAGCTCTGACAGGGTCCTAGAATCCTCCAGCACCTTCCCAAAGCTGGGAGCCTGCCATAGCCTCATGCCTCCTTCTCAAAGCCCAGCACCCCACTTAGCTTTGGGAAGGCAGCTCCAGGGCTGGGGGGGCATCAAATTTTGGCCTCCCCCCCCCCAACAAGGCAGTGTGGAACCCATGGCCCACCTAATATTAAAAGTTGTACCACCCTGCCTTAGAGGTTGTAGACCCAAAGTGATGTTGGTTGGCTCACCACTTAACTGACCATCGGCCGTATTCATTCAAATTTTCTCTACTTACGAAAAGTTTTTTAATGTTAATTGGTACAGTTGTCAGGTGTCCTTTGGCTGACTACCTGTCCTGAAGGCTACTTACTACCTGCAGAGTTTGCTTTTTACCTGAATGGCTTGTTGCTACATGTTAATCTCCCTTGAGATTAACTTTGTTCAAGCGAGAGCGAAGTCCTGGGCCGTGCACTTTCCCCAAAAGAACCTTATACACCCACCTCTCTATAATTATTAAGAAGAGATGTCATTAATCTTTTGCACTTATTTACAAATCAGAACTGAGGGGGAAAGTAGTCATCATAAACCTGCCTAGAGGTTTATCTGACCCCTCCTTCCAATTAAACACCATAAAAAGCACTCCTTCTTCCAAAGGTGCGAAAGAGGTTTAGAGGTTCTCCTAGAGCTAGTAAGATCCTTGCGCCCAGGGCTGCACCTGCCAAAGTGCTGCTTGGCTCCTCAGGAATAAACGGTTGGAGGGAGAGTGCCCCCCACTGGCTGGAGAGCAGGCAGCAGAATTTGAGAGGAAGAACCTGATATTGACATGGTTTCTGACAGCTAGGAGTTCTCAACTGGGCATCCAAGAAAATACAAGCAAAAGTGGGAAGCTAAGCAATACTAAAAGGGATAAATAGCACATTGCGCGCAAGGAGGCAATTTTTAGATAGCAGTTCTTTGATCATGAAGAAAAGGGCATTCGTTTTGCCTTTCCTCATTTTGCTAATAGTGCTGATGTGCCATTCAGAAGGGCTTACTGAAAGAGTTGGTCTCGGAACTGCAAATGAAACCATCAAGGCAACTAACCACAGTGGCGGCTTCCAGATAGTCACCTTTGATTGGCTCCACGTTCATGTGCCTTTCTTCGTTGCTTTCTGGATCCTGGTGGCTTTCTCAGCTATGATTGGTAAGTAATGATGCTTTGGCACTGCTTGGGGGTCATTTGTCTGTTTCAAATGGCATTAGTACTGTATTGTTACCCCAATCTCTGAGCAATGAGACGTTTCACTGGGTAACAGTATGTATGCTGAGTTGTTTTCCTTTCAGTGAGGCCACTGGAGGCTTGCAGTGTTTCTGTGATATAAGGATTATTTGCACATATATACGGGTTCAGCATAAGATGGCGGTTTGTAGCATCAACTCAACTCCAACAGATATTGCTCTCCATGGGGAACTGCCAATGCCATAGCATTTGATTCTCACGGGGGGGGGGGGGATCTGTTTCTCTTTCAGACTAAGTTCCAGTACTGCCCACTTACACCCCCCATACTTACTTCAAATCCCCTCCAGTGAGAACGGGTGGGGAAGGAAATCATGCCCTCTTATGTCAAACAAAATGTCTCTATCCAGGGCTCTTTTTTCAGCCGGAACTCGCTGGAACTCAGTTCTGGCACCTCTCAGGTAGGCACTATTGTCATTATAAGAGAGCGAGGGGGGCGTTCATGATGAGTTCCAACCCCTCTTTTTCTAGAAAAATAGCACTGTCTACAACATACTGCCATAGACTGCATTACAAAAGAAGATGTTTAACAGACTGGCCAGGGCTATTATTTATTATTCTTATGTATTAGATTATATAGCAGCCTTTATCATAAGATCTCAGGGTGGTTCACAAAATAAAACTCAGGATAAAAACAAGAGAATAATTAAAAATAAAACAGCTATTTACTGAACAAACTAGTTTGATCATTTTGGCAGTCCTTCTCTTCTGCAAACCCCAATCTTGCAGCTCGGGAAATCACAGGGCTGGTTCACTGTAAGGTGCTTTAAACTTGTAGGAAAGAGATACAGTATATAAATGTCTTTTTCTTAAAAATAAATAAATACATGTTCGTGTCGGGACATGAGATGAAAGCTGAATTAGCATGTTTTCCATTTCCCAACTGCATGTATGAACACTATTTATTTATCTTTATTTCATTTAGCAGCAAAGATAAGGAGCCAAGCATATCAAACAATGTTGGGCAGGCAATAGAGATAGCAACCGTAGCACCAGGATCATCAGCAGTGCCCTTTCGGTGGTGCAGGAGCTTCCCTGCTTCCCACAGTGGGACTTGTCCATGCACCCACCTGCAGCTCTCCCTTTGTCATCCAAGTGCAAAATCCTCATGCACAACCGCATGCCTACAACCCGCCCCTCAGGATTTGTGGTCTGGAGAACTAAATCAGCTCTGGCTTTAAATGAGGAAACATCTAAGGCCTAGGTCTTACTGTGGGCGTAAACCTGTGTTTTGGTTGTACCCTTTCAGGCTGCACAAGGGGGCTCCCGGGACTGCATGTTCTTCCATCAAAAACTCCAGCACTTAGGTTTACTCTAGTAGTATATATTGTTTACTTTAGTAGTATAAATTAATATATACTAATATAGTATATATATGTTTAGTAGTAGGGACGCGGGTGGTGCTGTGGGTTAAACCACTGAGCCTCTAGGGCTTGTCGATCAGAAGGTTGGCAGTTCGAATCGCCGCGATGGGGTGAGCTCCCGTTGCTCGGTCCCTGCTCCTGCCAACCTAGCAGTTCGAAAGCACGTCAAAGTGCAAGTAGATAAATAGGTACTGCTCCAACGGGAAGGTAAACGGCGTTTCCGTGCGCTGCTCTGGTTTGCCAGAAGCGGCTTAGTCATGCTGGCCACGTGGCTCCCTCAGCCAATAAAGCGAGATGAGCGCCGCAACCCCAGAGTCGGCCACGACTGGACCTAATGGTCAGGGGTCCCTTTACCTTTACCTTATGTTTAGTAGTATATCTTATGTTTACTCTAGCAGTATATATTTTAAGGCTTTTGGGGGGGTATAAACTCAAGTCATTATCAGGTAACTTATGTTTCCTGTCTCCTGAATATTCCATGGTTAGCACAATGTTTTTGGGTGGCTCTGTTAGGAGATGAAAATGCCTTTGGTTCTGCCTGCTGCAGTATCTTTTTCCTTCCAGGTGTACCACCTAAATGTATCCCTTTCAATTTGAGAATAATTTCATACGTAATCTGAGGAGTTTTATAGTGAAGGCAGTCTTGTCTGAAATGTATGTCTTGGTCCCATTTTGACAGATCCAATATTTTCTTTTCTTTCATGTAAAATAAATACTGTTTTGATGTTTGCAGCTGGAGGAAAGCACTGTTTCACAGAGCACAGCATTTCTGTTTTGCTTCCCAGTTCCATGTTCTGAATGCCCCAATGTGTGATGGGATAAAATGGAATAATCTGACCAAACGTACTTTGCGATACAGATTTTTAATAGATTTAACTACAGTGGTACCTCAGTTTAAGAACAGCCCTGTTTACAAATGATTCGGTTTATGAACTCCGCAAAACCAGAAGTAGTGTCCCGGTTTGCGAACTTTACCTCAGTCTAAGAACGGAAGCCGAACGGTGGAAGGGCACTGGTGGTGGGAGGCCTCATTAGGGAAAGTGCGCCTTTGTTTAAGAAAACGTATTTTCAAACAGTAGCTGTTCAATCCTTTTGTGGACATTAAGTAATCTCATTGAGAGCACAGGACTGAAGAAATCCAATGGAAACTAACTTGTCCAGAGTTTCCATATAAGAGCTACATGAACTGACAAATTTATTCTTATGCTCAATATATATTGGATGTTGCATTTGTTTAAAGGTACCGTATTTTTCACCCCATAGGACGCACTTTTCCCCCTCCTAAAATGAAGGGGAAATGTGTGTGCATCCTATGGGGCAAATGCAGGCTTTCGCTGAAGCCTGGAGAGCGAGAGGGGCTGGTGCGCACCGACCCCTCTTGCTCTCCAGGCTTTGCGCAGATCTCCACAAGCCTGGGCTCCCGCGCCTTGCGGAGAGTTGCCTGTTCTGGGGGCTGGGGTCGGGGGAAGCTCGGGCTTCCGCCGCCCCAGCCCCACGCCTGGGGGGGGGAAAAATAATTTTCCCCCTTTATTTCCCCCCCAAAAAACTAGGTGCGCCTTATGGGACGCCTTATGTGTCCTATAGGGTGAAAAAATGTAATTTTATTTTCAAATTTGCTTGTTTTATGCATATTCAGGCAATTCCATGTGTTTTTCAGAGGTTGTTTTTTTTCTCTCTATATATATATTTTTAGGATTTTTTTGGGGGGGTATAAGCTCAAGTCATTATCAGGTGTCTCTTCCCCGCCCCCGCCCCCCGCTACCTCCTAAGGGAGGAATGCCATTCCAGCACCTCCCTTTTCTCAGGTTACCAAACCAATGTGTTAAACAAGTAATCCTTGAGTCTTTTAATCTGTGACAATAGTTATTTCTGAATGCATCAAATTCTTCACAGACAGATGCATATTTCCTGAGGAACTCACCCCTGCGTGGGGGCATTCCATTTCACTGAAACATGCCATGATACAATGTGGAGAGAAAACCATGGGGAGACAGCAGTCTTCTGAAAAACGCCTGTGCCAAAAAACATTCTGTGTTGCTGAATGTTCCCTTGTGTTCTGTAAGGAACATTTTCACAACGAAAAGCAAAATGCTGACCTCTTTCATGCCCTTTTGCTGCTATTTGCAACCTAGTACTCAAAATGGAAGGCAAAAGGGACACAGGGTGGTTTTATTTCAAATTAAGGGTTACACTGAAAAGAAGTGGGGTCATTTTAGAGCTTCCTAAAATATGCAAGGCAGAACCCCAGCTCACTTGGCGCACTAGAACGTCACTGTCTCTAGGCAGAGAAGGCCAAATGGGGAACAAAGGGCACTGAACCTTCTAGAAGATGCTTTTTTTTTTGAGAGCACTATCAGCTGAGAGAATTGGCTTGTTGCCCAAATGATGATGGCTGCCTGAATGTGTTGTGAGTGCAAACTCCTTTGACACCATTTCCCCCCAGCTATTTATTGAAGCTTGTGAGGTTTTGGTCCGTCTTAGTTGGGAAAAGCCATGTTACTCAATGGAAACCAACTGAACACATTACATTAAGTGCATGGCACCACTAAAAAGGGGAACATTTAATTTCACTCTCCCTAATGTACAATAAAGGGACATGGGTGGCACTGTGGGTTAAACCACTGAGCTTAGGGCTGGCCGGTCATAAGGTCGGCGGTTCAAATGAAATACAGTTACTGGATCACACTTGCGTGCATGAAAGTTGGCTCAAGTTACCAGTGTGTATGTGGCCTGGCAGATTCCCTGCAGCCGCTTCTATCCCCCCCCCCCCCATTTTTCTTCTCTCTGTGTGCTTCCTGGAACAAGCAGGAAGCCATGTGGCCATGGCTCGCTGGAAGTGTACTGAATCTCTCTAAAAGGAGATTTTACAGACTGCATTTTTGCTAACCCAAAGATTGTGTGATCCTTTATGTAGGGAAGCCAATTTATTTTTCTTTTTAAGTTGTATGTAACCTTTTCTATCGTTGTTTTACTGCCAGCGGATGGAGACTTGTTTGCTGTAACTTCTGGAAACTCTGTGAGTAAAACATTCATTTATTTGCATAGCTAATTGTCTGTGATTTATTCTAGCCTAAGTATTTTCATGGAGAACATTTGTTTAATGGTGGGTGAGGGCAGTTGCACATGTAACCAACTTTTAATGTGCTTGGAACAATGTGAAAGAGTGGAAGATCTCTCTTCCAAACCTCTCCCTCCAATAATTAACTACTAATTAATTTTGTTCATAAATAGCACCGGCACCAATTACTTTTATTACAGAATGTGGCTTTCTGGCTTTATTTATTTATTGCATTACATACTTATGACTCACTTCCCATTAAATATCCTGAAATGATTTTTTTAAGGCAGCTCAGCACTCCTCTTGTATGAAGCACCTGTGTTAAAAAATAAATATAGCCTGTGCAGGAACTGGGGGCAATGAAGGGGGGAAGGGAAGGTTATGAGGAACCTCTGTTTCCATGCCTTTTGCATTTCCATGCTCTGCCAAAACTGTAACTATTTTTAAAAGCCCCAGAATTCCATAGTTCCTTGCTGGCATTTATTGTGCGCAGGAAGGAGAAGGCGACAAAGCTTGGCAGCAGAAGATGACAGCGTGTTTGCGATTAGCAGCTGCACGCGGCAAATAATGTTTGTGACAACTGCGCAACTCAAAGGATCCCCCGCAAGCACTGTTACATCTGTCCACTAGGTGGCAGCAGGTGCTGAATCTTGAACGAAAGTTCAACTGAGGAATGCAAGAAGCCTATTGCCCCGTCGGAAAAACTCCAAAAACAGAGTGCATGCACACGAAAGCTCATACCAAGAACTGACTTAGTTGGTCTTTAAGGTGCTACTGGAAGGAATTTTTTTGTTCCAAAAACCACATTCAGGATAGGGATGGTGGAATCTGTCAGTTTGGGTTTCTTTTTTCTCGAAACTTAAGATCAGTTCCTCACATTTCCATACCAGTTTGAATTGAAACTTAGCCCTGTTGTGTGGCTAAATTATGTATTTTTCAAGTCAAGCAAACAAGAAACAAAGGTCAGCCCATATGAAAAATATACAAATCCACATTTTGAAAACCAGCTGGTACAAAATAGTTTATAAGCATTTGAATTCTCCTTAATTCTTCAGCAGGCTAAGTGGCAAACAAATGGGTGAGGGAAATAAAATAAAAATAAAGCGGGATGATGTAAGAGCCATGGATCAATCTTAATTATTTGGACACCACTGAAAATTAATCTCCAGTTTTGCTAGCATATAGGCTACCATGTTTTTCTTTATTTCTGCTTTCTGCATAGCTAGAAATCCGTGTGTCGAAGGATCTGGGTACTAGCAGCTGGCTTTTGTGTGTGTGTTTTTAAAGAATCTGAGGTGTGTAACCTGATACCTGTAAATATCTAGCAGAGATTTCCAGAGCAATCCTAACACTGGCAAAAGAGTCATAGAATTTGGGCTACTAGGATGCAAGATTTCTTTAAAGTGCAGAATGGTCACATCCTTGGTTAAGAGGCTAAAAAGGAAAAACAAAATAAAACATTGAACATTACAAAAAGCTTCCCTATACAGGCTTGCCTTCAGACAGCTCAAAGGTCGGATAATTGCATACCCCCCAACATTTCTCCAGTGATAATAGGGACACCCTAAGGAAAAGCAGGACATTCTGGGATCAAATCAGAAACTAGGACGGCTTCTCTAAATCAGGGATGTCCCTGGAAAATAGGGACACTTGGAGGGTCTGCAAATAGTTTAAAATATTTTCCTAGAAATGCGTCCAAGACAAGAAGCTGCCACTAAATTTTGAGTATAAACGCTCTGCAAGTGCTCCTCTAAACCATTAACTCTGGAGCGGAGTACATTGCACAACTATCAGGGAATAAATCTTGATACAAGGCTCTGGCGAGTAAGACCATTATTGGATTGGCCTCATGCTCACGTGCCCAGGCATGGATCCCACACATGCTTAGGCGTGTGAAGAGGGAGTGCCTGAGCACAGGGATGCTTCAGCCGTTCCTTGGGTCTCAGTTCCTGGCCTTTTTCAGGCTACCTTAAGGTCCATAAATAGCAACACCCTAGTGGTCCTGGGCCCTAAGGAAGTTAGATTGGCTTCAACCAGAGCCAGGGCCTTTTCAACACTGGCTCCTGCCTGGTGGAACGCTCTGCCTCATGAGACCAGGGCCCTGCAGGATCTGATTTCTTTCCACAGGGCCTGTAAGACACAGTTGTTCCGCCTGGCCTTTGGCTTGGTATCAATTTGATTCCCTCCCCCTCTTCTTTTTTCCTTTCTCCTCCTGTGATGAAACTCCTATTTGGGGACTTCCCTGGCTTTTTTCTGGCCCATGTAGGACCAGTCTGGAAAGTTAGCCTTGACGTTTTCATCCCCCAAAAAGTTTTTGATTTGAGTTTCCATAGAAATGAGGCTGTATTTTAATGTTTTAATGTTGAATTTTAATCTTGTCTTTAAGTTGTATTTCAATCAGTTTGTTTTTATATCGGGTGTTAGCCGCCCTGAGCCCGGTCTAGGCTGGGGAGGGCGGGGTATAAATAAAATTTACTATTATTATTACTTCCTCATGGCACCCCCCTGGTGGACAAAGCCAGAGGCAAAAGTGTGAAGACCATTGTACAAAAGACTCTATTCCACACAAAAGCACAACTTTGTGCTAGGTGGTCTAGCATTGACTTTACTGCATCTTTTCATTTTTTTGCTGGGGAACCGTTTTGGTCTGCTATACTGCTGTGTTTTGCAATCCTCCACAAGCCATGCAACTTGATAATACTGCAGAGCTGCAGGGCAGCCGGGGTGGGAAGCCACCACTGAAAAGGCTCTTTCTTGTGTTGCTGGGGAGGACACATGGAGCAGGGCTTCCAGTGAGAATTGGGCTGGTGGGCTCATTGCTGTTATTGACATTCATTTCCTGTATCTTTATTTTAGGTCTCCTTATGATTTATGTGGAAATTGTTGTGATTTGGTTGTGTACTTTTTGATATTTTTATTGTTTATGCCTACTTTTGTGATGTTTGTAGTTATGTAGCTTTTTGCATACACACCTTGAGCATGGTTTGACTTTGGAAAGGCCGCACACAAATAAAATGATTGATTGCAAGGTCTGGGTCTGTTTCATATGGAGGAAAGCAGTCCTTGAGGTCTTGGGATCCTGAGCTGCCCTAAGCCTGCATAGGTAAAAGCCCAACATTTTGAGTTGAGTCTGGAAGCTAATTTGTAGCAGAGCAATTGAATTAGGATTGGTGTTATGTGGTCAGACCGTCTCTCCAGGGCGAGCAACTGAGTTCTGCACCGGCTGCAGTTTTCAAACTGTCTTTAAAGGTAGTCCCATCTCTCGACTTCCGGAGGCGGCGCGAAACAGCGATGGCGGTCCTCTTCACTGTCTGAAGAGGGGCTCCGCAGAAAAGGGTCGTTCGCTGCGGCATAGCGACGACCCGTTTGAAAAAACCACGGGCAGAGGGAGCCCGTGGCCGTGGGACTCGGCGGGCGCCAGGAACTCCCCCAGAAGTGTGGAAGGGACCCCGTAAGGGGCTCCGGAGCGCGAAAGGGGGAGCGGCGCTGTGAGTTCATCGCTCTTTCTGCGGGAGGCGAAGCCGCGCAGCTGCTGCTGATGAGCGTCGACCTTTCTTCCTGTGAACATCAATTTGGCAAGTAACATACCCGTGAGTAAAGTGAACTACAATTTGGACTCCAAATATCTTTTTTCCGGGTTTGAAAACGGGTGACGAGTAAAAGGAAGTCCGTCTCCCGATACTGCTTACAAGATCAAAGCAAAAGTACAGAGGAGCGCTGAGGCGCTTAATGGGAACTTTGTAAAGTGGAACTATCGTGCATTTACAGAATTTGCAGTCTTCTTATTTAAAAGACCAAGAGAGACCTTATTTCTGCCTATGGGATTTGTATTTGGGACTTTGCTTTAAGAACGCAAGTCGTCGGGCTGTCAGTATGTAACTGAGCTGTCAAACTGCGGATTATAGTAACAAGATTTTAAGTTGCTACATATATTGAAACTTTAAACGTTTAAAATACTGTTGCAATTACCAGTCTGGCTCCTAGTGGCTTTAGCTTAAAAAGTAAAGGACTCTGCGAATCTTCCTTTTTGTCTTGGAATTACAAACTAAAAAAGAGATTACAGAAACTTTAAATGGCGGAAAAATCTTCTCCTTCCCTGAAATTTTAAGATACTCCCCCTAGGGGATTGTGGAGCTATAGAGGCCTGGGAAACATTTTTTGTTTGGAATTTCTGTGGTTTAATTGTGTGTACTCTGGACTTGCTTTCTCATGGAATAAAGGATAACTTGACCTTGAACAAGAGGCAGGTGTGGAATGAGTGGCACAGGGAAAACAAGAGCAGCCAAAGCTAAAGAAAGAGAAAAAGAAAAAGAAAAAGAAAGGAAGCCTGTGCAACTTGTCCAAACAACTTTAGCTCATCATCGCAGATCATCTGTTCCAACCGTCCTGATAGCACAGGAGGTGGAGGCCGAACAGCCTGCTGAAGAGGACATGGCAACAGGAGGATCTGACACAGTTTTGAAACAAATTTTAGAACAATTAGCAATTTTAAATCAAAAAGTGGACAGTCAATCACTAAAAATAGACCAAGCAACAACTACTATTGGCGTACTTTCTGAAAAGGTCTCTCAGAACACACAGGCAATTGAGAATCTACAAGGAGCTACAGCTGAAAATCATAAATTAGCTGTGGAAGCCTATCAAAAAGCGGAGCAAGCAAGTAAAAAAGTTGATGAGATTAAAGGTGAAATCAAGCCTCTGCAAAGACAGGTAGGGGAACAACAGGCCTACCTGTCGATGGTGGAATTGAGAAACAAGGAGAATAACCTCAGGTTGAGAGCTGTCCCAGAATTGGAGGAAGGCAATTTGGAGGGATTTTTGACACTTTTATTCTCCAAATTTTGGGGAATAGAAGAGGATAAAGACTTTAAAATTGTGACTGCATTTAGACTGGGCAGATCGGTGAAGAAAGACAAGTCCAGAGACTGTTTGGTTATTCTGAAATCAAGAGAAGAAAGAGACAAGATACTAGGCCTACATTTCAAAAAATCTCTAGAGATAGAAGGTAAAAAGGCTGAAATTTACAGAGACATACCCAAATTGTTATTGGATCTTAGAGCCTCATACTTAGAACTGGCAAAGTTGTTGAGAAACAACACAATCCCTTATAGGTGGGAGTTCCCGCAAGGACTATCATTTAGCTATAAAGGAAGGAAAATAAGAATCAGAACACCAGAGGACCAGCAGAAGTTTCTTCACGACAACGGGGAAGACCTCCAGAAAGGAGCAGTTGCGTCTTGGCCACCTCCACCACCAGAAACTAAACAGCCTGGAGCTGGACCATCACTGCCACCGCCGGGAACGGGAGAACTAGACACCCCATTGTAAGGCCTACAAATTGATTCAGGATGTCTCTGCAACTTCTTAGTTGGAATATAAATGGCGGAAATTCTCCAGAAAAAAGAAGGAAAGTATTCCATATATTGAAGAAAGAGCAATTGGACATTATTTGTCTGCAAGAAACACATGTGACAAGGCTTCATCGGAAAGTGCTAATCAATAAAAGGTTAGGCCAAGAATTTATTTCTTCGGACAGAGTTAAGAAAAGAGGAGTAGTGATCTACGCAAAGGAGAGCCTGTCACCGAAATTTCTATTTAAAGATGAACAAGGCAGAATTTTGGCTATTGAAATTCATACACATGGTGAAAAATTTTTGATATTAGGAATCTATGCGCCAAATGATGGAAAATCGGAATTTTTTAAGAAGCTGCATGAGACTTTACTGGATTATCTAGACTATAACAACATCATTATGTTGGGAGATATGAATGGGGTTGTCTCTGTAAATATGGATAAGTCGCAGAGTGCAAATATAACAAAAGAAGGCAGACTACCTAAAACTTTTTTTGAAATGACAGACAATATGGATTTGATTGATATATGGAGAGTCAAGAACCCCCTAGGAAAAGAAGGAACTTTCTTTTCTGAAGCTCATTTGTCATGGACACGAATCGACCAAATATGGACAACTAAAGGACTGGCACCTAAAACTAGAAAAGTGGAAATCTGCCCAAAAACTTGCTCCGACCATAATGCTTTGAAAATGGAATTGAGACTAAACATAACCGGATCCTTCAGATGGAAAATGAATGACACTTTATTCAGAGATCAGGAGATTGTGAAGAAGGCCCAAAAAACTTTAAAAGATTACTTTGAGATAAATCTGAACACTACGGTGGAAAAAAGAACAATCTGGGACGCAAGTAAAGCGGTGATGAGAGGGTTTCTAATACAACAAAACACTGTAAAGAAAAGACTCTGGAATGAAAAGAAGCAGAAGATACTGGAGAGAATAAGTGAAGGAGAAAGAAAATTAAGATCTAGGCCCAAGTCTAAGGAAGTGCTGAGAGAAGTGAAATTTTTCCAGGCCCAATACATGAAACTGATAAATCAAGAAGTGGAGTGGAAAATCAAACAAATGAGACAAAGATCTTTCGATTCAGCAAATAAGTGTGGGAAACTGCTAGCATGGCAGTTGAAAAAAAGACAAAAACTAAATACAGTTACAAATCTAGAGATTGAAGGAAGAATGGTTCAGAAGCCTGAAGAAATTAGGAAATGTTTCCAGAGATATTTCAAAGATCTTTATGCACAAGGGCCGCAGAAAGAATCTGAGATAGATCAATTTATTAAAACTAACGGATTACAAAAAATTTCTCAGGAAATGAGAACAACCCTGAATGTTAAAGTTACACAGCAGGAAATCGAGAGTGCCATACAGAACCTCCAATTAGGCAAATCTCCAGGCCCTGATGGACTTACCTCCAAATATTATAAGGTTTTGAAGGACTATTTGATACAACCCTTGATGGAGGTATGTAACCAGATTATGGAGGGTAAGAAGGCACCAGAAACGTGGAAAGAAGCTTTCATCACATTGATTCCTAAAACAGAAACTGAAAAGACTCAACTTAAGAACTACCGTCCCATCTCACTCCTAAATGTGGATTACAAAATTTTTGCAGACATTTTGGCAAATAGATTTAAAAAAGTACTGAATGAAGTGATTCACAAAGACCAAGCAGGCTTTCTCCCGGGTAGGCATTTGTTTGACAACACGAGAAACATTATTGACATTTTGGAACTCTTACAAACAAATATTAACACTAGAGCGGCGTTAATTTTTATTGATGCGGAGAAAGCCTTTGACAACATTTCTTGGATGTTCATGAAGAAAAATTTGGAAGGGATGGGAGTGGGACGGGGGTTTGAAAATGGTATAGAAGCAATATATTCAGATCAAAAAGCTAAATTGATAGTAAACAATGTGGTGACGGAGGAATTCAATATTGAAAAAGGGACACGACAAGGGTGCCCTCTATCCCCATTATTGTTTATCTCGGTCCTGGAGGTGCTTTTGAATATGATTAGAAGGGACCGGTCAGTTCGGGGCATTGAGGTCGGAGTGAAACAATATAAACTGAAAGCATTTGCAGATGATTTGGTACTAACATTACAGGAGCCAGTTTCTAGCACAAAAAGAGTTTTGGATTTAATATCTGATTATGGTCGGGTGGCGGGATTTAAGTTGAACAAGCAAAAGACTAAGGTCTTAGCTAAGAACCTAACGTCTACAGAAACAGATGAGTTTTTGAAAGAGACAGGATTAAATGTGGTTAAAAAGGTAAAATATCTAGGGGTGCTCTTGACTTCTAAAAACTTGAATTTGTTTAAGGACAACTATGAGAAATGTTGGTCAGAAATCAAAAGGGATTTGGAAACTTGGACAAGACTAAAACTTTCCTTGTTAGGCCGAATAGCAGCTATAAAGATGAATGTTTTGCCGAAAATGTTATTTTTGTTTCAGACCCTGCAGATTGTGGACAAAGTGGTATGCTTCGGAAAGTGGCAGAAGGATATTTCTAAGTTCGTTTGGCAGGGCAAAAAGCCCCGAATTAAGTTTAAAATACTAACAGATGCGAAAGAAAGGGGGGGATTTGCCCTGCCAGACTTGAGGTTATATTATGAATCTGCAGCCTTCTGCTGGTTGAAAGACTGGTTTTTGTTAGAGAACACCGATGTCCTAGATCTGGAAGGGTTCGATAACGCTTTTGGGTGGCATGCGTATTTGTGGTATGACAAGGTTAAAGTTCATAAAATGTTCAAAAACCATATTGTTAGAAGAGCAATCTTTATGGTCTGGACAAAATATAAAGACTTATTGGAGAGCAAAACACCAAGGTGGCTTTCACCGGCAGAGGCCAAGGCACGTAAGAGACTTAACATGGAGGCCTACTGGCCAAAATATTGGGAATTAATTGAAAAAGATGGTGACAATTGGAAGCTGCAGAGTTTTGAAAATGTAAAAAGCAAGGTGCGAGACTGGTTGCATTATGCCCAAATTCGGGAAATTTTCAAAACAGACAAAAAGGTTGGGTTCCAGGTGGAAAAATCGAAATTAGAGACAGAATTGTTAGAACCTAAAGACAAATTACTTTCAAGAATGTATAACTTGCTGCTTAAATGGAATACACAGGATGAGACAGTCAAATCCGCCATGATAAAGTGGGCACAGGATATTGGACATAACATAATGTTTGAGGACTGGGAAAAGTTATGGACCACCGGATTGAAATTCACGGCATGTAGTGCCCTGAAAGAAAATATTATGAAAATGATATACCGGTGGTACATGACCCCAGTCAAGCTTGCTAAGATATATCACCTGTCTGATAATAAATGTTGGAAGTGTAAAGAGGCGGAAGGGACGTTCTTTCATCTCTGGTGGACATGTCCGAAAGTGAAGGCCTTTTGGGAAATGATCTATAATGAGTTAAAAAAGGTATTTAGATATACCTTGCCTAAGAAACCGGAGGCCTTCCTTCTGGGCATTGTAGACCAGAATGTGGTAAAGAAGGACAGAATTTTCTTTATGTATGCTACAACAGCAGCAAGAATTCTCATCGCAAAGTGTTGGAAGACACAAGATTTACCCACACTGGAGGAATGGCAGACGCAGTTGATGGACTATATGGAACTGGCGGAAATGACTGGCAGAATCCGAGACTTGGGAGAAGAAAAAATGGAAGAGGACTGGAAAAAATTTAAGGATTATTTGCAAAAATACTATAAGCTCTATGAATGTTAAGAAAATGCACTTTTTAGGAAATACTAGCCCCAGCAATGGTAATTAGGTGAAATGAAAACTAAGGTACAAGAAAAGAGAGGTGAAATTAAGGAAAATTTTTATTGCATTATGTTTTAACCACAACATATAAGATTATGGTTACAATAACTTTGACTTTGGTAACATGAAATTGAAAGATACAATAAGTAATGAATTGAAAGATACAATAATGAATTGAAAGATACAATAAGTAATGAAATAAGATAATAAATAGTTGAAGACTTCATATTATGAATATTGGGTTACAAATATATTGAAATGGGTAATATGACAAAATGAAAGATACAATAAGTGATGAAATAAGATAACAAAATGCTGAAGTTGGTTTTATAAATAATGCAGATTCGGGAAGATGTGGGGAAGTCCAAAAGATCCTGTAAAAGAAATATGTTTTATGAAACTCTTGTATTTTATTTTTTGTTCTTTTTTTATTCTGTGAAATTAATAAAAATATTTTTTAAAAAAAAATAAAATAAAATAAAGGTAGTCCCATCTCTCTATATCCAGGATGGGTATCTGTATCTATGGAATAGCTTCTGAGGATTTTTGCACTCTGAAAAATCAGGTACCAGAACTGTGGAACTGTTTAGAATATCTGATCGCCACGTTCTCCAGGCACCAGTCAAGGCAGATCAAATCTTTACTCCTCACAGCCTCAGACATGAGTCACTTTCTCTGCCCTTCTTCAGCATCAATAAAACAGAAGAGACATGGCAAGTTCTGAGTGCAGAAATGGTAAGGAGCTCTTTAGAGAGGAAATATAGATGTGATGTCATCCGAAAGGTGTTATAGGCGGATCAACTTCTAACCACATAAACTAGTTGGAAAGTTTTATCACTGCTATTCAGGACTATGTAATTGCTACCAATAACTATCTAAACATATAGAACAAAGGTCAAATGTGCAGAGACTGAAATAGAGAGAGGCCTTAACTACATCGGATCCACGTGTATTTTTCCTCCTTGTTTTTTTTTAAAAGCATTTGCAGAGGCTGCAGCCTCGATCAGCAGACTGATGAGTACGTTGGGGGGGGGATTGCATAACTCTTCTGCTGTTTTTTCTGCTTAAAACCCACCCAGACATAGGGGGCAGGGAGATTTTGAACAACAACAAAAAGATCAGAGGTGAAAGGGTTAATCAGCCTACTGTCGTCCTCATGTCAAGAAGTAGCCTCCTCAACTGCTTTGGATTAAAATCAGGAAAAAATGCAAGAGAACGGAGTGTGACATATAGCAGAACTTGTAATCAGGCATTGCCAACCCTTTTACGCTTGTGGGTGCATTTGGCTATTTAACTGAGCTTCGAGAAACAATAGAGATGAAAGGGAAAGTGGGAAAGAGTGTAATTGTCCCAACTTCCTGCTTTATGTACTTTTCAAGGGAGAGAAAGGTGAGCCCTCTCACTTCCTCATGACCAAGAGGGCGGTGAGCAGACACCTGGAGAAGAGCTCTGTGGAGCCACCGTGCTCAAGGCCCTGTCTCACCAAATATATACTAAATTTGAGTTAATTCAAAGAATACACAAACACCATTATTCAAAGAATACACACACACCATTATTAGGAAGGTTAATTCATGTGCACTTCAAAAAAAAGCATAGGTGAAGAGGCATCTGCTCCATTAACATTTGTGAGCTGTTGGGTTTTGTTTTGTTTTTTAAAAGGGATACAGTTGTTAAAATGCTGTTGTTTCTGAACCCATTTGGTTTCTGTCAGAATTTTTTAATGTTTTAATTTTTTCCATTGCTTTGAGGACCGTGTGATGGGAAAGCCATGTATAAATTTAAATATAAGTAAAAGTATTTACTGGTTATTATTAATTCTGCGGTCTAATTTAAAGTGTCTTAGCTTGTCATTGGCCTTTTTATCTCCACTGGCTTTATGGTTCAGTACTTTGACCCTCTTCCTACATGGGAATAGTACAGGGGGCCACCATTTTAGGCACATCCAACTGACACGTGATCACTGACGCACAGGCACTTTTGGACCTGGAAGAAGGCAGGATGGGGGCAGAACGGGGGGGGGGGAGCTGGGGTGGATTGATAGGGCAGGGCGCGCTTATATGCAGTCCGCCAATGTGTGCAAGGGCCAGGAATGGATCCCCGGAGCAAAATGGTTTCTGCCTGTATACAAAAGAAAAAGCTGGTAATGGAAGTAACTTGTATGGGTTTCCAGAAAAAGATTTTAGCTGGAGTGGCTGGTTTTAGGGAAGCTCCTTTCACTATCAGTTATTTTGTACATCTTACATGCTCTCACAAAGCCTATGGCATCTCAAAAGCTTTTCTGTGGCCCATGTATTTGTTGAAAGCATCAACCTGTTCTTGTTGTTTGCATGTCGAGACCCCGCAGCCACCCCCTCGTTGGAAATAACTCACACAAGGACACAGATATTAGGTTTATGTTATTGGGCAAATTTTGGCCGCAACTTTATTGAAATTACAGAATGTGAGCGGTATTGCCTTAGGTATTGATTGGACCTGACTATATCTGACTCCTGCCCATTGTACAGGAAGTCCAGTAAGGGTAAGCCACCAGTAGGGGGAGCCCTGACGATGTGAACCAAATCAAGCTCCCCCTGGTGTTCCCGTCGGGGTCGTGTCAAGGCCTTAGCCCCCCAGCTGGGCTTCAGACTAGATCAACACCCCCAGATTCCTTTAATGGAATACCCTTAAGCATGGTGGCGCAGGTGATGGCCACCCCCACCCCCACAAAGAGGAAGTCCTCTGGCTCGCTCCTCCGTTTAAACGGCCCCGGCCATGCCCCCCCCCGGCCAGCGGATTGGCTGACCAGGCTCTGACGTGGCCGGGATCCCCCAGGCAATGGGGGACAAAGTCCCCCGCCCCCGGTGGGGAGTGGGTGGCCACACGGTCCACCATAACTCCTCCCCACTGGGAGGTGGAGCAGATTTTTAATAACATTTCTTTTTAGTTTTGGCTGACCACAATGTTTTCTGGTGCTCCATCATTGACTTGAAGTGATTCTGTTATGTTTCTGGTGAGGAAACCCCCCTCTAAATTGGCAGCCATTTACTTTGCTTTTACATCCATTTTCAGATTGCTTTCGGGGCTTGTGAGAGCAATTGTGTGTTGTTTGGCATGTGGAAGTGCACATTCTTGCTCCTAAACCAGTGCTACACCGAAGCGCTGTCGTTTCTGTGTATGCAATGCATATTGATGTTTAGCCCCCTAAGTATTCCAACAATGTGGGGTGTTTCTGGACTGTGCTAAAAGTGTATTTGTACACTTCCTGGAAACCTGCCCCTTTCCTGCCCACTTTTTAATATTTTTAATTTTTTTGCCATGTGCATAAAGTGGAATGTGCACAAGTTAAATGTCCATAAATTCTGGGTTTACTGTATAACGCCAGACAAATCCTGCACAGTAATCTCTGAACAGTTATGCAGACAAGCATTTCCAGCTTACGTTAAATTTTCATATGAACGTCAGACTTTAATGTAGGAAGAAGTTCATAACCTTCCAGCCTTTAACACGAGTTTATAGAAGCATATTGACAGATTGTGCACCTGAAATTGATGGTCTCTGCGTAAGCCAATGCTGCATGTGAGAATTGGCAATGTGTACCCAGCTCCTACAAAACATTTTACAAGTTCTTTATTGGTTTCTGAAACTAAAGCTCCATCACTTTACTGTGCTTTGGGTTGTTCCTGCCTATGCAAAGCCAACATTCATTTTATCTGTCTTATCACTGCAACTTCTGGCTAGGATCATAGCTGTCAACTTTCCCCTTTTCTTGTGAGGAATCCTATTTAGAATAAGGGAATTTCCCTTTAAAAAAAGGGAAACGTTGACAGCTATGGCTAGGATTAAGGCTGGCGCTTTTCTAAATTGGTTGCACAGAATTCCATTAGTCTAAAATAGTATATTGGACTCAGGCTGCTCATCTGAAGGTCTGTACTATTGTCTGGAACCAGGGCTGCCAACTTATTTTCTGGCAAGGTCCTCCTGTGCCTTTATTACCTTCAAGGCAAGCAGAAATTAAACAGCTGGATGTTTTCCTAATGTGGAGAACTTTGCTTTCCTCTTCTGCTACTGTTACAGAGTGCAGGAGCCCTGCTAGAAAGGAGGATTGCCATCTTCTTTTGTAACATGATTGCGAGAGAACTTCCGTCACATATATGAACATACAGCCTAGGTATGGAAATAGGTGTTCCCTTTGCTTATAAGACTTGACCCTTGTTTGAATTCCTGAAATGAATAAATTATTATGATCCCTGAATTAAAGAGATTGTTGATTATTTTAACAAGTTGCTCTGAGGAATGGAGGGAACTTTGACACTTCTTCCGATTTGTGATCTATTCTAACTATGAGCCCTTGAAGATAACTGTCTTAAAAGGCCAAAATGCACACACAACTTTCAAACAACCAGTGCTGTCAACAGTACACTGACTCTCTTGCAGTTTCCATTAGGGAATGCCTGCATCTGAACTCTTCTTTTGTGTTCTATGCAGACATAGAACATCATCATCTACCCCAAGTAAGGATGAAGTGTTTACCAAAAGGTTAGGGGGCAATTTCTATATTTTAAAAAATTCCCGCAATGATCCATTGAAATGTTTTTAATATCCCAGAAAGTATTGCCAATGGATTTTCCCATTGGTAGAGCAACAGCAGCGAGAAGGCACACCTGTGTACGGATGGGATCATTAAGATTGCTCTATAAGGTGTGTGGGTTCTTCAAGGACAGAAATTGTTTACTATTTTGCTTCTTTTTTAAAAAAATATATAATGACAACAGTTATGCACAGTTAGAGTGGGATACCCAAATAAATACATATAGGGCTGCATTTTTTGGTCAGCTATATGTTCTTTAACATATCAGTTTCGGTGTTAAAATAAGCATGTGATTGGAGCAGTAGCAGTCTTCAGCCTCAGTCTCCTCTATGAGGCTCACATTTCGTTCCCTGCCCTCTGCCTCTCTCCTGCCTCACACCTGCCCATGCCCTTCTTTCTTCCCTCCATCGTCTGTGGAGGTGCTACTTACACTGTCTATCTGATACAAACAGGCATGTTCAACCTTGGAGCTCAGCAGGAAGGATGTCACTGCCCTTCATATCCTGCACAACAACACTTTCACATGTTTCTGCAAAGCTTGATGGTAAAACTCATGAGAAGATGCCTTTGTCCTGCCAAATTTCACATAACTAATGTTTCTTGTAGGTGTACCCGTGTGCCTATAATTGGTACTGCACTGCAAGAGACCTTGATTAAGGATTAAATTTAACCAGGTGCAAACACACACACACACACACACACACACACACACACACACACACAGGCTCTCCCTGCACAGCGGTGGCTTCGTAAGATCTGTTCCTTTCATGATGTTGTGGACACGATAAAGGGCTTATCCTCTCTTCCTCTTATCCCACTGATTTTCCTCCCCCAGGGAAACCACTCTTTATCACTCAATCAGTGCAGGTGGCAATTTGGGTTTTCCCAGGATTGCAATTTATTCCAATCTGTCGCTAAAGAGCAGGTTTTCCCTTGGAAAGGAGCAGGGCGAGGGGGAAGCTGCTTGCATCTGTGCTTTCTAGGCCCAGCACAAGTGGAAGTGTGGACGAGTCCAAAGTCTCTTCATGGTGGCTTTATTGTGCAAGTGAACCTGAGTGGGGGCCATAGTCTTGTCAGTACAATGTAGTACAATCACGGATCCCACGGCCTCTTAAATGATGTGGGAATTAGTGTATTTGGGGATTAAATTACATTTTCTTGAATTTACTTTCATAAGCATCCATAATTAGAAATGGTGGTTCCTCTCTGGTTTTGCATTCTTTTCATCAGAGGCTCTAGTGGACCAGATTAGATAACAAGTGGGCTGTTAGTTGTGTCTGCAAACCTTTGATCTGCCCACTCAACTGCAATTCAATGTTCAGGGATTGAGTATGTTCCCCTCTGGCCCTGATCATTCAGGGGATAATGTATTTTACAGGGCAGAAGTAAACTCTCCTTTGTCCTTTGTTGAAACTCAGTTTTGCCCTGATAATTTCAAATGAGACCATAAAAATTTCATTGCCTTTTTCAAATGCAAACACTGGAGAACCTTGGGGGAGGAATATAATTCTTTCAGGGTAGTTTCTTGCTCCTGGTCTGCGGGCTATTATAAAATTCAATGCAGCAAATGTGGTGATGGCTCCTGGGCATAGAAGGAGAGGTCGGTCTGTGAGTGGCTAAATGAAAGTTCCAGGTTCAGAGGTAGTGTATCTCCAAATCCCAGTTACTGAGGGATAAACATCAGTTCTCAGCATGCCTTGCTTTTGAGCTTCCTGGAAGCAGTTCCTGCTGGAAGCAGACATTAGACTAACCAATAGAGAGGCCATTGGCGTCATCTAGCAGGGCTGTTCTTATGTTCTTGGTTTTCTCAGAATTTCAGATTACTTTAGGGCTTATGTTAAGGAATGCCTTCATCTATATGCTCAACCCCTGAGTGCCTATTGGTGCACACTGCCATATACTGAGGGTGTGGGAAAATGCATTTTTATTACCGTACCATAGTATTCCCCTAGAAAGGTCTGACTTTATCTATTTTGATCCAATCTTAGGAAGACAGTAAAAACGGTTGTAGAATTTGGAAACAGGTCAAATCAATGGTTACCAGCCATGATGGAGACTCTTCTCTGCCTGCATGTTTGGAGACGAGGTGCTTCTGAAGACAAGTTGCTGGAGGCCAGGGGAGGCGAAAGGCTGTTGTGTTCAGGTCTTGCTTACAGGTTTTTCCACAGTCAACTGGTTGGCCACTGTGAGGGCAGAATGCTGGACTAGATGAGCCGTGGCCCATGCAGTTGGCTCTTCTTATGTCCTATTTGTCGGGGAACACATCAGAGTAAAAGTCAGTGTTACACAAAGCTCTTCAACTAGAAAAGAAAGCCAGCAATTCTTTTTTTTAAAAAAATAATATTTATTAAATTTTCAATAAGAGAAAAGTTACAAAAATGATAAAAACAAAAAACAAAAAATACAAATACCAGAAAAAATAAAAACAATTAAAAATAAATTCCGCTTTCTATATCTTACAATTCATTTACTTATTTTCATGACTTCCTCACACCTCCTTTTGTATTCCAGTTCAGATAGTTAGTTCAGCAAATCCTTACCCTCTTTATTTTATCTTAGTTCTTTATCTTCACATATTATAACTTTGTATTTTCTTTTTTTAAAATAAATATTTATTAAAGTTTTTGAATACAAATAGACAAATAATAAACAATCTTACTTCCAACACAACATAGTTTCATCAATTCTTTGGACTCCCTCACGTCTCCCGCTCCCATTTACATCGTAAAAGGTTTTTTCAAGCAAATTATCAACTTGTTTACAATCTTATATCCACTCATTTAAATATAATCTAGCAATTCTCCAAAAAAATTATGTTTTCTTTAATCTCACTTATCATCAAATTCAAATCTAGTTTAGTGGTGGCCAATTTTTTATAATCTAGCATCCTTCTTAACATTCAACCAAATTACAATGTTTTTGTAAATACATCTTAAATTTCTTCCAATCTTCTTCAATCCTCTCTTCTCCCAGGTCTCGGATTCTGCCAGTCATCTCGGCCAGTTGCATATAGTCCATCAGCTGCATCTGCCACTCTTCCAGTGTGGGTAGATCTTGAGTTTTCCAGTTTTTAGCAATGAGTATCCTTGCTGCCGTTGTTGCATACATAAAAATATAACTTTGTATTTTCATCTAATATCAATCCATTTTTACATAATCCTATTTAACCTTATTGCTAAAACCGCTTTGTTTCATTCCAACATCATTTTAACATTCAATAATTTTACAGTGTTTCTGTAAATAATCTTTAAATTTCTTCCAATCTTCTTCCACCAACTCTTCTCCCTGGTCTCTGATTCTGCCAGTCATTTCCGCCAATTCCATATAGTCGAAAGCCAGCAATTCTTCACCCATTCATTAACTTGCTCTTTGGGTGTCGAAATTCGACTGGGGAACCTGCTCTGCCACAGATTTCATTTAATGTCCTTTTGCTAGTCAGTCTCTCCAACCTGACAGGACTGTTGAAAGCATTAAAAGGGGTAGCCCACTCAGGACGAGGAAGGTTTAAATATGGAATGTGTGTGCATGCATGATATCAGGCCCAGCACCCCTACCTGGCCAAATGGGGCAAATGCCGAAGGCCTAGGGGCCCAGAGGACTTGATTTCGGGTGACAGAGATTTTCCCAGGACTAAATTGGCTTAAAACCAAATATTCCCATTTAGGTTGGGCTGTAAATGAGCTCTCCGGCAGGTGACAAAACCACAGAATATCTGACTTAGGTGGGAGCTCTGGCAACAGCCTTGAATATTTTTCCACCCAACAAAATTAGCCCTTGATTTAACCTAGAAGCCAAAAATAAAAGTTGAGTTCGGGAAAACTTTGAGTAAGTAGTTGGTTTGAATTTATTCCTCTTAGCTGTATGAATGATTGGGAATCTAAGACTCATTTAATCATTTTGTATCTTCATCTCAGAATACACCTGAGGCCCAGATCACATGTATACTTTCAAGCAATTTGCTGAAGAGTTGGAAATTGTCTAGTATTAATATAGAGCAGGAAGTTACTTATTCTCAGTCATAAACTTGGCAACTTCTTTAAAGCCAATCCCAGCAATTATAAAGGTGAGAAATGTGGGTATTTTGTTGTGTATTTAACATGAAAGCTGAAATTGCCTGTCACCTGCAAGCCAGATGTGACAGGGACAGTAATATTCTGAGGAACACCAGTTGTGGCAGTCAGGAATTTTGTGGTAGAGTGTGTGACAGATCCTTAAGGGCAAAGGGATCACTTTTAGACAGTTTCACTCTCACCTTTTCTTAGTTAGTAGTTTTAGTTTTGTCCAGGCACAAGTTAGGAAAGAGGTTCTGGTACATTTCTCTCTCTTTCACTGGGACTCCACATGTAAAAAGGGACACTTGAACACATGGTCTCCACTTTGAGTTTTGTACAAGTTGTCAGCTGCATAGACAAAAATGTTGACCAGCATTCATATTGTCACAGTCCAGTTTATGGGCAGTCAAAGTCATGGCGGAGGACATCGGGACCGGGGGCAAGACGGCGGGGTGGGAGCAGGGATGGGAGTCCAGAAGCCAAGGGTCCGAGGTTCCAGGAAGCAAGGAATCAAGAAGCCAAACGCAGTAAGGCAGGAAGCGTGTTGCTGTGGCAAAGAGCCAAAGGGAAATGCTGACCTTATATCCTTTCCCGGCTCTTGCCACCAGGTGCTGTGAGTTACCAATCGGCCTCACCTGTGCAGCCGCTCCTTGCCTCTTCAGAACAAACTTAGGAAAGCCCCAATCCTGTGAAGCCCTACCAGTCACAGGGCCTGGCTCCTGCAAGCACTCCTGACACATATTGGCAGTCACCTTGTGACTGGATAAAACCTACAGTGGTGCCTTGCAAGACGAAATTAATCCGTTCCGCGAGTCTCTTCGTCTTGCGGTTTTTTCGTCTTGCGAAGCACGGTTATTAATGGCTTAGCGACTTAGCGGCTTTAAGAAAAAGGAAACAAACTCGCAAGAACTCGCAAGACGTTTTGTCTTGTGAAGCAAGTCCATAGGGAAATTCGTCTTGCGAAGCACCTCAAAAAACGGAAAACTCTTTCGTCTAGCGAGTTTTTCGAGGCATTCGTCTTGCGGGGCACCACTGTATTTAGTTAAGATAAAACGCTTGCAGACACCCAGTCAGAGGAAAGATGTGTAATTGTTGTGAGGTTGATCACTACGAAATAGAGGCCAGGATTTTTTAATAAAAGAACCTTAATGGTCTTTAAAATAACTGGATACATTTTTTCCCGATTGCATGAGATCCAGCCTTCAGAGGGTGACACAATTCAGAGCTAGTAGGAGGGAACAGAGAAACAGTTTGGAGACAGGTTACAGTTTGAGTTTATCGTGACTGACAGATTTCTGGTTGTACTTGGGTGGAACTGGGGCACAGCTTGGATAGGGTTGGCTTTACAGGACTAAGCAGTTTGACACTTACAGAACTGTCAGAATTTGCCTCCATTCATATCCACATGTATAATTGTAAATAAAGCAAGTATTAATCTCAGGGATTAATCTCAGGGATGCCATGAATCTCAGGGATGCCATGAAGCTCATGTGCAAAGCTGTCAACTTTTCCCTTTTCTTGCAAGGAATCCTATTCGGAATAAGGGAATTTCCCTTAAAAAAGGGGAAATGTTGACAGCTATGCTCATGTGTCCTTTCATCCACAGGACAGTTGGAAGATAAACAGAAGCTGGGTGACCCCTCAGTTTAACAATAATCACTGTGTTATCTATTATTTTGTGTAAATCAGTTGTTTGGAATCCACGACCCACAGTCTAACTTCACGCAGCTCTCTAAATAGTGGGCCTGGGTGTTGGGGAGAGCACTGTGGAATCGTGAAAATGTCATCCACTTTTGACTCTGGCTCCACCCTCACATGAGATAAGGGGCTCCCTACTGTTTAAATAAATAATAGTGCTGGAGGAACATGTCTCGGGACAAAGTTCCACAATTGTGATTTTCCAGTAGCTACTACCTAATTTCAGAGAGCATGGTGCATAGATAAGATGATCTCACATTCATAAGAGAGAATGTAGGCCTTTAGATGCCTCCATCCAAACAAGACACCTTTCTAGCCATTTCCAGCACCAACTGGGGATTAAATATTGCAATTTGCACCAAGCTGGATATCGCAACTTTTAGTATGCTATCTATTATGCTAGTCCATTGTCTCAAAAATAATTTCTTATGCAATTATTTTGAAGCTCAGCCTTATTCTTACTGCACAATTTCTTGAGTGAGCTTCTTTTTTATTCATGTTACTATTAGCATTAACTCTGAAGCATCATTAAGAGAGAAGAGACAGTCTATAAAATGGCGCCTTGCATTACTTAATGACAGATTGGTTATTATCATAGGGCCACCATGTAAATAATCACTAGCAGGGGAAATCAATAACTATTGAAACAAGAAAATCCAGTAAGTGCCAAGCATAATATATCACAGCAGGACGTTGAGCCAAGTGAAATGTGTGTCATGTGTACAATGTTAGGTAGATATTGGGGAATGTCCACAGTCTTGAGCGTTGTCATACAACAGAAGCAGGCCTCAGAGTACAATGTCCCTTGAGGCTGTGCAACCATAAAGCTTTGGAGAGTCAGCTGACGACAACCAGAGACCATACCTAGTGGTTACATGCTTACCATGGTAAGTTATTAGTTGGTAAAGTTTGTATGTGATTATTGCTTTCTGGCATGTTTTATCACACATCTGCCTCTGACATCTGGCAAAATTAAGGATTGGTGATGGTGCCAAAATTTAGAACAGAAGGTTTTGGAAACTGAACTTCTCCAGTTTGAGAACATGGCATACTATCACAAACTGGGTCCACACACTATGTTTTCTGGGTTCACCTCGCTATTCTCCTGGCACTGAAGACTGACATGCTCCCTGCCCAGGAAAAGGGAAGACAATGCAAGACGTCTAGCACCAAGGAGAAGAAAGCAGAATACTTCTCCCCCCCCCCCCGCCCCTCCTTTACACCAGGGCCAGTCTATGAGGGAGGTGTGGCATACGAGAGGTGGTCAGCTTAATCAGATGCATATGGCTCACCACTTTACATCTAATTTGACCATTTAAAGCTGCAAAACAAGTTGTAAAATTTTGCCCTCTTCAAGAAAGAGGGGAATAAGCTTTGCTAAACTACCCAGTTTCACAAGTAACATAATGTACTGTTTGTTATATTTTCTCACGGCTTCTAGATGATACTGTTCTTGAGTTAAAGGTTACCACAGAATATTGAAGGCTGATTGTTTCTTCCCCAACAGCGTTCTTCTTTGGTGTTTTATGCCTTGAATTTATATTTTTATTGATCAGAGTGAAGTGTATTTGCACAGCAATAGTACAAAGTGTACAGCTGAAGTTTGACAGTGGGTGACTGTATATTAGGTGAAAGACTTTTGCCTTTCCTGCTGAGCCACCAGCTGACGGCTTCTGTTAGGATTTAGCCATGGATGTATCCAGCTGTAGGAACTACTGGATTCTCTTTGATTCCTGATTATTAATTGGCAATAATCATAAAAAACCTATCTGAGTAGTATTGCTCTGCACACTCCTAGTATAATTCAATACCTGTTGGTTTATTTGTGTGGATATTCTTTATCTGAAAATGTGCGGTCTGATCTGAGAATGAATCCAACATACTTGACACAGCAATTCCCACATTACTTTCTCTGGCACCAGCTGATCCTGTCCTCAGCTGCCCGGCTGCTCTCCTGCTAATGACAATGTTTTGTCCAGGCAACTGCAGGGAAAGCATAAATAAGATGCTAGCCTTCTTAGAAAGTGAGCCCTTTTTAGCACTCTAGTCCTTTTAGAAAATTGGCAATTATGATTACAATTGTTGTTGTTGTTTATATTCCAACTTTTGTCCAAGGATTTAAAGGTGATGTATATGGTTCTCCCATTCAACATTTTACCCTCACAACACCGTCTGTGAGGTGGGTTAGATGGTGATCAGTCTATGGTCATCCAGTGAAATTCATGGTTTGGTGGGGAGTTAAACCCTGATTTCCCAGGTCCCAATATAACATTTTAACCACTACATCACACTGGTTCATGCGCTGCATATGATGAGTGGGCACATGGCAGGGTATTTTGGAGAGCTGGTTAGGGGAGAGGACTTCAGACAGAGCAAGCAGAGTGAAAGAGAAAATGCTCCATGGACTACAGAGAGTCCTGTCTCATTGAGAGTGAGTTCACTGAGAGTGGCAACCAGCATACACCTAGATAGAGGTGATCCAGTTGACATAGTGTACTTGGATTTTCAAAAAAGCTTTCAGTAATGTACCTTACAAAATATTTAGCAGGCAGTGATGGCTTTTGAAGAGGATTAGATAAGTTCATTGAGGAAAAGGCTATCTGTGGCTACTAGGCATAATACCTATGTTCTACCCAGAGGCGTAGGAAGGTCAGGTGGTACCCGGTGCGGAAAATTTCTTGTCACCCCTCCAATGATTTTTTTAAATTATTTTTTGGCCTGCAAAAATGGTTTTACATTATTTCATATTTTCTTACAAAGGAATGTGGATTCTGGACCTGTGATAACAAGGAGGTGACTGTGGACAGATACTTAAATCTACAGGATGTATTGTGTTTTGGCTTCTGTTATTTTATTTATATTTATTGTATATTTATTTAATAAAATTTATTTTTTAAAAAACCCGCAAACAAAAAAAACCACAGCAGTAAAATCAAGAAAAATTAACAATCCTACTTTAAAACATACAAAAGCTAAAATATTAAGATTAAAATTACTTCAACTTCCTAAGCATCTAGGCATGCTTGCCTAAAGAAGAATGCTATTAGCAGGTGCCCGAAAAGAGTCTAGCAAAGGCATGTGCTGTGTTGCAATAGAGTTCCAAAGTGCAGGTGCTGTCACAGTAAACAATGCAGTACGGATATTATGTGTATATCTTGACCCTGCTCCACTGAATTGAAATTTCAGCCTTCACGACATAGAAAAATGGCCAAGTAAACAGCTATTTTTGTGGAGGAGGGTCATAATATTAACTGATATGCATGAAATTTCATATATAGCTATATAATCCCTAGTGTGGTAAGGTAAGACCTTTGGAGCAGGCTTCTTTTTAAAAAAGTTTTTTGTGAACCGCCCTAGTAGGGCAGTAATTGTTCCTTGATAATTTGTCACTCCCCTCCATGATGGCACCTGGGTCAGTTTGCCCCCCCCCCACACCCCTGGTTCTACCTTGACTGTGAGAGGCATACCTGTTGCTGTGAACTGCAGGTGGACAGAGTAGTGTTGGGAACTACAGTGTTCACCTCATAAAGCTACAATTCTCAGCACCCTTAACAAATTATAGCTCATGCCATTTTCTCTGCAACAGCTTCCTTCTCCTGCAGCTTTTACCATTCTTGGCAGAGCAGCGCACTCTGAAAACTTCCACAAAACAATCACCGCAAGATCACAGTTAGGTTGCTTCTGTGTGTGTCATCAGCTGCTTCCGGAAAAACAATCCCTTAGGAGTCAACATTTTGCCTCTCTTGCCCTTTGATGAACTCTCTCCCCCTTGGTAGCTAAACGTGAACTCTGCTACTTTCTTCTTCAAATTACTTTATTGCGTAATGGTAGCTGGCTGTTCTTCAAAAGCTGTGGAAAGGTGCAAAGGGGATTAAACCGCTCTACCAATTTCCTGGGTTTGTGAAATGTCTGCTGTTCACTGTCTCTAAGTGGATGCATACACATTTATTAACTTGGAAACGTCAATATCAACTCATGGCAAATGGCCTGACACAATCATTATGTCAGTGTTTTTTCAGGGAACCTGGGGCTGGTTGCTGAGAGTATCAGCAATGATGGACAAGCTTCCTTTGAAGTCAGCTGGACCAGCACTGCTGATCTTTCCTGACAATGCCGCCAGAGTGTTGGTGAATTCTGGGCCATTATCTCAGTGGCACATGGGTCATCACCCAGGGCCAATAGGCCTGACCAGTGACCTGCATAAACAGGGTGTGGGTCTCACTAGAACACACTCTGGAGTCTTCTGTGACTCTGTGAAAGATAAGCAGGGTCTCCTGGCAGACAAGTCAACGTGGGAAGGATTCCCTAGAGGCAGATAGTATGAAAAGAATTGCCTAACACCGCGTCAGGCCATTGGTCCATGCAGCTCAGCTCTATCTACACTGACTGGCAGTGTCTGTCTAGGGTTTCAGACAAGGAGACATCCCCAGCTCTAATTTGAGATGCCAGGGATTGAATTTGCATACAGAGCAGATGTTGTACCACTAAACTGTGGTCAAGAGGACGATGTTGCTCACATAAGAATCCACTGGTACAATAATATACTCCATCCAGTCCATCAGTATCCAATGGGCAACCTGGGTGAGGGGAGTCCGACCAGGACCTGAAGGTACTTCACTGAGAAGTACCATGAGAAGCTGCCAGAGGTGGTTCACCACGCAAGCCAGATGTGCCCAGATCCAGCAATTCCTGACATTATGTACACCTGGTAATTTTATTTATACCAGCTCAACTGCTTATCATTATTTATCATATTTGTGTTCTTCTGACAAGCACCAGACACAAAATATGGGGTTATCCCATTTTATCTCAACCAGCTTGCATGGCAGTGTTAGGTGGATGTCCTATGGGCCCCTCTTAATTTAAATTCTGCCTCCCCCTCCGAGATTTCACTTCCTGCTTCCAGTCACAAATCAGATGGAGAAAGGATTCGTAAAAAATAAAATTACAATGTTGGAGAATTATGGTAAAGAAAGTAAATTGCTCTTCAAAATGACTTCAGTTAAATCAAGAAAGACACAAATATATGAAAACAAGCCTACCAACCACGGTTATAAGTGAACTGGTTTAAACCAATAATTCCAAGGTTAAAATATCCCTGCAAACATCCTGTTCGGAATTAGTAACCAGTAATAAAGAGAGGTTAAAATAACAAGGTGCTTAACTCAAGTCAAAGATTAACATAGGTTTTGATCAGCCCGACCAAGGTTGCCCATAATTACCAGAGTTATCGCATGTTGGTGCTGCCTCAGAATGATAGTTTTGTTTGGATTTGGAAATTGCTGTTCAAACTTTTTCAAACTATTGCACTGTTCAGACTTTTTGGCTAAAACCTGTAAATTAAATATTTGAAATTTTGAATCAACACAGAATAAGTCAAAACTGATTTCACCTCACAGCTGTGAACTGTGAACTGTAAACCATCAACACCTGAGGTCCAAAAAAGGATTTAAATGTCTTAGAATCAATTTGATGATAGTCTGTTTACAATTATATTCTGCATTTGACCAATTTTGTAGGCTTGCAGCAGTCAGATATTGAAATATACTCAGAGTCGCAAAGTGATTTCATGCTCTTTATTCAGCTCATAGTGGTGAGGAGGAATGAATGAATGTCCCCTCAAGGTATCTGCTTTATATACATTATTTACACAATGGGCTGCACATGATTGGCTAATTCCGGAATTCTACTGTAAGCCAATCAGGTTGTGGATTCACTTCTATCTGGAGCATGATTGGGTAGTTCCTGCCAACCAATCATACTGCTGCATTGTTCTAGGACCAATCAGACTGCTGCCTTTTGGATCCTATTGTTCTAGGACCAATCAGACTGCTGCCTTTTGGATCCTATTGTTCTAGGACCAATCAGACTGTTGCAGTTTGGATCCTATTCAACTCAGTACATAACAGATATGTAAACAGCACAGGCAGAGCTTCACTTTGTACTTAAGCTCACCCTGGAGGTTGGTAAATCAGTGGAGTCAAACTACACATAAAGGAATCAAACTATATTTTGCTGGGTGTCCCAGCCCTTATGGTGGCCGGCCCTACTTCCACCAAGACACTGCTGCACAACTGAAGCTGTTAGTGTGTGACAGTGGCCACATCCTGGCAAACAGCTATGATTGGCTGGCTAAACCAGATGAGGGTAGCTGATGGGTCACGAACCCTCAGCGAGTTAGGGACTTCCCTGCATGTGAAGACAGCCTCCAGCAGATTGAGTGGATGAGACCAATAGTGGGCCCAACAGTCAAGAAGGAGGTTTTTGCTTGTGCTGTAGAGGGAAGTGAGGGGCAGGTGGGGCCCATCCACCTGGGAAGGTAGCCCATCTGGGAGATGGAAATCTCTGATCTGAAACCTCCACTGCCTTATGGCTATACTCAGTTCTGGGGAAGACTTCAGGAGTAAACCCTGAGGATTAATCTCTACCTGCTTCCTTGTGGGACATCTTTGGGAGAAGAAAAGGCCAAGGAGTAGACTCTACACAAATTGGAGTGGAATCCCTAAGGCAGTTGGATGGTGCCTTGTATGCCTCCTTCTGACAACTCTTGCAGCCAAGCTGGTGCCAAGTGTGTGCCCTGCAAGAAGATGCTTGCTGAACTGAGAAGGGCAAAGAGTGATGCCCAGTGGATTGCCAGATGATGTGCCAATGGCTACTGTCTAAAGCAATGACAGAACATTCAATCCGAATCTCCCTGCTGAGTTCTGTGGGGAAAGCCTTTGCCTGTGTAGTTCTCAACACGTTACAGTCACTTGCTAACAAGGCCTATCCCAAGTCACAATGTGGCTTTAGAGCTCAGAGGTCAACAGTCAGCATGATTTTCACACTGCACCAGCCGCAAGAGCAATGCCAAGAGCAGAGACACCCCTTGTACATCATCTTCATGCACCTGATAAAGGCCTTTGACCTCATCAGCCAAAAAAGACTCTTCACACTGCTCAACAAGATAGGATGTCCTCCTAAACTCCACAAGATTATCATTTCTGAAGGCATCTGAAGGCAGCCCTGTTTAGGGAAGCTTTTAATGTTTGACGGACTACTGTATTTTAATATTTTGCTGGAAGCCACCCAGAGTGGCTGGGGAGGCCCAGCCAGATGGGCGGGGTATAAATAATAAATCTTATTTATTTATTTATTTATTTGATCCTTCTATGAGAACATGCACAGCACTGTCCAGTATGACGGTTCATCCTCGGATGCCTTCCCTCTAAAGAGCAGTGTGAAACATGGCTGTGTCCTCACTCTTAGGCATATTCTTCTCCCTGTTGCCCTCCTATGCCTTCAGCTTGGCTGAAGAAAGAGCAACAGGGGTCTGTTCAACCTGGTACGTCTCGATGCCAAGACAAAAGTGTGTCAGGTTTTCTTCCAAGAGATGTTGTTTGCAGGTGACGCAGCCTTTACAGCTCACTCTGAGGAAGCTCTACAGAAACTCACCAACCATTTTGCTCAAGCCTGTGTGGAGTTTTGCCTTACCATCCTCCTGAAGAAGACCAACATCCTAAGTCAGGACATCACCAGCATTCCATGCATCAGCATTGGTGATCACACACATGTGGTGGTAGACAATTTTGTCTGCCTGGGTTCCACCATAACCAGGAATCTCTCCATTGATGCTGAGCTGGACAAGTGTATTGACAAGGCAGCTACAGCAATGGCTCGCCTCTACAAAGGCGTATGAGAGAATGTGATGCTAACAACCAATGCCAAGATGAAGGTCTACTAGGCTTGTGTGCTGAGCGCGCTGCTTTATGGAAATAAGTTGTGCGCATCTTACAGCCATCAGGAGCAACGCCTCAGTGCCTTTCGTATGCACTGCACCAGGAAGATTTTGGGCATCACATGGCAGGACAGAATCTCAAACAAAGATGTGTTGTCCCAAGCCCACATTCCCAGCATAAGAAAATGGTGCAAGGCTTCACACACTGTAGGGCTGCTTTTATTTTTCTACATCCCTAGTTTAATGCTGAATTCAACTCCTGGCATGAGAAGTTCCTGGGTGGTCTCTTGGTGGTAATAAATATCTGCTGTTGATGACTTAGTGATGATGCATAGTTTGCACAGAAGGAATAGGAAAGGCTACAGGAGAGGATTTTCCATATGAAAACCTTTCACATCTCTCTTCCAGATATGATAGGATTTGGAAAGTCAGCTGACAGTAGGAGGCTAAATGGATCATTGGTGTGGCTCTGTATAAGGCAACTTGGTTTATTCACCTCATGGAAAGATGAACTCCAGCTGGGAAGTGCAACTGGTAGGACTGAGAGGGCGAAGAAGAACCTGTATCTTTCAAGATTAAAATCAGTGATGTAATTTCGCTACCAAAAATAACAGGTGAGTTGCTCTTTACAAATGTTAGCCAAAGCACAGGTGAAAAATGTATTTAGGAAGGAGAATGAACATTGCAAAAAAATTAACAATCTTCCATCCCATATAAAAAATTACAAATAATCTCCAGTTAACGTCCTCAGGTCTTTGGTCTGAATATAGAAGAGTTCTAAGTATGAAAGGGATAAAATTTTGAAACCTCCTCCTCCTGGCAAATTCTGTAAACATTTCTAACAATTCAGTAATGGGCTGTTGATGTTGACTGACTGGGTTCCTTAAGGCTGTTTTCTCACTTTCACTGGGGCACCAGAGAAAACTACATATTAAGAGGGGTTTGCCTCCTCCAGGATAGAAGGCTAATAAAATGCCAAAACAATGTTATCTGAGTGAACTATTGATGCACGAGACTTGCCTGCACCTCCAGCTGATTCCTGCAGAAAGGAATTTTTCTCCAGGTCTGATTGGCTGGCTCAGGGGGAATGAATGATATGGCTCCACTTGTATGTGGCAGCCCTCTGTGTGTGCTCCACCAGGAATTTCTGGCATGGTATGCCACAGTCGTTTTCATATTACTTTTAGAACATCTGCTGAATTTTCTTTTTCTTTTGGAAATTGTATTACCGTATTTTTCGCCTTATAGGACGCACCGTCCCATAAGGCGCACCTAGTTTTTTGGGGGGGAAATAAAGGGGGGGAAAATTATTTCCCCCTGAGGCACGGGGCTGGGGCGGGGGAAGCCTGAGCTCCCGCGCCTTGCGGAGAGCTGCGCAAAGTCTGGGCACGCTGAACTCAGCGCGTCCAGCCTTCAGCATGCAGGAAACTCTCCGCAAGGCTGAGCTCAGTGCACCCAGCCTTCAGCATGCAGGAAACTCTCCGCAAGGCTGAGCTCAGTGCGCCCAGCCTTCGGCATGCAGGAAACTCTCCGCAAGGCTGAGCTCAGCGCGCCCAGCCTTCGGCATGAAGGAAACTCTCCGCAAAGCCTGGAGAGCGGGAGGGGTTGGTGCGCACCGACCCCTCTCGCTCTCCAGGCTTCAGCGAAAGCCTGCATTCGCCCCATAGGACGCACACACATTTCCCCTTTATTTTTTTAGGGGAAAAAGTGCGTCCTATGGGGCGAAAAATACGGTAATGTTGGAACACATATAATGTCAATGTTCTGTGTTAGAATTGCTAGTCTGGAGTGTGAGAGGACCATGTATCATCCGTACAGGGGTTTGCCCCTCTCAGTCACAAGGCTATAGCAGTTCAACAACAGACCAGTGCTTTGGGCAATGGCTGTACTGTCTCTTATCTTGTTTATAACCTGGCAGCTGAATTCTGCACTAGCTGCAGCTTCTAAGTGGAATGATAATCCTAATTGTTTAGTACCTATAGAAAGGTTATATGAGGGAATATGGAGAGGCTTATTTGTGTACAGTGAAGAGGAAGTGAAACACAATACATCCTGCTACAAATACTGGATGTCTGGAAGATTACTCTGCTTGGCTAATCAAAATTAGATTAGATTGCCTTCAGCAATTGAAGTGGACCTTGAAACTTTGACCTGGGCTATTTCATGAACTTTGTCACTTCAGTAGGTCATATATGGTGGGGGTGGGTTGGTAAAGAGTTATGGAAAGTGAATATTTCCCTCAGCTCTCCCCCATTTCTCCATTTTAAAGTATCTTTGATTTATGATTGGCAGTTGTTGAGCAAAGGATTCCTGCCTTGCAGGGGGTTGGACTAGATGACCCTCGGGGTCCCTTTCAACTCTACAGTCATATGATTCTATGATAATGCAAGTGCATGTGTAAACTTACCCAAAGTGCACTAATCAGGTGGAGAGAAACTAAGTCCTGTTCCTGACTCTGAACTACCGAAAAGTTACAAAATAAAAATGGCCCTTCTGTTACTTTAACCTGCATTGTTAACTATCTTTCTTCCTCTTCTTTTGCTAGTTCTGTTTTCCTTTTATTTTAAATTCAGCTGAAAATTCAGAAGTTCAGAAATCACCAAGAGGAATCTAGTTTAGGAGATGATCTGCTTCAGCTGAAGAGCTCAGAAGCCTGGAAAAACTGTTGAATAATTTGTTAGGGCCTTCCTTATATGTAGAGTAGCCATTTATGCATTGTCATAAGGAGAGGATCTGCACCACTGGAAAAAAGAGAATGAAACGGCACGCAAATTTGCACACATATTTATATGACCATTTTTAAATTACTAGAATGTAAAAGTTCACATAATGAATCCAGTTAATTCTTCATAAAGTTTACCCCAAATAAATTAATGTGCCTCCCATCTATATCACTAAAATAAAATATTCCATTAATTTACCCAATAAAACAATTAAATGTTGCACTCCAGTGTTCCAGATCTTGCTCCAAAATCCATGTTCCTTCCATTAGTTACCCTCAATATTACATCCATTTCCTCACCTAAAATCAATTAAGAATGAATAGTGGCAGCAGTGCATGAGTCCCGTCAGGTGGGAATTCTTATTATGAGAGAAAACGCCTAGTGGTGGTTTTTAACTTCTTGCCTTTAACTTCACTGAGCTTGCACTGGCTTGCAGCGATGCCTCACACCTGTGCACCTGGGTATGACACCTGATAGCAAAATGCCCTATTTTTGAACCCTTCCTGCACTGCACTCTTCTACCTGGGCAAACCCTTCCAAGGTCAATAACTTTTCTACATCTTGTGCATGCTGTCTGAAGGACGGTGGCTTTTTGCTGCAGACTGTTTTTTTTAATGGGCAAAAAATAATAATCTTAATTTCACATGCACTGGCAATGATGGACCAGGAGCGAAGTCTGGGGTTCATAGTGAATGGCTTGCTGAAAATAGTTGGAGAAACAGAATGTGTTTGGGGACCCTGCTGCTCAAATGAGATCCTGTGGACATGGTTTTAAGACTGGATGCCCAGCCACATAGCGTACAAACACGCCACAAAATCCCCATTCATACAAGGTGAAAATGAAGCTTGTGTTATGTACTGAGTTGAATAGGATCCAAACTGCAGCAGTCTGATTGGTCCTAGAACAATAGGCTCCAAAAGGCAGCAGTCTGATTGGTCCTAGAACAATAGGATTCAGAATGCAGCAGTCTGATTGGTCCTAGAACAATGCAGCAGTATGATTGGTTAGCAGGAACCACCCAATCATGCTCCAGATAGAAGTGAATCCACAACCTGATTGGCCTACAGTAGAATCCTGGAATTAGCCAATCATGTGCAGCCCATTGTGTAAATAATGTATATAAAGCAGATACTTTGAGGGGACATTCATTCATTCCTCCTCACCACTATGAGCTGAATAAAGAGCATGAAATCACTTTGCGACTCTGAGTATATTTCACTGGCGACGAAGGTGGGATCCCGCTGAGCTGACTGCCACACACAGCACCGCAGCACCGCCACCTGCCGCACCGCTGCCTCGCACCGTGTATCCAGGCTTCAGCTCCGGGACACAAGGAACTCAGAATGGCAACTGACAGCAGCTTCTCGCCATTCAACCCAGCATCTGGAGACTGGGAAGCGTACGCCTCCCGTTTCACCTTCCTCCTAGAAGCCAAAGGGGTCACCGATGAAGAAGACGCCAAGAAGAGGGCAATATTCTTCAGCGTCTGCGGAGAGGAGACATTTGAAATCGCCCGGGCTCTCCTTGCGCCTGAAGACGTCGCTACTGTTCCATACAAAACAATAATGGAACAGCTGAAGGGGCACTTTTCGCCACAGCCCTCAGTGGTGGCTTGTCGAAATGCCTTCTACGCAAAGCGGCAAGCCCCTGGGGAAACCATAACTGGGTTTGTGACCTCTCTCCGCCAAGCTGCCCGGTTCTGCAACTTCTCAGAGCTGGAGAACATGCTTCGTGACCGCCTCGTCGGTGGCCTGAAGGATGAGAAGCTGCAACGACGCCTCTACGCTAAGAAGAACCTAACGTTCCAGGTCGCTCTGGAGGAGGCCCTGGCAACGGAAGCTGCTGAGAGGTCGACGCAAGAGGCACGGCTGAGCCAGCCGTCCCAACCGAGGGTCCACCACGAAGACCTCACCAACGACTCGGGATCCGACAGGGAGGAGGTGCACCGAGTACAGCAGCGCACTCAAGCAGCCCACATACCACAGCTGCCTCGACGAGAAGGAGGGAACTGCGCAAGCTGTGGAGAAAGTCACGAGAGGAGGACCTGCCGTTTCCGCAACGCAGAGTGCAGGCAGTGCAGAAAATTGGGACACATCGCCCGGGTGTGTCGGGCTCGGCCCACCCGAAGCCAGGCATCAGATGACCAATCCAAGAGCCCCAGGTCCCGGGGCCCAACGCACCAAGGCAACTCGACGGAGCTCACAGACTTCCAGGTATACCAGTTGCCCCACCCCAACGTAGAGAAAATTTATGTAGAGGTACAGATAGAGGGGGCCCCATGCCGCATGGAGCTTGACACGGGTTCAACTCTATCCATAATCTCGGCAAGGACCTTAAGGAAACTGTGTCCTACTGGGGGTCCCAAACTCAGGCCGGCCCCATTCACCCTCCGGGACTTCCAGAAACGTAAGGTCCCCACAATGGGGGTGGGGACCTTCAGGGTGCAATACCGAGGGCGGACGCGGCAACTGGACTTGCTTGTGGTCAAGGGCCCCTACATTAGCTTACTGGGGTTGGCATGGTTTGGACCACTGGGACTAGCCATCACCGGGGTGAACCACATGAGCTTACAAGTGGACGTGGACGCCATATGCAAGGAGTTTCCGGGGGTTTTCGATGGGAAATTGGGACAGTATACGGGCCCCCCCATTGCTCTACAGCTTGACCCCGCAGTACGACCAGTCAGGCTCAAGGCCCGCCGGGTCCCATTCGCCCTGAAACCCCGTATAGACGAGGAATTGGACCGACTCGTGGAGCAAGGAGTGCTGGAGCCGGTGCCTAATGCCCCCTGGGAAACCCCAATCGTCACACCCGTCAAGCCTAATGGTTCGGTCCGCATCTGCGCAGACTACAAATGTACCATAAACAAGGCCCTCATGGCCCATGCATACCCAGTGCCAGTGGTCAGCCATGTCCTTGCCACCCTGGCTGGGTCGAAAATTTTTGGCAAGCTGGACTTGGCCCAAGCATATCAACAGCTGCCAGTAGATGAGGCCACAGCAGAGGCACAGACGATTGTGACGCACAGAGGAGCGTTCAGGGTAAAGCGGCTGCAATTCGGGGTCAGCGTGGCACCAGGCATATTCCAGAATCTAATGGACTCTCTCCTTAAAGGGATTCCTGGTGTCACCCCCTTCTTTGATGATGTGTTGATTGCCGGGCCCACACCAGAGGAGTTTGAGGACCGCCTCCGCACTGTTCTGCACCGTTTCCAGATGGCGGGTCTCAAGGTGAAGCGGGAAAAATGTCTACTAGGAGTGCCTCAAGTGGACTTTCTGGGATTTATGGTGGATGCAGAAGGGGTTCACCCGACTGGGGACAAGGTACGGGCCATTTGTGATGCCCCAGCGCCCAAGAACAAGACTGAACTTCAGGCCTTCTTGGGATTATTGAACTTTTACCATTCCTTCCTTCCCCACAAGGCGGCGGTAGCGGAGCCCCTACACAGACTCCTGGACAAGCGGGCCCCTTGGGTGTGGGGCCAGCGCCAGGAGGCCGCATTCCAGGCAGTCAAGGACTTGCTTGTCTCAAACTCGGTCTTGGCACACTTCGACGAGAGGCTGCCGGTGGTGCTAGCATGCGACGCCTCGCCCTATGGCATCGGCGCTGTCCTGGGACACCAACTCCCGGATGGAAGAGAGGTACCGGTAGCATACTTTTCCCAGACACTCAACGAAACCGAGCGGAACTACTCGCAAATCGACAAGGAGGGTCTGGCAATCGTGAAGGGAGTAAAAAAATTCCATGATTTCTTGTACGGGCGGCCCTTCACCGTGGTGACTGACCACAAGCCGTTGCTTGGCTTGTTTGCCCCCGAAAAGCAGACCCCCCAAGTGCTGTCTCCTCGCGTCCTCAGGTGGTCAATTTTCCTTGCCAGCTACCAGTATGCACTGATTCACCGCCCTGGAAAGGCGATGGGCCATGCAGACGCCCTCAGCAGGCTACCACTACCGGAAACAGGCCCCGACCCAGCACCTGCACAAGAGGTTATGAGCCTGGAGCTGCTTCCTGACCGCCCCATTCAGGCACAAGAAGTTGCACACCATTCCAAGAAAGATAGGGTCATCTCCCGGGTCCTGGACTGGGTGTGGAGGGGATGGCCCAGCCGCAGCCCCGGGCCAGAATTCGCCGGCTACACAACCCGCAAACATGAACTGTCAGCCCACAAGGGGTGCCTGTTATGGGGAAGCAGGGTCGTTGTTCCCCAGCCCCTCCGCAAAAGGGTCCTCACAGCCCTACACGAGACACACCCAGGGGTAGTAAGAATGAAGGCCCTTGCCAGGAGTTATGTGTGGTGGCCGGGGATCGACGGAGAGATAGAGGCCTGGGTCAAACACTGCCAGGCCTGCCAGGAATCCCGCCCAGATCCCCCAAGGGCCCCAGTCCAGTCCTGGGAGTCCGCCCGAGCACCATGGTCACGCCTGCATGTGGACTTCGCTGGCCCCTTTCAGGGGAAAACATTCTTCATAGTGGTGGACTCCTACACCAAATGGCTGGAAGTCGCACTGGTACCGTCCACTTCTACGTCCGCAGCCATCCGGGTACTACGCAGGCTGTTTGCAACCCACGGGCTCCCTGACACTCTCGTCTCAGACAACGGGACTGCATTTACATCAGGAGAATTTCAAACCTTCACAGTGCAGAACGCCATCCGCCACATCCGTTCGGCGCCATTCCACCCTGCCACCAATGGCCAAGCAGAACGCATGGTGCGGACCACCAAGGACACCCTTCGCCGCATGACGCAAGGGGATTGGGAGTACCGCCTTGCCACATTCCTTCTAGCACAGCACAGGAGTGGAGGAAATAACTAAAGAAATAATGGTGGCGTCTGTACCAATGGTAAATGCTTCAAAGAGAAGTTCATTTCTCACCAAGATGAAATAGGGTCCATGGGACAAGTGATCACAAAACATGAAGTAAAGCTATCTTATTCCATGGATTCTTAAGATCCACAGAGGAAGCTGGTAGAGTATTGTGAAGTCAAGTCCAAACAGGCAATGTCTGGTCAACGTAAGCAAAGTCAACTTGTGACAGACTAAGCCTGGTCATTGTAGGCAAAGTCAAGTCACCGCAGGCAACTTAGTTCAAAGCACGGAAAGCCTAGGAAAGGCAGGCAAAGTCAGGCCCAAAGCACCGTTCACCTCCAAGGGGACACCTCTGGATAAAGCTCTTCTTAGGTATAGGAGAAAGTTGTCTCAGCAGGGAGACTAAAGCCAACTGAAGCCTGATACACACTAACAAGCGATGTAGTGTTCTTGACCTCATCTCCATGAGGGAACTGGCTGGACCCTGGCCTGATTTTGCCATCTTTGACCTAGAGAGATGCAGGTATTTGCAGGCGACTCCACCTCTGAGTCTTAAAGATAGCAGTAGGGCGGAGTCCTTTGACAGTGAGAACCTTTAGTAAGTTACTGGTGGTTCTCCCCTTAAGTGAGTGGCCTGAGCCTAGTCAGAATCATCCACCATGCACCATAAAGCATCGAGGAGTTAAGTTTCCTACGCTTACATGAATCTCCCTGCCTAGTAAACAATTCCCCTGCCTTTCCCTTCTCCTGTCTCTGGAGAGTCAGTCTCAACATTTTGCTTCCTAAACTTCCAATTATTACAAAGACCCCCAGATGAGAAAGCCATAGTAGGGATTGTCCTCTGTTTGATATTTAGGAAGCTGGAAGTTTAAGGAAATGATTTTAGAAGAAATGGGCTTATTGTTGTCATTGTTAGCTTGCCAAGACCAGTTTGCTTAAAATGTTAACACCACCTTGCAAAGTGAAAGCAAGCAACTTTGTCTTTGATAAAAGATAATATACACATGACTTCCAATTATTATTTTTAAGCGCCCACATAACTAAGAAAAGGTTAGCCTATTTTTGGCTTCTGAAGGCAAATATCATTCCTGAAATTAAAAACAAAATTTGCTTAGATGTCCCGTATTTGAGATTTATGACTGTGCACTATTTTTATTCATTTTTAACTAAAAAGTAGTTTGTATGTTTTAAAAAACTGTACTTAATATACAGGTCAAGCATGCATACATACATTTAACTTGGAGCCAGTTTTATTTTTTTCAGTTTCAGGTTGAGTTGGAATTCCGACTCTGCTTGGCTCATGAAATGTGTACTTCCAAATCCACTTTCCTTTTCATCTTTGCTTCAGGCAGGCGGTTCATCTTAAAAAAAAAATCAGGGCCTTGGAAGTTAATCAAATCTATTAAACTATAAGTTTTCAAACTAGAAAAACTGCCTTGGGAACTTTGTGATGTAACCAGGGTCAATCAGTTGATATGCGCACACGGATTCTGCAATGGAAACTAGCAGGTTTCTCCTGAACTTGATCTTGCAAGGAAAACTGTATGTCCGACCAAAGCAGGGTCAGTGTGCTTCAACAGCAGTCTAACTGCTTTATTTGTGTTAATGTCTGGTTCTGAAAATGCTGTGTATTTACCCGAGGACAAAAATATCTGTGTGCCATTTCTGTTGTCCATCTTTGAGATGACTGAAGTGCTGCTGCTGGCAGGGCCAGATCCCAGGTTTTGGAAGACCTTGGTGCAAGGTGCCTTATGGACCCCTTCCTTGTGTGTTGATGTATCTCCTCCTCATTGCGGTCCCTGCTGTCTTTTCATTTGTCCTCTCCCCTTGGGCCCTGTCCACACCGTGGGAGAGGGCAAGGTGGATGGAAACTCCTCCTCCTTGCTCCTCTCACTGTTCACTTGCTAAGTGAGGACAAGTGAACAGGCAGGAAGAGCAAAAAGGGGTAGGGAAATTGGGGATTGGCAGTGGGCCCAGTGCTGAGGCCTCAGCATTGCCTCCTGATACCTCCACAGCCTTCTCAGAAGCACTGCTTAACTTGGCCTGTACCACTTGGAGAGGGCTTGCTCAGGAAGCAAGGCAGCTGTGATGGACAGCAGAGGCTGGTGATGCAGTCCTTCAGAATTCCACCAGAGGGCTGCAGCCCCTCTCTGATTGGATACCAAGACAGCTAGTCAGAGGTGGGTGGAGCCAGCAATTTGGGAGGGAGAATAAAAGGAGCCATTTCCAAGGGAGTGGTTAGATAGGACTTGATCTGAGATGGGAGATAGGGTTTGTCTGAGAGAGTTGGTTCAAAATTGAGTTTGACATCCAGCCAGGAGCAGTAGAAGCTGTGAGGATACCATCTACTTTGGTCTCATTTCAGTCAGGAGAGAAGACATCTTCTAGAAAGAGAAGACTCCAAGACCAGTTAAGAGAGGTGTGGTGATCCCCTGCATCTGTAATACTATTCAAAATACCTCAGGAGTGTCATTGATAGAATAGGGTAACTGACAGAAAGTACCACCTTGTTTAAGAACCAAAGTATTAAGCTATAACATCTATGCAACTAACTTAAGGAACTGAAGTGAAGTAATTCTGAGCATTTTCCATCTAGTCTGGACACCTGTAATAACTACCTGAAGTGTAATAACTGAACTTAAGTGACTGACATTTAAAAGAAGCTGTGCGTGATTAGTAGCCTGTAACATCCATTAGATTTAGGATAATTATTAATAGGTTAACTGTTTCCTGAAAACAGTTAACATTATCTCCTGACATTATCTCCTGACACATCCTGTTTTATCCACCTTGTTCTGTGAAATGAATCTATCTTATTTGTTCAACTTCTGCCTTAGTCTTCAAGTATTTAAGATTTCCCTCACAGATAAACCAGAAGATAACCTGTGGTGGTTATTATACAATGTATAAGTAGTTTGGATCCACTGCAGTTGGTATATAGTGAAGGGATCTGCTACTTCTGAGTTGGCCATGCTCTTCAGCTTCCTTAGCACCAGATGGGAAGGTAGTGCTGGACTTTCTGTTCACCAAAATGGTTCTGTCTCCAGTGAGTGCTGATGTGCTTCTGACTATTTCAGAAGCAGCGCCTGGTCAGTCTGCGGTGCTATATCCTGAGCACGTTCTCAGAAAGAAGCCAGCATCATCACAGAAGGCAGTACCTGGGAGATGGCAGGGTGAGCCAGGTGTGACTGCCCTTGTGTTGTGGGGACACTTGTGCTGACCTAGTTAGTGTACAAATCTTGAAAGGCTGGCTATTTGTAGCCTCATTTCCTCTATGGAAAAGCAAGATATATGCACACATGGATTTCAGAGTGATCCATAAATTTCCTTATTCTGTTAGTCCGCTACAAACTTCCACTGAAGGTAAGCTTTTTTAAAGAGATGCAATCCTATGCTTACTTCTTGTTGTTGTTTAGTCGTTTAGTCGTGTCCTACTCTTCGTGACCCCATGGACCAGAGCACACCAGGCACTCCTGTCTTCCACTGCCTCCTGCAGTTTGGTCAAACTCATGTTCGTAGCTTCGAGAACACTGTCCAACCATCTCGTATGCTTACTTACTAGGGAGTAAGTCCATTAAACACACTAGCACTTACTTCTGAGCAAAACATGCAACTGTATTCTTATTGCTTTTAATAACAGAGTTAACCATGTTATGAAATTTCTCATTGAAGTCAGTGTGTTCATCACTGAAATGGATGAACCATAAGCTTGCATACTATTGACTGGATCATACCCAAACTGAAATGTGAGAATCTCTCTTAATTTCTGTTCTATTCATGGGAACTTTTCCATTGTACAGTGTAAGGGAAGTCTGCTGCAGGAAACCCGAGACTTTTTTTAAGAGAAACAACAGCACAGTTTGGGGGATCTTGTAGTTTTATATTTGCAAGGATACAATTAGCTCATGCATATTGTTACTTCCACTACTATTTGAGATAAAACTCATGCTACGTTCTCTTCAAAAGAATTTTCTTTTCTAATGTTATATTTCTATGATCTCCCATGTCGTTTATTCTTTCTGGAAGCAAAGCACAATGTGCGTTGCCAGAGAGGGTGTTGAGTAAAACGTTTGAAAGGTTTTCACATGAAAAAACAATGAATAAAATAAACACAGACTAAGATAGGATTTCTAGATAGGGAGGTGCAGCTGGCACAGGGACCCAGTGGGTGGACATCCTGCCTCCACTTGCCCTGGAACTCATAGTTCCCAGACCAGGTGTGTGAGGGCAGAATTTTCCTGTGCCTGATCATCCCAACTGAAGTTGAACAAAGAGCAAGTGGTGGGGGCTAAGGCCAGAGAGGTCAGCAAGTGTTTGTTGCAGAAGGGACCCAAAGTCAGGGAGAGAGGAGGACATGCTTTGCCTCCAGAAGGTCTCTGGCTCCACCCTTGACCTTAAAAAAAGGATCTGTTTAGAAGGGCTGTGAAAGGTCATTTGCCTGAGATCTTGGAGGGCCACTGCCAGTCAGGATAGACAAGATTGGGCTACATAAGACAAATAACCCGATGTGGTATAAGGATGTTGCTAAACACACTGCCCAAAAGTTCTGTTCTGTAAAATGTAAATAACTCTAAAGCTGTTTTTTATGAGCAGAAAGAGAGTGTAGAGGTCCACTATAGTGTGCTTTGCCAGGGCATGAATTTGAGGGCAAACCTAGGCATGGGAAGAAGCGGATTCCTTTGGAAATTCTTTGCCAAGATGATGATGGTTTTACAGTATTCCAGACCCTTCAAATGTCCCTATTTTCCAGGGATGTCCTGATTTAAAGAAGCTGTCCTGGTTTCTGATCTGATCCCAGAGCATCCCACTTTTCCTTAGGATGTTCCTCTTTTCATTGGAGAAATGTTGAAGGGTGTGGTATTCATAAGTTACCTTTCAAATGGTGAATGGACGAATCCTGCCCCACCCCTATGTTGAAGTGCAAGCACAGCTGCTAGTTCTCCCACTCTGAACAATATAACAATATAACAATATAACTTTCAAATATATAAAAGGATGTCACATAGAGGAGGGAGAAAGGTTGTTTTCTGCTGCTCCAGAGAAGCAGACACAGAGCAATGGATCCAAACTACAAGAAAGAAGATTCCACCTAAACATTAGGAAGAACTTCCTGACAGTAAGAGCTGTTTGACAGTGGAATTTGCTGCCAAGGAGTGTGGTGGAGTCTCCTTCTTTAGAGGTCTTTAAGCAGAGGCTTGACAACCATACGTCAGGAGTGCTCTGATGGTGTTTCCTGCTTGGCAGGGGGGTTGGACTCAATGGCCCTTGTGGTCTCTTCCAACTCTATGATTCTATGATTCAATGATAACGCAACACAATGGCCAATAACAATGGCACTAAAGACTATTAATAGACTAATACAGATGATCAGAAATTGCAACCAAAGTCTCTAAATCTTCTTCACCAGTTGCGGTAGAATAATTCAAAAGTTCGATATATACATAATCTGTCACCAAATATCACCGGAACAGAGTTTCCGGATAACCAATCTGTTTTGTTCAATGCTTCATCAGCCAATCTTGATCAATTCATCAGCCAGACTTAACAAGCTGAAATTACAATATAAATGCGATGAAACCTGCGTCTATATAAAATAAAATGCACAATACAATATGCACAACTAAAATACATACCCAATCTTACATGTAAGCAAATATAAAGGCTGTAGAAAATATGCTCTGGATCAGTGTTCCTATGATACTGTAGTCACTGAAGCTGGTAACAAATAGTACTCTGACTGTGATTGCAATCAGGTGATTCCAGCACTAGCCCCCAAAGATTGTGGGCATCACCCTCACCCTCTTGTGGAAGCAAGGCTGCTGCACCAGCTCCAATCTGTCAGCAATGATGATGATGATGATGGTGACAGCCAGCAGCATCCAGGCAGGCGAGCACAGTATCTTTGGTCTCCCTTGAGGAGGAGCGATAGAGTCACCCAGGTGCAATCCTCACTTGCCTCCCTCCCTCAACAGAGGACAGTACTCACCTCACCTGGAGTACTGTGTCCAGTTCTGGGCACCACAGTTCAAGAAGGACACTGACAAACTGGAACGTGTCCAGAGGAGGGCAACCAAAATGGTCAAAGGCCTGGAAACGATGCCTTATGAGGAACGGCTAAGGGAGCTGGGCATGTTTAGCCTGGAGAAGAGGAGGTTAAGGGGTGATATGATGGCCATGTTCCAATATATAAAAGGATGTCACATAGAGGAGGGAGAAAGGTTGTTTTCTGCTGCTCCAGAGAAGCGGACACGGAGCAATGGTTCCAAACTACAAGAAAGAAGATTCCACCTAAACATTAGGAAGAACTTCCTGACAGTAAGAGCTGTTTGACAGTGGAATTGGCTGCCAAGGAGTGTGGTGGAGTCTCCTTCTTTGGAGGTCTTTAAGCAGAGGCTTGACAACCATATGTCAGGAGTGCTCTGATGGTGTTTCCTGCTTGGCAGGGGGTTGGACTCAATGGCCCTTGTGGTCTCTTCCAACTCTATGATTCTATGATTCTATGACAGAAAGAGCTGGCCCACCTGGCAAGATAGGGAGACTGCCATGGGTCAGGTTGTGCCTGTTGTGTTCCTCGAGGCTTTGTGCCTTAGCATATCTGAATTGCTCGGATCTCCAGGAACTCTCCATAGGGCAGCAAGCACGTCTGCATTCTTGGCCTGTGTGCCCTGGAGGCAGGCCGGCCCCAGCCCTGGAAACTTTCAAAGGTTTCCAAGTGAACGTCTTTATTATGTGGGTGGACCCTTGATTCACTTGATTAAATGGAGAAATTGATCCCTGGAATGTGTGTGGGTCTCCTAGCCTGCATTTTAAAACAAAGATTATAATATGCAAACTATTAACAAGGTACAAGAATATTGAACTGAATTTATGTACGATGTAAAGAAAATGGTCACTTTAGCTAAATTATTGTGATAGAATTATTTGATTATTGTTTTTGGACTCCTAAGCTTCTCTTGGTGTGAAAAGAGAAGACCTTCTTATGCAATCCTTTGCATTTATTGGTTGTAAAGCTGATGTGTGCCTAGAAGATCAGATTATTTAAGGTTAATTGTTTAATTGGATTGTTTTGCACTTTTTTGTAATTTACTACAAGGTTCAGGGTGCAAATCCTTGCACTCAGAAACCAGAAGGGCTTGTCTCCACAGAAGGTATCCCTAGAATTGCAGATTTTCTCTGCAGTTTAAAGCCATGACTACTGGGTAGTTAACATACCAGGCTTTATATATTTATGAGTTTATTTCCAAATCTGCCTCCCACTTTTTGACAATTATCCCCAAAGTGGGACATAATAAAGATACTGGAAGTATTGTAATTAACAATTACAATACAATACAATATGAAAATAGTAAAAATGTAATTAGCATAACAGGAGCAAGGTCTACAATTCCAAAAACACCAAGCTGGTTCTCAGTATCTATTACACTAATATAGAGCACCATCCGTGTGCCTTAGTTCTACCTTTGCAGTCTAAATTTTGACTGTGGGGTGAAACGACAAAAGCAGGTGAGGGAAGGCAGGCTAACAAGTAGCAGGCAAACTTGAATAGTGCCCCTCAGCACCACAAGGTGTGTGAAGCACTAAGGCAGCTCTGAGCTCATCCACACCTCTGCTTGCTACGTGACTTCCAGTCATAGGCCTGGGAGGTTTAACTTGGTCTCGCCACTTTCCCTAGGAAAACTTGCTGGTTACTGCTGAATCGGAACAAACATCAATTTGCAGAAAACGTGATTGAAGTTTGCTCTGTAGGTTTTCCTGAGGAAAGTGCCAGGACAACAAAACCTCCTCTCAAACCCATGCGTAGAAATAAGGGGACAAACGGAAATGTGGATGAGCCCCAAGATTTGCCGCAAAATCATGTCAACAGACTGGGTTCTTTTCTTTGTGCTCCACACACTGTTCAGATCATCGCTGTGCATGGAGGCCTCCTCCTTGAAGCCGTCCCATAGGCAGTGGTCAATAAAAATCAACAATATAAAATTCATAGTAATACAGTAACCACAGTAGCCAGCTGTATGCACCAACTAATATTATTGGTCCCAAAACGCCTGTGCACGTAGGTTTTCACCATGCACATAATTCCATGACTTGTTTCTGAGGCAAAGCTGTTTCACGTGGTGAATTAACTTATCTTTACTGGTATGAATGCCCCATTTAATCAATAGCAACTCCCATTGATTTTAATTGTTGTAAGCTACATCTCAGGAAAGAGAGCCAAGTGTTGTGCATGCCTTGATGCTGAGGGCACTAACAGACAACATTCCAAAAATTTCCCTGACGTAGCCAAGATACATGGTAATAAAATGAGCAAAATCATTTCCCTTATCAAATAAATGTGAGGTGCAGAACGAAATTTAGAAGATCATCTGTTATCACGCATTATGTGTTATTCATTGTTCTGCTTATATATTGCTTTCTTTATATATTTTTCTCCACACCACTTTGAAAATGTTAAATGTAAAGCGGTATATAAATGTTTAAAATCAATTCATTAAATTAAGGTAAGATGAGTAGCCAGGGAGGAATCTATGAGGAGGGTAATTGCCAACTGCAAGGCTAGGACTGGAGTCCTGTGCAGACTTGCATGGAGGTAAGACCCATTGAAATCAGTGGGGCCTATTTCTGAGAAAAACTGTCACTGGGGGTTTTAATGCTGTAACACACATTATAGTTAGAGCCAGTGTACACAGTCAGCAGAACCGTGATAAAGTGCAGCCACATGACTATAGGCTATAGGTGTTTGCCCATATGAATTCTTCCTGCATAAAAATACCTGTCATGTAAAAACAAACCAAAAATAGTATGACAGGAGAGAAGGTTCAACCATCTTCCTCACATGCCATTTATATTGTTACAAAAGTTGAGTGCCACCCCCACTCTCTGCCAGGGGGTTCCAGATGCTCACCCAGATTTTATGCTCCTTTGGAGAACTGAAGACACAACAGAGACTGTCATGGATTTTAGAAGTATGTTTTATTTACATATTTACACCTTTAGTCTCCATGGAGGGAGTTCAGCTCCTACAGCATGGTCATTTCAGGGGGACTTGTTCCCCACGCCTTGCTCTAAAGTAGCTTTTCCCCTGACACCTCAAACACACCTCAAACACCATGGCAACCTCTGCCTGCCCAGGCCCCATTCCTCTTAGATGGGCCATCCACCCCTTTTGTCCTGTTAATGCCACTATCCCAGGTGAGGGTCTGGCTTGGAAACAAGTTTAGCCTGTATTTTCCTGCTGTCCTGCAATCTTCCCTTCAATGCGCAATCAAAATCCTACAGTTTATTAATTTCTAAGGTTTAGGGGGGGTCCCCCAAATCTATAACACCACGTATATGTGTGTAGGAGTCCTTTTTTTCTTTCCCTACAAGGACATAGACTTGGGTTTGACCTAAACAGCTTGAGACCAGATTGCCCATATAATCCTGGCCAAGAACTGAGCCCTTTCATGGGTGCTCTTCTCTCTGTCCCTTCACAGGTGTTCATGAGGTGACAAGGTAGGAGAGGGCCTTTTCTGGGGTGTCCCTCCTGGAAATCTGTAGGGTTCCTTGGCGTAACTTTTAAATCAAGCTTTTGAATACTCGTAGATAATTTGGCTACTGTGGGTTTTGTTGCTTTCCCTTGCATGTTTATATATTGTTTTTCATTTTTAGTATACATTACTCTGATTTCTCTTAGGGATCAGGATAGATATTATTTTAGACAAGCAAATAAATGAGCTTGCACCCCATCTATCAAATCTACAACCAAAGTGGTAGATTCCAGGAAAGGTGCTACCATTTGAGGGTCCTGGTTGTATAAATTTTCCTGGAGTTAGTGGCAATGTTCAGAGGCATTATTCTCTTCCTGAATCACAGTGTCTATTTCATAACTGAAGCATAAAATGTTGTGGTAGTTTATTACCAGGTGACAATAGCATTTTATTCCTGGCATTTTTGCCATACCCTGGTGGTTTTGAAATCCATATCCTCAGAATGGCAGACACCAGTTTGTGTTTAACTAAACCACTGAGCCTTGGGCTTGCCGATCAAAAGGTCAGCAGTTTGAATCCCCGCGATGGGGTGAGCCCCCGTTGTTCGGTCCCTGCTCCTGCCAACCTAGCAGTTCGAAAGCACGTCAAAGTGCAAGTAGATCAATACGTACCACTCCGGCGGGAAGGTAAATGGCGTTTCTGTGCGCTGCTCTGGTTCACCAGAAGCGGCTTAGTTATGCTGGTCACATGACCTGGAAAAACTGTTGGCGGAGCGGACAAACGCCAGCTCCCTCAGCCAGTAAAGCGAGATGAGCACCACACCCCAGAGTTGTTTGTGACTGGACTTAACTTTCAGGGATCCATTTACCTTTTAAAATAATGTACATTTTATGATAGCATTAAAAAATAATAACCTCATGGTCACACATGAGGCAGGAAGCAACACAGATAATCCTCGGTAAAATTAGATTCTCAATGTGCCTCATAAACAAGGAAAAAGCCAAAAGCCACAGTAAGGCAATACCTTTCTTAGGACCAACTAAAATATCACAAAGCAGTGAACAACAATTTAATATGATGGATATGCCAGCCCCCCCCACCGTCTTCAACCACAAATTGACAGACATGCAACGGACCACCTGAACAAAGCTCACAGACCATCATTGGGGGACCTCTGCTCCAGTACTTTGGAGAGCTAGGATTGTTAATTCTGGCATGACAAACCATCAGGAGGACAATGATTCAGTATAATCACATTGGGAACTGTTGGCTTTCCTTCCCGCTCCCTTTCTTCCTTCCTGGTGAAAAAAGTAACCTGCAACTCTAACAAGTCACTGACTTTATAACCTGGCACAGTGAAGTAGTGCCTGGACTAAAAGATGTGTTCCCAGCTCCCCCTGCAATGCCATAGAACAGGGGTCAGCAAACTTTTTCAGCAGGGGGCTGGTCCACTGTCCCTCAGACCTTGTGGGGAGCTGGACTTTTTTGGGGGGGGAGGGGGGAATGAATGAATTCCTATGCCCCATAAATAACCCAGAGATGCATTTTAAATAAAAGGACATATTCTACTCATGTAAAAACACGCTGATTCCTGAACTGTCGTTATTGGATTTAGAAGGTGATTGGGCCGGATCTGGCCCCCAAGCCTTAGTTTGCCTACCCATGCCATAGAAGATGCAGAAGAAGAGTTTGGATTTGATATCCCACTTTATCATTCCCCTTCAGGAGTCTCAAAGCGGCTAACATTCTCCTTTCCCTTCCTCCCCCACGACAAACACTCTGTGAGGTGAGTGGGGCTGAGAGACTTCAGAGAAGTGTGACTGGCCCAAGGTCACCCAGCAGCTGCATGTGGAGGAGCGGAGCCGCGAACCCGGTTCCCCAGATTACGAGTCCACCGCTCTTAACCACTACACCACACTGGCTCTCGCGTGTCATTGGAGAACTGCATACCAGCAGCCTCTGCAATATGGGTATGTCAGATGCACAGTGTAGTCACTAAACATGCTTCTGAATCCCAGTTGCTGGAAACTGCAGGGGGGAAAGTTCCTCTTGCGTTTGGGTCCTGCTTGTGGCTTCCCACTGGGGCATCTGATCAGTGGCGTAGCGTGGGGGGTGCAGGGGGGGCCGGCTGCACCGGGCGCAACATCTGGGGGTTAGGGTTGGGGGCGCAAATCCACGGGTTAGGGGGCGCAAATTACTTGCCTTGCCCCGGGTGCTGACAACCCACGCTACGCCACTGCATCAGGTTGGCCACTGTGAGAACAAGATGCTGGACTTGGTGGGTACTTAGCCTGAGCCAGGAGGCTCTTCTTAGGTTCTGACGTTTTATTTTCTCCACCACTTAGGCTGGGTTGAAGCATCATTACCTTGGAAGCATGAGAGACCCGGCAGCACTGCTTCCCACTTCACCAGGAGAAGCCCAGGGAGAAGCCCTGCTGTGGCTTCCCACTGTGCCACAGTGACCCACTTTCCTGACGTTTAGTCCTGCTGTGGGGAGAGGTGACCTTCTCTGGCCAGCTCCCATAGCACCAAGATAACTCGCAGGATTTTAAAAACATTGAAAAGAGAGGAGTAAAACCTGAGATGTAATACTAGTTCCTGAATGATATTAAGATAACGCCTTGGTTGCCCTGAGATGGCAGGAGCAAAGGCATGCTTCACTTCTGCCAGGAAATGTGCCATGCCTTGAGGCAGAAGTCCCCAACCTGCCGCCACCCAGCTGCTTGGGACCACAATACCCACCAGCCAGAGTCTTGTCTGGAGAAAGGCTGCCTTCAGGCAGAAGCGCACAAGCTACAAGGGTTGCCATGAGTGCATTACATAAAGAGATGTGCAAGACTGAGAGACCCAAACTTCCCTGTCCTGGGAAAATTCTTCACCTTTTTTCTGACACGTGCCAAAGAATGCACTATTTTGTTTTTTTTTACGTGTGGTGGGCTCATTGCAGGTAGGGGCCCTTCCGTTCCTCCTCCCAGACGTCGCCGGCATCTGACATGAGCCGGGGGAGGGAATCAAATCCTTGCAGTCGTCCCCACGCCAGAAGTCTGAACTAGCTGCGCAATTCAAACTTTATTTTGAAGCTTGCTGCAAGAATCGCCAGTTCCACAGCCCCTTTTGCTAACCCGAGAAGCCTCTCCCTTCCTGCCGCGATCGTCTTCCACGCTCGCTCCCTTATCCCTCCGGGGAGACGTTTGAACTCCCACGCCGAGTGGCCTGGCCGGGAAGGTGGGCGGGCGAGGCGCGCAAATGGGCTGGGCGCGCAGCTTTCCCCGGGGGCCCGGCTCGCCCGGCCTCCCAGGGATCGGGACCCCAGTCCGGCGGCCGCGGACTCCCGCTTGCTCCTCGGGAAGAAGGCGGGCACCGGGCTGGGGCTCGGCCGCGAGGAAGACGCAGAGCGGCGAGCAGCGCGGGCGGAACCCGGCGCGCGGGACGAGCGCGCTTCCGACGGTGGTTCGGTTTCCCTGCTGGGGGGACCGGAGCCCGGCTCCCCGGCTTCCCTCCCCGAGGAAGGAAGGGGCCAGCAGCGATCCTCCGGATGGCTGCGGGCCCCAGGGGGCCAAGCCCCGCGCCCCGGCGCCCCGGGCCGGGGAAGAGCCCTCGAGGGCTCGGCCGAGGAGGCTCCTCCCCTCGGGGGCGGGGGGCACCGCATAAAGGCGGCGGCGGCGGCGGCGTGGCCGATCCCTGCCGGCCGTGCGCGCTGGGGCAGACGCTGTGCGCTCGCCGCTCCTGCTGCCCTCGCCGCCCGCCGCCCGGAAGGTCTCTGCCCCGCGGATGGCTCCGGCCAGGATGAGGCCGCTGCCGCCTTGGGGGCTTCTCCCGCTGGGCTCGCTGCTGCTGCTGCTGCTGCTGCCCGCCGCCGCGGGGATGGAAGAGGCGCCGCCGGAGCACCCAAGCGAGGGCTTCCAGATCGTCACCTTCAAGTGGCACCACGTGCAGGCGCCCTACATCATCGTCCTGTGGATCTTCGTCGCCAGCGTGGCCAAGATTTGTGAGTGGGCCAGCCTCTTCTATGCCTTCCCCCCCCCCGTCCCCCCTCCCGCCACTCCTTTTGTGCTCCGCCTTGGCGAATGGGTGCCTCAGACAGGAGGGTTGACTGTTCTCCAGCTGAATTGGTGCTCCTTAACTTTCTGAATACTTTTTTCTCCATCGCTGGAGAATCTGGAAGATAGCATTCTGTCCCTGCCCGGGGATTGCTCCGCAGGGCGTCTTGCTTTTCTCTCCGGTGCCTGCAGCGCGCTCCTGGAAGAGCGGCTGGGCAGATCGGTGCTGCTCCTTGGCCGGCTTGCCAGCTTCACATCCCCCAGACCAGAGATGCTTCAGGCTCCTGCCATGTTCCATATATGTAGCTGTTTTGCAATGAATGAAAAGTGCTCTTTCTGCTCCGTGAAGCATCTTTGGCCGACCCCATTAGGCACTGAAGGGCATTGCTCTCCTGTAAAAGGTGGGGAAGAAAGAGCGCAATGTGGCAGATAGAGAGAAGGAGAGGCGGACCGTGCAACTGTAGTGGGCTTGGTAAAAGGAGCTCAGGCAGTAGGAGAGAGGAGGAGGAGGAAGAGAGCAAGCTTTTTGCCTATAGAAGGTTCAGGTCCCGTCCCCCCCCCCCCCGCCCAGCACCAGCTGAAAGGATCCAGTGCAGCTGGACTGAAAAAGTCCCTGCCTGAAAACACCAGCAAGACCAGTGACCAGACAACATTGGGCTAGATGGACCAGTGGTCTGACCTGGCTGCTCCATGCAAGCGGGTGTTGGTGATGGCCCAGGACATGGGCCCTGGTGCCAAAGGCGGCGGGGGGGGGGGGGGGAGGGAATGCACCCCTGGTGGGGCTTATGAATGAAATTGCTGGTAATTTGCTGCCCTTTACTTGTACTCCAAAATAACTGCCAGAGACAGGCCACTTCACTCTGCTGATGTCAAGCTGGCCTTTTGCACTGCAAATAATAATAATAATAATTTATTAAATTTGTATACAGCCCTGCATCTGCAGATTTCAGGGCTGTTCACAACATAAAAATACAATATAGAAGCATCCAATACATGATAATAGCAAGAACAAAAAACAAATCAATTACCCCCTCCCCAAAACACATTTAAAAGAGGTATAAGATGACACAAATAATTGTGTCAATGGGGGTTATGTAGGAAAACGTCTCAGTGTCTCATGCCTCTGGGCGCATTGCTCAGGTTTCTTTTTAAGCCTAGCAGTTAGGATTTCCCTGTGAGTAGAATTATTAACATCTGAGCAGTTTGTAATGATGTTCCCTGGATTATAAAATTCCACATTTAATTGTGAATCTTTGCTGCAGTGGTGTTAGGGTTTCATAAGTTCCAGCTGCAGACTAGCTGCTTTCCATGGGCTGCTTCCTCCCACCTGGGCATTTTCCATGTGAATATGGAAGGCCAATTTGCATTTTATTTTATTTTTCAGTCAAGGGACAAAAAAGGTAGCTAGGTTTCAGTGGCACACATGTCTAGTGCAGGTGTGTTTAATGACCAAGGATTCCTCCAATAAGCACAAGTAGGGGCTGATTCAATGTGCGTATTTTGCCATCTTAAAGTCTCATACTTTTTGTGCTTGATTTTGTTTTTTGTTTTTATAATATATTTATTGAGGTTTTAGAAGAATAAATGGATTACAAAATAGATGTCAAAAGAAAAAATAAATAAATAAATAAAAAGGTACAGAATTACAGAAATAGAAAAAACAAATTACAGAATACCAAATAGGAAAAACAAACAATTAAAAACAAGTCCATCTTTTCATAACTTATACTTCTTTTACTTATTTCCCTGACCCCCTCACACCTCCCTTTTCTGTATTCCAATTCACATATTTAGTTCAGCAAATCCTTTCCCTCTTTGTTTTAGTCTTAATCCAATATCTTAACACATTGTAACTTTATATTTTCATCTGTTATCAATCTATTTTTGTGAATTCATTCTAACCTTATTGCTAAAACCACTTAGTTTTAATCCAACATCATTTTAACTTTCATTAATTTTACAATATTTCTGCAAATAGTCTTTAAATTTTTTCCAATCTTCTTCCACCGACTCTTCTCCCTGGTCTCGGATTCTGCCAGTCATTTCCGCCAATTCCATGTAGTCCATTACTTTCATCTGCCCTTCTTCCAGGGTGGGTAGATCTTGTGTCTCTTTTTGTGCTTGATTTTGAAGTGTGAATTGGCCCTGGGGTTTGGGAAGTTGGTGAAATATAACATGGGCAGACGGCTGCATTTCTTGACCTCTATTACAATAACTTAGGGTGTCGTGCTGGGACCTGGGAGGCCAGGGTTAAAATCCCCCACTTGGCCATGAAGCTCACTGGGTGACCTTGGGCCAGTCACTCAGCCTAACCCAGCACCTTTGAGCTCCTTGGAGAAAAAAGTGGGATACAGATAGCTCAGTCAGTAGAGCGTGAGACTCTTAAACTCAAGGTCATGGGTTCAAGCCCCATGTTGGGCAAAAAGATTCCTGCATTGCAGTAGGTTGGACTAGATGACCCTCGTGGTTCCTTCCAACTTTACAATTCTATGATTATATGAAATACAGCAAGGAAAATGAATGAATGAATGTATAGCATAATAACAACACCTAGTATTTTCCACATGTCTTGTCTTATGTGCAATAACCCTGCAAGATGGGTCAGCATTACTCTTCCTTAGATGGGAGTGGGGAAAGACTGAGCCTATAGTCACCAAGAAAGTTAATGGCAGAGCTGAGATTTGAGCCAGGTATTCCTATCTCCTAATTCATATTTCAAACCAAAGCACTACACCAGTTCATTGTATTGGTAGCCAAAGAGACAACAGGGTTTATATACATTTTTTAAAACATCAGATTAGTAAGGATAGGCAAAAGAATGAGGCAAGCTATTACTCTCAGCACGTGAGTATGGAGTTTGTTTGGTGTGCATTTGTGTGTGGGAAAGAGAGAAGGTAGGGAGGAAGATCCTTTAATTGTGCATGCTGACTGTATCCCCTTGCATATTTTATTGAGCAATGAATACACCTTTAAAGAGCCCTGGAGGTGTAATACATTGGTTTTCAGCGGATAATGTGTTGCTGACAAATTCTGTACCAAGTTTTCACTCTGGTGCTGGTTATCCTGTGAAATACAGAAAATTGCAGCTGGGATCTCAGGCTTCCTGAGGGAGTGCCCCACTTTCCAGAACCTCCCTTTCACTTTCTGTCAATTGGCTTCGCCACAGCCTTGCTGGTGTTTCTCACAGGAAGCGCTTAGCATGCAGTGGGCAAACGGATGCCCGTAAAAACCCACCGTGGACATGTTTAGTTTACCCCCGAGTGTTCAGAAATGCAACACTGCCCTTCACTCTTTATGCATTTGTTGTGGGAAACACCAGAACAACTTCAGTGTAGCTGTGGCAGACACAACATGGGAAGCAGCTCCAAGGGATGGGTCTTGTGTGAAATTAGACATCATGCAGGAGCTGTAGGGCAGGGTCCCGCCATGTCCTTCCCACCCCCTTGTATGTCCACCACACTCCTTGGCAGTGGAATTTGCTGCCAAGGAGTGTGGTGGTGTCTCCTTCTTTGGAGGTCTTTAAGCAGAGGCTTGACAACCATATGTCAGGAGTGCTCTGATGGTGTTTCCTGCTTGGCAGGGGGTTGGACTCGATGGCCCTTGTGGTCTCTTCCAACTCTATGATTCTATGATTCTATGTTAGGCACTGGGGACTGAATCTTTTGCAGAGCAGGGGCAGTGAGGAAGGAAGGCTGTTCTCCATGATACCACTCTTTTCTGATCTCCCACCAAAACTTCTGTTGGCTCTGCAGGGGGGAAATCCAGGCAACATTCATTTGAATATTCTTGTTCTTCTGTTATTGATATTGCCTTACAGCCTCATGTTGAACAGGATCTTCCCAATCTGCATTGAATTGCACTTTAAGCAAAACTGGCCAGAATGCTGGGAAGCAACCAAGCAGAAAATATTTCATTTTGGTTTTATTTTCTGGAATGAGTAGCTGAATGTGCTTGTCCAGGTTAGGGATTGAAACAGTGTAGTTTCAGGTCTGGTTTTTGCATTATAGGACAACAATAGAAAGAAATAGCCTCTTCTTTGTGATTCTGTAGTTTGTAAGCCTTTCCAACACCGCTGTTGGTTAGAAATGTGATACAGTTTCTGTGCCCTGAGTAGCTGCTGAGCTGCTTTTGGTGTTACACACAGGGAAAGTTGCTTGATGAAATAATTTGGCTATGATACTGATGATGTAGTAGTAGTAGCAGCAACAGCAACAGCAGCTCCTCCTTCAATAGATAGATAGATAGATAGATAGATAGATAGATAGATAGATAGGAGGTCAGTTTGATCAGCCCTTTGGACAGAAATGACCATGTAGGAGTTGGGAGCAGCAGCATCTGTTCCTCATGACTCTCAACAGTGCCAGTAGAAGAATATTTCCAAGCTTCGGAAATTTCTGCCCATTGTGTTCTATTTGCCTGCAAACCTAAAATGCTTCCTTGGGAGCAAGTCCCATGGAACTCAGTAGGACTTACCGTATTTTTCGCACCGTCTCATAAGGCGCACCTAGTTTTTTTTTGGGGGGGGGGGAATAAAGGGAAAAAAAACTATTTCCCCCCCAGGTGCCCGAGCTTCCCCCGACCCCAGCCCCCAGAACAGGCAACTCTTCACAAGCCGTGGGAGCCCAGCGCCGGGCTCCCGCGCCTTGCAGAGAGCTGCGCAAAGTCTGGGCGCGCTGAGCTCAGCGCGCCCAGCCTTCGGCATGCAGGAAACTCTCCGCAAGGCTGAGCTCAGCGCGCCCAGCCTTCGGCATGCAGGAAACTCTCCGCAAAGCCTGGAGAGCGAGAGGGGTTGGTGCGCACCGACCCCTCTCGCTCTCCAGGCTTCAGCGAAAGCCTGCATTCGCCCCATAGGACGCACACACATTCCCCCTTCATTTTTGGAGGGGAAAAAGTGCGTCCTATGGGGCGAAAAATACGGTACTTCCAAATAAAAATACGTAGGATAGCTCTGTGAATCTGGGACTTAAAAGTGTGCAACTTTAGCTGGACAGCACACACAGGATCCAAGTACAGTACAGGCTGCATGCAGTTGTGTGTAATTTTTTCTATACCTTTTAGAAGAAAGGCAGCTGTAGGATAACGGCAGTGATGGGTTGTTGGGTGGGAGCAGATTCTTCTGGCCTGCTCAAAATTCAAAGAACCATAGAATTGTAGAATTGGAAGGGACCTTGAGGGTCATTTGGTCCAACCCCCTGCAATGCAGAAATTTCAACTAAAGCATCCATGGCAGATGGCCATCCAACCTCTGCATAAAAATCTCCAATTTAATTATTCGAATATTTGATTTCTATACTACTTAGTAAATTTTAAAAAATCTATTAAGTGGTGCACAAAAAAAAACTGAAACAACAACAGATAACTTAAAATATTACAAAAATACACAGTTACATATAGAAATGTGACTTTAATACAAAGTTAGTAACCTACATAAACCAATATCAATTCAATTTCTTTCTGACACACCCTCTCAGGCTTATTGCTATGAGAAGGGTGTCTGGAAACAAAACAGCAGACATCACTGTAGTCTGTTGTTCTTGGCTTACTTTTTATTGTCAGGTCCAAGGTGGATGGTCCTTCCTCAGGCCAGGGGCAGATTTAGGGCAGCTGAGGAAGGTGCCTTCTCAAAGCCAGGTAAGCGTGAGGAGGGAGAAACGTGCTAGGAGGAAGGCACACTTGGCAAATCCACACCGTGATCAGCTCCCGCCCGGAAACCAATGTCCCCACTGTGCAAGGATGTGTGGATCCAGAATTGGCCTCCACAGTCACTTACGGACTCATTGTTAAAACTGTGTTTATGGAAGACAATCTTACTTGGCTATGAGGGGTCGCCAAAGAAAGATAGAAGAAAGAAAAGAGTCCTTTCTCCTTCCCAAAGCTGGGCAAGTGCTTACCAGGCTTTGGGAAGGAGGTAGGAGGGTTCTAGGACTCTGCCAGAGCCTCATGCCTCCATCTCCAAGCAGGGAGGTCATCAGATGGCCTTGCACAGGGTTCAGCCTCTCAAGCTGCCCACAGCTGTGACCCATTCAGCTGCACTCTCCACACCCAGTTCCAGGTGTAGCAGGCTTGTTGAGTTTCCCAGGAGGTCCAAAGGATGAGGAAATTGTCTTCCTTCGCACACAACAACTTCTTCACCCTCTGTCCTCTCCTCATCTTCTAGCTGTTTGCTGGTCCATAGCAGGGCTTGCTTTTTTGGACAGGCTCAAGGTGAAAAATGCTTCCTCAGGCTTCCCACAGCTGAGTCCCACTCCAGGGAAGGAGAGTCCACCACCTTCTGAGGGAGTCCATTCCTCTGTCAAACAGCTCTTACTGTCAGAAAGTTCTTCCTGGTGTTTAGTCAGAATCTCCTTTTTTAAACTTGAAATTGCTCACCAATTGCTGCTTTGCAGTCCTCTAGAGAAAAGCTTTTGAGTGGAAAAAGGGCTGGTGTGCAAAGATACATGCATATATATTTTGTCCCTAAATCTTTATTTACTTGCAGAGGTAAGGAAGAGAAAATATACATGCATATTCTACCTAGTTTGGCTCTTCACTTCCAGTGTTCTGGCAATGAGTGGTACACATTTAGGCATTTGTTTCCCCCCCTGAATTTGACTACATATATTCAACAAATTAAATAAAATTGAAGATATTTGACCATCGCTACCAACACTTGTGAAAGCTGTAGCATGCTTGCAGTACAATCCTATTCATGCTTATTTGCAAGAAAACGCCAATTATTATAATGTGACTTGTTCCCTGTGCCTAGGATTGCAACCTTCTTCTTCTGATTTAAAGTAGGTAATTGATTAACAAAATCCATACTGTGCAGCAAACTATTAGACTCGTGTGCACTGTGTAGCTCCCGGCATGCTCCTTTGTGTTGGGTTTTGTGGACGTCCAATTAAAACAAGGGGTTTTCCATCATTGGAGAAGGCACAGGTATGGATTTCACGTGGCTTGCTATCTTATCAATGAAGAATATGGCTGCGATTTGTGTTGCTGCACCAGGTATCTTTTAAATCTGCACTTTGGCTATAATAAGAATAAAGTAAGTAAATATATTAGCCTGGAATTTCTAGAAGCCTAGACTTGCCAAGTGAGTGCTTCCAGTCTTAGGGCTTATGCAAACAATGCTTGTGTTGAATTTCCTTACTGTAAATGGATGCCTGTGATCACATTTAGTTTCCATCTGACTAATTTAATGCATTCAGAAGACCTGTTAGGTTGTATCCTCCCCTCCTTTGTCCCCACCTCCTCCTAGTCACGCACATGCAAGGGCACAACTCAGCTTTTCTAGATGCAAGTCTTAATTATTTACAGTAAGAAATGAGATCCTAGAGCAGCACAGCTCTACATGGTTCACATTACAGCCCATAGATAATGTGGCAGCTGTTCACAGCAGCACTTTGTATACAGTGCATTTACATAAGGAATCCAGGTGTGCCTCAACATAAGCACCATTTGCGCAAGTCTCAGTGGACCCCTCTTGGTGCTTAAAGTAAACACAAATCCTTTCAATTATGCCAGTTTATGGTTGCTGGAACACAAACTTTGTTTTATTTTGCTCATCTTTCTTAAACATTCTTACACAATCCACTGAACTCTGGAAGTTAAAAAAAGGAGAAGATAGGTACTAATATTTTGCCCGTATGGGTTATTATGAACTTTAGATCACATATTTTAAGGGTGATGGAATCCAAAACCAAAAGTTCATTCCCTCAAAGAACCCAGCTATTCTAGAATAACCCTATGCCCTTGGACATAGGTGTTTTGAAAGAAAAGGAGCAATCCATCGAAAACAAATACACTGTTAGCAATCTGTGGCCCATGGCCAAATATCAAAAGCCCTTTGCAAGCAAACAGTTCAGCCCTGTGACAAGAGTGATCTCTTCCTTGCCCAGCAGCCCACTGGGCAGAGAGGAAGAGAGAGTTGAGAAAAAGAGAGAGAGAGAGAGACAGAGAGAGAGAGAGAGAGGAGAAGAGCAGAAAAATGGAGATAAATGGCATCCAGACCTGGTGTGAGATGTAAGCTTAGTTGAGCCAGGTGGGAGCAGTGATCAGAGTGCTGTTAAATAAAGTATACCTGTAAATAGCCAATTGTGAAGGAAATCCACCACAGTCACAGCTGGTTTCAAAAGAGTAAACTTCCCCAGAATGAGGGGCTTGGTTAAAAAGGCAGTTGAGAAGCCAAGAAGGTCAAATCATTCATAGAATCATAGAATCATAGAGTTGGAAGAGACCACAAGGGCCATCGAGTCCAACCCCCTGCCAAGCAGGAAACACCATCAGAGCACTCCTGACATATGGTTGTCAAGCCTCTGCTTAAAGACCTCCAAAGAAGGAGACTCCACCACACTCCTTGGCAGCAAATTCCACTGTCAAACAGCTCTTACTGTCAGGAAGGTCTTCCTAATGTTTAGGTGGAATCTTCTTTCTTGTAGTTTGGATCCATTGCTCCGTGTCTGCTTCACTGGAGCAGCAGAAAACAACCTTTCTCCCTCCTCTATGTGACATCCTTTTATATATTTGAACATGGCTATCGTATCACCCCTTAACCTCCTCTTCTCCAGGCTAAACATGCCCAGCTCCCTTAGCCATTCCTCATAAGGCATCGTTTCCAGGCCTTTGACCATTTTGGTTGCCCTCTGGACACGTTCCAGTTTGTCAGTGTCCTTCTTGAACTGTGGTGCCCAGAACTGGACACAGTACTCCAGGTGAGGTCTGACCAGAGCAGAATACAGTGGCACTATTACTTCCCTTGATCTAGATGCTATACTCCTATTGATGCAGCCCAGAATTGCATTGGCTTTTTTAGCTGCCGTGTCACACTGTTGGCTCATGTCAAGTTTGTGGTCAACCAAGACTCCTAGATCCTTTTCACATGTACTGCTCTCTCTTTTTGCTCAAGTGCAATACTTTACATTTCTCCCTGTTAAAATTCATCTTGTTTGTTTTGGCCCAGTTCTCTAAACCATTGATGAGCACCCTTTGGGTTCGGTCAGTCAGCCAGTTACAAATCCACTGAGTGGTAGCATAGTCAAGACCACATTTTACCAGCTTCTTTACAAGAATATCATGGGGCACCTTGTCAAATGCCTTGCTGAAATCAAGGTAGGCTACATCCACTGCGTTCCCTTCATCTACCAGGCTTGTAATTCTGTCAAAAAACAAGATCAGGTTAGTCTGACATGACTTATTTTTCAGAAATCTATGCTGACTATTGGTGATCACAGTATTCCTTTCTACGTGCTCACAGACTGTTTGCTTAATGATCTGCTCCAGAATCTTCCCTGGTATTGATGTCAGACTGACTGGGCGGTAATTATTTGGGTCCTCTCTTTCCCCCTTTTTAAAAATAGGGACAACATTTGCCCTCCTCCAGTCTGCCGGGACTTCGCCTGTTCTCCAGGAATTCTCAAAGATGACTGCCAGTGGTTCTGAGATCACATCTGCCAGTTCTTTTAATACTCTTGGATGCAGTTCATCTGGCCCTGGAGACTTGAATACATCTAAACTAGCCAAGTATTCTTGTACTATCTCCTTAGTTATTCTGGGCTGTGTTTCCTCTGCTGAATCATTTGCTCCAAATTCTTCAGGTCCGGCATTGTTTTCTTTATCGGAGAAGACTGAGGCAAAGAAGGCATTGAGGAGTTCAGCCCTTTCTGTGTCCCCTGTTTGCATTTCACCATCTTCTCCTCTGAGTGACCCCACTGTTTCTTTGTTCTTCCTTTTGCTACGAACATACCCATAAAAGCCTTTTTTGTTGCTTTTAACCTCTCTTGCATGCCTGAGTTCATTCTGTGCTTTATCTTTTCTGACTTTGTGTCTACACATGCTGGCTATTTGTTTGAATTCCTCTTTGGTGGTTTCCCCCCTTTTCCATTTTTTGTACACATCCTTTTTTAATCCTAACTCAGTTAAAAGTTCTTTAGATAGCCACCCTGGCTTCTTTAGGCACTTTCCATGTTTCCGTCTCATTGGTATTGCCTGAAGTTGTGCTTTTACTATCTCCCTCTTAACAAACTCCCAGCCATCATGAACTCCCTTTCCTTTTAGTATTACTGTCCATGGGATCTCACCCAGCACTTCCCTAAGTTTTATGAAGTCGGCTTTCTTAAAGTCAAGAAATTGAGTCCTAGAATGCTTGGCTGCTCCTTTCCGCTGTATAGTAAACTTCAGAAGAGCATGATCACTTGCGCCTAATGATCCTTCCACTTCTACCCCACTAACCAGGTCATCAACATTGGTTAGGACCAGATCTAAAATGGCTATTCCTCTTGTTGCTTCTCCCACTTTTTGGACAATGAAGTTGTCTGCAAGGCCAGTGAGGAATCTGTTTGACCTTATGCTCTTGGCTGAGTTTGACATCCAACAAATATCCGGGTAATTGAAGTCCCCCATTACTACTATCTCCCTTCCTTTTGCATGCTTGGCCATCTGTTCCAGGAAGGCATCATCTATGTCCTCCGTTTGGCTTGGGGATCTATAGTAAACTCCCACAATGAGGTCACTGTTATTCTTCTCTCCCTTAATTTTGACCCAAATCCTCTCACATTCAGAATTGCTTGGGAATTGTTTAAAGACAGAAAATTGGAAACACAACTTGAATATATACCTTAGAGCAGGAAAGGTACCATGAAGGCCAAGAGGAAACTGGCGTGGTTAATGAGCGGAGTCAAAGAAGAGGCAAGAAGGCTTCCTTCAAAAAAAATGAGCTCTTGTCCAAATGAAGATAACAAAAAGGAACACAAACTTTAGCAAAAAAGTGCAAGCAGACAGTAAGTAAGGGATACTAAAAATTAATTTGAAGAACACATTAAGACCAGCAACAATAAGTTCTTAGTAGCAAGAAAATGTCCAGGAAGGTAGTTGGACCCTTGGATGATAAGGGAGTCAAAGTAGGATAAGGAGATTGGGAAGAAGCTGAATGAATTCTTTAGATCTGTTTTCACAGCAGAGGATATGGGGCAAATCCCAGTGCCTGAATTAAGCTTTGCAAGAGGCATGTTTGGGAAACTAAGACAGATAGCAGTGACAAGAGGTGAAGTTTTAGGTCTAATGGACAAAATAAAAATTGACAAATTGCTGGGTCTGGATGGTATCCTCTTGAGAGTTCTCAAAGAACTCAAATGTAAAATTGCTGATCTTCTAACAGCAATAACAAAAAGTAACTTGCCCAATATAACACTTTGTTTTAAGGGATGCAGTAGGCATCATGGAAATTACAGGCTAGTTAGCTTGACATCTGTCCCTGGAAAATTGGTAGAAAATATTTTTAAAGATAAAATAACTAAGCGTATAGAAGAACAAGTCTTACTGAAGCAGAACCAGCATGGCTTCTGTAAGGGAAATTCTTGTCTCATAAACCTATTTGAATTCTTTGAGAGTGTCAGCAAGCACATAGATAGAGGGTATCTGATTGACCTAGCACTCATCCAGACTTCCTTTTGTGCCGCATTTCTAGGTACAGTGGTGCCCCGCAAGAAGAATGCCTCGCAAGACGAAAAACTCGCTAGACGAAAGAGTTTTCCGTTTTTTGAGTTGTTCCGCAAGACGAATTTCCCTATGGGCTTGCTTCGCAAGACGAAACGTCTTGCGAGTTCTTGCGAGTTTGTTTCCTTTTTCTTAAAGCCGCTAATAGCCGCTAAGCCGCTAATAGCCATGCTTCGCAAGACGAAAAAACCGCAAGACGAAGAGACTCGCAGAACGGATTAATTTCGTCTTGCGACGCACCACTGTACAGGTTTGTGCTTTAAAGCTCCATTTCTAGGTGGTGGTTTGTTTGTTTGTTTGTTTGGCTGTTTGTTCTGATTCAGTGTTAGAGTGGATTCTCCAAATGGAGAGAAATACAGCAGTACCTCGGGTTACAGACGCTTCAGGTTACAGACTCCTCTAACCCAGAAATAGTACCTCAGGTTAAGAACTTTGCTTCAGGATGAGAACAGAAATCGTGCAGCGGCAGCAGGAGACCACATTAGCTCAAGTGGTGCTTCCGGTTAAGAACAGTTTCAGGTTAAGAATGGACCTCTGGAATGAATTAAGTACTTAACCCAAGGTACCACTGTATTGGGACCTGTGCTTTTTAACTTGTTCATAAACCATCTAGAGCCAGGGTGAGCAGTAAGGTAGCCAAGTTTGCTGATGATACTAAATTGTTCAGGATTATTAAAGAGATAGCAAAATGTCCACCACCACTGCTACTAAAATAGTAATTTTATTGTTTATACCTCCCCCCCACCAATCTGGCAGGGTTTTCCCAGCCACTTTGGGCGGCTTGCAGCACATACAAATTGAGTGAATGAGCATTAAAATGGCAAATGCAATTCAATGTAAACAAGTGTAAAGTGATGTATGTTGGAACGAAAAACTCTTAAATTTTACATGTGCACACAAGGGGTTTGAACTGGCAGTGCTGGACCAGGAACAAGACCTTGGGGCCATTGTAGACAGATCAATGAAGTTGTTGACACAGTGAGTAAAGGTAAAGGGACCCCTGACCATTAGATCCAGTTGTGACCGACTCTGGGGTTGCGGCGCTCATCTCGCTTTACTGGCCGAGGGAGCCGGCGTACAGCTTCTGGGTCATGTGGCCAACATGACTAAGCCGCTTCTGGCGAACCAGAGCAGCGCACGGAAACGCCGTTTACCTTCCCGCCAGAGCGCTACCTATTTATCTACTTGCACTTTGACGTGCTTTCTAACTGCTAGGTTGGCAGGAGCTGGGACCGAGCAACAGGAGCTCACCCCGTTGCGGGGATTCGAACCGCTGACCTTCTGACCGGCAAGCCCTAGGCTCTGTTGTTTAACCCACAGCACAGCAGCCATGAAAAGGGAATTTTCATGGGATCATTGGGAAAGGAATTGAAAACAAAACTTCTCATATCCTAACAATATTATACAAATTTGTGGTGTGATTGCATTTAGAATACTGTGTACCGTTCTGGTTGCCTCCCCTCAAAAAAGGATATTGTAGAGTTGAGAAAGGTTCAGAAAAGGAAAACCAAAATTGTCAGGGGGATGGAACAACTCGCTTATGAGGAAAGGTTGCAGTGTTTGGGATTTTTTTAGTTTGGAGAGAAGGCAAGAAAGAGGTAACATGATAGAAGTTTGGAAAATTATGCACGACATGGAGAAACTGGATAGAGAAAAGTTCTGCCTCTCTGTCATAACACTTGAACTCCTGAGCATCCAATTAAACTGAGTGTTAGGAGATTCAGCGTGGATAAAAGAATCTGCTTCTTCAAAGAGAGCATAGTTAAACTGTGGAACTCACTCCCACAGGCGGCAGTGATGATCACCAACTTGGATGGCTTAAAAAAGGATTAGACCAATTCATGGAGGAGAGGACTATCAAAGGCTCATGTTCTGCCTCCATGCCTTGGAATACCAGTTTCTGGAAACTACAGGAGGGGAGAGTTATTCTTGGATTCGAATCCTGCTCGCAGGTTTCCCACAGGCATGTGGTTGGCCACTGTGAGAACAGGATGCTGGACTAGATGGGTTATTGGCCTGATCCAACAGGCTCTTCTTATCTCCCCCACATTTGCCTCTGGCTATTCCCAGCGATGGCCGCACCTCCCCACTGGGCCAGGGCTCTCAAAGGAGAAAAGGTTGCGCATTCCTGCTGTAAGCTCTGCAAACTGTCAGTGCAAGCAAAAAAGGTTGGTGACCCCTGCCCTGTAGCATGTTCAAAACTGGGCTGAGGCTGCAGTTCAGTCATAGTGTCCCTCTCAGGGGCCTGTATTTTGTTACTGGCCATCTCAGTGATCCCTGAGAACATCGTTTGAAAATCATTGTGGTAAGCAGGTATTATCTCGTCCTTTGGACAAGGACTACAGGCTTTATGCACATTGAACATAGCCTGGCGATGTGGCGACTTCTTCCCTCTCCTTGCCATGGTATTTGGATGAATGTTGTGAGGTGCTATGGCCTCTGCTGTGGTCACCAAGAATATAGTGCAAGGTGTGTTGTGGGCTGCCTGATCCTTATGGCTGTCATCTCCAAATGCTATAGCACTTTTCAGTATGTAGAGGTGGGTTTTGGTGGCAAGCAGACTGGATTTATCTCAAGATCTAGGTCACCTGGGCACCTACAAACTTGATCCTAGTACCAGAAGTATTTTTCAGCTGAAGTCTTAGTCTTATTTTTTCAGTACTTCCGGGTGGTGGCATGATTTTTTTTTTTTAAAAAAGGTGGTCAATGCCCTTGTTTTCCCCTAGTCTACAATACATGAATTTTACGTCATTCATAGCTGTTGTTTTCTCAAGGACAGAAGAATGCCTGTTTTCACACCCTGATTTGTTTTGTACCGAGCTAAAATGTAATTAGGTGAAAAGCTATAGCTTCCCTTCTTGTTTCTTTTCTTTTTCTGAGTCAGGATTATTCCTTCTGAGCATTTCAGAGCCAAGATAAATGATTTTCAGTTCCTTGGTCTTTTCTTCAAAAAACAATGTTCTGCTTAGCTCAATCACTTAGCACAGGCTCTTAGATTCATGCTTGCTCGAATAATTTTTGGGGGGAGCAGAGTAAGAAAGTCGCTCAGATTTTCCTGCCAAAAAATTCGTCAAATGGGCATGGCAAGATGGGAATGAAGGCTGATGGGAAATAAGCCAATCTGGCCATTTTAGGCATGAAAGTGAGTGAGAGAAATACTAGTTGCATAGAAGTAAAAGATAATCAATATGGTAACTAACCCTTACCCTTGATACAGATCCGAGTTTCACTAACCTACAGAGAAACATGCTTCCTTCAGCATGTCATAGATGCAGGTTCCGTTTTGGAAGGAAACAAGAAGAGTTTACCCAGGCTAGATAAAGACAAAAGCTGGTTACAGAGGAGCCATGTTTCAATGCCACTGTTTAGTGTCTTCAAGTATGGGAACTGATCCCCCAGTACTTTTTCTCTCCACTTCTTGCTTTCTCTGCACCTATCAGCATTGCAAAATAAGGCACCTTTTCATTTTGAATGCAGTTCACCATTAAATTTTGGGAGGTGGTGAGCAAGCACTTTCCCTTGCCTATTCTCCTTCTGCCTTGCACTTTCCAACTCTGCAAACTTCCATTGCAGCTCCTTTCCTCCCCGGTCTCATTGGGCCTGGAGAAGCAGGCAACAGAAAAAAGTATGCAATATGCATTTGATAGTGAGGCTTTGGGGAGGAAAGTTCTGAGAGCAGAGGGGACACAGCAACCATACTTAGAAGGATACAATTTATGTCATTCTTTGCTTTTCTTAGTGGAAACCTATCATTTCCTCTGTTGCCAGTTCTCAGGTGTGAATGCCATTGCCTATGCAGCCAAAACAGCACCATTCAGGTACCAGAGAAGCTTATCAGCAGGACGGGGGAAGCCCCAAGATTTATACAGGAACAACAAATCTTTAGGTGGGGGGATATTAAGGAGGGGAATCCCCCCCATAAAAAACAGCCCAACGAGAACAGAGCTCAGTCACCACAGAATACTGAGAGGCAGTACACTATTGGGAAACTGGGAAACCAGTCAATAGGAGGAATGGAACAGAGTATTGCAGAGGTGAGCTTAGCTGGCCGGCTGTAAAAGTGAACAGGGTATTCCATGGTGCAGTACATATATTTTGTTGCAGGTCCCAGTTTTAGTTATCTAAAAGGGTTGGCATGGCAACCTAAAGTTTGCATTGTGTCTACTTTGTGTATCAGCTTTAGCTCTACAGTGGCAAAAATAAATCCTCATCCTCATCATCAGCTGCTTTAAATCTTTATGATTGTAGGTGGGGCTCTCCCTAGGACAAAACTCTGAAAAATGTGGCAGTGGCTTCTGCCCAGGCCCTAGGGAATAGAATAGCATCCAGAAAGACAGGAGCTGGACACCTCCTGGACAGAGAATCTAAGGGGCAAACCTCCAGATACATCATAGCTCCACACTGATTCTAGGAAACAGCTGCCCATTTTTGTGAAAAGAAGCCATAATTTTTTACGCTTGCCTATGTTATATCATTGCTTGGTTCACATGGGTAGATATGTATTCAAGCACAAAGTTGAGCACTTTAGTCCTATTAATTTTAGTAGGATAGAGGTTAGCTTTTGCTGGGCATTACCTGTGTACATTGGGGACTTTGTAGGACAGGAACACCTTAGATAGAAAGAAGAGTTTTAATTTAATTTGATTTCTTTTATTATTCATGGCTCAGACTGAAAACATCGTGTATATGAGGGGTAGTCAACCTTTTCATACCTACCGCCCACTAATGCATCTTTCTTGATGGTAAAATTTCCCTACTGCCCACCAGTGCTCGATGGAAGGAGGATTCAGCTTGTGTTGTGGAACCCCCTACCGCCCACCTAGAATCCTGAAACGCCCACTAGTGGGCCGTAGGGACCAGGTTGACAACCCGTGGTATATATAGTAAATGACATTTTTTAGGCTCAGTGATAGGCCACAAACTTGGTTTGCACAATGAAGATCTTAGGTTCACAATTAGGCAGTAGGTGGCATGAAAGAGACACACACCTTCTCTGCCACTGAGACCCTGCCTACGGGGTTAGAAGAGGTGCCACAGGGTGCCACAGGGGGGTTCTGTCTTGGGCCCGGTCTTATTCAACATCTTTATCAACGACTTGGATGATGGACTCAAGGGCATCCTGATCAAATTTGCAGATGACACCAAACTGGGAGGGGTGGCTAACACCCCAGAGGACAGGATCACACTTCAAAACGACCTTGACAGATTAGAGAACTGGGCCAAAACAAACCAGATGAATTTTAACAGGGAGAAATGTAAAGTGTTGCACTTGGGCAAAAAAAATGAGAGGCACAAATACAAGATGGGTGACACCTGGCTTGAGAGCAGTACATGTGAAAAGGATCTAGGAGTCTTGGTTGACCACAAACTTGACATAAGTGTGACGCGGCAGCTAAAAAAGCCAATGCAATTCTGGGCTGCATCAATAGGAGTATAGCATCTAGATCAAGGGAAGTAATAGTGCCACTGTATTCTGCTCTGGTCAGACCTCACCTGGAGTACTGTGTCCAGTTCTGGGCACCACAGTTCAAGAAGGACACTGTCAAACTGGAACGTGTCCAGAGGAGGGCAACCAAAATGGTCAAAGGCCTGGAAACGATGCCTTCTGAGGAATGGCTAAGGGAGCTGGGCATGTTTAGCCTGGAGAAGAGGAGGTTAAGGGGTGATATGATAGCCATGTTCAAATATATAAAAGGATGTCACATAGAGGAGGGAGAAAGGTTGTTTTCTGCTGCTCCAGAGAAGCGGACACGGAGCAATGGTTCCAAACTACACGAAAAAAGATTCCACCTAAACATTAGGAAGAACTTCCTGACAGTAAGAGCTGTTTGACAGTGGAATTTGCTGCCAAGGAGTGTGGTGGAGTCTCCTTCTTTGGAGGTCTTTAAGCAGAGGCTTGACAACCATATGTCAGGAGTGCTCTGATGGTGTTTCCTGCTTGGCAGGGGGTTGGACTCGATGGCCCTTGTGGTCTCTTCCAACTCTATGATTCTATGATTCTAAGAGCAAAGTGTTAGTGAGCTGCTGTCTGGGCAGCTTCTGATGTTCCATATTTAAGGACACTTTCATGATTCACCAGACCTACAGTCCATAATCTCTGTGGCTTTCTCTTTCCCGTAACCACTAGTAACTAGATAGCTGGAGAATTAACTGCTAGAAATCCAGCTCTGGTCAGTTCTGCTGGGTTCTTCCCTCTCACCTCTTCACTGTGGAAGCAAAACACAAGCTGATAGCTCTCCCAAATCGCTTACTCACAAGTAGTTGCATTAGCTGTCCTAAAACCAAGTGCTTTGACCCCTTAATCTCTGTGCACTTCCTTTAGTGTACTTTGTCAAGCTAATCTTCTTCAGTTCTTAAATGTGTACATTGGTAAGTGCTAAGTACACACTTTTGCAGATACCTGGCTGCCACCTTCTTTCCACCCCCAACAACAAAAGAAGAAAAATGCTGTAGGTGCTTTCCGTCAGGTGAATTCTAAGTAATGGTGACTGTTTAACTTGCAGCTCTTCCTGTTATTGTCTTTACAAGAGGTTCCCTGCCCTTGCCTGCAAGACAATGAAGAAGGCATCAGAGTAAAGTTAATAAATTACTTCATGAGAGTAATATGGAAAAATGGATGTACAAGAATATTCTCAATTAGAAATATTTCTAAAGAAATATTTTCTAAATGGAGTACAATGGGAACTATTAAATCCAGCAGCACATTTATATGTTCAGCTGGTATTTTGTACAGGAGTACAGTGGTACCTCTAGTTATGAACTATTTGTTCCGGAGGTCTGTTTTTAACCTGAAACTGTTCTTAACTAGAGGCGTGCTTTCGCTAATGGGGCCTCTTGCTGCCGCTGCGCCGTTGGCACACGAATTCCGTTCTCATCCTGGGGCAAAGTTCTCAACTCAAGGTAACTCTTCCAGGTTAGCGGGGTTTGTAACCTGAAGCATTTGTAACCTGAGGCGTTTGTAATGCGAGGTACCACTGTACCACACTCTGGAGTCCTAATACGGTCCACTGTGAAACTCCTCTGTGAAAATCCCTTTCCTCATAACCCTTGATCATCTTGATGGCCCATCTCTGCACACATTACATCTTGTCAACATCCTTCTGAAACTGTGGCTCCCAGAACTGGACACCGTATTCCAGGTGTGGTGTGACCAAGGCAGAATAGAGTGGGACTCTTATTTCCCTTGATCTGGACACTGGACTTCTGTCGATGCAGCCTAGAATAGCACCACACTGTTAAGCTTGTGGTCCACCAAGACCCCAAGATCCTTTTCACATATACTACTAGTAAGCCAGGTATCCCCCATCTTATATTTGCCTAAGCACTAAACCTTACATTTGTCCCTATTGAAATTCATTTTGTTAGCTTGGGCCCAGTTCTCCAATCTGTTAAGGTCATTTTGAATTCTGATTCTGTCTTCTGCGACATTAGCTACCCCTTCCAGTTTTGTGTCATCTGCAAATTTGATGAACATCTCCTCAGTTTCTTCATCCAAGTCATTTATGAAGATGTTGAACAACAACAGGCCCAGGACAGAACCCTGCAGCATCAGACTTTTTCCCAGGATAATGATGATGATGATGATATTATTATTATTATTCATAAATACATACCCCACCCATCTGGCTGGGTTTCCTCGGCCACCCTGGGCAGCTCCCAAGAGAATATTAAAAACACAATAAAACATGAAACATTAAAAACTTCCCTAAATAGGGCTGCCTTCAGATGTCTTCTAAAAGTCCGATAGTTGTTTATTTCCTTGACATCCGATGGGAGGGCGTTGCACAGGGCAGGCACCACTACCAAGAAGGCCCTCCTCCTGGTTCCCTGTAATCTCGCTTCTTGCAGTGAGGGAACCGCCAGAAGGCCCTTGGAGCTGGACCTCAGTGTTCAGGCTGAACAATGTCTAGGAACCATTAATGAGGACTCTTTGGGTTTGGTCAGTCAACCAGCTACAAATCCACCTAACAGTTACAGTCGTACCTTGGAAGTCAAACAGCCTAGTTCTCAAATGTTTTGGCTCCCTGATGATCAAAACTCGGAATTGACTATTCTGGTTTTCGAACGTTCTTTTGGAAGCCAAATACCTGATGGGGCTTCTGTGGCTTCCAATTGGCTGCTAGAACTTCCTGCAGCCAATCAGAAGCTGTGCTTTGGTTTTTGACCATTTTGGAAGTAAAACGGACTTCCACAACTGATTCCATTCGACTGTACTTTGTTCAGCCTACATTTACCAGCTTCCTCACAATTGTATCATTGGAGACTTTGTCAAAAACCTTACTGAAATCAATAAACACTGTGTCCAGATACCATCTGAGTACTGGTGAATAATCTGGGAGAAAACCATGAGGCGACAAAGCCTTTGTTCTGTGATGGCAAACTGTGGAATAAAGCAGCTGACAACCGCTCTTTTAGGATTTACCTCACACTCCTCTTTCTTCTGGCCAGTGTATTTAAAAGGGGGGTAGAATGAAGGTTGTCTGCATGTGTGACACAGAAAAATATTTTTGTGAGACTGTCATTACTTCAGACTCTTTTGTGTTTCCCGTCTCCTACATAACATGGCTTTAACTTTTTTTTTTTTTTAAATCACAAACTATTTAGCTTGGTTGGTTCAGTTTTAAAACCACATTTTCATTTGAAGGGCAATCTTAACAGGGAATTAAGTGAATAACTTATTCAACCTTGACTTAATGTTCTTGAATGCCATTTTGCTTTGTGCTGCAACCTCAGCTGATGTCATTTTATGAACACCTGAGGCAACCCTTTTTATTTCCATTTTTTTCCTGCTAATACCACTTAGTGTTATTGCTGACCTTTTACCATTGGTTAACAATAAGATGTAATAAAACTAAATGTTCTTTCTAGCCTGTGGTGCTACACTTGAACTATGTCACATACATACCCTGGCCCTAAATATGTTTACTGAGAAATAAGCCTCATTTGAGTCTGGAATGACTTACTACCTAATGTTTATGTTTCTGATTTCAGCCACAATGTTACTTGACATTTTCCTTGAAAAACCAGCAAAACCTTGGCTCTAGATTTAGTTTAGAACTTAGTTTAGTTTAGAACTGTCCTGCTGGGACAACAAAATGGTCCATCTAAAGTCCAGGCATAAAGCTCAGAAGCCAGGTGAGATGGAGATGGCCACCCTCTAACTCGGGGGTGAGGAACCTTTTTGCCACATGTAGTGGCGAGAGGGTGGTCAGCAGCTTAATGTGGCTGGACATGCGGCGGACTCTCTCCTCGTGTGCCCTTATCTGCACTGCATCACCCCACCTCCTCACAAGCTTGCCTTCATGGATGCACATGCACATTCATCCATTCACACTCATGGTGCATGGTGAATGCTAATCCTTTCACCAAGTCCACCCAACAGCTCTTTGGAGAGTGCACAGAAGTGTACCTTCTTCCACAGCATGCTTCCTCCAGTTTGCCAAGCAGCTGTCTGAAGGGCTGGGGAGAGGGTGATGCCATCCACACATGCCTTGTCCATCATGTAAATTTAGTAGCAGGAGAATTTGGCAGCCGGGGGGTAGGGGTGGGCAGGCCATGCTGAATACCCAGAGGCAACAGGTTGCCCACATGTGTAACTCATAGCTGTCAACTTTTCCCTTTTCTTGCGAGGAATCCTATTCGGAATAAGGGAATTTCCCTTAAAAAACGGGAAACGTTGACAGCTATGGTGTCACTACCTCTGAACATAAAAATAGCCTGTTGGATCAGACCAACAGATCATCTGGTCCAGCATGCTGTTCTCACAGTGGCCACCCAGATTCCTGTGGGAGCAGAACATGAGCACATGAACATTTCTCCTCTCCAGTGATTTCCAGCCACTGATATTCAGAAGCATTGCTGACTTCAACTTTGGAGGTTGCGCATTGATAGCCCTTTCCTCCTCTCATTTAGGTGACAGTTTTTAACAGAAAAGGCATCAGGGAGTAACTCACTCGCTGACTTGCATAAAGGGTCAATAATGACCAAACCAAACATGCATACGAAACATAGAGGGTTCCTTTGCTTCAGTCTAGAATAGCAAAAACACAGTATGACAACATAGGAGAACATTATTATTATGGAAATGGCAAAGGGAAGGTGAATCTTGACAGCCTGTGAAAAAAAATTTCTCTTCTAAAAAGTACTGAGATAAAAAGGAGACATATTCTCCTTTGTTAACTTGACTTTTAGTCACTCCTACCTGCTTGAGATAATGAATTACCATAATCTCTCACACTGTTATGACATACATTTCTTTTGTTTGAGAGGAATAGTTGATTAATTCTAACTACAGCCACACAAACACCCAACGCATCAGAGGAGGTGGAGGCATAGCTGAGTTCAGCACTATCCTGTTCTGTGCCCACGTTTGTAGACTAGGCCTCCTCAGTGAGGCATGGTTGGCTGGGAAGAGGAGAGACACCAAAGGGTGGCTTCTAAAATGCAGACACACAAACACACACACACACACACACACACACACACACACACACACACGTGGGAAGAGCAACTGGATGTGGAGGCTACCAGTTTGTGGTGAATGTATGTCCAGAAGACAGGCTAGGAAGTCGGATGCACCTTTCCTAGTTCTGGTGGGAATTCTGAAGGTTTGGGAGCGGGCGGAGGGGCGCAGCTCTGGGGTCAGGCAGGAAAACAGGGAAGAAAAGTCAAGCATGAGCAGGCCCCCAAAATGGCTTATGGAGTCTCTCCTCCAGCTAGCAAGGGTGGTGTGGGCCAGTGGCGTAGCGTGGGTTGTCAGCACCCGGGGCAAGGCAAGTAATTTGCGCCCCCTAACTCATGGATTTGCGCCCCCTAACCCGTGGATTTGCGCCCCCTAACCCTAACCCCTAGATGTTGTGCCCGGTGCAGCAGGCCCCCCCTGCACCCCCCATGCTACGCTACTGGTGTGGGCTTTTGAAGCAGCTGCAGCAAATGGGGACCTCTACTTCTGTAGGATCCAGAGAAGTGAGATACTGAGAGATAAACAGGTGAGTCAGACCCCCTGGGTTGTGGCTAACATGCATGATACTCAACATAAGCGCTTTTAAAGGTTAAGGGACCCCTGACAGTTAAGGCCAGTCGCGAACGACTCTGGGGTTGTGCGCTCATCTCATTCTATAGGCCGAAGGAGCCGGCGTTTGTCCGCAGACAGCTTCTGGGTCATGGGGCCAACATGACTAAGCCGCTTCTGGTGAAACCAGAGCAGCGCACAGAAACCTATTTTTCTACTTGCACTTTGATGTGCTTTCAAACTGCTAGGTGGGCAGGAGCTGGGACTGAAAAATGGGAGCTCACCCCGTCGAGGGGGTTCAAACCGCCGACCTTTTGATCAGCAAGCCCTCGGCTCAGTGGTTTAGACCACAGCACCATCTTAGGTGGAGTGATATTCAACTTTCCCCATAAACAAAAGGTTCAAAGGATCAGGGAGGTGTCGTTTAGCATAGCTCTGTACCCCCTGGGGTCAGGCTGACATGGATCCTCTCCCTGATAGAATTTTCTTTTGTTGGGACAGATGGTGGTACCTGCTCTCTTCAGCTAGTTTGATGAGATCAGCAGTTGAACAATGGGCTCCTCTCCCGAGGGCCACTCTCTTGCAATTATTTCTTCAGTTGCATTGATTGGATTGTGAAAGGTCCCCATATTCTGTGCATATGACTTGGGGTGTCACCTCCCCTAAGGTAACCAATTTAACTCATTGGGCTACATTTTCCATCATGCCTTCTGCAACCCCTTTAAAAAGTGAAGCCAAGTTTTAAAATCATATAGGCAATTTTGGAGTGAAGTGTCTTCCAAGTTCATAAGCTAGTAGCCAGCCTGCCAACACCCACCCTGGTCATTTCCTATAGTTACAAGGAAGTAGCAAGGCTTGCAATAATCAAGGAATATGCATTTGCTTAACCTTATGTTTAAGAAAACGGTATGTTATTAAAACCACAGTCAATATGCAAAGAGAAGAAGTAACAGGGCTTGTCCTGGTTTTAAAGAAGCCAATGTAATAGAACGTATTGAAGCTTTTCGCCAACTCTAAACTGACCTTATCTGCTTAGTCATAGAAAATGGAACATGGGAAAGTTAGAAGAAATTGGTATGTATGGCTTTCTATGGCTCAGCATGTCAGGCTTTAACCCATGTTTCCTTGACTTAAACTACAGCACTCTTCTCAAGATCAATGTAAAAATGTACCTCATTTCATGGATTGCAAAATCCAGGTCTAGAATGGTCTTTCAATTTGCTCTGGTTCCCCCCCCCCCTCAAAACTGACCACAAGGTTTTCAGTAGGTCTGTTTCCAAATTCCATTGACATTTGACTTCTGAAGTCAGGTGTGCACATGACCTCATAACTTAATGAGGAACATTGACCTGGTGATCCTAAAATAGCGTCCACCTTTTAAATTGCTAATGTAAGTTTGCTAATTTGTTGACCCACAAAGAACAGTGACCTAAATTGTGATTTTAATGAGCTCATTGCAATGGTGTATACAGGTTCTGTGGTGATCATTAAGTGTGTAGCAACTAATAAACCTTCCAGAGAGCAAACCAAGTGCTAACCAGTTGTTGTTTTTTAAAGATTATATCTAACTTGGGAGACCTTTTCAGCGCTTGCTAAGATTAGGGAGGGTAGACAGGGGGTTCTTTGAGTTTTGTTTTTTAGCTCTTACAGTTGATATTGAGCCATATGCCTCAATAATTAGGGCACTGCAAGTATATTGATTACTTGATTGTTTACTAATATGTTTTACCAGGGCCGGACCAAGACATTTTGGCACCTGAGGTGAACTACAAAATAGCCTCTCCCCCTCCCCACCAGGGAGGAAGGGGTGAGTGAAAATCTAGATCAGAAACCAGGAAGGAATAAATATCTATTGTCAGGATCTGCTTCCCCTGTGGAACATGCTGCCTGAGGCAGTCGCCTCACCTTGCCTCAAGGGCAGGCTGACCCTTTCAGATCTTTCCCTGGTTTATTGCAGTGTGGTTTCTGGAAAGAACTTATTTATTCTTTGCTATAATAGTCTATATGTGCAAAAAGAATAATGAATAGTATTTGGAAGCACCCCACTTATTGTCTATCATAAAGGTAAAGGGACCCCTGACCATTAGGTCCAGTCATGGCCGACTCTGGGGTTGCGGCGCTCATCTCGCTTTATTGGCCAAGGGAGCCGATGTACAGCTTCCGGGTCATGTGGCCAGCATGAATAAGCCGCTTCTGGTGAACCAGAGCAGCGCACGGAAACGCCGTTTACCTTCCCGCCGGAGCGGTACCTATTTACCTACTTGCCCTTCGTGCTTTCGAACTGCTAGGTTGGCAGGAGCAGGGACCGAGCAATGGGAGCTCACCCCATTGTGGGGATTTGAACCGCCGACCTTCTGATCAGCAAGTCCTAGGCTCTGTGGTTTTAACCCACAGCACCACCTGCGTCCCTTATTATTGTCTATCATAGCATCCATCTATTTCTTTCTTTCAAACTCTAAAAGCTTTTGAAGCAGGAGTTTTATTTCGTCAGGGTCCTAATACAGAGGTATCTTGCCCCATGAACAGGACTCAGACATTGTTAGAATATGGAAAAATAATAAGAGCAAGTGGGGAACCACAATAATTAATGGTGTTGTGGAGGATGCAGACAGATGTCTAGAAAGCATTGGCTAGAAATGTAGTTGAACTGTGTGTTACATATTGATTCCTAGGCTGTAGATTTGGACACATCTGTGGCACCAAAGCCATGCACTTGGATTGCTTGGGTGATGGCTATGAAGAGTTGGGACAGAGTAGCTCAGTGCGTTGATTTTAGGATGTGAGACTTGAAGGAATGCTGTCAATGTGAATCCCAAAGAAACTGAGAAGGAAGTTATAAGAAAATGGATCTTATTTCTTGCATACCGGAATAATACGTTTCAAGACACTCTTCACTCCTGCACTGTATTAACTGATACAAGTGACCTACTTTCTACGAATAAATATTAATTGGAGGAGGAGAGAAAATCGACATTAGCAATGTTACAAGTGAGATCTGCAACAAAATGTTGCACTGTAACCCCCCCTCCTAAAAGCAGTGCTCCTGTTCATGGTTAAAGCCAGTCATTTCCTCCAAACAGGGCACTGCATTATCCCCAGCCCTGTTCTAATTTAAATGAGTGCCTGGGGAATCTTTGATGTATAACATTAAGGGCAGAGCAATTCAAAGGGGTTGGGGCGGGGTGATCCAAGGTGGAGGAACCACCAAATCCAAAATTGTGTTAATCTGTCGATCTATTTTCAAACCCTTCCCATTGGTCAAGATGGGAAGTAAAATCAGCATGTGAGCTCCTAATTCTGAGTGAGTGTGTACCCAAAGCCTCCTCTGCAAAATTCATTTTACAGTTCTTTTTTCCATTATAAACAGCCTTTTAGCCATTATTGGAGCAGAGATCTGTGGAGAAGGAGAAGGTGCAAGATGTCTTGCCCCATGATAGACTCACATGATATTTCATACTTTTATGCACCCAGCATACCATTGTTTAAGATTTCTTCTTGCATTTGCCTTCTGACTCTCATCCATGTTGTTTTCTTGACAGTTTTCCACCTGTCCCATAAAGTCACCAGTGTGGTTCCAGAAAGTGTCTTGCTCATTGCGCTGGGCATTATCCTGGGAGGCATTGTGTTTGCAGCAGATCATATTGCCTCCTTCACCCTTACGCCAGACGTCTTTTTCTTCTACCTGCTGCCACCCATCGTCTTAGATGCAGGATACTTCATGCCAAACCGACTCTTCTTTGGCAACCTGGGCACCATCCTCCTATATGCCGTCATCGGGACCATCTGGAATACTGTCACCACAGGCCTTTCGCTCTACGGGGTCTTTCTCACAGGAATAATGGGTAAGGCGTAATCATTATTTCATTATTAGCTATTGGGCTCATGTTTGTTGGGTTGTCCTGGGATGAGTAACTGTGGAGCTTTTGTTTTGCACACGAAAGCTCATACCAAGAACTGACTTAGTTGGTCTTTAAGGTGCTACTGGAAGGAATTTGTTTTGTTTTGACTGTGGAGCTTTTGTCACATGAACCGCTCCAAGCCATGAACTTGGTACAAACCTACTTTGCGGCGGTAGCAGCACCACAGCTGATAATTCATTACATATATTTATTGTTATATTTTTATCCTGCCCTTCTTCCAAAGAGATCAGAGCAGTCTCTGTGGTTATTCCCTTCCAGCTACATTCTCACTACAGACCCTGTGCATTCGGTTAAGTTAGGATGATATGCATGGTGAACTAGCAGCTTCTGAGAAAACTATGATCTTTGCATTTAAAGAAGATTGCCCATCTCAGGTTTCTCATCAAGATCCGGTTGCGTAAGTTTCGAAGCTAGATTAGGCCTGTGTTTGGTTTACCCTTTTCTCTGAAGTTCCAGTAAAGATAGGCTGCCATCTTGGTAGCATTTAGGATTGGCAAGACTCTTGGTGTTTGTGTTAGGGCTCAGTTTACAATAGGTGTAGTTTTGAAATCAACTATAAAGGATTGCTTTTGCTTTCTTTTGTGTGCAGTCGGGACAGTCGCTTTTTATTCTGAAATGGAAACCGTGCCCTTTAGTGCCATTGTTGACTAGGTGAATGGGCACATGCCACTATTGTTCTTCCAATCTAGCCTTAGGGAATAGTTCTCTCTCAAAACCTCAGGATTATCATCAAGAAAAAAACTCTTGTCAGTCTGAAGCAAACCTCAACCACATGCCCCCCCTTTGACATTTAAACACATTCAAGTGGGGGTGGGAAGAGAACCTTCTTTGATAGCAGGTTAACTATTACAGGTACTTGGTTTTCAGTGGTGCAGTTCAGCCACTATCACTGCAGACTGCAAACCATTGGCGAAATGGAAATGTGTTCAGTCTGCAAAATTAACATGTTCTCTGTTTAATTTTGAATGATTCTGTGGCCAGGCTGCAAATGCAGCATGTGTTAGAGGTTGTCCTAATTGTATCTTTCCCAGCTCTAGCTATTTTGACCTTGAAACTTCATTGTCTATGTGCTAAAAAGAAGATAATTGGCATACCTGATACTAGACACTTGGAGGGGCTGGGGGTATAGATCTGTTCCATGTGCTCACGAATTAGGAGTGCCATGAATTAGACCCTTAAGACAGTGGCAGGTTTATCCAGTAACTTACATCCACACAAGTCTTAATATGGGAATAGGGTCTAAAATAAACAAGCCTAACATTTCAATGGGAATAGTTCTAACCATGATGAAACTAGTAAATCCAGGCACATGTACACGAGCCCCCCCCCCCGCAATGCACTCAAGAAGGACCAAGCACATAAGAAAGGCAATATTAAATGCAACTCAATTCCCCACCCCAGAAAAGAGTGACTAACATTCTTATGAGGTTTGCTTTGTTGTTCTAGGTGACCTTCAAACTGGTTGGTTGGATTTCCTCTTGTTTGGTAGTCTAATAGCTGCAGTGGATCCTGTTGCCGTGTTGGCTGTATTTGAAGAAGTCCATGTCAATGAAGTCCTCTTCATCATTGTCTTTGGAGAGTCGTTGCTCAATGATGCTGTAACTGTGGTAAGATCTTTTTTTGAAGTCCAAAGTAAAAGTAAATTCCTCAGATTTAATTCTGAACTAATGGCCAATGGACTGCGGATAAATCAGGAATGCATTGAATGACTCAGGACACAGATAAATCGGTATGAAGTAGCAGTCTATAAATTTACTTAGGTAAATATCACTGCTGTTTACTACATAGAGGAAAAAAGGTTAGCTGTTTTCATAAGCACACGCTCAAATTCTTTGCAAATAGGCTTTCTTCCATCACAATTTAATCACAAATGCAAAATAGAAGTCTATAGATGTTGCATTTGGTAGTGTACTGTTAAAGAAATGGTGAAATAAGATACAAAAAAGAAAAAACAAGAAATAGTACATATGTAGAAAGCAAAATAGAAAACAAAGAAAGATATTGTGTACATTACAAAAAATCAGGAAATTGTTATTGGTTGACAATAAAATGCTTTCTTTGATTCCTTTATGAAATGATCAATTTATCTTCCTCTTAGGTGCTATACAATGTGTTTGAATCATTTGTTAAAATAGGAACTGACAATGTGGTTGCCACCGACTGGGTCTATGGTGTAGGTACGTCATCTTTTAAAACTTATTACCTCATTAATAAGAATCTTGTGAAATTTTAATAATGATGCCCTGTTGCCTCAAACACTCTTCACTTTCCCTTTCATTTGCTATTCTTGAACCTCAGTGGCACACTTAAAGGAGAGCAAAGTTGCAGCTATGGGTTAGTTAAGAAGTATAAAGATTTTCCCCACCCCAAAACAGAACCCACATCACTGTGTTTGCTTAATTTGTTTGGTATGGGTATATAAAAAGGCTTGCTTAGTTTCAAGTGACCTGTGATCTTTTGCATGCAAATGTATAGGTCCCGCTTCTCTGCCACAAAGCAGTATTGGGAGAGAAATGTTGGAAGCTGGGGGTGGGGTGTGTGTGAATACAGTGGTGCCCCGCAAGACGAATGCCTCGCAAGACGAAAAACCCGCTAGACGAAAGGGTTTTCCGTTTTTGGAGGCGCTTCGCTAAACGAATTTCTCTATGGGGTTGCTTCGCAAGACAAAAAAATCTTGCGAGTTCCCGCATTTCCCCCCCGCTTTTTTCCGCCCTTTCCCTAAGCGCTAAGCCGCTTATCAGCTGTTCCGCTGATAAGCCGCTTCTCAGCTGATCGCTAAAAGCCGCTAGACCGCTAATAGCGCTAATCCGCTAAGCTGTCAATGGGCTTGCTTCGCAAGACGAAAAAACCGCTAGACGAAGAGAATCGCGGAACGGATTAATTTCGTCTTGCGAGGCTCCACTGTAGAGGGGTGATTAACCTCTCCCTGCCATTCTCATTCCTCTGCAATTCCCATCCACCTGGGGTCTTGATCCTAAATTATGTCGGATTTATACCCCATGATGGATGAGAAGCATCTGAGCAGGGAGAGTGGCAGATGCAATGGAAGGTTTTAGCACACACCCCCCCAGCCCCCACTAGGTGCTGACGTGCAGCAGGCAGGGGATCGCTGGGCCTCTGCATACAGAACCGAGTGGTAATGCGTGTAAATTCCAGTGTTAGACAACTGAACATGTTTCCATCCTGCCTTTAATATTAAAATCAAATCAAACAACAGTTAGCTTTTGTGCATAATGCATTACAATTAATAAGAGTTCTGTAGAAAAGTACCCTGCATTTCCCCTACAATTTAAATTAAATTTTAATTTTTTATTGTATTTATATAACACCTTTCTTCTAAGGAGCTCAAGGTGGCATACATTCACGTGTTCCTGTGTTAGCAGGTACTCCTGAATGGTACACCTTGTGCAGTTTATTGGAATGTTAACAGCCGTATTATGTTTGTCCTTTTAAGGGCTGTCATAAAAAAAGATAAGTGAGAAGTTTGCTTGCCATTGCAAATGGGTAAAAGGCAACGATGCAGAAGGGATGGTTCACACAGAGGCCAGCTTTGCATGTGCAGGGTTTTGAGCTGGGTTATTCTACCTATGGTTCTCTGTCTCCCAGTCTCTCTTTCTCCATGTCTTTCTTCCCAGCTTCCATTTTTTTCTCCCTCTTCCTCTTAAAAAAAAAGTAAAGAAAAAGGAACTACCATCTTGCCTATATATTATTTGTGTGTGCGCGCGCACGAGTGTGCTTCTGCTGATTTCCGGTTTGTTTCCAGGTACAATTCAAAGTGTAGTTTTTGACACCCTGCCCCCAAGCCTAAAGATCTGGGGCAAAGCTATCGGAAAGGCTGCATTTACACATATGAGTTTGCCTTTTTTGAGACATGAATGAAGACTCTGCTCAAGCAATCTCGCCACCCCAACGTAATTGGAGGCTGTGAGGTTCCTTTCTCTGGGAGTGACACCACACCGTTGAAGCTGCCTCCTGAGAGGGGAGATTTTGTATTAATATTAAGATACCAAATGAAAAACATCTTTAGTTTCGCAAGCTTTAAGTTAAGCTTTATATATATATTTCACATCAAGGCTTTGAGTTTTTAAGTCAGCTAGCATGGATGATGGGAATTTTAGTCCAGAAACAGCTGGAGACCCAAGTTTGGGAAACCCTACTTTTTAGGGTCTTGTACGGCTGTTCTTAGTATCCTCTGCAGAATAGCTAATGCACTACTTGTTGTTTAACATTTATGTTCTGTTTTAAAGGCTGTTGTAAGCTACTAGAAATTTTTAGTGGGGGCAGGGAACAGGAAACAAACTTTTCAAGCAAACTAATAAGGAAAACTATACCATTCTTCCTTTGGATAGCTTAGAGTAGTATACAGAAGGTTCTTGGTCGCCTCCCTTTAAGGTGGAATACAGGATTTGCTCAAGCAAGGAAACCTTTGCCAACCTGGAGGTCTCCAGGTGTCCTGGATTACAACTCCCATGAGCCTTAGGCAACATGGCTGTGATGGCTATTCATGGATGCCACTCTGAGCTCCATGGAGCAAGGGCATGATGTGACCTGCCCTCAGCAGAAACTCACAAAGCAACAAGCACCTCAGTCAGCTCCACATGCACAACCGGCTCAAACCAAAAATTAGTGGTTGACTGATGTCTTCTTACACCAGGCTTCCTCAACCTCGGCCCTCCAGATGTTTTGAGACTACAATTCCCAGCATCCCTGACTACTGGTCCTGCTAGCTAGGGATCATGGGAGTTGTAGGTCAAGAACATCTGGATGGCTGAGGTTGAGGAAACCAATCTTACACCTTATTCCTCCCTTTCCTGGCTGTGGAGTGTGGCTTCTTAATGGGCCAAGCACCTATTTCGCTTCTGTCTGTGATGTCTTCCCTGGAATGCTCTCTGCACTCTTGGTCAGGCACTGTAGAGCAGGAGGTGCTTAATACTTCAGGTAAACCAGGCTATGGGGAAGGCACCTGTGAGCATTCGGTCTTCAGATCTGCAAAGGTACAGCAGTTAGGCTCAGGTTCAATTCTTCAGCCCTGGTTTTGATGGCTCCCACTCCTTGTCTCTCTAAGTCTTGGCTATTGCTTGATGCTGGGCCACAGGAATGTATGTAATGGGGAAAGTGTCTCACCAGCAGAACACCTTTTTGGGTGTTCAGGCCCCTCAGTGCAGGTGAATTATTATGATACCTGGGTATCTGTGTGACAGATCTTAGCTCCATCTCCCCAACTTTCCCAGCCACCAGATAGCAAAGACTAAAAAGTCAATAAGCCGAAATGTGTATTGTTTTTAAAAATTCAAAGTGCTTTATTAAAAAACCCATGTGATTTTTGTCTGGTTTTGTTCTTGCAGTGTCTTTCTTTGTGGTGAGCATTGGAGGTACTTTAGTCGGTGTTGTCTTTGCATTTCTGCTCTCGCTTATCACTCGTTTCACAAAGCACGTCAGAATAATTGAACCTGGATTCGTGTTTGTTGTCTCCTACTTGTCTTACTTGACAGCTGAGATGCTGTCACTTTCTGCCATCCTTGCGTAAGTTTCAGTTAATTAATTGATTTTTCTTTCTACTACTGCTGGAGAAAGGGGTCATTTTAAAGCAATTGTAATGCCCAGCTGAGTTTGAAAACATTTTCTATCTGTATTAAAAAGACAAAACCAAAGAAACTCGTGGAAACTTGGGGAGAATGTCCCAAAACTATTAGGCTTGGAAGCCATTTGAAGACCCTTGGGGAATTCTATGGTTTGTTGTGCTACAGATTACAATAATCAAAATGATTAAAAATAGCTAAACCACCAGCTAAACCTTCATATAACAGTGGCACTAGCATAATGGGGATTGTTCCTTTAAGATACCCGTAGGGAGAGTCGGGGCCCTTGCAATGTGGACTGTGTCAGGGCTGGACTATGAGCAGCACTCTTGGGTGAGCCAGGAAGCAGGAGCCATGGGACAGGGCAGGAGTCAGGCTCTTAGGGCCAACCAGAAGGCCAGGTTGAGGAGCAAGCTGGAAGTTTGGACCGAAGAACATACCAGGAGGCAAGGGTCACCTATCATCTTCCATGGTTCAGTTCCCTCTTTTTTGGGGAGGGGGGACGTTTATTAGCATTTTAAAAGAGAGATAAAAGATTTTTCTCAAATATCGTTTTTATCCAAACTGAAACATTAATCTCGATAAAAACACAGATCCAGAGGAAAAGAAGAGAGAGAGAGAAATAAAGGATTAAAAGAGAAAAAACAAAGTTCAGAAACTAATGAACTTCTTATTCTTCATATGTCAGCTATATATAAACATTATTCAACTCATCCACTCCAATGTAACACCCAGCAAGACTCCTTTCTATAAACCAACATTATCTTCAGTTCAGAGGTTAACTGCAAAGAGCAGCCAAACACAGATCCAATAACGCCTGACAGTTGTGGCAGTTAAACTTTTTTATTTCCGTTGCCTGCCAAAGGATTTGGCTCAGGTAGGTCAGTATATCAGAGGGAAACAAAACATTTAGGCGTAGATCTGCTTTTAGATTTCAGAATAGAACAGTTTAGTAGATATAACAATGCAGAACAAGTTGCTGCAAAGATAAGTGATTAAGATGTGTGTTGAATTTCTTTCAGTATAACTTTCTGTGGTATCTGCTGTCAGAAATATGTCAAGGCAAATATTTCAGAGCAGTCTTCTACCACTGTGAAATACACCATGAAGATGTTGGCGAGTGGCGCAGAGACTATTATTTTCATGTTCCTGGGAATTTCAGCTGTTGATCCTAACATTTGGACTTGGAACACAGCCTTCATACTCTTGACGCTGGTCTTCATTTCTGTCTACAGAGTAATTGGTAAGGAAACACGTTTTCCTACTAAGAGTGGTAATTAATTTCAGCTTTTGGTCTCCTGCATGTTATATCACCAGCTGGGTGGAAAAATAAATTAGAACATTTTGCAGGTTTTTATCAGGGATCTTGTTTTCATTGCTGCTTAAATTCTGCAACAAACTCTCTACAGATATGACAGTTCCAGATTTTTATGGGACTGTGCAATAGAACTGTATTGTTCTCCTCCTACAGTGAGCATCCTCCCAGCAAGAGGAGGCTGCTTGCATCTCTCCCACATTCTTAATCCCCTCTTCCTGTTGGCATTTTGATCACTAAGAGAGCTGCCAGGAAGGTGGAATCTGTACTATGTCTGCTCTAGGACTTGGCTTGGTGTGCCTTTTAAACATCTCTGGGCTCCAGGAAACTGTCCAGCCTTGTTGCTTGTGGTAGTGGTTGGCGCTGGCCATCTCCTCAGCTTAGAAGTGATCCATCCCATTTCCCAGATGCTTCATAAGCACCCATTCATCTCTTCCCTTGTGGAAGCACTTAAAGCAAGATGGTCCATCAAGGCTTTTTTTGGACAGCTGTAGGCAACAATTGACCCCCTGTCTTCCCAAAGCCAGGTAAGGAGGCGCTGACAAGGTCCTAGGGTCCTGCAGCCTCTTTCCCAAAGCCTAGATAGTGCTTTCTCAGCTTTGGGAAGAAAGCAGGGGTTCTAGGACCCTGCCAGAGCCTTCACGCCTTCTTCCCAATGCCTGGTGCTTTGCTTAACTGGCTTTGAGAAGGCAGCACAAGTGCTGGGGTGTGCATGTGTACCAGATTTTGACCATGTTCCCTGCCCGCCCCTGCCTCCCCCCCCCGCCCCCGCCGCATGACAAGGCAATGTGCAGCCCCTGGGTTCCATGCCTAAGTACCCTTGCAGCCCACGTGGTATGAAAAGTTGGACCGCCCTGACTTAGAGGATCAGACTGACAGTGAAGAAACACTGCCTGCAGTTGGGCTGATGTGAGTAACCCCTGATAGCTTATCAGAAGCAGATTTAAGGCCATTTTCATCTGCAGACCCAATATATGACTTTAATATATTAAAGTTGGCAAAATAGATGAGATCTGATATCTGAGAAATTTCCAACCATCTTTTTACTAGTGTGCTGATTAATTTTCAGCAAAAATCAGAACTGCAGTTAGCACCTGAAAGTTTACCTATGGAAAACATAAAACCCATACGATTGCGAACCCTTTTCTCCACTCTAAACTAAATGTGTGGAAAGCAACATTTAAAAAACTGGCTCCCCCACTATCTCCCCTTATGCCTCTTTGCTTTCACCCATCTTTTAAAGAAGCAGGGCAATACTTAGATTGGAACGGTTGGGAATAGTGGGCCTTTACAGATAAAAATATTTTTATGCAGACAGTATCCCCCTACAAAAATAACAATTCTTAGCTGCCATACAAAACCTTAAATAGTCATGGTACCACTTCAACCAGCTGTGAAGATTCCTGTTAAACCCAGACATTTCCACTCAAGCAAACAGGAAACTAACAGATATAGAGCACATCTTTTTAACTTCTCTCCACTCATAGCTTTCTCAATTTACAAAGCTCTAATAACACTGGAATATGGCAATATTGTTCACAAAAATGCAATGGGAAATGGACCTAGATGTGCAAATACCAATGGTCTAATTTCTGAAAAAATAAGAGAAGCCTGATTAAAACTTCTGTGTAGGTGCCATTATACACCGGTGAGGCTGTCCCAAATATGTAAGGAAGTCAATCCCAATTGTTGGAGGGGATGCGCAGTCAAAGGTACATATTTTCGTATGTGGTGGTGTTGAGACATCATCAAACCCTTCAGGAATGCTGTCTTCAAAGAAATAAGCTGAATATACAAGAAAACCATGGAAATGTCCCCTGCACTAGCACTACTTGGGCTTAGGATCCTGTCTGCTCCTGATTATCCTAAAGATGACCTCTTAGCCTTTCTATTGACTGCTGCCCATACAGAGACATCCAGATGTTGGAAAACCGGTGTTAGAATAATAAGAGTACAGTCAATAGCACTGGCTGAGAAACTAACATGCCAGGTGAGAGCAGCAAAGGGCAAACACAATCCATATTCCTTTTATAACATATGGGAAATGTTTATTGAATACATAAATAGTTCAGACTGTGGCATGAATCCACTCAGCACTCATGGGAAAATGTGACGTGATCTCTAAGTAATCCAGTGAAACTTCAACACATGGCATGGCAGAAGTCTGTAATTCTGTCAGGACAAGTTGTTTATGGTTGTAACAATTGTTTTCTCAGAATTTATCTTCTTTACCAGGGAAATAAATAAAACCACTATTAAAAAAACCAAGCCCTATGGAAAGCAGTTAAAACCTTTTCAAGCAATTGTTTTGTTTCAAACAAATCCAGCAAGCGAGTTCCGTGTGCGCAACTGCTGTGAATTCTCATTGCAGTGCTCATCATGGAACATAATGGGTTGTCCAGTGCAGATGAGGCTGCGCATGTAACAAAACACGAGGAAAGCTGGATCACAGCAGTGTCTGTTGCATTCATTATTTGCCAGATTGTTACTGCCATAGGCAAAATTGCCATTTCTAGGAAGGAAATGTATTTTGGCAGCAGCTTTGTGTTGTGATGCTTCAGTGGCCATGCCATTCTTAATTCCTAAGTGAATATTGTTATGCAGGCTTTTGCTACTCTGAAACATTTGCTTTAACAGGTGTAATTCTGCAGACTTGGGTTCTAAACCACTACCGAATGGTCCAGCTGGGAATAATAGATCAAGTGGTCATGTCGTACGGTGGACTCCGTGGTGCTGTTGCCTTTGCTTTGGTAGTAACCCTGAACAGTAAAGATGTCGCAGAAAGAAACCTGTTTGTCAGCACAACAATCATTGTTGTGTTTTTTACTGTCATATTCCAGGTAATTTTAATTGTTCAGCCTTTCTGTTGCTTTTACGGGTGAAGTGCCAGGTTAGGCGTTCTTCTTGAACCCAGTATGGGAGGGATGTTTTGGCTCACGCATCTTTGTCATGTCCTCTTCCCTTCCGGTAAAAAGCAGCGTCTGACCATCTGAATGCAGCGTTCAGTGGAAAGCTGTTTGTTGTGGAATGAAATGAAATCTAGGCAAGGCAGTGCATGCAGCGGGTTAGCAGGTGGAGTGGGGAGAGACTGCTAGGAAGTGAAGTCTGTGAGGGCCCAATGAAGTATCAAAAGCAGATCTCAAATGTTGGCTTTATATTATGTCAGTGAGCGGGGAGTATAAAAAACTGTGTGCTCTGTACTAAAAACTTAAAACCTCTGTGTCAGACCCCCATGTATTAGTAGATCTTGAGTTAATATTTCACGAGAGAGACTACAGCAACGTTATTTGCTATTTGTAAATCCTTATCACTTTCTTTAAATGAGGGGAATTTAGAGGCAGGGATGCCATTTCTGCGTACAAGGTACGTGCAATATAAGTTTATGAAATTTGTTATTTAGTTTGCATACACATTGATCATTAAAGTGTTTTTATTTTAGACCAATGTGGCCTTCATTTAAAGACATGCATTCCAATAGATGCAGGACAAGACTGTGACAGGTCATGGACTAGTGATTAACAGGCAGCTACAAGTACAGTGATGCCTCGCAAGACGAAATTAATTCGTTCTGCGAGTTTTTCCATCTAGCGATTTTTTTCATCTTGCGAAGCACGGCTATTAGTGGCTTAGCAGCAAGACAGTTTTTGTCTTGCGAAGCAAGCCCATAGGGAAATTCGTCTTCCGAAGCACCTCAAAAACGGAAAACTCTTTTGTCTAGCGAGTTTTTCGTCTTGCGAGGCATTCGTCTTGCGGGGCACCACTGTAGTTTAGAAGCTGGTGGAGTGTGGTGGGAGACATTGCCCAAAGTTCTCTAAGGGTTACAGGTTATCGGGTTGTTGTTTTATTTCACCTGAACAGCATAACTCAGTGGTTGTATCTGATGCTCCTCTACTCATGACTGAGATGTGGAAATTGCATGAGGGATGTGGTGACATATGCCATGCCAGTCGGGAAGGAACCCACTCAGGTCTCCCATTCCAAACATTTTCAGAGTGGCATAGAACATGTCCATTTAGAAGGACCAGCCACCCCTAGCCCAAGCAGCTTATTTCAGAATAAAGGACCTAACAGGTGAGCAGAGATGCTTGCGCATTATGTGATTGCACAAGCGCACCCTCTTGACTTGTTACAACTCACTGTGTCAGATCCACCCACTCTCAGATCTCAGTCTGCTCATCCGTGGTATGTGGTGAAAACATTTGGTGATATTTCTTTCATCTTTGAGATTTTTAGTATCTATAATACATGCACAGTCTTCTACTGTATTGTTGCTTTTAATTAAGGTGAGAGTAATTTGTCAGTTTTCCCTCCGCAGGGTTTGACAATCAAGCCTTTGGTGCAGTGGTTGAAAGTGAAAAAAAGTGAGCAGCGAGAGCCCAAGCTGAACGAGAAGCTCCATGGCAGGGTAAGCAGGTCTCATACTCAGAACAAATAGAGGTCAGTGAGGTCAAAAGACCCTGCCACTTCCTAATAATACCTCAGTAATAATACCACCCTGGTAAATTCTAGCCCTTGCTTGTTTGGGTAGCAAGCAGCGAGAAGGCCCGTGCTCCCAGTTCTCTCTCACTGTAGCTGTGATCAGTAGGAGTTGGTGGCATCTGCGCACTGGCGTTGGGATAGCCTGCAGGGGGCTGGACAGCCAACTCTTCTGTTGTTGTTGACATCTATCTTGAGAGACAATGAAGTGCGCCTCCGGGGTGAAGTCAAAACGCTAGAGATCACAGCGCCTGCTGTGGCTGAAGAGACCGGGAGCTCATAACTGTTGCCCTGACACCTCTCAACTCTTCCAACGCTACAATTCTGTGATTCGAGGTATCTTCATATACAGATGAAACCCATTTTAGCTATACAAGTGGGACTTGTAATAATATGCTGCAGTGCAGGCTGTTCCTGTTCAGGCTTTCAGGCAGCCATGGAAACGCCCGTCCCCTGCAAACAATCACTCAGCATTCCATGTTTCATCCACATCTGTTTTTGGACTTCTGTAAACCATACTGATTGTGCACCGATTGTGCCATTTTGATTACATAAGGATAGGCCTTCCATATGTTTTGAGACTACAACTCCCATCACCCCTAGCTAACAGGACCAGTGGTCAGGGATGATGGGAGCTGTAGTCCCAAAACATATGGAGGGTCGAGTTTGCCTATGCCTGGGATAGGCATCCAGAAAATGAGATCACTGTTAGGATAGAAGTGATAGGGCCTTTTCAATTGTGGCTCCTCATCTGTGGAAGGTCTGCCAGATGCCATCATTGGCATCTTTTTGGCAGCAGGTAAGGATTTACCTTCCCCTCTGCCCACAGGCTTTTGATAGACTGAACTTATGATCTTTGTATTTTCTGTGCTGCCAAAGCTTCCTGTGGTTGTTATGGTGGCGGGATGTGTGTGTTTGTGTGTATGTACATGTATCTTCCTATATACATAAAAATGTAAAGCTGTCATTGCACAGGCCCCCACTGGAGAATTTGTAGTACTTCATCACATTCCTGGCTTTGCATAAAGGGCGAAGGGAGCAAAAGCAAAGGCAAGTTTTTAAATGGTGCATTTAAACAACAGAAGAAGTTTGAATTAAGGAAACTGAGGAAAAACTTGTGATTTTAAACAGTGGCAGGGGTGTGAATTGTGCCTGGCAAGCTGAACCCTCCCTGCACTGATCGCTTTGAAGCAGCCAACTGGCACCTTCCACCAAGGTCTTTGAGGTTGGCCACTGCTGCAAATAACTTGCATGTTGGGGAGGTGGGGGCTGCTGGACCCTTCAGGGTGGGATACAGGAGGGCCTGGCTTTGCTGAGAGTAGCCTGGCACAGCCTGTAGGGGGCAGTGCTCAAGTCCTGTGATCAGCAATCCTACTGACAGCATGTGGAAGGGGCAGAGTCAGGGTCCCAGGCTCTGGGACAGAGGTCAGAATCTGGTCTTTTGCACTACTGATACCAAGAATGACTCTCACAGTGGTACTTTATCTTTGGTGTGTATATGTTGACCAAACCTGGCCTCTGTCTGCATCTAAATGGTTATATGTTAGTCTGCAATTACCCAACCACCTTTTGTGGTCTTTGTTTTCACAGGCCTTTGACCACATTCTTTCAGCTATTGAAGATATATCTGGTCAAATAGGACATAATTACCTGAGAGACAAGTAAGTAGAGTCAGGCACCTTTGTCTTACGAGAATGGAACAGTTTGACGAATGGAAAAGGTGGACTAAAATAGCATGATAGGATAGCCTGACATCTGGTCATCTGCTAATCAACCTAATATTTGGCGATACAGGTCAATGCTGAGAAACGGCACATGGGAAAACCCTTTCTCGTAAGCTTTGGAATTTCTGGAATTCTTCCCACTCTTTTGACATCAGAGTTACAGCTCTTTGCATTAACTGTGCCAGTTTAAAACAATTCCAAAATCTGCATATCTTAATCCCCTTCTTATGGGTGCCAAATACTTATTTTCTTAGTTTGCATTTTACTCTCCATGGAAAGGCAAACTTGTGAGGCCATTAAAACCATGATTTGATTTGATTTGTACCCTGCCCATCTGACTGGGTTGCCCCAGCCCCTCTGGGCCTAACTCAACAAGCTTCTCTTAACATCATATGCCTTGGCAAAATAACTTGGAAGGTCCCCCATTTCCTCTAAATTACCCATTTTGAGCCCCATCACAAGAAAGGAATTGGATGGCTTCAAGTTATATTGTTATTGTCTCCACACCATGGGATGGGGTGCCAGCCTTGATTACCTAATGCTAAATCTGCCCCATTTAATTAATAGCTGCTGCATATGTGTTTGAATCATCAGGTGGACTAATTTTGACAGGCAAGTCCTCAGCAAAGTACTGATGAGAAGGTCTGCTCAGAAAAGTAGAGACCGAATTGTTAAAGTTTTCCGTGAGCTCAACTTGAAGGATGCCATCAGCTACGTGGCTGAGGTAATTCTAAATATATTTCATGATGAAACATGTCTATTTTAGGTTTGTTTCTGCCTTTTGGTAATACATTAGAACTTTAGCAGACATAATCAGGCCCAAATTAAGCATTTTTCATCCCATTCATTTCAAGGATAATTATAAGTACGTTGAACTCTCTTCTGTTGTAATGAATGGGATCTAAGGTTATATCTGTGATCTTGGAGATAATACAGTGGTGCCTCGCAAGACGAAATTAATCCGTTCCGTGAGTCTCTTCGTCTAGCGGTTTTTTCGTCTTGCGAAGCACCCCTATTAGCGGATTAGCGCTATTAGCAGCTTAGCGGCTATTAGCGGCTTAGAAAAAGGGGGGAAAAGGGAAAAAACTCGCAAGACTCGCAAGACGTTTTCTCTTGCGAAGCAAGCCCATAGGGAAATTCGTCTTGCGAAGCACCTCAAAAGATAGAAAACTCTTTCGTCTAGCGAGTTTTTCGTCTTGTGAGGCGTTCGTCTTGCGGGGCACCACTGTACAGAGATCATAGTAAATCTGTTTCGTTGGCATAAGCAACATAAGAGTCAACAGATTTAGGAACAAAAGATTATGGTTCATAGCACTATGAGATTATTTTTGGTCAGATGTGTATTGTTTGGTTCTCCAAACTTTGACTCTTTGTAAGGCTGGATCTTAAAGTCCATCACTTCTGCTTAAAGTCCATCACTTCAGTACCTGCCTTGATACTTGGAGCAGAGGTGGGCTTATTTCAGGTTTGTGGAGTATACTTTATTTTTAGCAGCCAGTGGCAGATGCACACAAAGTTGTGTCTCCAGGAGCCAACCTCAACCTATGAGCCATACTCTAAAATATCATGCATTGCTTAAATACAAAACTACATCTGAATTGCTACAGCTCAGAGATTCTAATACAATATTCTAAAACTAGCCTCTAAAACACTCAGATTTTACAGGTGAAGAACCCTGGGCCTGTGAGATAATCCATTAGTCAGATAAGCCGATAGTATAAGGCCAGCGGTGGCAAAGACTGATTGTTGCTTTTACTTGCTGCCATTAAACTAAGGGGAGTCGGAATCCTTGCCAATCTATTGTAAACTGATCAGAGATCAAGTAGAGCCCAATCTACATCCTGCAAACCTCCAGTGTATATAATCTACTGGGACTTGTTCTAGTTAGCGAAAACATTTCTCCAGAGGTATGAATATCATTTTTTATTGCTTTTAGCTCAGAGAAACCATATGAAACTATTTCCATGTTTTCATGATGCTTCTTGTTGCTCCAGTAGCTCAAGAGCCATAGTAAAAAATAAAACTTGCTCTCTACTTGAAAGCCCCCTAGTACCATGTGTGTGAGTGTGTATGCTGTATTCTTTGTTGAATAGGGAGAGCGAAGAGGTTCTCTGGCATTTATCCGCTCAGCAAGTATTGACAACACAGCCAATGTGGACTTCAGCATTATTAATCAAATGAATGGAGAGCCCTCTGTTTCCCAGTTGCTGTAAGTAAAGCTGCAAGTTTTGCCTCATATTTTATGAATCCAGTAATTTCTGCCAATAGCTCAGAAGCGACTGCATCACAAGTCCAGTAGGGAAAGAAATGTGAAAAGGTACCTTTTGGGTACAGTCCAGCCAGAGTTAAGTATTTAAAGTCCCAGTGCTTTTAATGTGACAGATTCCATAAAGCACTTAACTCTCCCATTGAGATTGATGGGACTGGGAAATGGTTGACTTGGCTTTCCTGCTACTATTTATTTGATTTGTAGCCTACCCTATTCCATGGGCTCAGAGCAGCTTATAGCAGTCTTTCTGAATGTCAATGGTTAGGTCCCCAGGGGTTTGCAATCTAAAGGAGTTATGCAGGACAATCCTATGTATGTCCACTCCCACTGTGTTTAATGGAGCTTACTGCTCAGTATGTTTAGCACTGCAGCATTTTGAGGCATGTCTACTCAGGAACTAGTCCCGTTGTTTTCAAGGGGCTTACTCTCAGGTAAATTGTGGTGTATTAGAATATAGCCTACAGGTGTGGGATTGCCTGTTTGAGCCTTCATGCAAGAAGTTCCTTCCTGCCCATGTGCTGCTGGTTTTCTACATAGGAACAATTTCTGGGGTGGGGACCATTCAAACATACCTTAGTTAGACCAACACTGTTCTGCTGTCTTCCAACTTTGTGGTCGCAGTAAGAAACTAGGAGCCTGCCTACACACCCTTAGGACAATAGCTCACGTTCCATATGTATTCCTTTCTGGAGAACACAAAGTGCCAAGTCCAGGTGTGTGTGCTCAGTGTAACAAGGAGCCACCAGGAGTTTGTCCCTCTCTAGCTTCCTCTGAGAGATGGAAGCTCCCTGCAAAGGCCACTTCTAAACTGACGACAGATTCATATCAGAATTGTTTCGTGTGGATTCAATTATGTCTGTGTTTTAATGTTTCTAGATTCGCTGATTTTGTTGTTTGTTGAACAGAAAGCAATAGAGAGACGAGGGAGGGAAGGAGGGAGAATGGAAGAATGAATATATATCTGTCTATTTTGCTTTAGGAGAGAAACTGCCAGTTCTGTGTGTCTTGATATGCAAGCCCTGGAGCAGAGAAGAAAAAGCATCCGAGATGCAGAGGATATGTTCACCCACCATACTCTACAACAGTATCTGTACAAGCCCAGGCAAGAGGTGAGATCTTAAGAACATACCAGTGCCAGAATAGGAGACTCTAACAATACAGTATTTGGATATTCAGGGAGAAATAGAATAGAAGCAAAATGGACCTTTGTCTCTCATTATGAGTAGCTGTAGCTCACAGCAGGAGCTGTTCTATAATTCTGCAACCAGGAAGTAGCTCTTCTGCCATGGGCAAGAGCATGAACATCCTCTTGTGAAACCAAGAGCATGAGAAGTTCTATAAACCCCACCAGTTATAGCATTCCATGCACTCTTTTTCAGAATGGTTTGCTTTGGATCCAAACCTGAGAGCCATTTTGGATGATCCAACTCTCCTAAGTCTCATTATAAGTGGGAAGATGTGTTTTTTGCGTTGGAGGGAGATGCATGTACCCACCCTTCCCGGGTTTCAGATGAGACCTGGAAGCTTGGGGAGAGGAGGCAGAAGTCTCCCACACTTCCTCTCTCAACTCCGCTTTGAGATCTCCAAAGCAGCTCTGGGGTGGAGCTTGCAAAGTGCCCCCACCTGTGTTCTTCTTTGGGATTTATTTTGTACGGTACATACAGACTCTGGGGGGGGTGTGTGTCCAACCTTCTGGTTGCTGTTGGATTCTCAGCTCCAATCAGCTTCAACTCAATGGCAGAATGGAGGTAAACAGTGCCTGGGTTGGGCATGTGGGGTGAACCCCAGAAGGGGGTAGGGCATGAAGGGAGCCCGCTGTGGCACCCATGCAGGGGTGCACTTGTGCGCCCCAGTCCAGGAGAGTGGGTGGCAATGCTCCTCTCACTGCTGGGCTGGCTGTGAAGAAGCAGGATCTTCCTTGCTCTTCACAGCCTCTCTCCACCCCCAAGTCAGCCTTCACCCAGGGAAGGGGGAGCCTTCGCTGGGTGTAACAGGCGGGGGCAAGACACCGCCGGCAGGGCACGAGGGAGAGGGGGATCTCAGGCAGACACCTGGTTCGCCCCCCCCCCATTGTGCTCCCAGGGCTACAGCCCCCATGGCCCCAGCATGGCCAATGCTTAGGGATGATCCAACTTGTATGTACTGCACCGATATGTGAATGGCCTCAGATTCCCCATTGCTGCTGTCACACCTTGAATACTGGGGGCTTTCCCCTCTCTTTTAGGAATTTGAGTGGTCCTCTTGTTTTGGGGGGGGGGCAGGGAGAGGTACTTGGTTGTTTTCCATAATCCCAACTGTTTCAGACATTCATAGAATTGTAGAGTTGAAAGGGCTCCTGAGGGTCATCTGTGTCCAGCCTTCAGTGCAGGACTCCTGCTCACAGCCTCGAAGCACCAACCTTCTAGCTTGGTAAAGAGCTTTTGCTTGAACTCTCTCTATAGTTTTATGCCTCAAGTCCAGGGTGCAGTGGGGAGCAGCAGCAAGGGGTCAGAAACGGGCATTAAGGGGCAAGGATTTGTATCTGGGTGCTTGTTCTACACGCATCCATTTTGGCCTTCTGATCATTCTTGTTGTCTTGCCGACAGCACAAGCACGTGTACAGCCGCCATGAACTATCCACCAACGAAGACGATAAGCAAAACAAAGAGATTTTCCACAGGACCATGAGGAGGCGCCTGGAGTCGTTCAAGAGCACCAAACTAGGCATGAGCCACCCTAAGAAGAACAAAATTCACAAGAGAGACCGAGGCCAAAAAAGAGTAAGAGCAGAGCAGTTGAGATTGCCTCATTAATGCGGGGGAAGGGAACGTGGAGGCCAGGTGCCTATGCCCTCGTAAGGTGCCAGGTCTCTGGTGGGTCAAACGCTTTATTAATTTAGGATATTTATAACCCACCCCCAGTTTCTCGCACAGCAGCTTGCAAAAGGTTTTCACAGTGAAATCACATTCTATTCCAGCCGTGTGTCCCTGTGGTGCCAGGGTTACCCAGGCAGCGTTTCTTGCCCTCATCCTTTGTTTTCCCCCTGGCTGTTGTCAGCCAGGTAGCAGCTCCCATCAAAGTCCTCTGAGGCAGGAGGGTGGGGGACCAAGCAGGTGGGATACAAGAGGCAGTGAACAAGGAGGAGCTTTCTGCAGCCCCTTGGAGTTGTGTGATTGTTTTCAAACATTAAATAGCAGATATGAGGGAAGGCTTTCAGGACTCAGCCACAACATGCAGCGAGAGGCCTTTGCACCATGGCCCTAAGATGCACAGACACAGAGCTTCTTTCTGGCACAGGAGTCAAGCTTCCTTGGCCTGGGTGGAATCCCTTCCATCCCATGCCAAACAGCAGTGCGGGGATTTTGTGTTGGGGTTGCAGCAACGTGGAGAGAGGGGAGGTTTTAAACCCCTCCTAGGCATGGTCCCAGCCCTGTGTGTCTCACACAGACACACACCACACCTGCTATTTTTTAATTGGAAAAACAAATGTGCAACATGAAGTGACGTATATAATTCCAGTTACAGATAGGTAGCCGTGTTGGTCTGCCATAGTCAAAACAAAACAAATTCCTTCCAGTAGCACCTTAAAGAAGTGTGTATCTGAAGAAGTGTGCATGCACACGAAAGCTCATACCAAGAACTGACTTAGTTGGTCTTTAAGGTGCTACTGGAAGGAATTCGTTTTGTTTTGACGTATATAATGTCACACATGATTTGGGTCTGAGACTCAGATGGGGCAGAGCCTGGGAGATTGTGTTGGCTTTTAAAAAAGAAGTAATCTCAATTCTCTCCTTCTACTTGGCTTGCTTTGGTGTGGTTTGTTTTTGCCTTGATTTCCCCCCTTCCTTAAAAAAACATTTTTGCTGCTGTATGTTTTATTTATTTAGTTGTTTTTCTTTGTTTTTGTTTTGGTGTGTTTTAATAGTGTGTTGTGAGTTTTCTTTTAAATGGAAAGGTGGGGTATAAATACTTTTGGAAAATAAACAAACAAACAAATCATTCTGCAGTTCAGGATTATTTCCCTCTTTTCCATTGGCCTTTGCCTCACTTTACTACTCTTTTAAAATCATTTCACTTTATTTGTCCCTGTCATTCTGAAACGATCTTTTGAGTTCTTTGCAAAATTACACATGTGGACTCGTGTATGCTGAATTTTCTGGATGTAAAGCTACAACTTTGCCAAGAGGAAAAACTTGTAAGAAAAAGTGTTTTCCAGCCATGAAGGAGAAGTGGCTGGAAAATGAACTGGAAGAGCCACTGTGCTAAACTTCTTCTGCACCATGCATGCCATATGCTGGTACCTCTTCGAAGCTGCCCAGCAATCTTTATGTTATGGGGTGCCACAAAAATGCTGCAAGTAACGAAGTTAATAAGTAAGTGGGGACTTGAAGTCAGTGGCATGCAAACTGTGCCCCTTCCTTGTGCAGGAGCCTGCAGAGATCATGAAATCCCTTTCCAGGGAGGCGCAGGTTACAGCAACAGCCAAGGCGACATTTTTCCACCTTCGCCGCATCAAACAGTTGGTCCCTTACCTTTCCCGCCCCGACCTGGCCACAGTGATCCATGCGACGGTCATCTCCAGGCTTGACTACTGTAATTCGCTCTATGTGGGGCTGCCCTTGAAGCTGTCCCAGAAACTCCAGCGGGTACAGAATGCTGCAGCGAGGCTCCTCACAGGGTCTCTGCCATGGGAGCATATTCACCCAGTGCTTTTCCAGCTGCACTGGCTCCCGGTGGAGTACAGGGTCAGATTTAAGGTGCTGCTTTTGACCTTGAAAGCCCTTCACGGCCTAGGACCCTCATACCTACGGGACCGCCTCTCCCGGTATGCCCCACGGAGGACCTTAAGGTCCATATATAGCAACACCCTAGAGGTCCCGGAAGTTAGATTAGCCTAATCTAAGGAAGTTAGATTAGCCTCAACCAGAGCCAGGGCCTTCTCAACATTGGCTCCGGCCTGGTGGAACGCTCTGCCTCATGAGAACAGGGCCCTGCGGGATCTGATCTCTTTCCGCAGGGCCTGTAAGACAGAGTTGTTCCACCTGGCCTTTGGCTCAGAATCAGTTTGATTCCCTCCCACTTTTTCTTTTTCTTTTCTCCTCCTATGATGAGATTGCTCCCTAATTGTTTTAATATTGTATCTTAATCTTTTAAATTGTATTTTAATCAACTTGTTTTTATTATTGGTTGTTAGCTGCCTTGAGCCCGGTCTTGGCTGGGGAGGGCGGGGTATAAATAAAAAATTATGATGATGATGATGATGAAATGCTGGTGATCCAAACAGAATCAGCTTCAACTTTGCAACTCCAACCCTTTCTCCAGCTTTTTACACGTTGGTGGGGAATTGGACCTGGCTGGCAGGCCAAATCCTGAGCCTTCCCCAGCCCCGTCACAGGCCACTTTGAATCTAAAGTGCGCCTGCAAAAGGGCCGCTTCAAAGGGGCTCACTGTTGCTGTGGGTCAGCTGACTGGCCTGGACAGCAAGCCCCCCTGCAGTGGCCCTCCAACATCATAACAGTAACAGGCGAGGGAGAGGTGGGTGGCCCTGCCCATCTGCCAGAGTGGCCCACAGCGGTGGGGGAGGCCAGGATCTGATCTGTTGGTTTGATCCAGTTTCCCGTCTCCTTATCTAAAAAGGAGGAGGGGGATAGATCCAGTGATGGCAAAAGCCTGCCATCTCTGCCAGTTATGGAGAGCTTAGCCTTGCCATGCTGGAGCCAGTAATCCATGGTGAGGAACTATTAGCACCCGTAGGGTAGCAAATTTCTTGCTGGGTCCCCCCAAAGTCCACAGTGGAACTCAGGAGTTCTGCCGCATAAAGAATCAACTGCTTCTGCAACAAGGATGCGAGAAACAACAAGTCCAGCATTTCCAATGCTAGAGAGTTAGGGTTGTTTTTTTCACTCACAGTACATTTCCAACCTGATTGGTGTTACTAAGAGATCTGTGGAAAGACCAACAGAAGATAGGATCACTGAGTACTGCTGCTGACTTAGTGGAGCTTTAGGCTGATGCATAACTGAGATTTTGAAAGACTTTGTTTGGGAGCTGGAGCCACATTCTCTGCACTTACAGGATGTGCATTATTTTCATCATCACCATTGACATCAATTTATTAATCACCGCCTGTGCAATTGTCTCAAGGTATAATAAAAACTTTGTGGCTGCAGCTGCAATCCTATACACGCTTTCCAAGGGGAAGTAGCACTGAACTCAGTGGAGCCACCTCTGAGTAAACATGCCTGGCACTAGGAATTATGCTTATCTGTAGTAATGGCCCCTTTTGATGGCAATGGTGATTATGGTTTAAGAGTTTCTTGCACTTTCCATTGATGGCCAAGCTGTGTCTCAGAATGGGGATGGTGACCTCTGCTGGCCTGAGCAGCAGTTAACAGATGAAATGAGCCTTTTTGGTGAACAGTGACAACTCTCTGCACATGGATTCTCCCACGGTCTCACTTGATAAATTTGATAAGATTTCATGAATGCTGACACAATTGTATAACTTGCAGCTAAGACTAGTTTTAGGCAGACACTGGCAGGCACCAGCTCTACAACTGATAAAGCAGGCACCCCCAAACTTGGCCCTCCAGCTGTTTTGGGACTACAATTCCCATCATCCCTGACTACTGGTCCTGTTAGCTAGGGCTGATGGGAGTTGCAGTCCCAAAACAGCTGGAGGGACAGGTTTGGGGATGCCTGCGATAAAGGAATGGCTTCAAAGTGCACACATGGGCAAGGTGACAAGCACTACCAGAAGACAACATGGACCTAGTTTGCATGGCACAGTAGGCCAGTCTATGGCACACAGAGACTGCTTGAAGGTGTGGGCTCCCTGAGAGGAACTCACAGCCGCATTGCTTCCTCTTCCCTTTTTACTAGAGCTGAGCCAAGGTTTGGCCTGTGGTCAAGCTCTCCTCACTAACTGCCAGACCTGGGCAAACCCAAGTGTCATGCAAGCCAGGTCATTCAGCTCTGTTGCTGGAGAAATGGGCTCCATTTATTGGATCCTGGAGCAATCAATGTAATTTTGATTACACAAATTGAAAATAGGTGAGAGCTCCTTATACAATGGAAAGACAGGAAAGGTGTAGTGCAATGTGCTTCACAAGGCTTTTCTGCTATGTCACACATGGAAACTCACTTTTTATTTCACCACTGGAATATTTGGGCCTGCTAAAAGATTCCAAACTTATTCTGCTTGTATATGCTATGTACCAAAATGTGTGTGTCATTTTGCTTGTTTATTTCAGAGAAATAGCAATGTCATTCCAAATGGAAATCTCTCTTCGGAAGCCATAAAGGAAAAAGGTAAATGTGCTGTTAAATTGATAATACCTAGACTCCCATTTGCAAATATATTTGGGTTTGTATCTTGTTGTAATTGCCTGAAGTAGAGGTTCTCAATCTTTCTTCCCCCAGGCCCACTAGAGATGCCCAAAAATTACTGAGGCCGAACCATGGCAATGCAGAGTTGGCCCCAGACACAAAATGGGGGCAGCGTTTGGCATCATCAGCTGGCAACCGCTGGCATCATTTGATTTTGGAAAATTTTGCCACAAGTTTCTTGCGGCAGGGAATTCTGTAGTTCAGCTTTCCTCAAACTAAGGATAGAACATGGACTGATTCAGACTTTAGATAGAATTTGCACATCTGGAGGCTCTTAGCTAGAGAAGGATTTTCATTTTTTATGTTCCCCTCTTTCCCCAAGTGGGACGCGGGTGGCGCTGTGGGTTAAACCACAGAGCCTAGAACTTGCCGATCAGAAGGTTGGCAGTTCGAATCCCCGCAACGGGGTGAGCTCCCGCCAACCTAGCAGTTCAAAAGCACGTCAAAGTGCAAGTAGATAAATAGGTACTGCTCCAGTGGGAAGGTAAACGGTGTTTCTGTGTGCTGCTCTGGTTCTCCAGAAGCGGCTTAGTCATGCTGGCCATGTGACCCGGAAGCTGTACGCCAGCTCCCTCGGCCAATAAAGTGAGATCAGCGCTGCAACCCCAGAGTCGGTCACGACTGGACCTAATGGTCAGGGGTCCCTTTACCTTTTACCTTTCCCCATATACAGTGGTGCCTGCAAGACGAAATTAATTCGTTCCGCAAGTCTCTTCGTCTTGCGAGTTTTTCGTCTTGCGATGCACGGTTTTCCATAGGAATGCATTGAAAATCAATTAATGCGTTCCTATGGAAACCGCCTTCCCCTGACCTCTTCTGGCGGGCGGCATTTTAAAATCGCCCGAGACAGCGGAGGACTTCTCCGCTGTCCGGGCGATTTAAAAGCCCCTGGGAAGGCAAGCAGGGGGGACAAAGACTTTTGCCCCCCGCCTGCCTTCAGAAGAGGTCCAGGACAGGCTTCGCGGACCTCTCCGCAAGCAGCGGGAGCGCTCCTTGCGGAGAGTTGCCAGCGCGCCCAGGCTTCGCGGCCCCGCCGCCCGGCTTCGGGACATCGTTCCGATGCCAGGCGGCGGGGGGAGGCTTTCTCGCCCCGCCGCCCGGCATCAGGACGATGCCCCGAAGCCGGGCGGCGGGGGGAGGCTTTCCCGCCCCGAAGCCGGGCGGCGGGGGGAGGCGTTCCCGCCCCGCCGCTCGGCTTCGGGACATCGTTCCGATGCCGGGCGGCGGGGGGAGGCGTTCCCGCCTCGCCGCCCGGCATCGGGGCATCCTTCCGAAGCCCGGCGGCGGGAGGAGGTGTCCCCGCCCCGCCGCCAGGCTTCGGAGGAGGTCCGAGGACAGCGGGGAAGACGAGCTGCGCTTCCCCACTGTCCCGGAGATTTCCCTATGGGCTGTCGTCTTGCGAAGCAAGCCCATAGGGAAATTCGTCTTGCGAAGCGCCTCCAAAACGGAAAACCCTTTCGTCTAGCGGGTTTTCCGTCTTGCGAGGCGTTCGTCTTGCGGGGCACCACTGTATCTCTTAAAAGTATTTTTTATTCATCTCCTATTATTCTCCCCCCCGTCACATCTAACTTGCATCTTATTCCCCGTCTCCCCCAGAATTCCCGGTTTCTTTTATCCCTCCTCCCTGCTCCTTTTTATATTCACTTCTTGTGTAAGTTTCCCTTTCTTATCCCCTCCCTCTCTATTTGCAGTTTATCATGATAATTTAAAGCATTAGTTTCCTTCAGTGCCCCCTCCCAGTCCTCCCTGACCACCCTGACTCAGTTCCGTCTTCTCTCCCACTCATCCTCCTGTGAGTTCCCTCCTGCCCACCAGCTCTCCAGCACCAGGAGGCCCTAACCAAGGCCAGGTGGTCCTTCTGAGGTGGAGCAGGGGGACATTGACTTGGAATGAATCAGGGGAGGCTTCCGGGCTCTGTAGGAGACCGGGGTGGGGGGAGCAAAGAGGATTGGAGTGTGGGCATGTCCATGAAGCAGAGGAACGAGATGGTGTGTCAACAACCCTGGGTGCTTCTCCCTCGAGTCTCTCCATTCCTCTTGCCTCATTCCTTCCTGTTGTCCCTCCCTTCTCACATTCCGCCAGCCCCTCTGTCCATCCGCTGCCTATTTCCCCTTTTTCTTTCTTTCCCTCCTTTCCAACTTTGTGTGAATACTGCTTTGTTCTGTAACCTACTCCTGCTCCCATGTATGCCTCTGGCTTACTTCTCTCAGACACGCAATGAGCTGCAAACCATAACATAAGGTTGCCATATTTCAAAAAGTAAAAACCAGGAAACCACTGAAATTGTTGAACTTTTTTTAGACAACCCCCCCCAAATGTGGTTTTGACTTGCCTAAGATCCAGGACAAAGCGCCACCTTTCAGAAATTCCCTCCAGACATCAGTTCTGCCTTTGAAATCCTGGCAATGTCTGGGATTTCCCAGACGTATGGCAGCCCAGCATAACACATACTTTGAGCTCTGTCTGGAGAAAGCTAAACCAGGAGTCCAGATTCAGACAACACACCCAGGGCAGCAGCAGAATGCCCAGAAGAGCCAAGCAGCTATTGCCTCTTCCCTGAGAGCACACACAGTTCAGGCTTGCGCTAAGCCATTGGGTTAACATTACGTGCAAACCAAGCCAAGGCTAGCAGTTTAAAATAATGATGATGATAATAATAATAATAATAAATAATAATAAATTCTATAATGCCCTTCATCCGAGGATCACAGGGTAGTTTACAATATAAAAACACAAAAATACATAACGTAGTAACAAACAAAAACAATATACCCCCATTTTGTTGTTGTTGTTTAGTCGTTTAGTCGTGTCCGACTCTTTGTGACCCCCTGGACCAGAGCGCGCCAGGCACTTCTGTCTTCCACTGCCTCCAGCAGTTTGGTCAAACTCATGTTTGTAGCTTCAAGAACACTGTCCAACCATCTTGTCTTCTGTCATCCCCTTATTCTTGTGCCCTCCATCTTTCCCAACATCAGGGTCTTTTCCAGGGAGTCTTCTCTTCTCATGAGGTGGCCAAAGTCTTGGAGCCTCAGCTTCAGGATCTGTCCTTCCAGTGAGCACTCAGGGCTGATTTCCTACAGAATGGAGAGGTTGGATCTTTTTGCAGTCCATGGGACTCTTGAGTCTCCTCCAGCACCAGAATTCAAAAGCATCAGTTCTTCAGCGATCAGCCTTCTTTATGGTCCAGCTCTCACTTCCATACATCACTACTGGGAAAACCATAGCTTTAACTATACGGACCTTTGTTGGCAAGGTGATGCCTCTGCTTTTTAAGATGCTGTCTAGGTTTGTCATTGCTTTTCTCCCAAGAAGCAGGCATCTTTTAATTTCGTGACTGCTGTCACCATAGATTGTTTAATTAGCCAAACTTCCAGCAGTGGGTGAGGGTTTTTTTTTTTTTAAAAAAAGAATGCCTCAGTTTGCACTACTGTATAAGACTGTACTGTAAATTAATATTGTTTTCTTCCAGAAATTGAGTTTTCTGAACCAGAGGAGAATGATTATGACAATCTACAGACAGGGAGAGCAATAGAATTCCTTGCTAATGTCACCAAGCAGAACTTCACAGATACAAGTGGTAAGGATATGAATGGCGCGATTTCACCTCTGCAATGTTATAAAAGCATATCTTGATTTTTATCATGATGCTATCTAACATAATTAACTATAGTTAATTAACAACAGACTGGGGATTATGGAATAATTAACAACAGACTGAGGATTAAGGACACCATAACTGGTGCTAAAATGAGAATTTGCACAGATTCAAAATTTGATTAATTTCCTAAATTTGAAATCCAATTTAAATGCAGTCTGATTGCTTAAAACCCTTTAAAAACGTCACACACATTAAACCTCATTCTCCATACTGCAAAACTAAGTTTTCTGAGTTTTCTGGAGGGGACAGGGTTTTGCGGGAAGGGTTTAAATTCATCATGAAATTGCAAAATTGTGCATTAGAATTACAATGCGGAACTGTTTTTTCAGTAATCACTTTCAACTCTCTCATTGGCATGATGAAATAGTGCTTCAGGCTACAATGGAGAGAAAAATACTACAGAGTGGTAGCAAATTTTTTGATGTGGGTTAATCATGAAGTTCTGTGTTGCTAAGAGAGGTGGTGAACTCTCTTTCCTTGGAGGTTTTTAAGTACGGGTTGGATGGCCATCTGTCATGTATGATCTAGTTGAGATTCCTGCATTGCAGGGGGTTGGAGTAGATGACCCTCGGGGTCCCTTCCATCTCTACAATTCCATGATTCTGTGATCATTCTATGTGGTCTGTTAGTAGCCTCCATGAATGTGACTCTGAATGAAAAGTATCCTTGGCATAATGTGATGCAGTAGATATAATATTGTCCTACAGAGGAAAGGGGTGAAGGAAGCTGGAGGCTTTGCTCTTTGCAATAAGGGAGATCTCAGTTTGTTAAACTACATGAAGATGAACCACCTCTGCAATCAGCCCAGCACAATTCTGTGTTCTTAGCCAATTGGGTGGAGATTGTTGCATGCCAGTGAACTTATTGCCTGTTTACTTAACAACTGAATTTGTCACTCCCTGACTTTTTATAGGCATTGATAATCCAGTATTTTCAGCTGATATCGAACAAAACTCCACCATGAGGTTTTCGCCTTGGCTCTCCGGAGAAGAGATGGTGGTGCCATCCCAACGGGCCAGAGTGCAGATACCTTATTCTCCAAACAACTTCCAGCGGATTGCTCCCATTCGACTCAGCAATAGATCTGTAGATTCCTTTTTGCAAGTAGATGGTCCTGAGGAGCGGTCTCGAAGTTTCCTCCCAGAATCAACACACATGTAAGTAATATTTAAGGCACTTCTGCAGACAGCTATTTTCTCACTTTCGAGGTTTCATCTTTTTCTCTTACTTTTCTTTTGAACTTCTCAAGGAGGAATCCTGCACTAGAAAGCCAAATGGCCGTCTTTTAGACGTTTGGGGATCCTAATGGTGATCACAAGTGATCACATCCGCTTCAGCGATCACCTTTGATTCAGTAATTCTAGCAATTCCATAGGAACAAAGGAAATCCAAACTCTTCTTTACATTCTCTGCCTCCTTTTGATCTTTCTGTCATCTCTAGCATATTTTCTGTTTTGAAGCAAAAGAAGTGCAGGTTTTGAATGTAGATTTGTATATGGTTATGCTTCTCTGTTTTCTTAAATATATGTCAGTCACACAACTGTAGAGTAGGCTTTTCTCGCGAATGCAAGGGACAGCTCTACCCCACAGAGCAGAGCAGGCCCACTGATGAGGCAAAAATCTCTCTGTGTGTGTTCTGTCTTCCTCCTGAAGTGCTGTTTTTGTTGAGTTGTTGGGGCTGATAATAGGTTTGGGGGCTGATAAGGTGTGTGTGCATGGGTGGGCTGACAGAGGCATATCTGGGGAGTTCTTAGCATGTAGGACAACACAGAGGATGTTCCCCCAAAGTTTGGGTTTTCTACAAGTCCTAATGCTGTACAGTTTGTTGGAATAGAAACATTTGTCCCAACTAGATACAGTACCGACATTTTAAATAATAACCAGAGAGGGAGGGAGAAAGGCACGATCCATTATTTGTGAGCACATCCACATGCAGAGGGTTCCCCGGGGTGCATGAGAGTCCTGCTTTCCTACTCGGCACACAGGCACAAGAGACATTTGGGTGAATGGGAGGGATGCATCTCCATTTGGTGGAAGTGGCCCATGGCGCTAGAGAATGAGTAACGTTTATCAAGGCAAGGGGGAGGGCTGGGTGGATATATAAGAAGTGCACCCAGACCTATCCCACCTGCCTGTTACCTGCACACAGGTGGGAGACAGGGTTCTGCTGAGCACCTAGAAATTCTCAGCTCATGAGTGCTATGGCCTGGTGGACTGGATTATGCCCCAAATGTATGTACTGTATAGAAAGGATTGCATTTTAAAATATATATTGGTAGAATCAGTTAAATGTCCACTTGGTGGCGCCACAATAAAAGCTATTCAGAGCTCTCCTTGTAGTATGGACCTTTCATAACTTCACTGGATATTCCAGGGGTCAGCTGCCTTTTTTCAGCCGTGGGCCGGTCCACCGTGCCTCAGACCATGTGGTGGGCCGGACTATATTTTGAAAATAAAAATAAAAATGAATGCATTCCTATGCCCCACAAATAACCCAGAGATGCATTTTAAATAAAAGGACACATTCTACTCATGTAAAACACACTGATTCCTGGACCGTCTGGGGGCCGGATTAAGAAGGTGATCCAACCCCCAGGCCTTAGGTTGCCTACCCCTGGGATAGGCGATCTCCACGTTTATTTCATGTACCTCGAAAGCAGCACTGCTTTAAGGGAACCAAGATTGCTATGTAAGATGACCCAAGCTGTAGCTGGTATTCATTTAAGACATAACTGTATTCTGACTTCCAATTCCTTTGCCACAACAGGTGACCCAACCCTTGCTGTTATGATGTCAGGACATTCTTCAGATGAAATGCTCCCTCCTTGGGAATACGAACAAACAAAATCGGATTTTGTTATCGGAGAAACGCCTCAGCTTAGGTCCAGTGTGCCTTGAGGGCCTTGGCAAGGACACTACACACCTCTGGAAGGCAGGGACATGTTAACCCTTGACTCTTTCTCGCCAGGAGTTACCTGGCCTCTGCGGGCAAGCAAGAATGCAAGTGACGATCAAGCGCATTTTAATACAAGTTACTATACTGACACTAGGTACGAACCAGTGAATTCACATTAACAAGCAGGAATCTGATTTTGGGAACACTCAAAAGAAGAAATGGCCGCTTAATGCACAAGCTCACACAGGTCAGCAGCAGCAAGACGGGTTCAGAGTTCTCGTTTTCCCCACAGGCTGAAACCTGTGCAGCGTCCTAAACTTTAAAAGTTGGCATCTTTTCACAGTCTCCCCACCCACCCCGGGAGCAAGAGGAAACTCAGCTGTGAGTCTTGACTTGAGTGAGGGGAACACATGAGAAAGAATGTGAATTATATAGACTCTATGTATGTATATTTTTTAAAAGAGAATGTTTAAACGTGGCCAGATTTTGTAGAAAACTTTATTTGAAAAACTGAACTCTGAGTTCAGCTGGCTATGTTTCACGCTGAAGGAACTCAAGTTCAAACATCAAGATAATATACTGTACAGGTGGTGATCATTTTGTGCGCATCCGATAGACGTGCGACCGCCAACCCACACATTGTTTTTGGCCCTAGAAGAGGGTGGAACAGGCTTACGTGTGACCGCTGAGACACACAATGACCCAGAATGCAACCCCCACACAACCTGTACTTCCTTTTAAAAAAAAAAAAAAGTATTTATTTTAGGGATTTGTGATATGACGATTTTCAAAATAGAAATTGGAGCTGGCTTTAGGGCTGGTACCAGGCCAGGGCCATCTAGGGCAGCACAAAGTGGCCCCACAGAGCATCCAGACTGGCTGCTAAACTACATCCCAGCAGCAGACCCTGTAGTTCCTGGTTCAACCCCTGGAACTCTCAGCAGCTTTGCCTCTCTTTCCTATGCCATATTTCCAAAAACATGCACTAAGGCTGCAATCCTGTGCACACCCACTTGGGAGTAAGTCCCACTGAGCTCTGCTGGGCTTATTTCTGAGTAAACATGCACAGTATTGCACCGTAAGGTGATCTGCAGAAAAGTCTTCTGGGTGAAATGGAGTAGTGCCTTTTTATCAGCTGTGAAAGATAAAGGAGATATATTTTCTTACTGTCAAATGTTTTAAGTAGTGAATAGCTAATTGAACTATGGGCTTTTAATTCTCGTATCTGTTTTCTACAATCAATATTGCAGGGAATTAAATAATGTTTTGCTTTATAAACAGCCCCCTCCAAAGCTGATGTAGAATTTTAATGCAGAGGAGCCTAGGTGGTCCAGTGGCGTAGTGTGGGTTATCAGCACCCGGGGCAAGGCAAGTAATTTGCGCCCCCTAACCCATCGATTTGCGCCCCCTAACCCGTGGATTTCCCTAACCCCCAGATGTTGCGCCCGGTGCGGCCGGCCCCCCCTGCACCCCCCACGCTACGCCACTGAGGTGGTCTCACCTTTTTTTTAAAAAAAAAAAATTAAGTTGATCCACATGATATAATCTTATCAAGAAAAGTAGACACAAGTTACAGAGTGAATTTTAAAAATCTATAAAAAAAATATTTTTTACACCATTAGTTCCTCAAATACTGTCGTCTTCTGTGTTTGACAGTTCTTTTTAAGTGCCATGACCTCAGGTCACTTAAGCTTCATAGTACTGTAAATTGATAGTCTGGTGTGTTTGTGTGTGTGTGTGTTCAAAAGGAGAGCTTGATTTTTATCTTGATACTAAATAGATTATGATTTAGGGCCAGCTAAAAGACTTACAGTGCAGTCCTATACTAAAAAAAAAGCCTCATTGAGTTCAATGGTGTTTTACTCCCAGGGAAAGTGAGAGTCTAAAAAACTGACATGGGCCTACAGTGTTTAATGGTTTCTCAAAAGTAATGTAAAAATTGGTGACTTTGCTGCCTTTCACAATTGCCATTACTTTCCAATATTGTTTTACACTTGGCAGGAACACTGCATTTTCTCATTACGAAGAACATCCTCCCTTTGTAATGGAATAGGCAGGTCAACCACATTTCAGAACAAGTCGTGAATAGAAGGAGCCAAAATCTAGAATGGCTTGCTGAGTCGTTGATTCAAGTCAGACATCACCTCCAAAACATAGTATGGAGCAGCTTTTCCAGTGCAATTTTCTTTCTTCTCAGTACTCTAGTTTTTGCATTTAGTGGCCTCTGGAAGTGAAGAAACTTGCTGCAACTATAGAACTGTCAATCCAAACACCATGGGCACCCTTATTTAAACCATGGTCTATAAATTCACTTCCATCCATGGTTTCTGATTTTGGTTTGCTAGTAAACTTAATCAAATATTGTACGAAGCAAAACCTCTTTATATCTGCATGGTTATGAATGCCTTCAACATCAAATATAGGACTCTTCTAAAACAAATTTCTCTTCAGTGTACCTTTGTGATTTTAAATGCCTAATTTTTCAGTTCATACATGCATGCCCATTTCTTGAAGGTTTGTAGTTGGACATGTGTATTACGGTAACTCCATTTAAAAGTCTAGTTTTTGAGGGGAAGTCACATGGTGTTATGAAAGTTGTTTCTCTGGTGTTTGATATTCCAGTTCTCTACTGGTGAACATGTATGCTCTTAGCCTCATTTTTACTAAAGTGCTGGCAAAACTTTCCTTAGAGTCCAGCTTTGTGTGGATATATCTTTCACATAGATATTTGGTTTGACCACAGTAGACTAAATCACAGATATGTACTAGCAAATGTCATGTACATTTCTGCAACCTTTCAGTTCTGTGTGCCTCTTGTTTTAAGGGACGCCCACCACGAAAAATGTATCTGTTATTTCTCCCTGTGAAAATTAGTTGCAAGATGATGTTGAATCTAGAAGGCATTTTTCAGGTCTAGAAGTGAAAAATTAGGATGTGTAAAAGCCAAGGCACAATAAAGCCAAAGCTAAGGGATTGCAGATGTAATCCTATATCCCCTTATCTGGAAGTAAATCTCATTGAACTCTGCATATGACTATGCTGTTAAAGACCTATTGGCTTCATGGGAGAAATGTAATGCTTAATGCTCTCCCATGGTTTTGGGGGTGTTGGCAGCAAACTTATGCTGGAGTGAGTGGATTTCTGCTGAAGGCTGTAAGCTGATAATCAACACAGAAACTCTCATGAATAAGGGCAATAAAAGTGAATATGCCCATCAGTGGACAATTTGCTTAAATTCAGAATCGTTGTCTATTTTGTGTAAAGAGGATATATTAAATGGTGTATTCTCTTTATGTTTTGCTATGTTGCACTATTAAGCCTGTTGAATTTGTGGCAGTGTGTGTGTGTGTGTGTGTGTGTGTGTGTGTGTGTGTGTGTGTTTGTGTGTGTGTGTGTGCGACGGACACAGTCTTTATTCAAATGAATTCTCTGAACTGTGAAGAGAAGAATATACTGTAGTCTATGTGTGAACAAATCAGAATTTTATGTAGGAAAAGCTGAAAAATATTTATAATGTGCCTTAAAAACCATACTATAAAGAGCTGGTGCTTTTCAATGACTTTGCAGTGATTTCTAGGAAGTCTCGACTTTGTTTGTGATATTATTAAGTGACTCTTTTACTTGGGAAATAAATGTCTTTATAAATGTTTAAATACTAGATTGCACAAGGACCATTAAACGATAAATTGTAGGACTTTGATGTATCATATTCCAAAATGTATATTTAAAAAGGTTGCACATTACAAAAAAAAAAGATATATAATAAAGATAACTTATTGGATCTTTATAATGTCAGCAGGTTCCTATTGATAAGGAAATATAAGAAGAATGTAGGAGCAGTCTTGCTGGGTCAGACCAACTAGGTCCCTCAAGCCCATTTTACAGTTTCCAACAGTAGCCAGCCAAATACCTCTGGAAGCATACAAACAAGGCTGTTGTGCTTTCCTATCTTCTGGTGCTCGTGAGGTATATTGCCTCTGTATTTGAAGGATCCATGCAGTTCTCATGGCTATTGACCTCAAGACCGCAACAGTAGCTGGGAATGGGGAGTCCTATGCATTTCTTCCGGGTGGCGTTGTGGGTTGGGTGGCGCTGTGGGTTAAACCACAGAGCCTAGGACTTGCTGATCAGAAGGTCGGCGGTTCGAATCCCTGCGACGGGGTGAGCTCCCGTTGCTCGGTCCCTGCTCCTGCCAACCTAGCAGTTCGAAAGCACGTCAAAGTGCAAGTAGATAAATAGGTACTGCTCTGGCGGGAAGGTAAACGGCGTTTCCGTGCACTGCTCTGGTTCACCAGAAGCGGCTTAGTCATGCTGGCCACATGACCCGGAAGCTGTACGCCGGCTCCCTCGGCCAATAAAGTGAGATGAGCACCGCAACCCCAGAGTCGGCCACGACTGGACCTAATGGTCAGGGGTCCCTTTACCTTTACCTTTATGCATTTCTTCCAGAATGTTTCTCATCTTGGCAATACCCCTTAAGGAAAGGAGGAACCAAAGAACCTTAGGTACCAGGGCATCAGAGCTCTGCTCAGAAACACTTGGATGCAAAGCGGTTTGCAGGCTCCAGTCATGCACTGATCAATCCACTAACTGGATAGCTCAGTTGGTTAGAGTGTGGTGCTGATAATGCCAAGATTGCAGGTTTGATCCCCATATGGGGACAACTGCATACTCCTGCCTTGCAGGGGGTTGGACTAGATGATCATCGGGGTCCCTTCCAATTCTACAATTCTATGATTCTATAATTCAACTCAAAATCGTTGTGGAAAGCTGCTCTCAGGACAGGATGTGGATGGGAGGGCTGTCATCCATCCCCAGTAGGGTTCCTGGTTTAATCAAACTGCCTCCTCTGAAATACGTTTTGTCCCATGAGAGGGAAGATACAGGTACTCAAGCTTCATAGCTAAAGAAGCTTAGGTATGGTTTGGTATGACGTCTGGCTTAATAAATCTATGCATGTCAGTGTCTGGAAAAGCAGAATAGTGGTTTGAATGGTTTGCAAGCCATGGTTCAGAATTATGTCTGAATTAGCAAAGCTTAATTACAGCCATCCCTTCACCTCCAAAGGTTGCTGCACCATGGAGATGGGAGTGAATTTGGAGCTGAGATGATGGCTTGCTTGTTGCATATTTAGAACACAAACTAACTCTGGTTTGAGTTTCTAGACTGCTTACTGTAAGCCCTCATTTAGTTGGATATCTGAGTGGAAGTAGCATAAATACAACAGGCCAATTAGCATAGCACAGATGGATTGATAGTGTGCTTTCAAGGCTGATTGTGGACATGTGGCCCCCAGCAGATTACTACGGAGAAAGTAGTTTGTGGGATGCAGTTTAACGTGCACACCCTAAATGTGCACAAAATCGCCTCACAGTCTTAATTTGAGCAAGTCATTCAAAGGGTCGCGTTTGCTTTTTCCATTCTGAAATCCTGCTTCCTGTTTCCCTATGTGTGAGTTCCCCTCCTGCATTGCATTATTCTGTGGGATTCTTTGTGAATGATGTCATCCGTAATTAGAAGCCAATGTAAAAATGAGAATGATGACCACTTTATTCCATTACAGTGACAGCAGGTTTAGGACCAGCGACCTTGTGACCCTGGTCCTGTCCAAAGGCAACACTTGGGAGCACAGCTAAGAGAGAGTCCCAGGCTTGCAGTCTTTTCAACAACAAGGGCAGTGGGGTTATAATGCTGCCTAGGAATGCAAGACGCAGCTGGGCTTTGGTGTGCACATTCTGTAGTATTGCCTACCGCAACCAAGGAAACTTGACACAATAGCTAGCTGGGCAAAACAATGAGGTTAGAGGAGCAGGAGGGAGCGGGGAGAGAGGCGACTGGAAGGAAAACAAGGATGATGAGCAATCAGGAAGGGTGAAATTAGGGTAAGAACACGCCATGGTGTTCCTTGAGCATGTGTTGGGCTTCTTAAAAGATGCAGACAAAGAGCGTACTTGGTGCAACCCATTCCTGAAACTAAAGCCAACTGGGACACAGTTGTGTTTTGCAAATTACAGCAGCCTTGACAGAAAAGCTTCACTAATAAAGTTATGTTCAGCTTTTAAGCAAACATTCTAAATACATTGCTCTGAGCTAGAAAAGAGCCATGGGACAACAAAGAGATTTTAGTCATGGTTTCAGCAATGGCAAAAGACCGGCTTTGGGAAACATTCAGCTGCAGAGGTGGAGGGAGAACGTAGCACACAACCCATCTCCTCCTGTGCACACCGTCATTCTGAGCAAAGACACTGACAGGCTGGTGAAAGTCCCAGGCCAGGTGCTTCCCAGACCCCCCCCCTTCTACCTGAAATACAAGGTGGCTGGGGGTTGTGCTGTGTTGGGAGCCAGAGTCAGGAGTAGGTCAGCAATAAAAACACCCATGTTAGTGAAGTTAACTCTTTATTCAAGAAACCAAAGCAATGCAGTCCTAGTGATCACAGCAACGTTTCCCAGTAGTTCTTGCCCCAATGAGACAATTACCAGGATGGAAGGTTCCTGCCTTCCTATCACACTCTAACGCTCCTCAATCTGAGGCTCTGTCACCTTTTACCTCTTTGTCCTGCCCGCTTCATTCCTCTCTGTTCTGAGAGACTGGGGGTGGGGGTGGGCCTGGTCGCAGCAGGAGGGGCAGACTTTCTGGCTTCTTCAGCAGCTTGTCTCAACTCTGCCTCTTGGCCCCCCTCCTCTCCAGCTTCTGCTTCAGCCTCGATGTCTGAACTGCTCTCTTCCATGGCCTCTTCCAGCTCACTAAACCCTGTTACCTCTTCTGCTTCCAACAATTTCCCCTCCCACACTGTCCCCCCTTTTCCCTCCAACCACAGTGAGTGGTCCCTGAGCCTTCTTCCCTTGGGGTTCCCAAGCTTGTGCCACTACTCCTCAGCATCCATGACATCCTGCCACTTCTTCTCTCCTCCTTAGTAAAGGGTAAAGGGACCCCTGACCATTAGGTCCAGTTGAGGACGACTCTGGGGTTGCGGCACTCATCTCGCTTTATTGGCCGAGGGAGCCGGCGTACAGCTTCCGGGTCATGTGGCCAGCAGGACTTAGCCGCTTCTGGCAAACCAGAGCAGCACACGGAAACGCCATTTACCTTCCCACCGGAGCGGTACCTATTTATCTACTTGCACTTTGATGTGCTTTTTAACTGCTAGGTTGGCAGGAGCAGGGACTGAGCAACAGGAGCTCACCTCATTGCGGGGATTCGAACCGCCAACCTTCTGATCGGCAAGTCCTAGGCTCTGTGGTTTAACCCACAGTGCCACCCACTTCCCTCTCTTCTCCTTACACCTTACTTAAAAAATGTATTTCTTGCCACAAATACCTCATGCTACCAGCATCAGCCAGCACATTCCTGTGCACTCAGTGCAAGTGGCAACACACAAGGGAGGCACCTCCGAAGGGCCACAGTAAGGAACTTGCAACCAGGGCCTAAGCAACCCCCACCACTTTTACCTGACTACAGGGTGGCAGAGCCAGCATGGTTTCTGCAAGGGCAAGTCCTGCCTCACAAACCTATTGGAGTTCTGTCAGAGTGTCAACAAACACATAGAGAGTGGTAATAAAGTTGAAACAGCGTATTTAGGACTTTCAAAATGTGTTTGATAATAGACCTCACCAAAGACCCCTGGGCATAGGTGCTGGCTCTTTGGGGCCCTGGGTGCCTGAGCACCCCACAAAGTCTGGCTGCATGGCACCCATGGTCCCAGGCCCCAACAGTCACAGGGCCAAGCTGGCACTCTTGCCCCTGGGTAAGCTTAGCTAAGAGCATACCCAGTGAGTGGATATTTTCTTTTGGCCTCTTGCTACCCGCAGTTTCCATGTTAGCTTTTCCAACAAAGCTGTCTGCCAGACTGCTTCATACCACTTATCCATGGACAACAGTTGCAATGTTTTCCATGTTCTGGCTATGGTTGTTCTTGCCACAGTCGATAGATAAATGGGTTATAAGAGCTTTATTTCTAATTCTTGGTAAGTCCTGACTGTACAAATTAAGCAGTGCCAGTTCTGGGGACATCAGAACTGTCTGCATTGTAATCAAAGATATATCTGCAAAGACATTTCCCCATGCTTTTTCTATTTTTGAATACTCCCAGCACATATGTCTGTATGTTCCAAAACATAGGAGAGCTGTTGGGTTTTATTCAAGCTAGACATCTAGGTGTTAAATAGCAGCCATGTGCAATTTTGAGGGCTCTCTCTCTTGTCATTGCCAAAAAAGATTTAAACGGGGCTTTGATCCACAGTCCATTCCATGCCTCTTCCTCAATTTCTAAATCCCAATTTGATTCCCACCATTCTCGCATATTATTCTAGGCAGGAAAATATGCCTCTATAGTTGATTTATACAGGGATGATATTAATCTTTTCATTGCTATATTTTCTTCTACTATTATTTTTCCGTATGACGTTAATTGTCTCATGGCTTCAGTTTTAATCTTAGAGTTTATTAGAAATGTCCTAATAGCCACGTTATTTGGGGATTTCCCAACTGGGTTTGTATCTCATTAACGGTCAGTGGCCTTCCATTTTTGTAAAAATCTTTCAGGTAGGTATAATTGTTTTTCTTTCCACCCTTCTATGTTATAGGTTTTATATTTATTTGTAAAGATTGGGTGAAAGTGTATTGGCATTAATGACGTGCCCAGGACAAAGAGCTTTGCCCATTTTGTCCAAATTTTAAAAGTTGTGTGAGTAAATAGGGTTTTGAATCTGTGTAGGGAATTTAAATTATCTTTTAAAAGAGGAATTGGGTGCTGATACAGCAGATATTTTTTAATGCACATTCTATCTGATTGAGGCTCCAATACTTTGGCCACCTCATGAGAAGAGAAGACTCCCTGGAAAAGACCCTGATGTTGGGAAAGATGGAGGGCACAAGGAGAAGGGGACGACAGAGGACAAGATGGTTGGACAGTGTTCTCGAAGCTACCAGCATGAGTTTGACCAAACTGCGGGAGGCAGTGGAAGACAGGAGTGCCTGGCGTGCTCTGGTCCAGGGGGTCACGAAGTGGCGGACACGACTAAACGACTAAACAACAACAATCTGATTGAAATATGAATTTATTAATTTTTCTTTGCCATTTGTACATGTGGGCTGGTGGGATCCACACTGGTAGGGTTTGGAATAAAAATAATAACTTTGGAACAATAACTATTTTGGTTGTGGCCAGTTGGTCCATAATAGAAAGTTTCATTTTTCCCAAGCGCCACGTATCTGTGTTTATTGTTTTCCATACTTTGCCATAATTTGTCTGATGCAACTTATTTAAACTGTGAGTAATCAGAACACCTGAGCAGCTGAAGCTTCTAAGCTATTGGGATTTGTAACATTTTAGAGAAGGTTTTTTGAAGCTGGGGGGGGGGGTATGAAAGAACATTACTTCTGATTTTTGAAAATTTACTTTAAGAAATATTGGAGTTCTTCAATTCCAGACAACAGTTTTCTGGTGTTGTAAAAGTGCTGCCTAAAATGTATAAGATATTATTGAAATGGGAGACAAAGGATGAGCAAGTAAAATCTTCGATGATCCATTGGGCAATAGATATTGGTCATAATATAGATATGGAAGCATGAGAATGATTGTTGAATATGGATATAAAATTTACAGTGTGCTATGGTCTAAAAGAAAATTACTGTATATGAAAATGATATATTGATGATACACAACACTGAGTAAATTGGCAAAAATGTATAAATCATAATCAAGTAAGTGTTGGAAACATAAAGAGAAAGAAGGTTCTATCATATGTGGTGGTCTTGTAGTAAGGTTAAAGCTTACTGGGAAATGATATATAATGAATTGAAAAAGATGTTTAAAATAACGTTTGTAAAAAAACCAGAAGCCTTCCTTTTGGGGATAATAGGGACAGAACTACCCAAACTGTATAGAAATTTATTCATGTATGCAACTACAGCGACATGAATGTTACTTGCCCAAAAATGGAAAGAAGAAGAACTCCCAGCGAAAGAAGAATGGATACAAAAACTTATGGAATATGCAGAAATGGCAAAACTTACAAGAAAAATAAGATCAAGATAACAAACATTTTATAAAAGAATGGAAATGGTTTATTTAATATTTACAAATAAACTGTAAACAGATAAGAACATTGGCAGGATTATTGTAACAACCTGCAGTTTTAGAAGAGTACATATTTAAAGTAGATTAATAAATGAGTAAATTAATATAATTTGGATATGCAGAAAATATTAAATATTAAACTATTTATTATATTAAAATATTAAAAATATATCACATCAGATCCAATCAACACAGGAAAACTGTTGTTGTTGCTGCTGCTGCTATATTAATGAATTTCTATTTTAGACATTTCAATAATTTTGCAATCATTTTAACATTGACTTCCTTCCCCCTCTTTCTGCAGTTCCTTAAATTTACCAGTAATTGCAGAAAGGGGGAAGGAAGTCAAGTTTTGAAATGTTAAAATGATTGTAAAATTATTGAAATGTATAAAATTGAAAATCATTAATAAAAGAAGAAGAAGAATATTAAAAACAGTTTTCCGGTGTTGATTGGATCTGATGTGTGTGAAACAATAACATCTGCATACAGTCCCGGGATATATTCTTCTTCATTGATTATGTCCTTTCCTGCCAGAATTTGGCACAGTCTAATCACCAAGGGTTCCAAGATTATGGCGAATAATAAAGGTGACAGTGGGCACCCTTGCTTTGTCCCACAGTCATTTTGACGTTTTTGTGAGTCTATATTATTTAGCCTAATTGTGGCAAATGTTGTGCCATAAATGTTCTCTAATAATCCAATGAATTTTGGGCCAAAAACAAACTTTTTTAATCACTTTAATTAAATAACTGGGTTTTACACAATCAAGTGCTTTAAATATATCTAACGATAGACAGGCTAATGTTGACGTTTTCTGCTTGCTGTGGTATATTAAGTTCAGTGATTTTCTAACTGGGTCTGTAATTTTGCATCCTGGAACAAAACCTGCTTGGTCCAGGTGGGAGGTATTTCCCAATAATGCTTTTGTTCTGTTAACCATTATTGTTGTAAAGATTTTATAGTCAAGATTAAGTAGAGAAATTGGGCTATAAGATTCCACCAGAGAATGATATTTACATGTTAGTACAGTTCTTGACCTTCTGGCAGTGAGTTGCCAGCTAAGATGTCATTGTACAATTTAGTCATATGTGGAATTATCAGATCTTTAAATGTTTTATAGAATAGTGAAGAATGTCTGTCTGGGCCGGGAGACATTTCCACCTTTAGGTTTTTTCTTACTTCTATTACTTCTTCTTCTGTAACTGCTGTTTCCATATGTTTTACCTCTGTGTCCTTTACAGTTGGTATTTTTATTGGACTAAGAATTTTTTTATCATTTCTGAAGGAGGGGATTTTGAATGTTACAAACAGGAATTTTTTTTTTAACTCTTCACATGTGTTTTGTGGAGAAGATCTCATTTCCCATTTTAGTCTTAATGCAGTTATGATAGTTTTATTTCTTTTCTTTCTTAATCTTGTGGCTAATAGCTTAGTCCCCTTCCCTCCAAATTCAGAAAAAAATTGTTTTAGGTGCAACAACTGGATCATTGTGTTTTTTCTATTTCTATAGCCTCTCGTTGGTTTTGCTTCATCTGCCGTGAGACGGGAGTGCAGTAGCAGGTGCTGTTCAGTTCCAACTTTTGCAATGTGAAAAGGTTTTGTTTATCCAAATGACTCATGTCAGGTGTCTGGAAGCAAACAGCAGCCTCTTACCAGGCACTTCTGTCCCAGAGAGCGGCTTTAACATCCACTCCCCAAAGACAGCTGTTATCCTGTTATAAACTGGACTAGACAAGCCCTAGATTTATCTTCAAAAGTCTGTGAATCATGGTGATTTCCCTCAGCAGGAATGTTAATGCTTCCTGTTGTATTTCATGTGGCCTCAAGAAGCATGACTTCTACTTGGCGTTTCAGGCTCAAGCCATTGTTTTGTGCTAAATTGAGTTGATTATCGAACCAGACAAAGCAGAAAGGTTTTTCTGGCTACTTTCCATAAAAGGAATGGAAAAATGCATAGGAGGTATAAATAGATAGGGAGAGAGCCCACCTCCTTCAATCACTTCTACCGTCTGAACCCAGGTGGGAACTGGAAGAATTATTACTAAAGCAAAGCTCATTTACTGTACCTGAAAATGCAACCTTTTCAGCGGTGTTGGATTGCAAGGTGAAACCCAGTTGTCCTCCTCTGTAGCAGACAGGAAGCAAAAAAGATTAAGTGAGCTTGTTGACTTAAATTTGACACTGTAACTGAAGCACAGGTGTGTAACACAACTACCTAGCACACCTAAGGACTAGAAATTGATTAATTAGTATGCAAACAATTGCTTCATTGTGTCTACAAAGAGGACAGGCTTGCAAATGGGAGACCTTTGGCCCATTAATCAGGCGTTTGATACAGGAGTGATTTGCAGGGTGGCTGATATAAGGCTTATATTGACTTGATTCTCATGCAGTGCAATTTTATACATGCCTACTTTGAAGGCCCATTGACTCCAATCACACTTAAAAGGTAAAGGTAAAGGTATCCCTGCCCGTACGGGCCAATCGTGTCCGACTCTAGGGTTGCGTGCTCATCTCGCTCTAGAGGCCGTGAGCCGGCACCGTCTGAAGACACTTCCGGGTCACGTGGCCAGCGTGACGAAGCTGCAGCTGGCGAGCCAGCACCAGCGCAGCACATGGAAACGCCGTTTACCTTCCCACTATAAAGCGGTCCCTATTTATCTACTTGCACTTAAGAGTGCTTTCAAACAGCTAGGTGGGCAGGAGCTGGGACCGAATGACGGGAGCTCACCCCACCGCGGGGATTCGATCGGCAAGTCCTAGGCACTGAGGTTTTACCCACAGCGCCACCCGCATCCCTCCTATCACACTTACTCCCATGTAAATGAGCACAGGATTGAACTATTCATATGTGTGACATGGGTGAAAAGTTGAAACCTGTCTCCTATATAAGCATGGGTGAGAACAGTCTATATATTATATGATAAACTGGGAATTGCCCTCATTTTTCAGTTCAGAAACCTTTATGTTTGACCACCTTTTACACTAAGGAAGGAGAAAATGTGTTCCTAGGAAATTGTAATGAAGTGGACGGCTGAAGAATGACTTACCTTTCGGCTCTCCATCTGGTTCTGGGCTGTTTACCATCAGAATGGGAACCTGGAATGGGCCACACAAACTCTGGGTCCTGAAATGGTCCAATGCGTGATCCCACAGAGATGGAAGGCAATAACCCTGCCTCACATGACGAAGAGTTGCTTCATCTGATGGTAAAGTATGAAACTGTTTTTATCTGATTGGAAACCATTGGACAAGTTATTTAGAGCTTCTTGGTTTTTATTAAAAATTGCTTTTGTGTGGCCTGCTGTTGGGTTTTATTGGTTACTACTGGGAGAGAGAAACAGAGCATGGGGAGGGTGGATTGCGTATGGGGGGGGGGGTTAGTTCCTGTTAATGTAATCAAATTTAAAGCTCCATAAAATGTAATCAAATTTAAAGCTCCATAAAATGTAAATAATTATAATGATAATTATTATAATTATAATAATAATGATTACTAGTTGATGCTTTACAATAGGGTCAGTCTTTCATCACCTGCTTCCTTATCTTGTTCTGTTGATAAGGACACACTTCAGAAGAACATCTGCTTTGCTTGTGCATTGGTGTTTTGCATTCCTCATTATTATTCCTATTTTAAGTCTACCAATAGATCAAAACGGAGCAAAAAAGTATTTAAACCCACTACAGATTCCATTGGTTTCAGATGGACTTAGGAGGAAAGTACCCAATTTGATCAGTCCCTGAGCTTACAAAAGGCATGTGAGCTCGTGAACATCCCTACCAGGGATTTAATTTGAGTAACAAAAAAACCCACCCTATTCTTAAGAGAGATAGTTTCTCATGGCAAAAGATAGAAGCTATTTTTGGCTGCCATAAATCATGAGTAGATTAGCACTGATCACTTGAGCCGATGTCCTTTAAATTAACAGTGATCTGGATATCCAAATGTTTTCCTTTTTTGGCACTAAAAGAGAAAAGAAGGAGTGCTCTATCCCAGCTGGAAAAAGTAGCTGAGATAATCTTGGGACAGCGTTATAACTTTTCCAGCTTCCTCAAGTTGCTTTTAAGCCATGAGAATGTATAGAAAAATGTTAATCAGTTCCAGAAACTTAGGGACAGAATAAAAAACACTGTGATCCTAAGCATGGCTACTTTGAAGAAAGTCCTGCTGCTTTGTCTCTCTAGCTACGTGAAATACCAGTCTGCTCAAGGATTTCTGGAACAGAAATTTCTAATGATGGCAGCTGATAATGTGAGGCAATTACACAATCAGTAGATGGGCCCTCCTTATAATCAATAACGTAAATAGACTTTAATAATAATTCAATATTTAACAATTTTAATAGACTGAAACTTTTAAAAGGCGGAGACACTATGCATTGCTATATCTTACTGGTTACTGCATGCATGTTCAGTGTGGCTGTGAATGCTTTTGGCCTCACCCACTTTGAGCTGGGCTCCATCTCTTTTGGAACACAGCTCTTGTCTGTGGCTCTCTTCTCATTTCTCACCCACACCTGTGAAAGGGGTTAATTATAGGGTCCAGACCAACATTGTGGTTTAGATGCACACTCAGTGCTGCACTTGCTTGGCCACATTAAACAATGTGCAGAAACTGCTGACAACAACATACACTAGAGAATACACAAGAGCAAAATCTGAACCCTCCTTAACGCCACTGGTTGCAGGATAATGGCACACCATTCATTGAAGCAGTCATCTCACAATGTCCATACCTGGAGGGAATGTGTTGCAGTGATATGGTTGTGGGCATGTTGTTTTAAATGGACTACAGCCAAGCCAGTTTCCTCCCTTGCTTCTCATGTTATTAATACATCAGGAAATGAGAGGTTGTGCTTCATATAGACTTTCTGGTGATCTCTTCTTAAACAGAGCCCTTAGTTCTGTCCTATAGTGGAGATAAGAGATTTCAGCAAATATTTTCCAAAGTCTTAGCAATGTTTCCTGATGACCTGCCGGATGAGGATGTGAGTACAATACTCATGGAACATTGCGACTGGAATGATCTTTAAAACAGAAAAAATGAACTCTGACTTAAAATAGCTATTCATGACAACTCAAGGGCAGAATATAGATTAGTGCTCCTTAGATGTTAGGTACACATTGGACAAGGTGTAGGATGGCTGCATTCATCCTTACGTGATAGGGGATTGCTCACAACCTCCCCCTCCCCAAAATATAAGTTATCCTTTCTGTTCTAAAGTAATAGGATTAAAAGTTTCAATTCCTGCACTTCTCACCAGCTGTTTGAAATTTTCTTCAACAAATGGTAATGACATTTGCAGATATATTTTGGGTTAAATGGTCAATTTTGATTTAACTCAGTTTTTCTTTCTGGGAGTTTTTGAAGAACTCTTTCCTTTTCCCTCCCACTGACCACAGAAATAGATTTGATGATTGCAAAAGTTTTGGTTGGGAGGTTTAGCTGCAAGAGCCAAAGGCAGGGAGCAGCATAGTGCAGGCCTACCTATGCAAAAATAGCTGCAAAAGCGAAGTGGCAGCTGAAGTGTAGGTAAGTTCCCACAAAGTGAGACACAGTGATAACAGCCAAAACCTTTATTGAACTAACAGAACTAGACAACAGAGGCAAAGCAACTGCTTATATACGTTTCTGAAGGCCTGAGCCACTCCCACTCTCAACATGATTGGCTGTCTAAACTCCCAAGCTACGAATCATAACTCAGAGTATAAGAGCCAATGGCAGTGGCCCGAATCCTGAAATGTTCTGTGATTGGATATCATGTATCGAATCAGAACATGGGCTCAGATTCCTTAGTCCAAACTCAAGTTCAGGCAAATGCAGACCACTGAATATATAACAGCAGCTATCTTTTTACAAATACAGTACAGAACCCTAACTGTCAAAATGCACGGAGACAAATGGAAGAAGACGCCTTCACCCCTGTATGGCTCCCTTTTATCACATACACAGCCCAACAAGGCAATGACAAGAATCCACCAACAGCATACAAATCAATATGGCTAACCTGATTCAAAAACCCCCACCCACCCCACTCACACATGAAAACAAAGTTCACCACAGCCAATCACAAAGAAGCAATCGCACCCTAGGCCAGCCCCAACCGCTCTCACCACCAAAGGAACATAAGCGAATAGTAATGAGAACCCACACAAGCGATGCTGACACAAAACCCCACACATACATTAAGTAAAATAGAAACATTGCCACCCCATGGACCCCCCCCACCTCTTCCCCCCTTTTCTTTCTAATGTAACACTAATGTCTCAACAAATGAAACTGATCTGTAGAAACTGTAACTTGAAAAAATAGACATTGCACATACTTTTGTAAACCAAGAAATCTTTAATAAAAAATACGTTAAAAAAATACAGTACAGAAATAATTTCAGAAACTGGGAACAAGTAATTGTTCCATACATTTTCTACTTTTTTCCACTCCTTGCTTAGAAGCATAGAAAACTTCACAGTATATAAAACTGATCTTTATTGAGTCTTCTATCTTTGCAGAAAATAGAGGAAGGGTCATAGCTCAGTGGAAGGGCATCTGCTTTGCATTGCAGAAGGTCCCACATTCAGCCCCCGACATCTCCTGCTGCAACCCTGCAGAGATGCTGCCAGTCAGTGTAGACCATACTGAGCTCAATGGCCAGATGGGCCTGACTCAGAACAAGGCAGCTTCTCATGTTCCTAAGAGTCAGAACATGGAGCCACCGAGCCACATCTTGTCTTCTCTGACATGCAGCTGGAGAAAGGCCTGAAAATACCCAACAGTATATTTAGTAAGAATAGCTCTAAGAATAGCAGAGAAAAAGATCTAGGACATTGCAGGATAGAAAGCCAGAAGTAGGTAGAACTTAACATTTTTTAAACAACAACTTTTTATTGGGTTTTATAAACAGGGATGATAGGAATAGTAAATAATGCAAATAAACAGACCAAGTCTTTTGTGGTGTCGTTTGCACATCACAAAAATAGCACAATAAATTTGCAGTAATATCTACAAAATATGGTTCATTACTAGTGGTCATTGGGCAAGTTATTGGTTTATACAGTGGTACCTCAGGTTACATACACTTCAGGTTACATACGCTTCAGGTTACAGACTCCGCTAACCCAGAAATAGTGCTTCAGGTTAAGAACTTTGCTTCAGGATGAGAACAGAAATCGTGCTCCGGCAGCGCAGCAGCAGCGGGAGGCCCCATTAGCTAAAGTGGTGCTTCAGGTTAAGAACAGTTTCAGGATAAGAACGGACCTCCGGAACGAATTAAGTACTTAACCCGAGGTACCACTGTACAGTGGTTTAAATGAAAATGAAAACAAGGGGAAACAGGATAGGGGAGAGCTTAACATTAAGTTCCTGCTTCCATGGAAGGTTTTAGTAAATTTTGGGGGGCAGCAGTATAGAGTTGAGGTTGGATAGATGCCCTAAAACTGTTGCTGGGTTGGTTCACTTGTTTAAAAAAGGACAAAACGATTTTAAGAAGACATTTAGACTTTTGAGATGGAAGGACAGTGCAACAATTTCCTACCATCCACTCCTATGTACCACTTAAGCATCTGCCAAGTACTGACTGAACACCATATGTTGGCCTCTGTTACAGCCATTGTTCATCTTACCTGCATATTATGAGCCTCTTGATCTACTGCAGATCAGTTAAAATGGCATTTCAAAATGAGAAGCCTTAGAAGTAGGTTAAAAAAAAATCTCATAACTCAAAAATGTTTTGCCTAGTGTAAGAGCCAACATTCACAGAGCACTCTGCTTTGCCAGGACCCCACACACATTGCTAGATTTCATGCATGCTGTTCTGAGAAATTGGGGGACTGGGATTAATCCTCTCATAACATCTTTGTGGGTGTCTGACAAGCTGTTCCTCTCTTCCCCAAATGGAATGTTCTTTGTCTACTGCATTTATCGGATGGGTTATAAATCCTACAAGAACATGAAAGCAACCAAAACCGAGATAAATACTTTAGACCAGCAAGCCAGAAGATGGGGGGACCAGTAAATTCTTGATCTGATGCACATATTGCAGGTTAAGGGAGCTTATTTTCTTTCCCTGAAAACAGAAATGATAGGATCTCTTCTGGTCCTAGAACTTAGAACATTCTAAAAGGCGAAAATGAAAAAGGTGTTTATGCTGGAACAGGCCTGGCCATAGCAAGCCCCACTGCACCACGGACTGGAGACTGTCCATAATGCCCATTTAACTGCTTTCCCAGTCCATTCCGCCCATCATATCACCCTCCACAGAAACCAATACAGAGCATAGGATATGTCTGTGATATAGCAGTAATTAATTTTTAAAGGTTGTCTGAAAAATAAATGTTTTATACACACAAAAAATTGTCCAGTAGCACCTTAGAGACCAACTAAGTATGTTCTGGGTATAAGCTTTTCTTCAGATACTTAGTTCGTCTCTAAGGTGCTACTGGACATTTTATTTATTTATTTTGACTGCATCAGACCAATATGGCTACCTACCTGAATCTGGAATGCTTTATTACACGTTTGTGTAGGAAGGAAACAAATGGCCCTCTCTTGGAAGGGAATTCTGGAGCACTGGGGTTGCCACAACTGTGAACACACTAAATATCTGAAGCAGTTTCAAAACACGTTCTTTCCCTCCAAGAACTCTGGACATGGTAGTTTACCCCTCGCAGAGTTAAATTTCCCAGCAACCGTTAACAAACTGCAGTGCCCAGAATGCTTTGAGGAGAAAAAGATTGCTCTGAATATGGCAGAGGCTAATTTAGCCTTCCGTATAGGATCTGATCTGGAGGAGACCTAAATCAAGGCCTCTAGTGCCTGGGTGGGGATATGGGAGATCACCAGGACCTATTGTAGCACCCTGCTTGTGGTTAACGCTTAGCTGGAATGAAATATTCAACGCAGCAATAGAGAAATTAAAATAGTAATTTATTTGTCAGACAAATAAATAAGAGGCACAGTGGTACATGGTTACCAAGCTCTGGCCTGGCCTCCTGCCATTCTGGCCAGCACTTATATTCCCTTAATCCAGCCCCCTTTGCTCCTCCTGTGGCTGCCTCTGTCCAATCAGCCTGGTTGAAATTCCTATTGGCTGTTTGCTAGAACCAATCACAAAAAATACACCCACAAAAGATACACCCACTTCCTTGCCCTTATAAGGGAGACAAAGAGCTATATATATGACATATAAGTAATAATATATCTTACATGGAATCTTAATTACCAGCTCACCTCTTGCCCTTCTTGCCCTATTGCCTTCTAAAACAAATGTTTAATCTTACATTTTTATGTTCAACAGATGTCAAGGATCTTGAGTTTCACATCAACATTGAAAGATTTCCTTCATTTAATGTTTCTAAACAAATGCCTGACAACTATATATCAAGACTGCTTGGATGACGTCTTCTGTCTGGCAGGGGGGGGGGGGCTAGGCTCATTTGCCCCTCTGGTCTCCTATTGCAATATGACTCTATGAAATAAGAATCTAGCATTCCTTAAATCCTTTGCATAATTACATTTAAGCCAATATATTTAAGCTAATATATTTCATACATTTATCATAGGTAGCCTCTTAAAAGAATAAAGCTTTTCAAAGTAAAAAGGAAGAAACTCAGTAAAACACAGCTTTTAAAAGAAGCCTCTTCAGTTTAAGAAAGAATGGCTTTAGAAAAAGACTTCCCCAAAAATGCTCTCTTTCTTCTAGCTAAATGTTTTTCTTTCCATTTGCTCCTGGCCTTTCAACCTTAGAAAGAAGATCTGGCTCATTTTACTGGGAGGCACATTAGTATTATCTTACCCCATTCCTAATGGTGTTTTCTCAGCCTTGGGGCAGCATATGTAATTCTCCTTTTTTATGACTTTGAGAATTGTTTTTCTACTATAAATCAATGGGGCCCTCTTGTCTTAGGAGAATGGCCAAGGTTTCTTCTGCCTGGCATGAAACATTTGAAAATCCTTTTTTTTAAGCTCATTTTTAAATACAAGCCTTGATTGAAATATATAGAAGCTTTGATAAAAATGCAGGCTTATGGTTAGGTGCCTCATTCCCCCCTTTCAAGCTCAAGGACCTTCATCCCAAGTGTCCTTGATAGCTTGACCTTCATCATATTCCTGAGGTAAAGCTCTGTATAGGGCCATGATATGAGGTAGAGTTTCATTTGAAACCATCTTGCTAATTGTACTTCTAAAACATGAAATGATACATGGCATCATACATAAAACCAATACTACTACTGTCAAGAAAAACAAGCAAGACAATAGTATCCCTTTGAGTCCTGTGACATTAGGTAACCAATTGGTGAGCCATCCCATATCCCATCCTTCCCATGTTTGTACTGGGACATGTGCTATATTCTCCATCTTTGTGGCCAACACACGGATTGCCTCACCATTATCAGAAATGTTAAAGCAACAGGCATTCCCTGTCAAGTTCAAGACTCCACATAGGCCTCCTTGCCTGGCAAGTACATAATCCATTCCCATTTTCAGCTGCAAAATGGCGGCTCTACTTTCATCCAACTGTTGTGCAATAAGTCTCAAACTCTGGGCCGTTGCATTGGTTACAAGTTCCACTACTGCTTGCAATCGAATTATTCTGTTTAGATTATAAATAGGATCCCGTGCCCCTTGTATGAGCTCACCAGGATTCCAGGAGGCAGGATCATAATAGGCTATAATGCGCTCTGGTGGCCAATCATCAGTACCGCTCCAACTTTGGGTACTTCCTCCTGCTATATGAGAAATATCAGCATTCCTTCGTGTTCGCCTGGCCGAACTAGTGGGCATAATCCACATTGGTGGTAATACCCAACCCAAGAAACAAGTCCCACTCCATTTGGAAGGGAGTTTCTTGTACGCCCATTCTCCACATATCCACCACAACCATCGGGTCTGAGGTTTTTGGTACGGGGAATACAGAAGGCGAAATACCAAAAGGGGTAGAGAGTTCACAGTGCAGTATGTTAGATTGCCTTTTTCTGTCACAGTTATGTTCCACACCACTTTCCATGCGTGAATAAAAGGAGGTGCACAGGGCAAGGTATTCCGAGTTCGATAGGTAGTACCGTGTGCCCAGGTATGACTATTCTTCTTATAATCCCAAGTATAGTGACAATGAGAAGAGCCTATCATGGGAGAATCAGCTGCATCTGATGATTTATGTACACAGAATTCCCCTTGTACAGGTATAACTCGTAATGGTTTAGTTGAGTTCCATCCGGGGAAATTCTGTATTTCAGTTTGGTGTGGCATTTCGCTTACCATACCAATAGCATCTAATGGTATCGGTAATAAGGGCATACCTCCCTCTGAATCATCTGGCCCAAGAGAGCAAACAAGGCAATTGGTCCTATTTGCAACATTAGCTACCATTTCAGCTAAACCTACCCACATATTGTGGTCATGGCTGAATCCATATTTAGCCAATTTGGTCAGATTCAAGGACCCTTCCCCTTCCCAAGGGATCAGGATTAATAATAAAATCATGTTGATGTCTAGTATATGCATTCCTTCCACAAAAGATTACCTTATTGTGATAGCAAATAATTATTAGCCCCAATATAATTCCCCCAGTGACAGAAATGGGGAACCACCAAGACCAAAACATATATCTCGAGGATCCCCAATGAGTAATATCTCTGATAATTGTTCCACAAGGGGGGCAGTCAATCAATTGTATTAGAGAATCTTTCCGTTCACAGTCGCTGGTTCAGACGCTCCTCAAGCTTCAGGCGTGCGCAGGTCAGCCAGCTTCCAGGTTGTGGCTGCAGCAGGCCGGTCGTCAAATGTTGCCCGTGACCTAGCCCGTTCCCGGTAGGGCTAGATACAGGGGTTTTTGGAGAGAGTTAGTTTTAAAGGATTAGAGGGGTCACCTTTGCACGTCCAACTGCCTTCGGACTTCTTCAAACGAGAGTGATGAATCCAGGGGGTCACCTCAGCTACCTTCACCGCTGTTGGAGTAGAGAGCAAGACGGTGTAAGGTCCACGCCACTTAGGTGCAAGTGGATCACGTTTCCACTCTTTCACCCATACGCTATCGCCAGCCTGGAACTGATGAATCGGCTCGGCAATGCTGCACGGCGTGCGCTCGAGGGCCCACCTGTTAAGAGAAACAAAAACACGGGAGAGAGATTGCACTTGTCCCTGTGTCACATGATCTCCTATTTGTTTAAGGTCAGCTGGAATATCCTGAACAAAGGAGGGCGGTCTCCCATACAGGAGCTCAAAAGGTGACAACTTAAGTCTTTTTGTGGGTGCACACCGAACACGAAACAGTGTTATGGGTAACACATCTACCCATCTGAGACTTTAGACATATTAGTGGGCTTCTGGCATGCCCTGCGGATACCTTGCACAAGTGTCTGGCGGTAGGTGGTAAGTCTGGCCAGGTGAATTGCATTGTTTGGATCCCAATTAGGATCTTCCAAGGGAAAGTTATCTTGGAGATGACGGTCAATATTATAAATATTTCCCACTCTGGCCTGCTCACGCAAATATATCTGTGCCTTTTCAATTATGTCTCTCCTTTCCTCAGTGGTGAACAGAGTATTCAGGAGCTGGCGGCAATCTGTCCAAGTAGGACTATGAGTATTTATTATTGAAGTCACCAAGTCCATCATAGCCTGAGGTTTTTCTGCAAAAGATGGGGTGTGTGTTTTCCAATTCATCAGATCTGTAGTTGTGAATGGAATATATTGCAGGGTCGAAGTTCGAGGTGGCCGTGGTCCGGGTTGCCCATTAACCAGCGCAGGCTCCTCAAGTGCATCAAATACTCTTCTAAGAGGGGCTACTACGTGATCTTTCTCTTCACTTTGCTCTAGGGGCCTCAAATCATAGGGGATGGTATCTGTCGCAAGGCGTTCTTTTAGCAGCTTTATACGCCTGGCTGTATTGCTTGCTGACCGAGCAAGGTCTCCCTGTAACTTCTGTAATATTTCTCTGGGACTTGGATGTACAGGGGTTTGGGGTGGGCAATCAGTTGTTCCACTAAAGGAGACTGTAGATGGAGGTCTATTAGGAGTCACAGGTGGAATAACCACTTCTGCTTGGGCTTTATTATAGGACTCCAATGCCTCCTGAAGATATTTATCATAATCTATCAAGGAATCAAACTCTGTGACTCCACTCCCATTATTCATTCCAGTTTCTTGCCTTGGGGTTACAACTGGTGGAGTGTTTGGATTAAGCTCCCTTCGATGTGGAGCATAGGGTGGAGGTGGAAGCACCTCTTCCTCTGGCCCCTCAAAAATGGGTTTGAGTTTATTTGGCAAGATTCCTTTCCTAGCTTCGGCTTTTACAGCCAATAATTTGCATCGTTTGACTTTGCATTCCCTTATCCATGGAGGATTTTTATTTAATGTGCTCAGCCAGGAATCTATATATGGAAATTGTTCTGGGCACCCTCCAGTTTCTTTGGCGATATCAGTCCAAAGTTTGCTCACTAAATTTATATCAAAAGTTCCCTGAGATGGCCATCCAGTATTTTGTTTTGGCCATTCTAGTTCACATAACGTTCTCAAGCGCTCTGGCGTCATTTTGACTCCATATGCCCCTGAGAAGGCTTTCTTAAAATTATTTAACATACACTCAAGAGGTGTATTTTCCCCCTTTGAACCCCCAACTCCCATTGTATGGCCCTGTGAAGTATCCACTCAGTCACTCACAGACGCGCTTCGTGGGTTTCCTTGCCTAGTGAAGTCGCCTTACTAGGAACCGAAGTACTGCCCACTCCACACTCAGGTCAGCTACAGATTGCTCTGTACTTTCTCACACATACAATGCGCTGGATACTTCACCACACTCTACCTCCCAATCCTTCCCTTTCCCTACACCAGATCACCATCTGATGTACCCAACCACCTAGCGTACTCAGTTTCCCCTTACTGAGACGCAGAAGTTTGATCAAGACTTCTCTTCCTCCTAATTAATTGGAGGGCCAAAAATCCCTTTGTGCACTTACCCTTGGTTGGTTCCCTGTTTCCCCCGGTCCGTCGCCGCCAGTGAGCAGGGTATCAGACAGACGAGTCTTCTGCGTTCCCCTGGAAAAATTTACCAGTGCGCGCTTTGGGTAAGCAGTTGTCCTCTCTCTTGTACCCTGCCCAGTAGGGCGAAGGGGCTGCGTTCCAGCAGACCACTTATCCGAGTCACAGGGCACCATAAAATGTAGCACCCTGCTTGTGGTTAACGCTTAGCTGGAATGAAATATTCAACGCAGCAATAGAGAAATTAAAATAGTAATTTATTTGTCAGACAAATAAATAAGAGGCACAGTGGTACATGGTTACCAAGCTCTGGCCTGGCCTCCTGCCATTCTGGCCAGCACTTATATTCCCTTAATCCAGCCCCCTTTGCTCCTCCTGTGGCTGCCTCTGTCCAATCAGCCTGGTTGAAATTCCTATTGGCTGTTTGCTAGAACCAATCACAAAAAATACACCCACAAAAGATACACCCACTTCCTTGCCCTTATAAGGGAGACAAAGAGCTATATATATGACATATAAGTAATAATATATCTTACATGGAATCTTAATTACCAGCTCACCTCTTGCCCTTCTTGCCCTATTGCCTTCTAAAACAAATGTTTAATCTTACATTTTTATGTTCAACAGATGTCAAGGATCTTGAGTTTCACATCAACATTGAAAGATTTCCTTCATTTAATGTTTCTAAACAAATGCCTGACAACTATATATCAAGACTGCTTGGATGGCGTCTTCTGTCTGGCAGGGGGGGGGGGCTAGGCTCATTTGCCCCTCTGGTCTCCTATTGCAATATGACTCTATGAAATAAGAATCTAGCATTCCTTAAATCCTTTGCATAATTACATTTAAGCCAATATATTTAAGCTAATATATTTCATACATTTATCATAGGTAGCCTCTTAAAAGAATAAAGCTTTTCAAAGTAAAAAGGAAGAAACTCAGTAAAACACAGCTTTTAAAAGAAGCCTCTTCAGTTTAAGAAAGAATGGCTTTAGAAAAAGACTTCCCCAAAAATGCTCTCTTTCTTCTAGCTAAATGTTTTTCTTTCCATTTGCTCCTGGCCTTTCAACCTTAGAAAGAAGATCTGGCTCATTTTACTGGGAGGCACATTAGTATTATCTTACCCCATTCCTAATGGTGTTTTCTCAGCCTTGGGGCAGCATATGTAATTCTCCTTTTTTATGACTTTGAGAATTGTTTTTCTACTATAAATCAATGGGGCCCTCTTGTCTTAGGAGAATGGCCAAGGTTTCTTCTGCCTGGCATGAAACATTTGAAAATCCTTTTTTTTAAGCTCATTTTTAAATACAAGCCTTGATTGAAATATATAGAAGCTTTGATAAAAATGCAGGCTTATGGTTAGGTGCCTCACTATCATGCTTGGATGAAAATATACCGATGGGTGTTTCCCCAAAACACAAGTATCTTTTTCGAGATTGAACCACTAATGCCGAATTAATTTCAGAATTATTACCGTATTTTTCGCCCTATAGGACGCACTTTTTCCCCTCCAAAAATGAAGGGGAAATGTGTGTGCGTGCTATGGGGCGAATGCAGGCTTTCGCTGAAGCCTGGAGAGCGAGAGGGGTTGGTGCGCACCAACCCCTCTCGCTCTCCAGGCTTCAGGAAGCTCTGCGCAACCCTCGGGAGACCGGGTTGCGCAGAGCTGCCTGCAGTACCGGGCTCAGCACAGCTCTACGTGGCCATCGGGAGCCATCGGGAGCGGGGCGCGAAGTCCTGCCCGGCTCCTGATGGCTGCGCAGAGCTGCCCGCAGTCCCGGGCTCAGCGCAGCTCTGCGCGGCCATCAGGAGTGGGGCGCCTTCCCGCTGTTCCCCGACCTGGTTCTTCCAGCCCCGCACCTGGGGGGGGGAATAATTTTTTTTTCTTTATTTTCCCCCCAAAAAACTAGGTGCGTCCTATGGGCCGGTGCGTCCTATGGGGCGCAAAATACGGTACTTACCTGCCTTCCCGCTATGTCTAATTCTCCCCACGTTTGTCAGTTTTGTCAGTGCTACAGGGTCCATACGTTCCACAGTAATAATATTCCTGCATGCAGGCAGGTAGATGACAACTTTTCATGGAGCTCAGGATAAAGATAATTCCTCCAAGCTTCTAGTGAGTAACTTTGTAACTTGAGTAACTTTGAATAGTTTCTCTCCACCTGCAATGTTGGGTGAAAGATTCCTGCATTGCAGGGAGTGGACTTGCAGTCCCTTCCAAGTCTATAATTCTATGAAATAAGAAACCAGGCTAAGGAACCAGTGGTGGCTTGAACTCTTTCAAAGAATTTGTTAACTTCATTACTGATGTCATAATCCTGAGCTATGAGCTGCGGGATGACATCATGATACAGAGTTAGCTAGGTCATAAATGCCTCCAAAGCATGTTATCTTACTGAAATGATAACTAGGTGTGACAGAAGCAGAGCTGTGTGAGTGTGTTCAGGCTTGCCACAAAGCCTCCCCCAGCCAACAACCTACACAAACATGCAAGCCATTTCAGTTGAGGTATGAAAGTCAAACTTCATTTGCTACATATTGCAGTTGGGATTTTTGAACAACCGTATTCCTTCATATGAACCTGTCCAAGCTCTAAGATCTTGGGGGGAAGCCTCTCTCTGCCCCACCACCGCCACAGGCACATTAGGTTGGGACGTGGGGAGGGCCTTCTTGGTGGCGGCTCCCAGTTAACTTTGGAACTTCCTCTCTAGAGAGGCTGGACTGGCTCCCTCCTTGTTGCCCATCCACCAGCAGGTGAAGACTTTTATTCCTACAGGCTCTTGGGAACTGTTTTAAGGAAAGTGCTTTTAATAGTGTGGTGCTGTTTTCTACTAGATTTTATATATCTGTTCTAATATTATTTTAATTCTGTTTAATTCCTTTTTAACTATAATCACACATACACACAAACATAGAGAGAGCTTTCTGTGTTTTACACATTTGTTTTCATTTTTGTGAGCCACCCTGAGCTCCAGTTCTGGGGAAAAGGAAGGATATAAATATAAATAGTTTTAATTAATTTTTTTCCTGTACATTTGTTTAGCTCCAGTTGCTCATAATCCCATGCTTCTTTCAAAATTTGGACAAATGTGTGCAATGAAGTTGCACTGCCTTTCTAAATGAATTCAGGAATTCTCTCAAGAGCTATGTGGGTTTACTTCTACCACCTCAGAGATCTGTTTTAAGCTCGTTTATCTTTGCTATCTGTTAATAACAGACTTCTGCAAAGCTAAAAAGATTATTAATATTAGATGATCAACACCAAGCCTCATACTGGAAGCTCCAGAGTGGAATCAGTCCCAGTAGAGCTTGCATTTGGTGTCACAGGTAAAAACCCTACTTGTCAAGGATCCGCCAGGAGTGCATTTCAAGGCTCCTGATTTCTCCTTTGCAACTGTGTGCTTACCTGCTCTGCACCTGACAATGCATATGACGTCAGGTGTAGGGCAGGTGTGTGTGGTTGGGGAGAGACCTCATGGGCCAAATTAGAGCCCAGCAGAACATAATTTGGGCCGTGGACCAGAGGTTGCCCACTGGTGTCTTATAATCATGAACTAAAAAACAGCTGCATATATAAGAGAACCCATGTGCTGAATCTTCAGCAGGTCCTAGGAGAAAGACTGTGTGGGTTTGCAAGGCCTGTGTACATTTTCAAAAGCAGGAGGAGGGTGGATGACCACAGCACGTGCCAGAGATGATAAAATGCTAGGTTTATAAACTGAGATGAAAGCTTGGATTTGGCAGCCTTGAAAACAACTGTAGGTCCCCCCCCCCATGCATAATTTACGTCTGTTCTGTTCTAACATCTGGTGCACTTATTTAAAACTCTACTTCTCCACATTTTAAATAGATGGGTTGGTTTGTTGGATAAAGAATGGGAATTGGGATTTACTAACATTAGGCAATGGATCAACATCAATACAGTCAAATCATAGCTGGTGCACATTTAACTTGTACAATTGCAGCTTCACATGCTCAGCGGCTGCACCAAACTGCAGCTGATACTGCACAAGTTAAACGTGTGCAAGGTGGGCTCTCAGACTTGCTTACTGGGCTGTGGGACCCTCCCGCAAGATGTCATGGGAGCCTGCCAGAGCCTGTTAAGCAAGGCCTGCTCAGCACACAGGCTTTGGAAAGGCAGGGGTGGTGGCATGGAGGTGCTTTAAGGGGTTTTCTTACTAGACATGCAATTTCCTGGAAAACAGCCCCCATGCAAGCTGTGAGCTGACTGTAGTAATGGAATTGTCAAATATAGGCAGGAAAGTAAAGCCATTCCCAGCTCAAGATAGACAATAAGCATTTTAAACATTTTCCCCTGGCCTTTCCATTCTAGCCGTAGATAACACAAGATTGTTGCAAGACAATGGATTGACTTCGCCCCTGGAGAAACACTCCATTTTCTCTTGACACAGATGGATGCCAGCAACAACAACGGAATCTATACTGCAACACACTTACTATCAAAGAGACTTTCTGGTTCATTCTGAAGCCATTTTTTGTTCTTTCTTGAAGCTGACTATAGGATCCAGTGGTGAAATCTTGAATTTTAGCGTACCTGTGATTGGGCAGTAGAAGGTCCATTCTGAAACACAAGAGAGAAACATAGGAGGTGTTCATGATCTTTCTTTCTTTGGATTTTGGTTGTTAGTAAGCATAATAAATAATCATTACTGAGCCAATGCACATTCCCTAATGGGAACAATTCCTGCTGAAATGAATGAGTTGGGAGTGGTGGGCAGCTGTTGTTTATGCTTATTCCAAAAAGTTTCCCTGCCTTTTTCCAAGTCATCAAGATCTCCACACTTGGAATCAATCCCATCCTCTTGAGGATCAATGGGCATGAAAGATCCCTGCCTGATAGATGTGCATGCATTAGCCAAGCGGAACAGAGCAGTTCTGTGGGAAGGCAGTGGGCAGACAAACTGTGCAACAGAAGATCATGAATCCTGCTGATCTGCAGGACATTATTATTTAGGGTAAAAGTATGGGTAAAATGACAAGTAATCAAGCTGGACCTTTAGCAACAACTAATGCTCAATTAATTAATTAATTAATTAATTAATTAAATTTATTTACGGCTATTAGCCCATAAATGCTCAATATCTTCAAAGGAAAAGCAACCATGTAGAATCATATTATGTCTGATTTTGATGTATTTGAAAACTTGTTCAATTCTTTCTTAACTTTAGCTAAAGTGAATAAACACATTTGCCTACTGTTGCTTTTAGATTATTATCTAGAAGTTTAGTCTAATGCATGACCCAAGCATTAGAGAGATTATGGGATAGGAGAGCGCATGGCATGGCAAGGCAGCTACTGGTGGCAAGCGTTCTTCCAGTGTTAATTGATGTCAATTAGGGTGTTGTTTCTCTTACAATTAATTTATTAATCATTTTATATCGTTCATCAAAAACATGTTTTAAAGCATTTATTATGTTAATGTCAAATATATATAATGTGCAGACATTTGGGAGCTTTAAAATTCCACTCTGCTGTTTCAGTATAGAGTCCTTGCTAAATTATTTGTTTCTTTAACTAGAATTCTGAAAGAATGTGGATGTTGAGAAAAAAAGAACAAGAGAGGCAGAGATAGGATAATAAGCTACCTTGTAAAAATCTCACAAATCATAAAGGAATGTATAAGACACTGTTGCTAAATAAATATTCACAGAAAATTACTTCACACTACATTTGTTGAACAGTTTAATCAAGAAGTGCATTCACTGGATCCAGCAGACAAAGGGATGTGTTTTTAAACATGAGTTGACAAAGAGTTGAGGCATGCATAAGCAATTGGACATGAGAAAAACCAAAGAGAATGTACCTTCCACCCCTAAGCTGTGGGAGGCTTCCTATTTAATTCACTGAGATGAACAGGACATTGAGTGGGAATTTAAAATGAATTGGGGGCACTTGAAACAAAGATGTTCTTAGACTGCCAGCCTCTAACCATCTACAATGTACCAGTGCTTTATTTTCATTTCTGAGAACTTCTCTGGACACGATATTAGATTTGCTAGCACTGTTAGTTCAGAATGGGGCAATTCTATTAGTGTGAGGTGCAAAAATGTGTTTTGTATCTGTCACTCTATATATGCAGTGCTTCTGAACCAAAAGCTGCATGGCGTCAGTGCTCAGGTTTGTTCCAATCGTTTTCCTGTCTGCACAGCAGGTGCGTGTGTGTGAAGAAAATCACTTTGAAAAACAACAGCCCAGGGTGTCCTTTCTCTGCACTGCTGATTGGGCAGAATCCAATGATGATTGTGTGCTGATGAAAGGTGTTCCATCAGCGGAAAGTGGAGGGGGGAATTTATGGTCATTCTGTGGCCCCTCAATGCTGGTAAGGCCAAAGATGATCCTGTTGGGGGAGGACTGGGAAATGGCCTGGATCTCAAGACTCCAAAGCCATTGTGATGCTCCAGGATGCCCAAACTAGGGGGAGATATAGACCACATTCTGAGCTGGTCTCAATGTCCCTCTCCTTTCTTTCAAACTCTTTGTAAAAACTGTGCTAAGTGGATGGAGGAGTCACTGACTCCTCACTTTTAGGCAGAGAGACTACATTTGGAGATCAACCCCAGCTCCCCTACCATAGGATTACACCCCAAGAAAACCATTTTCACTGAAAATAGGAGGCAGTCTTAGGCGTCAATTCTATGGTTCCTGGCAGGTCATTGCTGGGGCCATAGTATTCTTCAGATCTCTCCAAGGATGGTGAGAGAGTTCTCCATCTAGTGTATAAGTTTGGATCTCCTTCGTTGTCTCTGTGTCCTTTCCCCAGCCAGTGTTCCTTCAGCACTGGAGGGCAAAAATGAAGTGTTTGGAGAGAGACACTGTGGACCCACAACCATCCCATTCACCCAACACATCCCCAGAACAGGAGACAAACTGCACTGTAGTTTATTTCCCTCCCGCTGGACCCAATGCAAGATAAACTCTCCCCCACCATTAAAAAAGAAAACATAACCCTTTCCACCTTTTGCCCCACAGCACCAATGTGGGCCCAGCAGGTTGTGAGATAAAGCAGTTTGTTCGTTTTTGGTTCTCCCTCCCTTTTTATGATTTGCTTTCAGTTCTGTTCCATTCATTTCACTTTTAACTGGTATACCACCTCCCTTCTATATTACTATGCACAAGGTGGTTTACAAGCTGAAGAAACAACAAAATATAAAAAGATCACACAACTGCTGATAACCATCTGATCCAATACTGTACAAAAAAGTCATAATAAAAACCTAACTTTAAAATAAACAACTTATATCAAAGTAATATTCAATGATCCATCAGAATATAATAGTACACATGGTCTGGGAAGGGCTCCTAAGACTGGAGGGAAAGGTGAGGCAGATGGAAGAAAACATTGCCTGATGGCCAGCACAAAATCTGTCTCCCCTCACAAGTGTATTGTATACAATAGTTGATGCCAGGCTTTAATATGTAAAGTACTGGAGTCCAGGGGCACCATCTCCTATGAGCCAAACCCTCCTCCCCAATGTTCAAATGGGGCAGAGGAGGCCAAGCACCCAGCTGAGCATGGCACAGCTTCAGTGGCTGGTTCTTCTTCTTCCTCCTGCCATGGAGGGCAAGGAGCAGGGAAGCAGCCCCCCCCCCGGCCCATGGGGGGGAGGGGGAGGGGGAGGAGCCACTGGCACCACTGGCCATTGAAGCCACGCTGCCATCACTTTTGGCTCAACCCCAGCTCCTCTGCACGTCCTGACATCACACACGTGACAGCCCCCCACCCCAATTGTCCTCAGATGTTGGAGCCTCTGCCGGAAACAGCCTAAGATCCCTCAGTTGCTGAATGGGAATCAGAGCTGTGTGAGCACGCCACAATCACTATGTGTGTGGTAGTATCCTAACATTAAGCACAATTTGCTATGGGATAGAAACTTCTCCTCTCCCCACCATAATATATATTTAGAGTATCATGAAAGGTCTCATGGACATGTACGTACCTTCCACGCTGCTTCTGCAGAGCTGAGGCCAATGTTTTAATCTCACAACAACCCCTGTGAGAAATGTTAAGCTGTGAGAGGAGGCTTCCTCAAGGATACTCAGAGTTACATAGGTAAGTGAGGACAGGGCATAGCATGGGTTGCCAGTGCCTGGGGCAGGGTAAGTGTTGCGCACCCCTGGTAGACTGGGCAATGGTCAGGCCCTTCGCTGGCCAGCATCTAATCAAGGCAGTCCCTCCCTCCTCCCCCTCCCTCTCGGCTCAGGGATGGGGCACGTGTGGGCATCCCTTCGCCAGCCGCGAGGAGGAGGAGGGGGTGCCCCAGCCCTGAAGGCCATGGCCCCCCATGCAACGCCACTGAATGATGGGGACCTGAACTCACCTCATCCAAGCCCATCACTCACTGCCCTACCAGTGGCTTTCATATAAGCTTCAGCCAACCATGGGTGCTGTGCCTCTCACTACAGCCAGGCATGAGAAAGAGTCAATGTCTCTGCACTAGGAAAAGTTTTGCTTGCTGAGTTTTTTGCAGCTGCAAGCCAGGCTGGTAGTCAGCTGGCAACACTGCTCTCACATTTCCCACACAAACACATTTCTGCTTCATCTTTTTGCTTTAAAGCATTCAACTAAGTGCAAGCATGTCCTGTGGATTTACCTGAAATTAAAGTGTTGTGAATTTCATTTCATTCTCTGAATTAAAATCGGATCCTCAGTATCAGTTACTGCTTTGCTGGGATCTGCTGAATAAATAATTAAAGGCAAAACTTTGGTATATATTACATCAACACCAGCTTTTCCCAGCCTCTGCCCAACCCTGATTACATATTAACCTAACAAAAACGTCTTACTTTTTGGTGAGTCAAATGTCAGATGACAGATACTGTTACTGAATGACTGCACATTTTTGATTGTGAATTATGAAAATAAGAATCAGAATTTGGTTTTAAATGCCTTTAATTCTACTTAACAAAATTAACGCCAGTTTTATAGCAAGTACTCTAATTAAATTGTTTTTGTGGACCATGCTAAGATAATACTGCATAATTAAGCACATAATCCATCTAAAGTTAAGGCGCTTTCAAGGCTCAACTTCTATGCACACATTTGAAAGCTCTACTGTTGTCAGTGAGACTTACCGTACTTCTGAGCATGCATGCAAAAGACTGGGCTAAAAATCTCATTACTGTCAATGTGACTGTTAAGCACTAAAATGAGACTTAAAAGAGCTCAGCCTTGGCTGGATTCTGTGCAACTGCCTTTAACAGAAGCCTGATGTGCTAGCATTAGCAAGTGAAAATGTGTATCTGTGCTGGGATAACCTTCACATCCCAATTTGTGCTGCTAAAGTAACAGGAGCCAGCCAGGATATTAAAAAACAATCAAACAGCCAGATAACCCTGCTGGACCTAAAAGATCAGTAACCTGTAAGCTAGAGGAGATGGACTTACAGCAGAAAATGGTCTTGGGCAATGGTACCTGCTCACCTCTAAATCTTGGTTTATTACCCCTCTTAAGGCTCCCAAACTATTTGAATTCCTTAACTTCCTCAGCTCATAGATATGCCTTTGTAAAGGCAAGATTCAACACCTTCCCATCGAACGTGCTGAGAAATAGATTCTCCAATGGACAGATATCGCTCTTATGTGATTGTAATTGTGGGGCACCGGAATCGTTACATCACATAATTTTTGACTGTGCTCTGCACTTACCGGCCAGGAGCAAGTTTCTTGCTCAGTATCTTAAGGGAATTGCCGATGATACGATTGAAGCCAAACTGAGATATCTACTAATTGACGATGACCCCCTAAGATCACTCACGGTTGCCAGATTCTTGATCAGTGTCCTATCCCTAAAGAAGAGAAACGGTCTCCTGTGCGGCTCGGATAACCCCTTTAAACCATGATCTATGTTTTAGGTGATATCACCATTGTTTTATGGTGTCACCATTGATCTATGTTGATCTATGTTTTAAGCAATATCACCATTGATATCCGTGATTAATTTATGAGCAGAGGGCGATGTATAGGTTACAAATTTATTGTAATGTATGATGGTCGTCCTTGTTCTTGTTTCCTTCGGTTCCTGTTTGTCTTTTGTAAGTTTAGGCGATTTTAAATTTGGAGGTCTAAGTATAATATGTTGATATGGGAAACTATCGTGTAATGGGCCAATGGCCGTAATAAAGATCAATCCAATCCAAACCCTGCTGGACATTATCTACTTGCGCGGTGTTTAGTTATCACATATAATTACCATTTTTGTTACAATGTATTCTACTGATGGAAGAGACAAGCTATAGTTAGTTATAAATAAATAATAAATGGCTCCACCTTGATCCTTAACATTACTCAATAAAATGCATGGATGTCTAAAGATGATGAGGAATGGGGAAACAAGGAAGCCTTCATTATATTGATAATATTTATTAAGGCTTTCCAGATAATAATAAATGTGGATGTTTGTTCTTGAAGCATAGTTATCTTTTAGGTTGCTAGGACCCCCAAGAAAAATGCAAAAACCCACATTAGGGAGCTCTTTTTTATTTCCTGTCAGAAAATGTGGGGGGGGGGTGTTTTGTTTGTTACTATGTAATGCATTTTATGTTTTTATACTGCCTTGTGATCTTCAGATGAAGAGTGTTGTTGTTGAGTCGTTTAGTCGTGTCCGCCACTTCGTGACCCCCTGGACCAGAGCACGCCAGGCACTCCTGTCTTCCACTGCCTCCCGCAGTTTGGTCAAACTCATGCTGGGAGCTTCGAGAACACTGTCCCACCATCTTGTCCTCTGTCGCCCTCTTCTCACTGTGCCCTCCATCTTTCCCAACATCAGGGTCTTTTCCAGGGAGTCTTCTCTTCTTATGAGGTGGCCAAAGTCTTGGAGCCTCAGCTTCAGGATCTGTCCTTCCAGTGAGCACTCAGGGCTGGTTTCCTTCAGAAATGGAGAGGTTAGATGAAGGGCGGTATATAAATTTGATGATGATGATGATGATGATGATGATCCTGGGAAGCTTTCATGCTGTTTCCCAGGGCTTTTCATCAAGCTGGATGGTAAACAAAACCAAAATTATAAAGGGGAGGGAGAGAGGAAAATATTGGGCAGGTGGTGAAGCCATCACTTTCCAAGTTCCCGGTGTTCCCAACCAAGCAGCTGATTCTCTGGAGCAGCATCGAAGCATCTCATTCCCGCTCCCCGAGCTGCCTCGAGATGAACTTTTGCGGGGTAAAGCCCGGCCCATTTTCGGCATATCCCGCGGGGACCCCCGCAGCAGCCTCCTTTCTTAAAACAACAACAACGTCCCCCCCCCCTCGAAAGAGCCGCTCAACCCCCCCCCCCCCAAGTACCTGCTCCTGAGCCAGAGACCAGACCAAGCAAAGCAGGAGCCGGCCGCCTCAGCCCGCCCGCCCCCCCCCCCCGGCCAAGGGGCGCCGCCCCGCCCGCGCTGCCTCCGCTTCCCTTCCTGGCTCCCGGCAGCTCCAGCTCCGGCTCGGCGGGGCGGGGCGGGGCGGGGCGGCCCGTCCTGGCGGCCGCCCCCCTCTCTCTCTCGCCTCCCGCTCCCATTCATTTGCTCAGCCCCGAGAGGAGCCAGACGCCGCCGCCTCCTCTCTGGTGTCCCGCACGGACGGCGGCGTGCAGGTGAGTTGAGGGGGAGATACCGAGCCGGACTGCGGGACCCTCTCGGCGCTTCAGCCCGAGCGGAGGAAAAAGAAGGAGCCGCCGCCGCCGCCCGGTCCCGTTTCCCCGGGGGCGCCTTCCTGGGCGCGTGGCTGCCCCGCTCCGCGGCAATGGGGCTGAGCCGAAAAGCCCACCAAGCGCCCTGGTCTTCCGCCGCCCCCTTCGCCCCTCTCCCCCCCCCCTCCTCGGCGCCCGCTCCCGGTTCCTGGGCTGCTGCCGGAGGCGCTCGCCGTCCAACATTTCTTCTTCATTCCCTTGCAGGCGCGCGCGCGGGGGGAGGGGGGGGAAAGGGGGCAGGAAGGCTTTCCCCGGTGCGCTTCCCCTCCGCTCTTCTTGGCCGAACATCCACCTGTTGCGGCGGAGCCCAGGCGCCCCGGGAGGCTTCCATCCTGCGGACAAAAGGGCTGCCGCCCCCGGGAAACCAGGAGCAGCTCCCTGGTGCTCGAGGGCTTCGCAGGCCCTTCATCTCCTCTCCATTGGCGCCTCAGCAGTGGCGTAGCGTGGGGGGTGCAGGGGGGGCCGGCCGCAACATCTGGGGGTTAGGGTTAGGGGGTGCAAATCCATGGGTTAGGGGGCGCAAATTACTTGCCTTGCCCCGGGTGCTGACAACCCACGCTACGCCACTGCACCCATGCAAGCATATTCCCAGTGGCGTAGCGTGGGGGGTGCAGGGGGGGGGCTGGCCGCACCGGGTGCAACACCCGGGGGTTAGGGTTAGGGGGTGCAAATCCATGGGTTAGGGGGCGCAAATTACTTGCCTTGCCCCGGGTGCTGACAACCCACGCTACGCCACTGCACCCATGCAAGCATATTCCCAGTGGCGTAGCGTGGGGGGTGCAGGGGGGGCCGGCCGCACCGGGCACAACATCTGGGGGTTAGGGTTGGGGGCGCAAATCCACGGGTTAGGGGGCGCAAATTACTTGCCTTGCCCCGGGTGCTGACAACCCACGCTACGCCACTGCTGATTTGGAGCCCTGACTAGATCACTGGTGCAAATGGAAGGGCATGGAAAACCGTTTCCTAGTTCCCCCTGGCAGCCAGGACTTAGTGGATGTACAGTAATAACTTATGACAGCACAGTGACATCACAGTTGTGTCCATAGCAGCCACAGGTGGGGTGAAACAGGATTGGGAGTAATCCAGGAATCCTAACTCTGGCTGGGGAGCAGCTGCATCTGAAGCCCTGCGGGTGAGGGGGGCAGGTGTGGGGTGGCTTGTTTTTGCTGCCCTAGCTGTAGGTTTGTGCAGCTGAGAGAGCAGAGGACCAGGGCCTCCGGGGATCCGCAGGACTTTGAATCCAAAGTCAAGACTTTGAATCGGGCACAGCAGTGGCCAAGCCCTCCTGGCAGGACGGGGGGGGGGGGCTGGTGGAGGGTCAGCTGTCTTGTCTTCATCACCTCAGGCAGCACAGATCTGGAGGTGAGGATTGCACTATAAGCCTAAGTTTTGAACCATACTAGTTTAGTTTGATGTACATATAGAGCTGTGTTTTAACCTATAAGAAAGCTTATTGTTCGCTTCTAGCATGATTTAGGATATTGCTTCCCCAAGTGGGCTGTACTGCTCCCTGTGGGGCAGTGGGATTACTTAGGGGGCGCTGAGAAGCAGGGGGGCACTGAAGGTGATAAGGACTATCAGACTTTGGAAAGTTGACAAAACTGGATCCGACTTTGAAAAGTTAGTACAATTGGCTCAAGTTGATCACTTTTGCTGAATAGTAAACAAAATAGTTTTATTTTGGTTTTGAGTGAAGGTGAAATTAATGGTTACTATTTTGAATTTTATTATGTTAATATATTCCTTAGTGGGCCATGCAAACGGCTGTTTTGAATAATGCTTTTTATAAGGTGGGGTAGTGGACCCTGGGGATGAGTTTATGCAACCAAAGTGGCAGTGATCCGTAAAAGATTTAGGAGATATGAGATGGGGAAAGCTTTTTATCATATATTTTATTTCAGATGTACTGAAGCATTCTAGACATGGAATGGAAATCTGATACAGACCATGCTGGAATAGACTATGTTATGGGATGTCCCTTAGCGTAGGGACAACAGTGGCCAAGCCTTCCTGGCAGGTATTCATGCAGAGGCTGGGTAGCATTTTGTAGTCTAAAAGAAAGCAGAACAAAACATTTGGCACCAGTTTGGCTGCAGGAGTTGTCAGAAAGAAGGCATACAAGGTGCCATCTAACCATCTTAGGCATCGGTGATCCCTTGAGCCACTGTGAAGAACTCGAAGCGTTCGACGTAGTCTTCCCACGCGTGGGGCTCTGATGGCTGGAAGGGCTCCAATACCCTTGGACTCTCCATTGTCCTGTGGGCAGGGTCGTCTTCTCAGCTGGCCAGTGAGTCTTGTTCTTAGCTACAATCTGGACTCTGAGGCAGGGCTGCGTTTAACCGCTCCTCAGCATTCCGGATCCCATCCTCGTCGCCAGTTGTTGTGACGTGGGGTTTGTGATTTCAGCTCTCTTGACATAATATGCTGGAGACAGTTCTCTAGTAACACTTCTTTATTAAAAGCAACAAGACTGAGACCTGAAGAGGGGAGAGCTACATTTATAGGGACAGGGAACTAGCTAGAAGGGATACATTTTGGAGGGAACAATATCAGGCAATCACAGTCCTGCCTTTTGGAGGCAACCAATAAGACAGAGGATCCAAATACAGCAGCTTAAATGAACCAATAGTAGCTGTACCCTCTGGAACCAAAAGGCAGTTACTTTACCATAATTCAATTACAGACAATAATAATACAGATATAAAATCCTTTGACTCAATACACAACATAAAGTTTACTCCTTAGCCCTGTCTTCTCCTGAAGATATCCCACAAGGCACGTATATATTGCCCAATATATCCATATTTCAACATAGTTGACACAAACTAGTATACTTATTTAGCTGGAGTATTGTGTACGCACATGTGCCCCCCCTCTCTTTTCTTGATTAGGCAAAACTTGTCGCTCAATGAGACACAGGTCTTTGTCTAGCAAACTTTCCATCCAGTCCTGGCTTTCACGTATTGCAGCTCTCTGGGAAAAGGGCATTTGTCTTCCCAGAGATGCAAGATCTTGTTGGAAACGGGCGCCACTTCTCCACTGGCTGCAGGGCGAGGGAGGCACCTGCAGGGGCTCTGCATCTTGTGCCGCCCGAGGCAGCTGCTTCACCCCACCTCATGGACAGGCTGGCTGGGCCTATGATCCCAGGAGAAACTCATGCAGTTCTGAGACGCTTTCCTAGTTAACTATTAGAGAATCACGGAGAACATGTGGTTGGCATCAAATAAACCTTTCTTTATGTGTTGGTAGCGGTCGTCTTGTTGAAAGGAGAATGTTTACAGAAAGAATTTCCAGGCATAGCACTGACATGCGAAGAATCTGAGAATGCTGAACAATTGCAACTATAGAGCATTAAGCTTCCTGTCTTGTTTGGGCTAAAATCTTAACTGAATTTATTAAATGTATAGGGAGGGGAAGGTCAAAGGAAGTGCTGTCTTATTGTTTTCTCTCTTTTTGTTTGTGTGTAGATTATGAAGTACAACTACTGTCCTGAATTCCAGAAATAGCATCACAGATTGTTTATTTCACTGTTAAAATACGAAAACCTTAAATCGCTCGTTTAACTTTTAGTCACTTTATAGCAAACCTTAAATCACTTGAAACAACTGAGTGCTGTGTTTCGTTCTAAACTTTCTCTGAGATAAAAGATGGCTATAGTGAGAGTTAAAGTGAGATGTTAAAAAGTGTGTGTTTGGGGGGAAGGTTTTCTGAAAATGGTTCATATTGCTTTTTTGTATAATTGTTGGTTAAGAGAGTTAACCATTACTATCTTTCAGTGAAAAGTTTGAACTCATTCATGTGTTAGCAATCCCAAATTTGTACCCCAAAATGTAAATGGATAGTGAAAAAGTACATAATAAGGTGAACAGAAATAAGGTGGAATGTAAATATTCACATGTATTGTGAAAAGATATGCAAATCGATACTTAATTGTTCTACAGCTACAGTATTTGTATCACATCTGTCCTGTACTTGTTGCAAAGTGTGTTCTAGGTCTTATAAGCCAACATGGCACACACACCCCAGATGTTGCTAGGCTGCATCTCCTGCGTCTCTGATATTGGCTATATCGGCTGGGGGGTGATGGGAGCTGTGCCCTCCAGGTGCTGTTGGTGGGGGCTGCCCCTCTGTGAGATTGTCTCATATTCTAGTTCCAAGCTTCAAGGGAGTAGTGTCTGCCATTTTGTAGCACAAATGTTGTCATGCACTCACAAGTCAGTCACCCCCTTGAACTGGCAGACTTGGGAATACTGAGGTCTGCAGATGTACAACGAAAGTGCTTTTGGGGGGCGGGGGGGGGGGGAGGTTGGGAAGCAGGAGGTGGGAGCTTGAGTGCCACAAAGTGAATGGGGAATAGTTCCTTTTGAGATTTTTTTTTTTTTTTTGTAATAAGGAAATAAAGACAGCAGTAACAAGTGTGAATGTTTGTTCCTTAAGCAGGGTTACCTTTTCATTTCCTAGGAGAGGTGTAAGAGGTTCCCATGTGAGCTCAGGAGACATATTTTGAAATGTGTGTTTCCACTTTCTCCCTGACTCTGTCGCACTACAGTTCCCCTTGTGACCTTAGATGTGCACAACCTGAGACCTGAACATCTAACTTGTGTTCTCCCTGTGTGGGGTTTATATACCGGTGGATATGTGCTGTCAGTGGCTTTTGAGGTGCATCATACTCCATATTCTGTTGTTCCAGTGTGGGTGGAATAGTAGGGGATGATGAGGCAGATGTTTTTTATTTATTTTCCTCTTATATTATGCTCAATAGGAGGGAAATTGCTTCCACCATCCCAGACCTGATGGGTGTGTCCATGGAATGCAAAAGTTTAGGATTTGGCATAGCCATGCCGCACCCCAAACTCATTTCCTCCTCCTTCTGCTGTAATTTTACCAGTGGTGGAGTTTCCTGCTGGTGTTTCAGGTGAGTTTCACTGGCCTTGGTGTCATCCTGGTGGCATAATGCCATTTCTGCTTGTGGAGCGGGGCTGAATACATGGCAGCTGAAATGTCAAAGGAGTTTGCAAAAGAGTGTGTTAAGTTTTGAACTGTGTGGTTTCTATATGCAAAGCTGCACTTCCATCTGGGAGATTTCTGCAATGCAAGCTTAGACACACTGTTCATAGGAGATCATGGGAAATCTGGAGCGGGAGAAGCTTTTATTACAAATTCAAGAAAATGCACCCACTCTCAGTATCAGATTATTTTGGGGAAACATTTCAGACTTAGTGCAAGTAATGTTTCTTTTTGTATCATGCAAAAACTGTGAAATGACCTTGATTCCCATGCCACATTCTGACATTTCAGGTCAGTTCATGAAAATACCCCCCTAAATACCAATGTTCTTATCTGTATGAATAAAACTTACTTTTTGTCTTCAGAAAAACCTTCATAATTTTGATTACTTTTACCCACACATTTCACAGCTTGGCATGGCAGCATTAATCCTATAACACTGCCTTTTCCATCACATTAATAAAGAACAATAAGTTTCCTGAACAATTTTTTAAATGACTTATTTGCGTATTTACACACTTGTGAGTTTAGATTCCGGTCTGAACTGATAAGGCTGAACATGTTGCATTAGCACCAAAGGGGTCTTTTTTGGTTCAGCAGCTGTGGATATATTTGTCCAGGTGTGACAGAATTCTTTAGAAGTTGGACGTACTCAGCGAAGCAATTAAAAGGTGGGTGGGTGTGAAATCAAGGATAAAGAGCTCTCATACCTAATTGAGATGATCAACCAAATACTGGTGTGTTCTTTCCTTTTGTCCTTAATGGAAGGTCAGCTTCAAAGATGTGGGCACCGAGAAAATGTTAAGAGTGTGGAATCTACTAATTTAAAACCTTTCTGCAATCGGGAAATGGTAATCAAATACAACAAAGCATTGTCACTGTGAAGTCCATAATAGTTTCTGTGACGGGGGTGGGGTATCATAAGCTATAATGGCAGGATTGAATCTTGCTTTGCTTTCAAATTATATCTGTTTCTAATTCTCAGGTTGGCACATCCCTGGAGGATATGCAGCCACCCTGATTCAGATAGAATTGGAAACCACACTTTGTGGAGGTATCCAGACAGGGGCAGTGCATCCTGTTTCACCACTTGAGGGGAGGCAGAAAGTGCTGCCTTGCCCTGCCGTCCCCCCACCTGCTCCTACTGCAGCCTACTCTGCCCCTGCTGTGCACCCTGCTGCATTTGCCCCTGGCAGAGAAGCACCACCATCACAGGAGCCCATCTGGGGTGAGATCTTACCTCAGATAGACACGATCCTGCCCAAAATTGGCTCCAATGTTCTACTGATGGTGGAGGTGTTGGGGCAGGTGGGACACCCACAGGCATGCCACCTGGTGGGGGAGGTGCTGCCTGAGGCTGTGGCCTCACCCTGCTTAATGTATCCAGAACACTGTTCCATTTGTGCTGGATTACTTGTGGTTTTTGCATTCTGAGGATGTGGACAAGCTGCTTGCAGGATTAGAGCTGAGCACCTGTTCGCTTGACCCTTGTCCACCTGGGCTTCTTAGAACTAGCTGAAGGGGATTGACTGGGTCGGTCATTGCCTAGGGGGAGATACCACCTGCCTTAAAGGAGGTAAAGGTGTGCCCTTCCTTAAGAGGACTTCCCTGGCCCCAGAATAATATTCTCCAGTGACAAATATCCTGTGGCAATATTCTTGAAGGAGTTCAGGAAGCCCAACTTCAGGCATGTTTGAAAGAAGCTGACTATATGCACCCATTTCAGTCTGGTTGCAGGCCCCCATCATGATGCTGAAACTGCCTTGGTTGATGACATTTGTTGGGAAGGAGGTGGGGAGTGTGTGACCCTGTTCATTACCCTTGTCCTCTCTGCTGCTTTTGTTATTGTCAGTGGTATTTTTCTGGAGTGGCTCTGGGAAGTGGGAGTTGTAAAATAGATGCCTCTTCGGCGTACACAGCCTTTAGGAATAAGGAATTACAGAAGGTGTTGGGGGCAGTCAGGCTCTCAGAACCACTCAGGAAAGATTCACTGTTCTGTTAAGCCCTGAGGTTTAAGAATGCCCTGCAGGAGCTTCTGGAGAAAATTGAAATTTCCTACCATGAATTTCTGTTCTGAGTCTCCTATCAGGGTGTTCCACCCACCTCTTCTTCTTAAGCCACCAGGACATAAGTTGCTGCTAATAAATCAAATTTATTCTGCCAGCACCACACGTCAGGGAAACTGATAGGAATGCCTGCAGTTAATTGTCTTCTTTTGCCTCATTACTTAATGTTTCTTAATTAATTGTTAATGTTAGAATTATTCAGAATAGTGCATAGGTTTTATTTTTAGTTTGAGGTCAAGGTCAGGCCAGTCTGGGAATTAAGGTGTCCCTTTCCCTTGGAAATGCAGATGTCATGGGTAGGCAAACTAAGGCCCGGGGTCCAGATCCGACCCAATTGCCTTCTAAATCTGGCCTGCGGATGGTCTGGGAATCAGTGTGTTTTTACATGAGTAGAATGTCTCCTTTTATTTATAATGCATCTCTGGGTTATTTGTGGGGCATAGGAATTTGAGCTTGTACATTAAGAGGCCATTTCTTCTTTTGAGTGTTCCCAAAATCAGATTCCTGCTTGTGAATGTGAATTCACTGGTTCGTACCTAGTGTCAGTATAGTAACTTGTATTAAAATGCGCTTGATCGTCCCTTGCATTCAAGACTGCTTGCCCGCGGAGGCCAGGTAACTCCTGGCGAGAAAGAGTCAAGGGTTAACATGTCCCTGCCTTCCAGAGGAGTGTAGTGTCCTTGCCAAGGCCCTCAAGGCACACTGGACCTCAGCTGAGGTGTTTCTCCAATAACAAAATCCGATTTTGTTTGTTCGTATTCCCAAGGAGGGAGCATTTCATCTGAAGAATGTCCTGACATCATAACAGCAAGGGTTGGGTCACCTGTTGTGGCAAAGGAATTGGAAGTCAGAATACAGTTATGTCTTAAATGAATACCAGCTACAGCTTGGGTCATCTTACATAGCAATCTTGGTTCCCTTAAAGCAGTGCTACGTACGTAAAGGTACGTAAAATAAACGTATCAGCGGTACGTAAAATACCGTATCAGAGGTATCAGATACATACCGTATCAGAGGTACGTAAAATAAACGTATCAGCGGTAGGCAACCTAAGGCCTGGGGGCCGGATGCGGCCCAATCACCTTCTCAATCCGGCCCCTGGATGGTCCAGGAATCAGCGTGTTTTTACATGAGTAGAATGTGTCCTTTTATTTAAAATGCATCTCTAGGTTATTTGTGGGGTATCGGAACCTGTTCATTCTCTCCCCCCCCAAAAAAAATATAGTCCGGCCCACCACATGGTCTGAGGGATGGTGGACCGGCCCACGGCTGAAAAAGGTTGCTGACCCCTGCCCTAAACCATGTGAGGCAGGGTACCTGACGGGCTGCTTGCTCCTGACCAGTTAATTTAGTATCTTCCTTTTGTGCTCTCACATTCGGAGATAGCACCTTCTTTTGGGAACCCCCCCATATTTGTTCAGCTGGTGCCAGCTGTTTTGTTCCCTGGAACATTAATTGGCTGTTGTTGTGATTGACTAGTTAAACCCTGATGCTGTTTTAACCTGCTGTTTTTGTTGCACCTCTCAGTATTTGACTATTGTGTAGCATATTGCTTTTAAGTAATGTTTTGTAAGCTGCCTTTAAGAACTGTGGCTGAAAGACGGAGTCACATAAATAACAAAAACTGCAAAATACACCCCACTCCTAAATCTCAGCCCTTGTATTTGTTGTTTGAAACAGCACAGCTTTGAAGCAGCAGAAAAGATGGAAAATAAGTTTCTTCTGAAAATGTGGTAAGATGACAGAAAAAGTGAACTTTGAGTAGAATTGTTCTAATTTTTTTGTTCTGAGCTGCTTAAAGTGTCCTATCCAGAATATTGTCATAGTAGCTGCAAGAGTTAAAGGCATACACCTTCATTCTTCTAATATTATGACCCATTTTAGCCTCTCAGCCACTGTTCTCTACGGAACAAAGAAGAATTGTTTAGGGCTTTTGTTAGAAATACTCAGCCCTTGCTGGAGTTGTCAAAGTTTTCTTTTGGTAATGAATGACCCTGAATTGCTTGCTGTAATTAAATCTGTATGTAGCCTAGTGGGGAAAACTGGCTGAAATGCTCATTTGTTGCAGCCACAGTCTTTTCACATAGATGTTATGTTGGTAGAAAGAGGCACCTAAAACCCTTTTTTGCCGGGGGTGGGGAGGAGGTTTTTTTGACTGATAAACACTTCCTGCTGACTTTGCACAATGTTTAAAGTACCCAAAATGGATGTTAGTTGTGGGAGGCCAAACCAGTACACTACCCAAGAGGGTGGGCAGATAAAGGACGTCAGAGGGTGAATTTCAGGCAGTGATGCATCTTACTCCCAACTGCATAGGATTTGCAGCTTTACAGGATCTTTCTAATTTTTCCTTACATTGATGCCAGCCAACATAAGAAAGTTAAAGTTAAAAGCCTTTCACATCTATTAGCAACACCATCATCACCATCAATGCACAGGGTTCTTTTATGACATCATAATAAACAAGGTCTCTTCTCCCAAGAAGCTAGGTGTGATGCTGGCAGACTGATATGTTGGTCTGCCAGCCAAATGTCAGGTCTGCTGCCAAATTTCTATAAAGCAGAAATGGAAAAGAGGAGTTATGTTAAAGGGGTAGGAGGAAAGTTCTAAAACTCCGCTTGCCTGTTCCACTTGCAGCAGGGGTTCTTCTCATCTCGAAGCCTTATTGAGGGAAAAACAATTTGAACAAATTTGGAGAGGGAAGCAGAAGTAGATAGTGGGTTCAGTGTATCTAGTCTAATGCATAATAAAGGTTGCATTGATCCTTTAGTTGAGATTCCTGCATTGCAGGGGGGTTGTAGTAGACCCAGGGGTCCCTTCCAATTCTGCACTTACATGATTCTGGAAAATGACAACTTGCCTCTTCAAGAGTAACTTAACAGCCAGCCTGATTCTGACATGCATATTTATTTTATTTATTTATTTTGTTCCTGTGAAGCATCTCAAGGCAATTTCACAATATAGTAAAAATATGTATAATAACAGCTATATAAAAGCAGTTAAAGCAAATATATGAAATCAATTTCAGATCCAATACAGTGGTGCCTCGCAAGATGAACGCCTCGCAAGATGAAAAACTCTCTAGACGAAAGAGTTTTCCGTCTTTTGAGGTGCTTCACAAGACGAATTTCCCTATGGGCTTGCTTCGCAAGACGAAACGTCTTGCGAGTCCCCCCCCCCTTTTCTAAGCCGCTAATAGCCGCTAAGCCGCTAATAGCGCTAATCCTCTAAGCCGCTAATAGCCGTGCTTCGCAAGACGAAAAAAACGCAAGACGAAGAGACTCGCGGAACGAATTAATTTCGTCTTGCGAGGCACCACTGTACTGATATACTGACTTGCAAATCTTCCTGGCTGGTTTGGCCATGAAGGAGAGTTCTGGAGAACAATGGGTGACTGCGATTCCATAGTCCAGGGCAGCCTCCGATGAAGCACTTCTTTGTGTCCTGTGAAAAACAAAGTTGTTTTAAAGCAGTCACAAATAGTAGTAGAGATCCTGCTGCAACATGCTGTTTTCTTTTTTTTAAAAAAGGGAACATTTATTGATAGATACTATGTAAATGTAAATGTGACAATGTGATTAAAAATAATGCGCAAATTGCTGGAAAAGGATCGCATCAAAGTTAAACACACTGATTATCTCAGCGCAAATGTTATTTGGCATTCACTTCTGATTACAAGAGCCTTCTGAAGAAATGACAAGACAATTACAGGGCTTGAGTTATTTTTCAGCGTCAGCAGAAAAGCAAAGGTGTTATAACATGAAGCCTGCCCTTTGGGCACAGCTAGCACAGAAGTAGGTGTGTCTTGTAAACTCTGTTTTAGCAGAGTTTTATTTTAAAGGAAATCGCAATCTGACATTAAGGCAAAATAACATACGTTTCAAAATCTCATTTTCTTTGCTAGAGGTACTGGCTCTGATCCATCTCTAATTATAGATGATCCCTATAGCCCAATAACCATATAACCCTATTAACTTGGAAATATGCTCTGTGGCATTCAATGAAACTCCATCCAGTAGAGGTGTGCATAGGATTATAGCTTTAGTTTGCCCTCCTCAGCAGAGACACACATTCCCAGTCCCATCAAAGGAGCATGCAGCCAGCTCCTAGCCTTGATTAGCATGTTCATGCAAATACAGCTCACATTAGCCACATGAGGAATTATAGCTGGGTCATGGTGATTGTATTTTTAAACAGAGAGAGCTAGTATTTTTAGGATGCCATCCTCAAATTGTTCCTGGCATTATTTGGTACTATAAGCAAATCACTGCATGGGTTTGAATCTGAAATTAAAGAACACTTGGTCTAATCCATTATGCTGTAACGGAAATGTAGGCGGTAGGCCAAAGAGAAGACTCCTATACAGTATTTAATTTCCCAAGCTGAGCCTCTATCAGAAGAATGTCTTCAGGTATAAATATGTTGATATTACTTGTTTGCATATGGTCGCACTGTTGACGCTCTGTGAAACGGTTTTCCTAGTATTCTTGATAACATGGGAGGTGTTAATACTCCTCTCCTCCAGAGCATTAACTGTCACTATGGTACTTCTCCGTGGAGACCAGGGATGGAGAACTTGTCTTCCTCCAGATATTGCCAGACTCCCCTCCCCTCAGCCCCAGCCAGCATGGCCAACGGTCAGAGAAGATGGGCGTTGGAGTGCAGGGCCACAGGTTGGAGGGCCACAGGTTTTCCATCTCTGCTCTCCACTGAGGGGCAAATGGTATAATATGCTTGTTTAGCTGCATGTAATGTTAACGCATAGAATCATAGAATCATAGAGTTGGAAGAGACCACAAGGGCCATCGAGTCCAACCCCCTGCCAAGCAGGAAACACCATCAGAGCACTCCTGACATATGGTTGTCAAGCCTCTGCTTAAAGACCTCCAAAGAAGGAGACTCCACCACACTCCTTGGCAGCAAATTCCACTGTCAAACAGCTCTTACTGTCAGGAAGTTCTTCCTAATGTTTAGGTGGAATCTTCTTTCTTGTAGTTTGGAGCCATTGCTCCGTGTCCGCTTCTCTGGAGCAGCAGAAAACAACCTTTCTCCCTCCTCTATGTGACATCCTTTTATATATTTGAACATGGCTATCATATCACCCCTTAACCTCCTCTTCTCCAGGCTAAACATGCCCAGCTCCCTTAGCCGTTCCTCATAAGGCATCGTTTCTAGGCGTGACTGCTTCTTCACTCCAAAGGGGCAATTTCTATGGTAAAGCTGAAAGGAAGGACGAGCACTTAGAACTACAGATCTAAATATAAATAAAAATCTAAAAGTGTCTGAGATCCATGCTCTTTTGAGGCAGAGAAGAAATGGTGGGAAAGTTACAAATTTCCACCTCCCAAGGTTGCTTTAGAACTGGGAAGTGACTAATCTGTTAATGTTCAACACAAACCAGAGTTTTGCTTGCACCTTCTTCTTTACAGAGACATGTACTAGCCATGTGAGGTAGGATGTATTGTCTTTGGCAGAAGATTTTAGAGTGGCAGGTCTGCAGCTTTTTTTACGGTAGACAACGAGCCTAGAGTGTCTGCGTTATCCTCCTTTTCAGAGTTGCTTTCACTTTGGCGAAACAGCCATGTGTTTTTATTCCGTCTGAATACGCAGTACAGTGGTACCTTGGTTCTCAAATGCCTTGGAACTCAAACAACTTGTAATCCAAACACTGCAAACCTGGAAGTAAGTGTTCCGATTTGTAAACTTTTTTTGGAAGCCGAATGTGCTCTGTTTTTAGTGTTACACTTCCGTTTTGAGTGTTACACTGAAGTTTGTCTGTTTTTGCTATTTATTTTGCATTTTTTGTTTTGTGGCTCTTTTTTTGTGACTCTGTGGAACCCAGTTTAGCTATTGATTGATTGATTGACTGATTGATTGATTGATGCAGGACATTGTTTATTGCTTTCATTTTATGGATCAATGGTTTTGTTAGATAGTAAAATTCATGTTAAATTGCTGTTTTAGGGCTTGCTTTTAAAAGTCTAGAATGGATTAATCCATTTTGCATTACTTTCTATGGGAAAATGCACCTTGGTTTTGGAACGTTTTGGTTTTGGAACGGACTTCTGGAACGGATTAAGTTTGAGAACCAAGGTACCACTGTAGTCCAGATGGATTCAGGCTTGAGGAGAGTGAGGATTTGATTAAATCTGGTGAAGTGTAAAACAGCACAGGTGGCTTTTTGTTGGCAGGGTGTTACAGAGGGATTAATCTATGAAAGTGTTTGCTATGGTTACCAGGTGAGAATAAATGTTTTGCTTAGAGGAAACACCAAGCCTTCATTACAGAGAACTTTAGACACAATAAGCTATCTTGTGCTAGCCATTTCCCCACCACCCAGCCCTCCCTGCCTGCTTGTAAGAGAAGTCTGGGACCCACAGCTCGTAAATCAAGGCCAAAAGAGCAAGATGCACTGCATCCTTTGAGAAGAAACTATGAGCTGTTTCGAATCTCTGTGCTGGAAAGTGCCTTGGCAGTCAGGGTTTCCAGTGTGTTTATCCAAGGCATACACCCAGAAAAGCACCTGTGCTGTGCTGTAAGTCATACATTATATGACATGTGAATCAAGGCACGTTCCTTCGGTGCTGCATTTCAGAAGGAGGAAACTGACTGGGGTTTGGGTGCGTAGCTGAGGCAAACATAAGTGCACTGGGGGAAAGGTGGTGGGCAGAGAACCGTGGAGCGGGGAGGGCTCTAAACTCAGTGCTTGGCACCGAGGCGAACTGTCTTTCTCCCAAGCAAACAGAAAGGGAAGGGATAGTATCAGAAAAACCAGTATTGCTGACAAAAGAGATAGATCAGCATTGTTGACATGTGAATCCCATACACTGCCACCTTTGGCATAATTCACCGCATAATCGTCACACTTGCCTTTTTTGGAAAGAAAAATCGTCATAAAAAATGTGGCAATTATGCGGTGAATTATGGTACATCCTACAACATTGGCCATTGGCCAAATAGGCAGACAAGCTGTGATCCACTTCCTAGGCCTAGGTGAAGCTGAAAAGGGTTCGCCCAGGCCCAGGAAAACCCCCTTGCCTCCAGCACAACTGCTGGATCCAGGAGAGGCATTGTCACCGTCCCATAACAGTGCCCAATCTGGCTGTAAGCATCATTACACAACAGATGAAACATGTACAAATGGTTCTTCAATTTTTCTTCTCTTCTTTCTTTATGCTTCCACCACCATTTTTATTCAGTCCCCCCCAACTGCACCTGAGGTTACTACGCCCCCCTGGATGACCCCCCCCCCCCAGGAATGGGAAACACTGATCTAGTGTAAGCTGTGTGCAAGCTCAGGATTTCTTCATTTAGAATTATTTGTGGGATGTAAACACAGGAGCAGTCAATGACAACATTCCTAGAGTGTACATGTTAGAACATGGGGAGGGATGTCTGTCCAGCAAGCAGGTAAACTTCCTGGGGACGGACTTCCTCCGCATGTGACCAGAGGTGGGTGTGGCCTCACCTGTGCAGGTAATGATAAAAGCACAGGGCAGGCAGCCACTCTTCTCTCTTGCCTCTTGCCTCTTGCCTCTCTGCCATCTTCCTTCGATGAGGAAACATCTAAGGATGCCCTCTTGGCTCTCAGCCAAGAGAGGACAGTACTATCTTCCTATAAGTGCATGTTTCTAAGTGCATGTAACCTTTTTAAGCCTGCCTACCTTCTGGGATCATATTGTGAACAGAACGTGAGTAAACTCTTTTATACTTTTATAAAGACTGTGTCGTGTCTTGTATTTTAAGAGGGAACAAAGGGGAAATTACCAGAGTAATTATTATAGAGGTTCTAGCGAACCTGTGCAAGCGTTACCGTTGCGAACTTAAAGGGGAATGTCTATAAACTCTGCTGATATTTTGGGAACTTGTTAGTACAAGTTGGATAAGGATATAATTAGTCAATATATCCTCTCCTGCACCCCAGAACATTCCCACAAAGGGTTATTGGGCCCAGTATTGCATATTTCTGCGTATTTTTGAAGGATTGCATTGGATTGTGATTTTGAATTGAGTAGTATTTTTCTGAGTTAACTTCCTGGTAAGCACATGGTCCTTTGTTCCATTGTGCAGTGGGGATTAAGCACCCCCCCTTCCCTCAGAGTTCACAGTGACCCAAGGCAGTGAAGAATTGTTTTGCATTTTTGAGATTTTTGAGATTTTGATTTTAAAATTTTGAGAAATTTTGAAATTTTGAAGAATTTTCAAATTTTTGGATTTTAAGATGGCTAGAGCAGCTTTTGATAGTGATGCAAAGCTAGGAATGCCTGTGCTGAATGAACACAATTTCATACACTGGAAGCAGCGCTTGATAGCATGTTTAGATTATAAGCACATTTTGGAAGCTTTAAACCCTCAGCCTACAGGATCGTCTGAGGAAGCTTTAGCCAAGATAAGTGCTTGGAAACGCATGAACAGCGAAGCTAGACACATAATTTTGAGTGGACTTCGTGATGAGCAGCTATCATTAATAAATAGTACAGATGATGCATCTCAAATCTTAAGAGATATTGAGCGCGTGTATGGAGAATCTAGCATAAACTGCTTCAGAAACCTGGTGTGTAAATTAACCAGAGTGAGGATGAATTCAAAAGAGGAATTCACAGAGCACATCAACAAGTTTACTGAGATTATTCAAAGAATTGATCTGACTCCCAAAGCTTTTGATGAAGATACAAAGATAGCATTTTTGTTATCATCACTTGGACCACGCTTTAGCGCATTTGTAAGTTTGATGGATCATAGACAAGGTCTGACTTTTAAAGACTTGATTGGTTATTTAAAAGAAGAATGCAGAGATAGAGCTGAATCTCCAGTGAGAAATGCTAGAAGCAAGGACAGCAGTTATGCATCTAGGCAATGTACAAAGTCCAAAGAGATGCCTAAGAAAGTGATTTGTTTCAATTGTAACAAAGAAGGACACATTGCAAAGAATTGCAAGGCTCCTAAAGCCAAGAAACCCCACCCCTTTGAGCCAAAAGGAGAAAAGAAGGGGAAATGTGAATGCACATGGCTACTGCAAGAAAGGAATTTAACTGTCCAGAATCGTGAGAATAGACGTAATAAATGGATAATTGATTCAGGTGCCAGCTCACATTTTTCGTATAAAAAGGACTATTTTAATGAGATAAATGATGAAGAAGGATCTGAAATTGAAATTGCAGATGGGAACATTGTTAAAGCAAAAGGTGCAGGTTCCATGAGTCTGAAATGCAATATAAACAATGAATGCATTGAGAACACAATCTCTAGAGTTTTGTATGTACCAGAGCTGAGCTGCAATTTAATCAGCGTGTCCACATTGGACAAGAAAGGTTTCCAGATCACATTTGGAAATGGAGAATGCAAGGTGACTAGAAATGGCAAAGTGTTTGCTCAAGCAGAGCTAATCAATGGTGTATATGAGCTTGATTTTTCAGAGAATCAGTCTGCAAAGGTGGCACATTCCAGCCAGAAGGATGAAGCAGATCTGGACCTGTGGCACAGAAGGCTTGGACATAGAGACACCAACGTCATTCTGGATCTACAGAAAAGAGATCTTGTAAGAGGTTTGCAGGTAAAGCAGAGCAACAAAGCTCCAGCAAAGTGCATAAGCTGTATTACTGAGAAGGCTGTAAAACCTTCATTTCCACGTTGTGCAGAACAAAGAAGCAACAAAGTGCTTGACATAGTGCACACTGACATATGTGGACCCATGAATGTTCCCTCACTGGGAAAGAATAGATATATTTTAATATTTCTGGATGACTTTTCAAGATTTTGTGTTGTGTATTTCCTCAAAGAGAAGAGTGAGACAGTGGACAAGCTCCAGGAATACATTGCCATGGTCAAGAATAAATTCCAAAGAGCTCCAGCTGTGCTAATGAGCGACAATGGAGGTGAGTACTGCTCAAATGAAATGCAGGCTCTCCTGGCCAAGGAAGGAATTGCACATGTAACCACAATTCCTTACACACCACAGCAGAATGCCATAGCTGAGAGAAAGTTTAGGTCCATTATGGACATGACAAGGTGCATGCTAAAGGATGCATGTTTGCCACAGAAGCTGTGGGCCGAAGGAGTGTACACATCGGTCTATTTGCAGAATAGACTGCCAACTAAAGGTGCAGAGCGCACACCATTTGAACTTTGGCATGGGAAAGCTCCCAATCTGTCGCACATACGTGTGTTTGGAAGTCCGTGTTATTTCCACGTGCCCAAGGAACACAGACACAAGCTTGACTCCAGGGCAAAAGCAGGTATCCTGGTGGGATACGCCTCTGGAGGCAAAGGATATAGAATTATGGACTTACAAACTGGTAAGACAAATGCATACCATGCGGTTTATGTTGATGAATATGGAAAGGTAGACACTAAGAACACTGTTGTGGATTCTTCAGATGAGTCAGAAAGGACTCAAGAGTTTGTATATTTCCCTTTTGAGACCCCACAAAGTAATAATCTGCCTTCAAGTGTTACAGCGCCCCCTACAGGCGACGCACCAGAAGACGCAGAGGACCAGAACCCTGGCGGCACCAGAGACGAAGATGAGGACTCAGATGGGGACATGCCTACGTTGGAGGAGGATGAGGAAGCTGATGCGGTCGCAGAACCAGAGGTCAGGCGCTCGTCCAGAACCAACAAAGGTGTCCCACCATTACGGTTGTCCTACTTTGCAGGGTCGGCGTTTCCACAAGAACCTTCCACTTGGGAAGAGATACAGGAGATGCCAGCTGCAGAAGCCAGTCTCTGGAGGAAGGCCGCGCAGGAGGAGATGGATGCACTGCATCAGAACAAGACCTGGACACTCACTGAGCTGCCTCCCGGTAAGAAGGCCATTGGCAGTAAATGGGTTTTCAAGGTTAAGAAGGGGTCAGAAGGAGAAGTGCAGCGCTACAAAGCTAGACTTGTAGCACAGGGATTTTCACAGCGTTTTGGTGAAGACTATGATGAAGTTTTTGCACCAACCGTGAGGTACAGCAGCGTAAGAATGCTTTTAAGCATTGCAGCCTCCAAGAAAATGAGAGTGAAACACATAGACATTGCTACCGCTTTTCTACACGGGCAGATTTCTGAAGAAATCTATATGAAACAGCCCAAAGGTTTTGTGAAACCACATGAGGCACATTTAGTGTGCAAACTGCAGAAAGGACTTTATGGACTTAAACAGGCTGCTAGAGCCTGGAACCAGAAGTTGCATAAAATGCTGATGCAACTTGGGTACAAGCAAGGCGACGCTGATAAGTGCTTGTACAGTAAGTCAAATAATGGACAATTCTCATATATCTTAGCTTTTGTTGATGACCTGATTATTGCCACAGCAAGTGAGAAAGACTATACACAAATAGTAAAACACCTTAGCAAAGAGGTGGAGGTCAAGGAGCTAGGAGATGTCCAGTACTACCTCGGGATCCAGGTGGAAAGAGAAGAGGACGGCTCATTTCTTCTCAGCCAAAGACAGAAGATCCACGAGCTGATTGAGCACATGCAGATGCAAGACGCACATCCAGTTGCTACACCGATGGCTACTGACTTCCTGAAGAATCAGCAGGATTCGAAGCAGTTGCCAGACAACAATGACTACAGGTCGGCGATTGGTAAACTTTTGTATTTAGTTACCACATGTAGACCTGACTTAGCTAATGCTGTGGGGATTCTTAGCAGAAAAGTGAATTCTCCCACTGAGCATGATTGGGCAGGTGTAAAGAGGGTGGTGCGATATTTGAAGGGTACCATGAATTGTAAATTAAGGTTACCAGCCGTCAGAGACCCTAAGTTGGTTGGGTATACTGATGCGGATTGGGCTGGGGATAATGCTGATTATAAATCAACAAGTGGTCATGTTTTCATGTTTGGTGATGGACCTGTTTCATGGGGCAGTTATAAACAGAGCTGTGTAGCATTATCTTCCACAGAATCAGAATACGTTGCAGCAACAGAAGCCTGCAGAGAGATCGCCTGGCTTGATCAACTCATAAAGGACTTTGGGTTGGTGAGAAAAGGGCCTGTCAGCTTGCTAGAGGACAATCAAAGTTGCCTGAAGCTGACGCAGAGTGAGAAGTTCCTGGCCAGAACAAAACACATTGGGGTTAAATACCACTACATACGCCAGATGATCCAGGATGGACTTGTGGAACTATCCTACTGCAGCACCCAAGAGATGACTGCTGACATCCTGACGAAACCCCTACCAAGAGAGAGTTTCCAGAATCTACGTGTCAAGCTGGGACTCTGGGTGGTTGAATAAAGTTGTTTATGTTTTGTGTATGTTGTATTGCCTGAGAAGGGGTATGTGGGATGTAAACACAGGAGCAGTCAATGACAACATTCCTAGAGTGTACATGTTAGAACATGGGGAGGGATGTCTGTCCAGCAAGCAGGTAAACTTCCTGGGGACGGACTTCCTCCGCATGTGACCAGAGGTGGGTGTGGCCTCACCTGTGCAGGTAATGATAAAAGCACAGGGCAGGCAGCCACTCTTCTCTCTTGCCTCTTGCCTCTTGCCTCTCTGCCATCTTCCTTCGATGAGGAAACATCTAAGGATGCCCTCTTGGCTCTCAGCCAAGAGAGGACAGTACTATCTTCCTATAAGTGCATGTTTCTAAGTGCATGTAACCTTTTTAAGCCTGCCTACCTTCTGGGATCATATTGTGAACAGAACGTGAGTAAACTCTTTTATACTTTTATAAAGACTGTGTCGTGTCTTGTATTTTAAGAGGGAACAAAGGGGAAATTACCAGAGTAATTATTATAGAGGTTCTAGCGAACCTGTGCAAGCGTTACCGTTGCGAACTTAAAGGGGAATGTCTATAAACTCTGCTGATATTTTGGGAACTTGTTAGTACAAGTTGGATAAGGATATAATTAGTCAATATATCCTCTCCTGCACCCCAGAACATTCCCACATTATTTACCCCCTTATGTAATGATTATGCGCGTTTCAGGACAAAGTTAGTTAATCTGTAAATGCTCATAGCGTGAAGTACTTAGGAGTTGGCCATGACATCAACAAGTCTATAGTCCTATCTTTAGACATAAAAATGGAAGGCTGTCTTCTTCTGGCTCCCATTTCAGGATTAGTAGTGCCCCGTCACAGCACTGTATTTGCATGAACCTGGGCCGGGAAGGGCACGAGAAGTGAAGAGAAGTTGCAGAATAGTAGTGGGCATGGCATAGGAGTGAGAAGGGAAGGGGCACTTATAGGGAAGAAAGCCGCCTTGAGTCCCATCAGGGGAAAAGGCAAGGTATAAAGAAATATATAACAACAATAAGTGGTGGCATGAGAATGAGCTTGAAGATGAAAGCAGGGGCCTGAAAGGGTTTGAAGAATTGGAGGGGGTTGTTGGCATCCGTCTGTCTCAAGAGACAATGGAGTTCGCCTCCAGGGGTGAAGTCAAACTGCTGTATTAGCAGCAGTGAAGTGACTTCCCAGGGTGCAAGCCTGGGCAGTGTGTATGGAGGTCCTGAGTTGCCCAGATGACAAGACCCACTCCACCCCTGCTTGGCCTCACTCCTGTGGCCCAAAGGAAAGCAGAGCAATACAGTGGTACCTCGGGATGCGAACAGGATCCGTTCTGGAGCCCCGTTCACATCCTGTATAGAACGTAAGATGCGGCGGCGTGTCTGCACATGCGCAGTTGCGTTTTGCTGTCATTTTGAGTGTTTGCGCATCCGCGAGTGCCGAAACCCAGAAGTAACGCACTCCATTACTTCCGGGTTGCCACGGAGCGCAACCCGAAAGCGCTCAACCTGACGCACATTTAACCCGATGTATGACTGTACAGTAGATTTGGCACCAGCCTGGCTGCAGATAGTGGCAGAGCTTCATGCTCTGGCACCGGGGGGCGGAGAGCAGGCGGGGGCATGGCTGGCACATGTCCCAGGGGCATGGCGCATGTCCCGGGTGCATGGTGCACCGCCTGCAGGGGCATGGTGCTCAGCATGGGCGGGGGCAGCTGCGATGGCACCCCATCGGGATCACGCTGCTGGGGGCGTTGCGCTCCCCCCACACCCCTCTTCCTCCACCAGTGGCTGCAGAACAGAGAATTGGCTCTAGAAATGGGTTGTGAAAGTGGAAAGCGAACTTAGTACAGTGGTACCTCGGGTTACATATGCTTCAGGTTACATACGCTTCAGGTTACAGACCCAGAAATAGTACCTTGGGTTAAGAACTTTGCTTCAGGATAAGAATAGAAATTGCACAGCAGCGGCGCGACGACAGTGGGAGGCCCCATTAGCTAAAGTGGTACCTCAGGTTAAGAACAGTTTCATGTTAAAAACAGACCTCCAGAACGAATTAAGTATGCAACCAGAAGTATCCCCGGAAGCTCCTTGGGGTAGGAAGGAGAAACTAGGGGTTAATATGAGGTGAATGGCAGGGGGGTTGGGAAGTGGAGAGAGCAGGGGTGCAGCCGTGTGTGTGTGTGTGTGTGTGCGCGCGCACCTACTTTCTAGTCTACCCCAATGCAGAAAACCACACTAAATCAACACCATAATAAAAGTTTTCAAAATTCAGAAATTTCAAAGCCCACCAAAACATTTGAATTTAAACAATTGTAAAGCAATCTCCAGAGTCACAGCAGTAAACAATACAACATGTGCATGACCACAAAGAGAGCTATTGGTTTACTACTTTAGGTGGTGCTAAAAAAATGTGCTTAGCTGGTTAGAGCAGCTGTAACATGTGAGAGTTGTTTGCAGGTGCCATGCATTCCTGGTGGAAGCTGGCACTGGGGTAAGGAGGCTTGAAACGTGGAGCAAACAGCTTGCAGAAACATTCCCTGCAGCTTCTGCATGGCAGCCTTAACATAAGCTTTGTTCCTTACTATAGTGGAGCAAAGACTGCTTCTGGAGAGGAGAAGCCAACCGAGGAGTGGAGCATGTCCATGCTTGCTGGACCAGGTTGTCATGGAAAGAACAGTGGTATCGGATGTCCCAGGGAAGGAAAGATTTGGAAGCGACTACAGGAAATGTTTTAGTTTGTCAAATGTTCTTGTTGGCTGCAGCTGGGAAGAAAATTTAAGAAATAATCTCTGCCCATTTCCTAAAGGCATTAACATAAGAATGCAAGCTATCTCCAAAGTATATTCCTATCTTATTTTATTTTTAAATAGTACACTAGAATACCTTTGTATAGGATAACTCTGTGGGCACAGTTTCTCATGCCTAGATTTAAATACCATGCATCTATTAAATTCTGCAAGGTTATTCTGATTTTTTTTACATTATGAGAGTGTGCTGAAAGCTTTAAAAGTTTGAAAATTCTGATCTCACACAATGCCCGTTTCTGATTATTAACTATAAAAACAAAACATATATAATTTTTTTGGGGGGGACTGTAAAGAGCTGAATGAAAAAGGGGAAAGAAACAACATAATTGTTGGAGAAAGTTAGTTCCATGTGGATTTACTAGAAATTTTGAGTAAAAAAGGTTATCCTGTACTAAATTATGTACTGTCATGGATGCTTTGGCTGAGTTTCCTGCATTGAAGGGGGTTGGACTAGATGAGCTTTGGGTTTCCTACCAACTCTACAGTTCTATGATTTTATGAAATTGTTGGAGATTTGATTTGACATTTTATTTGACTGACACTTAGGAAACAAAACTATGTATGCATAGATTCTTCCCTCCAATAAACAGAATCAATTACATTAATACAAACTTTATGAAAAAATGATGTTATTCTATTTCTACCAAATCACTGGTTGTGGGTAACTTATCTGTAGATGCTTTCTAATTGTATGTCTCTTAATGTTAGCATAAGATACTTCCCTGTAGTAGGGGGCCTTAGGTATTTTGTGTGTCCATGAAAGACAGAATCCAAGACAGTCCAAGCTTTTTCAGAGGCCTCAGTTGCGTTTCCAGCTATTTCATGTTGGTGGACACAGATGACCACGGGAAGCCTTAAGAGATTAGAATTATTTCTTCTTCAGTACAGCCCACCAGAGACATTCAGGAGAGAAGCTGGCAAATATAAAACATGACAAACAATGCTTTGAGCTGGTACCAGGATCTTGGGACAGGTAACTAGAGGGCAGGTGTGGTTCTGGATAGCAAGATGTCTTTTATTCCTCCAGATGTTCAGGACAAAGCTTGAGCGGGAAGCTTATTGAGGCGCAGAGCCAATAATGGAGGTATATAGCTACAGCTATTCTTTGGACCAGACGGTTAACTGAGCCCCTGCTTTTAGGCTGTAACTTCCTTCCTCTGATCTGCTAGCTTGGCAGGTTTAGGAACTGACTCACAGGACACCTGTGTCTTAATGCTTCCTAGCCATGAAGTGCAGTATGAAAAGACATGGCCTGCCAAAAGAATAGACTTTAGGACTGAGGCAAATAATTGACAGAGGGCCCTGCAGAAATAAAACCTTTCTAACTAATGGATCTGGCATGTTGTGCAATAATTTTTTAAGATGAGAAATTTCTATAAGGATATTTATAATGCTTAGATATTCTTTCCAGCTGGTAGTACTAGCCGTGGTTTATCTGAGGGTTTTCCTTATAGCATCCATTTGAAATCATCAATCTTTATTACGGTCCAGAGACCCAACAAATCATTACAAAACAATACACAATTCATACAGCCTACCTCCAAGTTAAACAAGCATTTTGTTTAGAATATAGGGCTCATTTGATCTTGCAACCACCGATAAAAACTTTGCCACTGCTAATGTTCTAACATTTGTCCAGTCTTCCATTTGAAATAGTCCCATGATATAAAAGCAACATCCATGCAGTTAGGTTTCAGAAAAAAAGAAGTTTTGCATTGCAGTTGTAAAGGTACAGGTTTGTGTGTGTTTCCTTATTGCCTTTCTTACTTCTGAAACAAAAACATACCTTAGATCAAGAGGTAAAGCTGCATGGTGATTTTTTTTAAAAAAATTGCAACTAAAAGGAAACAGTTTCTCCAATTCTCTGTGACTTACACTTCAGTTTTTAAAATCAACACGCAAATGACAAGACAGAGGTCCATTTCAGATGGTGCAGCAAACCATAGTTTCTGGTCCATGAATAAGCCAGCACAATCTCTTCCATTATGCAAAGAGGGGAGGCCTGAGGTTCCTGCCAGCTTGTTTGTGTAATAATTGAGAAATGTTTTAGATGAAAGTTTAATGTTTTAAATTGCATATCTGTCCATTACATGTTGAGAATGCCATTAATTTATTTTTAGGGATACGTGAACATTGTTCCTTTTTTTATTTTTCCTGCTTTTCTGTCCCATGCTTTCATATTCCCCATTTTTAAACACTTGGCTATGGCGCACAAGAATTTGTGTGTCCAGCAGTTAATATAATCAAGCAGGCAGAAAACACCACTATGAACCTGACTGGCAAACCACTATGGTGTTAGTATACTTAATCAAAGTCTCTTATCTGTCATCCAGTTGTTGCTATAGAATAATGAATTAAGTGATTTTACACACATCTATTGCATGGGTATGCAAACTAAGGCCCGGGGGCCGGATCCGGCCCAATCGCCTTATAAATCCAGCCCGCGGATGGTCCGGGAATCAGTGTGTTTTTACATTACTAGAATGTGTGCTTTTATTTAAAATGCATCTCTGGGTTATTTGTGGGGCATAGGAATTCATTCATTGCCCCCCCCCAAAATATAGTCCGGCCCCCCACAAGGTTTGAGGGACAGTAGACCGGCCCCCCTGCTGAAAAAGTTTGCTGACCCCTGGACTATTGTCACATTATCTCAGGTGTATAATTTAATTTTTTTCAAGTTATCTTGAGCTTTAGGATATGCTTCTAGGTTGGGTTGAGGAAGCACTGTAGTTCTAGTTCTTCCTGGGGAAGCATCCCAAGAGAGTGGTGCTGGAGAACTGTTGCTCTGTTGGACTGTGGGGTAGCTCAGGGACTAGTTTTGTTCTCCATGCTCTTTTAATGCCTCCATGAAACTGCTAGGAAGAAGTCACCCAGAGGTTTGGGCTGTGGTGTCATCAACATGGCATAGGCGTTCTGCTCTTTCCATCTTCTGATCCAAGGGGGCTGTAGAAGTCCTGAACTGGAGCTTGAAGGCTGTTCTGAGGAGAATGAGGGCAAACAAGCTGAGGTTAAATCCATACAAGATGGGGGTACTATTGGGTGCAGCGTGGGGGGCAATCACCCGCTTCAGAAGGAGATTTGCAACTAGCCTTAGATAGGGTTGCACTCTCCATGGAAAACCCAAGTGTGTAGTTGGAGTGTTTTCCTGGATTTTGCACTTACTTGGGAAGCTCAGGTGGTGGCAGTGACCAGGAGTGCAACTCACCAGCTTCAGCCCTGTCTGGAGAGGTCAACATTGATTCCAGTAACCATGTTCATGTCACGTCCTGGCTTGACTACTGCAAAGAGCTCTCTGTAGGGCTGCCTTTAAGGACTGTTTTGGAAACATCTGCTAGTTTAGAATGCAGCCACCCCCCTTAATGGGGGCTGGGCGGTCTAATCATGTGACATCGTTATTTTTTTTTTAAAAAAAGGTAGAGGACCTCTGACAGTTAAGTCCAGTCACAGACGACTCTGGGGTTGCGGTAATCATCTCACTTCACAGGCCGAGGGAGCCGGCATTTGTCCACAGACAGTTTTTCCGGGTCATGTGGCCAGCATCACTAAGCCGCTTCTGGTGCAGTGGAACACCAAAACCAGAGCAGCACATAAAAACGCTGTTTACCTTCCCGCTGGAGCAGTACCTATTTATCTACTTGCACTTTTTGGCATGCTTTCGAACTGCTAGGTTGGCAGGAGCTGGGACCGAGCAATGGGAGCTCACCCCGTCGAGGGGCTTCGAACTGCTGACCTTCCGATTGGCAAGCCCTAGGCTCTGTGGTTTCATCCCCCATCATGATTGTACCAGGAGGTTTTCTTATTGTTGGAAGTGAATTTTTATATCCTTCCTTGAGTAAGTTTTACTTGTAAGATGACCTATAAAATTTGTTTATAATAAATAAATGTGCAACAGGGTGTTCATTTTCAGTTCTGCAGCTATTCTACACTGAGGGGTGGATTTCAACGTTGTAAGGCACTCCATTTGCAATAACCCGGTCATTGTCACTATTCATGATTGTTGTGGTAAATAAGCAAGCTCTTCTGTAAAGATCAGTTGTCAACAGAAGAGTGATTACTCAGTTTTCTGTATTTCTGGCCACCGAGCTTTTCCCTGCCCGTTTTCACTCATATCACTGTGTGTCTCTGCAATAGTCTTAAGCAATAGTTTTAAGCCCCGGCATTATACTTTTTGGGTAAATATTTTGAGATCTGCTTAGTCTATCTGCTCTTGGTTTCTGCAATCCCATTAAAATAATTAGTTTTTTACTAAGAACCAAAAGAATAAATGGTTGCAAATTAAAATCTTTTTGTGTGTCTCTTTTCAGTTTTTCTAAGTTGTTCAGTGGAAATTCATAATGGGATAAAAGATCAAAGGATGCTAATCAAGCCCTTTATCGCACCGCCAAATGGCCTTTAATGTGGGAACAATCCAGTGTGTCTCTTGGGGCAAGGGTAGCTTGCATTTCTATATAGATGAACACATTGTTTGTGGATTTGGTTCCAGCTTTCTGTTCTCTTGGGTGCTGCTGGGAAGCAAAGCCCCCCCCCCCCTCACCCCAGTGCGCTGAGAATTCAGTGTTTTAAACGCTGGTATACTCCGTTCTGATGTTCTCTTGTACATGGCATCTCTTGCCAAAAGAGTGAGGAAACCACAATAAATAATAGTTAAAACAGATAACAAATGGTTTTTCTTGTTTTTAAAAAAGTGAACACTGGCAGCAAGAATATTACAATGAAGATGCAGGTGGCTGCTTTTCAAAAAGTCGGTGTCTGGACCCAGCCCTCAGGCTATGTTATAGCGAAGTTAATGAGGAGTTGTTGGAGCCTCCCCAACTGTAACTAAAAGTAAACACAAGGCAGGTGAGCTTATTGTACTTGCTTTTGCTTTGTGCCTGAGGGGAGAGTGATCAAAGGGAAATGAAAGGGCTCAGAACCGTGCAGGTTAGTGCATTGCTTTAAGGCCCCATATGGTGGGATTGCAGGCTAGCAAAGCCCTGTAAAATGAGTAGCTGTACTGTTGGAGCCTAATATTCATGGCCCCTTGAGCCTTTTAACCTGAGAGGAGTGGGGTGAGGCCACTGAGAACTCTCTCATGCTGCCTCTGACTTTGGACAGTGTTCAGCAGCCTTTGGCCCACAGGCCTAATTGGACCACCCCATTTGCCCTGCCAGGCCGCTTTGGCGAAGTTCTGCTAACGTGCGCTACTCCTGACATCATACCTGCTTGTAAAGAGCTGTGTGCAGTGCTGCAACAAAGTGCTGCACAAACTGCAGGGTTCAATTTCAAAGCGTGCAAGTGAAAACAGGTCATTGCATGCCATTGTAACTTATGGCAATTGACGGGTGCACAGACAGGTGAGCCTCTCCGGGGGGAGCATTCCATAAACTGGGAAGCGCTGCAGAAAAGGGTTGCCACCCTTCAGAGGCACACCAAGAAGGGCCTCAGATGATGGCCACAGGTCCAGGTTCGTTCATCGGGGGAAATGCAGCCCTTGACAACTTGGGACCAGTTTACTTGTGGGATCGTCTTACACCATCCACTACTTTGATCTGCAAAACTGCCACTGTTACTAGTGCAACATAATACTTGCTCTGCATGTGTAAGAAATAAATCTTTCACTGTGGCGGCATCTACGCTTTGGAACTCACTGCCTCTTGAAACCAAGCAGGCGCCTTCGCTGTACTCTTTCCAAGTTCCTGCTTAAAACAGTTTTGTTTCGGGCAGTCTTCAATCTTTTTCTAATCTGCCATTGTTTTAATCACCTACTGAATATTTTAAAATACCTGTTTTTAGTTGTTTTTAATTTTAATGTTTTATTTTATAAACTGCTTACTGGTTTTATTACAATCAAGCGGTATATGAATTTTGTTAACTAAATAAATGGTTGTGCTGGTGCTCTAAGCACAATTTACAGTGGCTGAAATGTTTTCTAGAATCCACTTTCACCCCATCACAGTTTCTGAGCAAGCATGCAAGGTTAAAAAAACAAGAGGATAGTGGTTTTGCGTCCCACATGGATAGAACTCTTCGGATTCAGAAGTTTTTCTTTTTTTTTTAAAATAAATATTTATTAAGATTTTTGAATACAAATACACGAATAATAAACAATCTTACTTCTAACACAACATAGTTTCATCATTTCTTTGGACTCCCTCACGTCTCCCGCTCCCATTTACATCATTAAAAGGTTTTTCCAAGCAAATTATCAACTTGTTTATGATCTTATATCCACTCATTTAAATATAATCTAGCAATTCTCCAAAAAAAATTTTATGTTTTCTTTAGTCTCACTTATCATCAAATTCAAGTCTAATTTAGTGGTGGCCAATTTTTTTTATAATCTAGCATCCTTCTTAACATTCAACCAAATTACAATATTTTTGTAAATACATCTTAAATTTCTTCCAATCTTCCTCAATCCTCTCTTCTCCCAGGTCTCGGATTCTGCCAGTCATCTCGGCCAGTTGCATATAGTCCATCAGCTGCATCTGCCACTCTTCCAGTGTGGGTAGATCTTGAGTTTTCCAGTTTTTAGCAATGAGTATCCTTGCTGCCGTTGTTGCATACATAAAAAATGTTCGATCCTTCTTTAGCACCTTTTGGCCGACAATACCCAGAAGGAAGGCCTCTGGTTTCTTAGTGAAGGTATATTTAAAGACCTTTTTCAGTTCATTATATATCATTTCCCAGAAGGCCTTCACCTTAGGGCATGTCCACCAGAGGTGAAAGAATGTTCCTTCATTTTCTTTACATTTCCAGCATTTATTATCAGACGAATGGTATATTTTGGCAAGTTTAACTGGAGTCATGTACCATCTATATATCATTTTCATTACATTTTCCTTCAGAGCATTACATGCGGTGAAGTTCAGCCCAGTGGTCCACAACCTTTCCCAGTCCTCAAACATAATGTTATGCCCAATGTCCTGTGCCCACTTTATCATAGCCGATTTAACCATTTCGTCTTGTGTATTCCATTTTAACAGCAAGTTATACATTCTAGATAGTACCTTAGTCTTTGGTTCTAACAATTCTGTTTCTAACTTCGATTTCTCCACCTGGATCCCTAACTTTTTATCATTTTTGAAAACTTCTTTAATCTGAGCGTAATGTAACCAGTCTCGCACTTTATCCTTCATTTTCTCCAAACTCTGCAATTTCCAATTGTCTCCATCTTTTTCTAATATCTCCCAATATTTTGGCCATTTGGCCTCCATATTGGGTCTTTTTCGGGCCTTAGCTTCCAGAGGCGAAAGCCACCTCGGAGTCTTGTTTTCCAGTAAGTCTTTGTATTTTATCCAGACGTTAAATACTGCTTTCCTAACAATATGGTTCTTAAAGGCCTTATTGATCTTAACCCTGTCGTACCATAAGTATGCATGCCAACCAAAAGCATTGTTAAAACCTTCCAAATCCAGCACGTCAGTGTCTTCGAGAAGTAGCCAGTCTTTTAGCCAGCAGAAGGCTGCGGCTTCATAGTACAACTTTAAGTCTGGCAGGGCAAAGCCCCCTCTTTCTTTCGCATCAGTTAGTATCTTAAACTTAATTCTGGGCTTTTTGCCCTGCCAGACAAATTTAGAAATATCTTTCTGCCACTTCCGGAAGCACTCCGTCCTGTCCACAATTTGTAATGTTTGAAACAAAAACAACATTTTTGGCAATACATTCATCTTAATAGCAGCAATTCG